>NC_070561.1:2424388-3030485 GCF_026914185.1 Puccinia triticina | reverse complement strand
TGAACCACGGCGTGAAGTGATTATCTGGATTGTTTTGGTGAAGCGTGGCAAAACAGCATCACAGTGGTTAGTATGGATAGACTTGATCAAGATCCCGATATCGGTTCTGACTCTGTGAAGGCAACACTCAACTTGGATCGGCTATCATTGACTTGAGCTCAGCTGGTGATACCCATGTCACCTCTGAGCACTCGTTCGGATTGACATTCAAGTCGACATCACAAGTTAAAAAGAGGATATAGTCAACTTCCATCGTTTTGTGAGGTCAACATTTTAATCATGTCAGTACGTTCATCGGAGGATTGTTATATTTCATGGTCTCTGAATGTGGGGTGCGCACTTTCATGTTCTCCCCACAGTCCATCGCTCGGAGCCAGGTAATGGATTCGAGTGAGATAAACGAAATCTGAGATTGGTATCTGTGCGGGATCAATTCCAAGTTCATGATTCAATTTCCTTTGAGCTGCCCGTCGAACACCTAGAAAAAAAAAGGAAGGGAAGAATCAAGGAAGAAAAGGTTGTCGAACAGAAGGATTGGGAGCTGTGTGTAAGGAAAGGCATAACGGATGAAAAAAGATTGGAGTATATATATTTTACTGACCGATATGGTCTGTGAGATCCATCTCGTCTTCCCTTGCTAGTGGATGGCTGCAGCAGGTATTGGTCCAAAGACTCGGGAAGGTGATCTTTTCGGCGGCCCTCTTCTGCAATAAAAGCTTCCCATCGGTCGGGCGAAAGAGGAAGCAAGAAAAGGCGCGATGTAGCAGCGACCGCGGCGGCAGGATGTTCGCCATCAAATGACCTGAATCACGGAACAAAATCTATCAGCAATCCATCCCTCTTTGTGGCTGAATGAGGGAGTAAGACAGAAACGACGTGCAAGTTTTCTTGCTTTCTTCTCCGATCGCATTGTCATCCTCGTCCAAGAGTATCAGCCTCTCCTCCATCAACGCAATCTGTTCTTGATCATGGCCCTCGAGCGCGTCTGCCATGGTGGAAGCAGAGCCCATGAGGAACAAACAACGTTGAGAAAGTGATTCCGTTTCGGACTACGGGAGGTCTGGGTATGTAGCTCCTGAGAGGTTGTTCGCAACTGGAGCGCCCGCAGCGCAGCCAACCCCAGCCCGCACAACCAAAAAATCCACACCCGCCCGTGGACAACTCTGTTTGGGGTGGAATCCGGGCGATAGGAGTGCCACTCCAAGCGGTGCATATCGGCCAGGGTCATGCCGACATCGTCCGGCAGATGGCGTTGATCGCAACAGAAAACAAACTTCTACCGACCGGTGTCGGCTGATGAAACTGATAGCTGCTTCAGCTCCTCACACAGACCAACTCTAATGCGGGTGCTGGTCCTCCTCTTACCAAGTTTATCTGTTTGCTGCGTTCGATTTCTTGGGGCTGCCACTGCCGGAATGACTGTATATAGTGGCTTCTTTTAAAAAGTGTAAGTTTTGCCTTTTTAGGTTTTACCACAATCTTTTGAAGTTTGTAACAATTTTTCAGTGCTCAAAGTTCTGTAGATACGCAGAAATGTAGGACAGTTTGATCTACTGTTGTGACAGTGGGGGGGGGGGGGGGGTGATGTTTTTAACCTTCTCTGTATGAATTGGACAAATAAAGGGTTTGCAAATCAAAGAGGGAGTGTGCAGTTTTCCATGTGGGAAGGGGTTGTGGCGTGCCAGGGGTTGTGCTTGCCAACATCCTGTCAATCTGAGAACCCCTTCCAGACCTAGATCTGAGCCAAATTTTGCAGGGAAATCTAGGCATTGGGAATCTGGGAGCCTCCCAGATTGCTCCCAGATTGTGATAGGAAGTCATCATTATACTATTTGCAGGGGAGACACCAAACTTATGTGATGGTAGCTGCTAGGCCATACAGGCACCTTAAAAATTTGATATTGTATGTATCAGAAACAACTGAGGCCCCGTTTGGCACCGATATAATTATAGGTGATATAATCACTGATTAATTCAATAAAAAATAGAAAATTCAACATAAAGCCTCCAAATTTTTTTTGTAGGCAACCTACAGTGCTGGTCTCTTCAACTGTGAAATTAGATTCAACTGATTCAGCCATCTTCAGCACCATAATACCATTATATCACTTTTGACCGATATGAAGTGATATAATGGTATTATGGTGCTGAAGATGGCGGGATAAGTTGATTCTGGGTTCACAGTTGAAGAGACCAGCACTGTAGGTTGCCTACAAAAAAAATTTGGAGGCTTTATGTTGAATTTTCTATTTTTTATTGAATTAATCAGTGATTATATCACCTATAATTATATCGGTGCCAAATGGGGCCTGAGCTTACGTCTATCCCAACTAATGTGTGAGCTCACAGAATTGGGAAAACCTTGTGTACGACTACCAATGGATGATTTCCTGTCAGTCTAGTAACTCAGACTTCTCCAGATTTTGCAGGGGAATATCGGCTCAATCGTCCCAAATCCTAGGTCTGCCTCCCTGCAAAACAATGCAGCCCCTTTTGCAGTGAGAGACATGATGTTATAATATTTGTAGCTTTAAGACAGTTTGGGTGAAAAAAAAAGGCTTATGTAGACTTGAAGACAAGATGCAGGGCTTTGATATGGGTCATGGGCAGCCTATTTGACTCACAGGATGCTTTGGTGATGTGTTGTCAAAGTTGGAAAGCAGTCAAATGGGCTGAGGTGGTCCTCAGCTCTAACCCCAAGCTTCACTGCTTAATCCCAAGTTCCTCCGTTGGAGGCTTGCGCTTTGCGCAAAAGGGGAGCCCGCATGCCAATTCAGCACTAAGGACTGAGATTAAGTTTGATTTGAGTCCAACTCCAAAGAGAGTTATATTCCCAAGTCTAAAAAGATAAGCTTCTGCTTATAGTTTAGAATCAAGGTAATCTTGTTAAGTTAATCCTGCAGAAGACACATTCCCATAAACCTATATAATGTAGCTCTCTTCTTTGGGAGAGCTGTCTTTCTACATTTTTTCCTCAGTTGCCTGCCAACCTTTGTTTTACCCATTAATAGATATTGTACAACAACTGGGTTTTCAGACATCAATCTTAATCCTTATCTTCTCCATTCCTTTTTTACCTTGACTCCAACTTTCTTCCCTCTTACCAATAATTCAAATAGCAAATTAAATTAAGTTTAATTAAGGATAAAGAGAAGTAAGAGTCTCACTTCCCTTTGTCATTCTACCTACTTCCCAGCTTGCCTAACTTTCTTCCCACCCATAGTCTCCAATAAGCTTATTTCACTCTCAGTTAGCTTAGGCTAGTCTGGGCTCTCCGAGTCCCCCCTTTTATCCAAGAACAGAAGCCAAAATCAGTTACTTTACTCAGCGGTTAAATTGGCCATGAAATCCAACATGGGGGATAATTTGCTTGGTAAAGAGTTTTTCCAACCTCAAGGCAAAATTCATGTCTTGTTAAGTTGTTCACTTGGCCAATGGAAATAATTTTATTTTAAAGTTACAGATCATCAAAGAAAAAGTACATCACTGAAAAATTAACTACCTGCTGTTGCAGTTCTGGGACCCAAAGAATCTTTGGGCCTGACCTTTAATCAGTTTTGCGTTTTTGTATTGACTTGACTTGAAATCTGATGCTTGTGATGATCAAAACATGTACTGTAAGACTAAAAAAAAGGAAAATAGCAAGCCAAAGGTGCCATGCGTTGGCCACTTTAGCAGGCGTCCCTAGGCGCGCATATTCTCAGACAAATAAGTGATCTCTAGACAATTTCCTTGTGGATAAGGAGGCCAGGGGCAGTTGATTAGAACAGTGCTAATTGGACTAAGAAAGGAGCAGAGGATGTCTTGTCCGAGAGAGGAGATGTGGGCAAGGAGAGGCTCGGTGTCCTCGTCTGTCCGCTGCCGCTCCAGGGCTGCCGAGGAGCCTCTGACTCCCCCACGCCAGCCAAGCGGCGGCGAGGGCGTGAATGGCACCACTGCGCCCCTCGCCCGCCTGCGGGCGACCCTATGCGACGCCACGCAGGAGGTGCGCCAGCAGGACTGGGCTCAGGGTGGCGCGATTCGGGCCGAGACAGGGTGGGATTCAAGATAGGGATGGGCATTAAAAGACTCGCGTACAAACTACTATTACTATGCAACACAACGTATCTGGAGGCCGGGACAGACCACCCCGCAGGGGCTTTTGGGTGGGAGGAGAGACTTCTGGGGAGGACTGAGACAAGATAAGACTAAACAAAAGCAAGCAAGAGGCGAGGAGGCCGGGGCGAAAGGCGAAACGAGACAACAACCCAAATCACGGAAGAGGGGGAGGGAGGGGGGGGGGGGGGAAGGGGTTACTGGGCCATTTCGGTATCGGGGAGCTGCTCCAAGACCTCCTTGACGTCGTCGAGGAGATAGATCTCGGCGAGTCTGTTGACGTCGAAGTTGGGGCAGCGGTTGAAGCAGCGGGCGTTGGGCTCGAGCCCGGCGGCGGTGCGGTGGGCCCAGTCCTTGTGCAGACAGCTGGCGCAGAAGATGTGTCCACAGGAAAGGTGGATGGGCCGGCGGGTGACGTTGTCGGAGAGGGAGCCGTAGCGCTCGCAGCATATCGAGCAGGTGAGCACGTTCGACAGGTTGTCCTTGATCTGGATACACACCTCCGTGAGTAAGACTAGGAAGTGGGAGAGAGAGAGAGAGAGAAGAACGGACCTCTTGGAGGGTCTTGAGCGTGTCCTCCTTGGCCTGCTTGGCCACGTCCTGATCGCGCATCCGGTCGACGGCCTCAAAGACCTCCCTGACGGTGCGCACCTCGGCCTCGACCTCGGCCCTCAGCGCGGCATTCGCCGAGGTGAGGTTGGAGAGCTCCTGTGAGTACTGGAGCCGCTCGGCCTCGAAGCTCTTGGCCTGCCGCTCGAGCATCGCCACCACTTGGTCGGCGTCCGTGCAGCCCGACTGCTTGACGGACAACGAGTCGGTGACCAGCCGGTCGCGCTGCCGAGTGCAGTCATCCACTTTCTGCAAGAGATGGAGAGAATAGGTTAGAAAGAGATGCGGGAGGGAAGAGAGGAGAGAGGGGAGACGGACTCGGATGATTTTGCTGAGCCGGGAGGAGGTGGACATGGGGGCGAAGTCGGCGTGGCCGGAGGTCCACTCCATGCGGGCATTGGGCTCGCTGAGGCCGGAGTCCGAGGAGCAGTCGCTGCCGTGGACGGTGGGTGCGGGGGGCGCGAAGGACTGGTAGAAGGCGTCGTCGTAGGCAGACTCGTGTTCGCTGGGCGAGGCCATGACGACGCTGGGGACGGGCGGGGGCAGGCTGGCGGAGGTGCTGGGGCGGGGCGGGGAGGATGGGGGGGTGTGGTCGCCGAGGACGGTGCCCTCGGTGGCGTCGCTGTCGACCGAGAAGCTGGAGGAGGCGCTGTAGACCTGCGCACGGAAAGGGCGATGAGCACCCAGCAGGATGGGGGGGATGGGGGAGGAGGAAACGTACCTCGAATTCTGAGGGGGTGGTCAGGTTGCGCAGAAGGGTCTGTCGCTGCGAGGCCACGAGCCGGTTGAGGCCGGCGGCGTCCCAGAGCCTGAGGATGAGGCTGGGGGCGAGGATGCCGGGGCCGCGGTGGGAGGAGGAGACGAGGTCTTGGGGCAGGCGGCGGTGCTCGAGGCGCTGGACCTCGCGGGCGACGAGGGAGTGGGCGAAGCCGATGGTGGTGAACTGGTGGACCATCTCGGGGATGGAGGCGGCCCATTGGGTCTGCCAGGTGGTCCATTGGCCGGCCTGGGGGACCATGAGGCCGAGGGGGAACTTCATGTAGGTCTTGAGGTTGCTGGAGTGGTAGACGTAGAGGATGTGGGGGATGTTGAGGCCGGCGTCGGCGTGCAGGATGCTGGTCTCGCGGGGGGAGGAGGAGATGAGGGCGAGGAGCGAGGCGTCGTGCTCGAGGTCGGAGGCCATCATGGCGTCGTCGAGGACAAAGCCGCGGCCTGGGAGGGGGGGGGTATGAGGGGGGTGAGTGTGAGTGTGAGTGTGAGGGGGGGGGGGGGTGGTGCTACTGACCGACGGGCAGGATGAGGGTGATCCGGGATGGGTCGCAGAGGCTGGGGTAGCCCTTGCGGACGATGGCCTTCTTGAGCTCGGCGACGGTCTGGATGGGATGGGACAGTCAGCGGTGGGTGGAGCTCGGGGGGAGAGGGGGGGGGGGGGGGACTGACGAGGCTGGCCCCCTGGCTCTTGACCTTGACTTTGAGGCGCTCAGACTTGATGTTGGGTGGCTGTGGGCAGCTGAAGCACTCGTCGATGGAGATCATGGACATCGTGGATGATGGGGGATGGGGGGGATGGGGGGGATGGGTGGTGGTGGTGGGGGTGGGTTTATATGGTGGGTGTGGCAGTCGCTGGCCAGGGATGGGGGCAGTCTTTTCTTTTCTTTTGTAGTCGCTGGCCAGGGATGGGGGCAGTCTTTTCTTTTCTTTTCTTTTCTTTTCTTTTCTTTTCTTTTCTTTTCTTTTCTTTTCTTTTGTTTGTGTCATGCAAGGGAACCCGATGAAGGGGAATGTATGTACTCATCTCACCCACTCAACTCATCTCATCTCATCTTCATCTCAGCCACTCAAGCCGGCCTACTCAACATCAAGCGCAGAACGACTGACACTGTACAAGCATATGTACTCATCAACTCAACTCAACTCATCACCCGCCAGTGGCCCCGCCCCCAGAACATATGTACAACACCGAGCAAAGCCCGCGGCACCGAACAAGCAGAACACCATCTCACTTCCAAAAATCAACCCTTCCCCTCATCTTACCTCCATGAAGCGCTGGCTTCCTGGCTCATTTCCTCTCATCTTTTTACAGTACAATGTTTTGAAATACATGCAATCCTTGCAGTATCTAATCAAGTTCGGCCTTTTCCCCGCAACAAGCCTGATCTCGCTGCTTGTGCTGACAATCCCCCTGTCTACATACAGTACACTCATATCAATGGCCGGGTTGGCTTTGTTTGGCGCCGGCCTCCCATCTCATCCGGCTGGCCAGTGGATTCTCAGAAATACCATACAAAAGATTACGTGTCCGCTTCCATTGTTACTATGTACTAGACAGTCTTCCTGTTCTCTGATGTGCTAGCCTCCCTCCCTCACAAAATAGATGGTGAGATTTGCTTGGGAGATCATGAACCCAATGTTCAGGCAGAATTAAACACCAGTTGACTGCTGCTGTGTTTGCAAGCCAGAACTGTGTCTGTTGGCAAGTCCTTCACACACAACAAAAAAGAATGTTTAGTGCTAGTTTACACCAGCCTTTGTACGTGCTTCCTTACAGTCATCCTGCCAGTTGGGTGAGTTGCGGCCTATGGTTGCAGGGAGGAAGGAGAAATAAAATACATTCCATACTGCTCACTGGATTGGCACTTCGCAAAGGAAAGGAAAGACCACTTCATTTACAATCGGGCAAAGCAGCGACGGCTCGATGCATACACAAGATTGATAAGACAAACACCAAAAAAAAAAGTGGAGTAACTAAGAATACAAGAGCCCAGCGCCCGTTTCGAGGCTGGTTGATGATGCGAAGAGGGTTGAAAATAATAAGATATACATCAGGGCAGGAATGAGTACGTGGTGCCGATGGCCGCCATCACCACAGACACTACCAGCAGGCCGATGTTGATTATCTTCGTCGTCGGGCTTCTTCCCTGGCCTCTGGTCATGATCATCTCGGCCGAGACGGGCAGGATGGTGCATATGACAAAGGCTGCAAACGCCTATGGTTGTAAACAGGCGAGAAGAAGTGAGTGGATCAGAAAACTGGAAAAAAAAACAAGGGGAAGGATAAATATTAGAGATGAAATGCTCACCCCTAAAAACGCCATCACTCGTTCAAAGTTCGGCATCAATATCGAGACGATGACGACCAAGCAAGTAACGACAGTCCGGGAGACCGTCCTGCCCAGCGCCTTAGTGAACACGGCCGGCTTGTTCTTGCCCGCGGAGCCGGCCTCGTGGTACGAGCTGCGGAGGTCCGAGTGGGTCGAGCGAGGGCTGAGCTGGTTGGCGTGGCTCGAGACGGCATTCTTGGGAAGGGTGTGGCTCGGGGGCACGGGCGTGGCCCGTTTCGGGGCCGCGGGCGCATGCGGATCCGACATGTCGTCCAGCGCAGTCAGGTTGAGCAAATGCTCAATCGTGATGTTCAAAGGACTGCAAAGGAGGGGTAAAAAAAAGGGACGCGGGTTTAGCGCTCGACCTTGGATGGAGCGTGCGATGGTCACCAACCGAGTACACAGTGCAAACTTCGCAACCGGGTTGATGCCTATCATCCAGATCATGCACCGGTTGATAAACGGTGGATAGCCGGGCGTCCGGAGAAGATCTTGCGTGATTTCCTGACTGACATCATCGCCAAACCTAACAAAAAAAAATATAGTATACCATCAATGCCAGAATTCGGATGTTGATTTAGAGAATGAGGAAGGGAACACACATTAGGTAGCCAATCAGACCGACGATCAAGTACATTGATCCGGCGGCAACGTAGGCATAATCGACCATCCGATTGAACTCTTGCGGGTTTCGCATCTCTCTGGCGAGACTTGGCATGACCGAATGTCCGGAAAACTAATTGAATCCAAACACATTCATTCTCAATAAGGGAGAGAAAAGGGCAGAGGATCGGAAGGCATCTTACCCCGCTCATCATGAGGCCAGCACTCAAGCCCCATCGGTGGCTCGGACTGAGGCTAGTTTTGGCCGGGTCGAAGATACTCCCCGGGGCGTCCTTCTTGACGAGGCCGTCGAGCACCACCGCGCCGACGAGGGTCAGACTGCTGAGGAGCCCGATCAGACTCGCGTAGCTCAGCAGTCGCAGAGGCATAAACACCGTCGGCAGCACCAGAAAGAAGGCCAGGATCTTGAACGAGTCCGCTGACACCCCCGGGAAAATCGTCGCTAGTGAGTCGCCAAATATCACCATCAGGGCCACCGATAGTGCAAATAACTCCAGGCAGAATAGGCCTGCAATCGGATATTGCATTGACCGGCCAAATGCTTTCAAAAAGAACAATCAAACCCCATGTCAGTTTGACTCATCTGATCTCACAATAAGGAAAATGCAGTCTTTGAGAGAAACCTTTGTAGCAAATGTCGTTGTATGTCAGTAGGAATCGATCTTCGGCCATGAGACGTGCGAGGATTTTAGCTCTACGAACGGTCGGCCAGGTCGGTCAGTATCTCACAGGGGAATAATGATCTGTATGAAGATGGAGATTTTTGACTGACGTGTAGTTAGTGGAAAGGCCGCAGAAGATGAACAGGAGGACGCCGCCGATCCATCCCATGGCGGAGAAAGCCAAGGGTTCGGAGAGCAGCCCGACGCCGGCGAGGATGTTGAAGGCATTGAAGAGAGTTTGGCCGAACGTGCTCGTTCCGAGGGCGGGAGGAGGATGGCGGAGGTCGGCGCGGGAATGGATGCTGGAGGAGTGGGAGGGGGTAGGCTGACGGGTGTCGTGAGAGTCGGCGGCCGAGCCGACCTCGGAGTCGGGGCGCTCCCGAGGCCGTCTGAAGGAGGAGCGGGCGGTGGAGAAGCGGCGGGCGGAGGAGTCCGCTCCGGCCAGACTGCCGTAGCGGGGGAAGGCGAGGTGCGGGGTGATCAGCTGGGAGCTTTCGGCCGTCGGCGTCCGCTCCAGGGTCCGGTTGTATTGCTGCTGCTGCGTGGACCGGGGCGAGTGGGGCGGGACATCCCCCCCCTCGTGATGGGCCGGGTAGGAGCGCACCGAGCCGGACGGTCGGCGCGCCCATTGGCCCGGGAAGCTCCCCTGGGATGCCCGTGAACATCGCGAGGCAAGCAGGCGGCGGCTGCCGAAGGCGTTCGGAGGGAGGAAAGAACTCGGGAGGTCCCGGTCGGTCTCCTCCTCATCCGAGTACTCCTCGTCGTCTTCAGTGCGCTCGATCTGCCCGTCGCGATCGGTGTTGAAGGAGGTCGCATACGAACGCCCGTCCTCGTCGTTCTCACTCTCATCTCCGTCATCAACGCCGTGCTGCTGGCGCGAGGTGAGGTAGTTGGCGTTGAAGCTCGACTCGCTGAAGCTGTTCGGCAGATTGTCGCCAATGAACAGCTGGCTCCGGCGGTAGCTTTGCACCAGATTGATCGATGACGCAATCACGCTTCGATAGCCCGTGTGAGCCTGCTCCGGGCTACCGGGCGGACTGGGTTCGGGGCGGTGATTCGGCGGTGGTTCTTGATCCATGCGAGCGAGTAACTTTGTGTGATCAAGGGGAGGGTCGGAGTTGAAGGTTCGATGGCCTGATAACGGGATGCAACAAAGCGACGAAGTGGCCTGGATGGTCTTGTGAGATCAGGCTGAATGAACTGTATAACGATGTTCAAGATCTCACGACACCCAGATCAGAAGAAAGGTTCTAATATTCTATAGCTCCGCACGCCGCACATGCCCACTGCCAGGATTGAACGTGCCCCGAGCTTGGGCTGAATTCGATCTCCAAAGCCCAATCTGGCCACGTATTTGTTCATGTACAGACACTTCATGAGCGTCGATACTAGGAAAATCCAAGGGCTGAAGTGCACATTGCAACGTTGGAGAGTTGTGAATGACCTCTCATGGCGTGGATGATCGGGGGAAGCAGGTTTGGCGGCGCGCTAGGACCCCCACAGTATTCATCTTCATTGTTTGGTCGCTCGCAGTGGCCAGTGACCAGTGGCCAGTGCGAGAGCAGCGCTCTGTCAGCTGATGCCTCGGCAGCTGGACGCGGTGAGGCGACGAACTCCGCCCGTCGAAGATTCCCTGGGGGATTGCATGGCCGAGTCGATGTTCTGCTCATGACGGACGACGGAGGCATGGTGGAAAGAAGCCATCGTGGCAGATCGGCCTCATGCCGGCCATCCGCAAGCAGACCCATGAAGCACACCTTTGAAGGCTCGCTTCCACCAAGCCGAGCCATTCTCCTGGAAATGATTATTTGTCCTCAACAAGCTTTAGCCGAACATTAGTTCCGCGGGACCAACTCGGCTCAAGTGTCAACCCGTATCCATCAAACTAGCACAACAATAGCTGGGTCCAACGTGCTCGCTTTGCCCGCTGCATTCTTAGCATCTCTGCTGAAGAGGGACTCAAGGCGTACATAGATGGACGGCGGCTCGGCATCAGTAAAGACCTCAGCTATTCGCTGCGGTCACCGGGTTCGGTCCAACAAAGTGGCTGTATGTTACTAGAAACTTGATGGCAAGTTTTACCAAGACACATTCCCGCCAAAAGCTTGATGCCCCGAATCCCAGCTGCTGCTTAGCCAAAGGAGAGTGTTGATTCAGACAAAAACAATACAGAATGGTATCTTTCCTTGGTCTGACGTTTTCTCACAAACTGACTTACAAAATTATGTACTGGAGTTTAAATGTAGCTGGCAAAGCTGAGACAGATGAATCATTTTCAGCCTCGTGTTTTGGGCAGAAACAAATCGTGGAGAGTTTCAGCAAGGACTGATTTGAAGGAGGTTGAAAGGGAGAAGATATATATGTGGTGGGCTTAAATAGTTTTTTACATACTCCCCAGCCCATGCGTTGATCTCGACAACATTTCGCATATGGTATTCATCCTCAAAATTATGACCCAATTGCTGCTTCTTGTCCTCTTCACAACCGCTTGGTGTGTGAAGGCCCTCATCAAGCCAGAGGTGGATGAAATTGATTTTAGGAATATCCAGGGTGTGCACAAGCTCTTCTGATCACATAGAAAGCTCTATTGCTAATTGATTCTCATGAAACATTGGTCACATTACCAACTTGGAACAAAAACTTCTGATAGGGATGGCTTCAAGCTCCACTTTGGATTGTCAAGGGTCAATTGGCAACATGGAACAAGAAGCTCCAAAAAGACAGAGGGTTTCTTACTCTACACAGTATGAAACAGGGACTGCCAATGAGGAACAAATTTCCCCAAGCAGAAAGAGAATTTCTGCCTCTGTGAAAGCTCCTGATTCTGATTGTGCTTGCAAACAAAGAAATCACTGCAAATCTGTGTTTCAGAAATTACTGCAGGAATCCCCTTCACTAAAGCATGCACATCCAGAGAAAAGTCAGTAAGATATCCATAGATTGAGCTTTATTAATTTGACCTTTGGTTGATAACTTGATTAAATTACTTTGATTATCAGCTTCACTATTATTGAAATTTTGGGAACTCAATCATGGTCAGTTTCCTGTTTTGAGATTCTTGAGAATCCAAGAATAAAGCCTGACTATTGATAACAAATGTGTGAATTTTCAGATCAAGTCCTCTCTCTTGATAAAGATATGACAAAATTGTTGAAAATTGAACTGAAGGATAGGGTTTATCCCTTTCATTCAAAGCACATGGATCAGGATGAAGATTCAAGGATGAAAGCTAGTTTGACAAAGTCTCTCTTTCAAAGCATAAAAGAGAAGATCTCAATTTTAAAAGACGTAAGGCTTCTAGAGTTAGGGGGTTTCTATTATTCTTCACATCAACAAATTACCATTGCATCAATCATTTCAAGAACCATTGAAGATGAAAAGGTTACAATTCCACATTGGTTAAAACATTTTCCTGAAGGTCCACTACGCCAGATATCAAGGAGTGCTTGGAATGCATTCAGCTGTTCAATTTTGGATGAAATAATCAAGATGTTGGTTGATGAGGATTCTGAAATAAAATATCTGAAATTCTGTGATCAAAATCAAGATGGTGTTACAGGAGAGCACTACCTCTTCAAATCCATGCAACTTTTCCACAGGGAAGGCTTCCTCCAGCAAGGAAGTATAATTAACTACTTTCATAAGGACAAGATAGCAAACAGAGCAATTATCTATGCCCAAGATTCATGCATGCATTCTGCTGCCACATACAGCATGTATGAACCTTCAAATTTGATTTTTGATGTATTGGAATCTGTTACCAAGCACTGGTACTGGCCATTTCTCCCTGGGATCTTTAAATGTAATTCCATTTCATTTTTTCCATTGTATTTTGGATAAAATCAGCACCTGATTTTGAAATTTTTGTTCTTTTTTTGAACACAGTGATTGGCAAGAAAGAGGAAATAACTCTCACACTAAATTCATTATCATCCAAAATACTGAAATTTGGACAACTCAATATTCAAATGCCCAGAACACCAAACAAATTGAAACAAAAAATCAAGTCAATTTTGAATTTCATTCAAGAATATGTCAATCATCTAGAATCCATGATTGCAAATGAATCAAAATCTCATGATGGCCAAATGATATTCCAAATTAATACCATTAGAGATCTTGATTCAAGAAACAAGGTCAAACAGGGTGCTGAAAAATTAACTAATATTATGAAGTTCATGTTTTTTCCCAAGAAACCATACCTCAAATACAATGCTGAAGATTACCTACGCATTGCCATATGTCAATTACTGAATTTCACCCAAAATCACTTCAAAGGAATAGTAGAAGAAGCTGAAGAAAGTACTATTCTTCAGCATCTAATTGAGCCATATAGAGCTTTAAAACAATTAGTATTGTTTTACGCAGATTCATTTGGAACACATAGAATGCTTGAAAGTATCAACTTATTCAAAATAAAGGATTCCAAAATACACAAAACAGATACACAAGCTTATATTGCAAGAACAGTTGAAGGATACACAGAAATATTGAGATCAAAAATTCCTCAATTGCAAACTCAGTTTTCCATAGTGGAAAATCAGTTTTCCACATTATATGGTCATTCAAAAGAACAGGAAGATGTATATTTGAGATATTGGATGAAAAACTTTGAAAAGATTATTGATTTCATCAAAGAGGATGTGGAAATGGGATACATAAATGAAGAAATAGAGAGATCCTCTGTCCATCTTACTCAGGTCAACAGGACTGTCCAAAGCTCACATGTATTAATTTAACAAGCTCCAGATTTCATGAAATATTTGCTGCTGCAATCTCACTGCCCACCCTTTGATTAAATATATCTATTCATTGGTGCTATATTAGCCAGCTGCATTTCTGATTTCTCCTCTTTGTCTCTCAAGTTTGGTCTACCACAGATCTTTATTTTTGTTTCTCACATTTCATAGATTTTGTAGCATACACCCCGCAAGAATTGGGGTCATGAGAAGCATACAGGTTGTGTGGTCCTTTATGCCTTTCAGGTCATGAAAGTACTGTAAGGTGGTCATGGAAGTCCTGTCAGGTGGTCATGGAAGTCCTGTCAGGTGGTCATGGAAGTCATGTCAGGTGGTCATGGAAGTACGTGAGGTCGGACCCAACCCTGGCAAAACCACGTCTGCTTTGCTAGAGACCGGCATCATGACTGAATATTATTGGTCATGATGCCAGACCTGTTGGGAGCTGCTCAACTCAGTCAGTTTCCCGAGCAGATGGTAGTTGGTCCTGTGCACAAGCCCTTGGGGCAGCTTTGAACAGCAGGGGTGAAATCACCTGCTTCTTGACTTTAAGTTTGAGAGTACAAAGGCATGCTCTTGTCCTCCCAAGTATCAAGTCTCCCTCATCCTCTCCCCCATCCTTCCTCCTCACTCCCCCCTTCCTCGCTCTTCCCTCCATCACTTCTCACTCCTCCCTCCATCCCTCCTTGCTCTTCCCTCCATCGGTCCTCCATCCTCCCTTCATCACTCCTCCCTCCCTCCCTCTCTCCCTCCTCCATCCTCCCTTCTTGCTCTTCCCCTCATTGCTCTATTGCTCCTTCCTCCATTTTTCCTTGCTTGCTCGCTCCTCCCAACGGTGGGCCGCTACGCTACACTACGCTACAGGGCCACTTAGCGTTAGCGTAGCGGCAAAAAGCGCCCGCCCATTTTGAGTAGCGTTAGCGCGCTGTTAGGGCCGCTACGCTGCGCTACTTTTCAGCGGCGCTAACAGCGCGCCAATTGTTTGTTAGTGTTAGCGCGCCGCTACAGTCACTACGCTATGCTACGCTACAGCGCTTTTAGCGGAAAAAAAGGCCTTTTTTCAGCTATAAGCACTGTGGCGCACCGTAGCGCGCGCTCTTTTGCGCCCTGCGTGTGTAGCGATAGCGCAATTGCGCGCATCTGCGCTAACGCTACGCTAACAGCTAAATTAGCTGCGCACCCTTTGCGCGTGGCGTTAGCGCAGAGAAGGCGCAATTCCGCTAACGCTACACTAAAATTTAGCGGAATTCCGCTACGCTACAGTTAGCGTAGCTGGCCCACCGTTGCTCCTCCCCTTTTCTCTTGCTCTTGTTTTGCTCTCTTTTTGTTTGCCTATTGGCCCATTATTGCGGATGATAAGCTCAAAAAATTTGTAATAGTAGTCTATATGTCATGTTTGTAGTTTTTAATCAGCTTGGTGTACATAAATATATTTTTGCTTGTTGAGTTTGCATAATAAAATCAATCTGCTAAAGTAAAAATCATTGTTGTCCATCAATAAGACTGCCAATTGGGCTTGTGGCCCGCCCGGGTCTGAGCGCCAGTATTCTGCCGCCTATGACTGACCTTGGGGGTCGGTGTTTGAGGTTATGGCATGTGGGGGGCTTGTCAAAATGCCACCCATTCTGTTTTCATCAAGATAGCCCTGGTTGTGTGGAAAATCTGCTTGCTGTCATTGACACTGCTATTACACCGGCCATCCGACTGGTGTGCCTGCCGGCTCTTTGGCAAACATTGTGCGCCCCACCATCATGTTGTCAACCACTGGTGGGTCAAACAGAGTCCCAAGTACGGGAAATCTATGTCCTCCTGACGGCAAAACACGCCCGCCATGTAGCTGATGTAATTAAGAAGTGTGTATATCCAGAACTGATTGATGAGCACTGAGTTTTACTTTGATAGACTCATTCTAGAACTTCCCACCCAATGCAACACAAGCAAGGGTGGGCCGTTACGTTACCCGTAATTGGGAAGGTAACTGTAACGTAACTTTTAAAGTTACTTTACCTGGTAGTTACAGATATCTTAATTTTAGTTGCAATATCTGCCACAGAAAAAGGGCTATTTTTTTCTAGTTACATTACCCAGAAGTTTTCAACAAAATTGGTTAAGTTACAGGTTTGCCCAAATTTGAGTACTTAGCCAAAACTTTCCAAGGGAAATGACTATTTGTGGGTTTTTTTGTTCAATATGAGTACACATTGGGCTCAAGTTGATGTAAAACAGCCACTGATGCCAGGTTCTGCCCAGGGTGTCAGGTCAAAATAGGTGAACAGTGAGGATTGAACCCGCAACCTGCATGTTGCAAAGCATACAAGGGGCAAGCACCAACCATTATGCTAAATTCATTGTTAGTGCTTTTGAAAAATATTGAACAACAATTTTCACCCCAAAAAGGTACATTATCCAGAACCTCCAAAACTCAAAAATGAAAAAAGTTACTTTATGTTACGTTACTAGAAAAACTGTTATGTTACCCAAATGGCTAATTTGGATAACTAAAGAAAATTTACGGCATCCAAATTAGCCCTCTGTAATGTAATGTAACCTAACTGCCCACCCTTGACACAAGGTTTACCACACAAGACTGCCAAACAACGCCCAACACACCCAACACCCCACCCATCCACCTGTCTTCAACCATGCCATGTCCCGCAGACCAAGCCTAAAACATCCAAAAATTGACCCACCTCAGCCAAGGTCAAGTCTGGGGAGCTATCATCAAATCAGTGTTAAATGATGATTCCAATTCTGACTCCTGAGACAGTGACTGAGATGATGCCATTGTTGCTCTCATTTTAATCAAGAAGCACCACCACATGGCTCCCCAAATTTGACCAGGTTGTTCTCCAAAGGAAGGGTGAGTAGTTGTTTGAGGATGGCAAGTTGGCCCGTTTTTATGTCTTTGCAAAGGATTAACTGATGAAAATGGCTAAGGGTACCTTGTGTTGTTTTATGGTTTAGTGGCTGTAAAGGGGGATGAGAAATGGATGAGCGGCAAGAAAGGAAAACTTTCCTGGCAAGGCAAGCCAATGTTCAACTCAAAGGTTGAATTTTAACTTGCCATTTTTGCATGCAAGTCTCCTAGCCAAATTTGATTATGAAAAGTGAACTAAACCATGAAAAACCTGAGGGGACTGGTTTGTAGGTGACATGAAGCTAACTGCAGCCTGAACTCCAACCTGTTGAGGGGCACAGGGTCGCAGTACTGAGGTTCACGGACTGAGTCTTGTGACACAGGGAGCTGTTGGCACGTAGAGACAATGTGGGTTGTATTCAGTGAGGAGAGAGCTCCAGGATCAGAGATCAGACAGACTAAATACAACACCAAAGCATAACTATAGTAGAAGCATAATGTACTAGGTATAAGCATATCAACACAACCATACACTTATGGAAAAGTGGTAGAACCCCCTGATGATGAAAAAGGGGCCATTTTTATTCAAGGGGAGTAATGCTGGAGTACCACTTGAATTTCAGCATATTTTACTGAACATCACCTGAAACCTATTCACATCAATTTTTTCATGGTAATATATGCAGATGTGGGTCTACTTTGAAATCCCCTAATCTCTGCTCAAGATTTAAATACATACATAAAAAGCTGTGAGGGGGGCTTAGCCTCAGTAAAGAACTCAGCTATCCAAAACTACATCAACAGGGTTTGGCCCAACAAAATGGCTGTATCTAATAAAGACTGGGTGGAAAATTTTACTGAGAAAAAATATCCTGGCCACAACCTTAATGTCCCAAAGCTCAGCTGCTTCTGGGCCTAAATTAATCTCAACTTGTCTTGATCCCAGTACCTACAAAGAATGAAACATTACAGAATTTCATCATTCTTTGTTCTGGTGTCTTCTCACAAACTGAACTTCAAAAATACTGGATTCAACATAGCTGGCAAAGCTGAGACAAACTAAATAAGTTTTAGAATCAGGTTTTGGGGAGAAAAAACTTGTGTAAATTTTCAGCAAGGCAAATCAGTATGATTTGGATGATTTTGAATGGATATGTAAGTGGTGGGCCTGAATAGCTTAAATACCCCCAAAGAATTCTTCAATCTTGACAAAATTTCCAATATGGTATTACTTAAACTTCAAACCCAATTGCTGCTTGTAATTTTTGGACTTTCCACAATTAATTGGTATACAAAAGCCCTCATCAAGCCAGAGGTGGATGAAATTGATTCAAAGAATATCCAGGGTGTGAACATGTTTTTTTCCTGATCAGTACGCAGAGCAATATATCCAGAGCCTATATCTGAAAATGCACCTATCTTTGCTGATCAATTCTTTTCAAAAAATGGTTACATGAGACTAATTTACAAACAACAACTGCTTGTAGGGATATCTTCAAGTTATAGCTTGCATTATCAAGATTTAACTGGCAACATGGAACAGAAAGTGCCAAAAATACAGAAGATTTCTCACTCTATAAAGTATGAAGGAGGCAGTAATAATATGGAAACAATTGGCTCATGCAGACAGAGGATTTCTGAGTGTGTGAAAGATTCCAACTTTGGTTGCACTTGCAAACAAAGAGATCACTGCAAGTCTGTGTTTCAGAAATTGATCCAGGAATCTCCTTCACTAAAGAATTTAAATCCAGAGAAAGGTCAGTAAAGTTATATCCAGAGATTGGAATGTATTGATTTGGGATAAATTGTTTAATTAAATGAATTTGATGATTAGCTTCACTATTATTGAAATTCTGGGAGCTCAATCATGGTAAGTTTACTGTTTTGAGCTTCCTGAGTCTTCAAGGGTAAAGCCTGAATTTAGATAAAAATGTGTGGATTTTCAGATCAAGTCCTTTCTCTCGATAAAGATGTGAAAAAATTGTTGAAAATTGAACTGAGGGATAGGATTTATCCCTTTAATGCCAAGTACATGGATTGGGATGAAGATTCAAGGGTGAAAGCTAGTTTGACCAAGTCTCTCTTTCAAAGAACAAAAGAGAAGATCTCAATTTTAAAAGATTTAAGGCTTCTAGAGTTAGGGGGTTTCTATTATTATTCACATCAACAAAGTACCATTGCATCAATTATTTCAAGAACCATTGAAGATGAAAAGGTTCCAATTCCGCATTGGTTGAAATATTTTCCTGAAGATCCACTACGCCAGATATTAAGGAGTGCTTGGAATGCATTCAGCTGTTCAATTTTGGATGAGATAATCAAAATCTTGATTGATGATGAATCTGAATTGAAATATCTGAAATTCTGTGATAAAAATCAAGATGGTGTTACAGGAGAGCACTACCTCTTCAAATCAATGCAATTTTTCCACAGGGAAGGCTTCCTTCAGCAAGAAAGCCTGATCAACTACTTTCATGATAATGAGATAGCAAACAGAGCAATTATCTATGCGCAAGATTCATGCATGCATTTTACTTCCACATACAACATGTATGAACCTCCAGAATTTATTTTTGATGTATTAGAATCTGTTACCAAGCACTGGTACTGGCAATTACTACCCGGGATCTTCAAAGGTAATTCCAGCTTGTCATATTTTCTATTTCATTCTGGATAAAAGCAATAATTTATGGTTTGGTTTTTTATATTGTGTTCCATATAGTTATTGGCAAGGAAAAGGAAATTTTAATGAGTCTAACACTTAATTCATTATCATCCAAAATCATCAAATTTGGACAACTAAATATTCAAATGCCCAACACACCAAAAAAATTGAAACAGAAAATAAAGTTGATTTTAAATTTGATTAAAGATTACGTCAATAATTTACAAGCTCTGATCATGATTGAATCAAAATCTCATGATGGTCAAAGCATATTCCAAATTGACAATATTCAAGATCTTGATTCAAGAAAGAAGGTTGAATGTGGAGCCAAAAGATTAACTGATATTGTTCAGTTTATTTTCTTTCCCAAGACAGAATATATCAGATACAATTCTGAAGATTACATGCGCATTGCCATATGTCAATTACTCAATTTCACCCAAAATCACTTCAGAGGGATTATAGAAGAAGTTGAAGAAAACACCATTCCTGGAAATCTTCTTGAGCCATACAGAGCTAGAAAAGAATTGATATTGTGGCATTCAGAGACATTTGGAGCTTATAGAATGCTTGAAAATATCAACTCTTTCCAAATCAGGGATGTCCAAATACACAAAGCAGAAACACAAGCTCACATTGCAAGAACTGTTGAAGGCTACACAGAAATATTGAGATCAAAAATTCCTCAATTGCAAAAACAGTTTTCCATATTATCTGATCATTCAAAAAGAAAGGACTGCGGATGCTTGAAAACCTTTGAAAAAATTAATTATTTCATCAAAGAGGAAGTGGAAATAGGATACATCAATGAAGAAATCAAGAGATCAGCTGTCTATCTTACTAGGGTTTTCAAAAGCTGACATGCTTTCTTTCAATAAACAGCTACCAGATTTCAAAATTGAGTTGCTGCTGAGTTCTCAGTGTTCACCTATTCAGTATATACTTAATATATCTACTTTTTTTATGCAATTTTTTTACAAGATACTAACTAAAGCATCAGACTTAACAGCCCCCCCCCCCCGCCCTATGTGGGGCTGATCAACGAAAACAGTTCCACCAACTGTAGGAAGTGACTTGCAACTAAGTATTCAGTGGATGCTTGCAGCAAAAGATCTTGGAACATTGTGAGTGGGAGGGTGGGAGGGAACACGCGCATGCATCTGGCTTCCCTCCCCATGACCCAATTATCTACTACATGCCATCAAACAAAAAAGCAAGGGGTGAAAGAGGCAAAAAAGCAAGCTTACATTGAAGCTCTGCTAGCTGTGTTGGACTTAGAGATGTAAATGGGTTGTGTCGACCCGGAAAGACCCAAGACCCGATGGGTTCTGGGTTGGGTTTGGGCAGCCCTCAGGCCTCTCTTTAAAAAACCAACCCAACCCATCAAGACCCAATTAGATAATCGGGTTGGGTTCAGGCAGGGTTTTTCCCATTCGGGTCGGCCCATGAACCCAATTGCCACCCAAAATGAGGCTATCCATGCTTCAGTCTGACCAAAAATGTATGTATGTACATCATGCTCAATCACTCGCTGAGAGGGATACGGCGAGATGAATTTGTACCAGCTCGCCAAGAGGAATACATACCTCCCGGCGAGCTGGACTTTGATCAGCTCTCCGAGAGGAATACATACCTCTTGGCAAGACGGACTTTGTCAGCAGCTCAGCAAGAGGAATGCATACCTCCCGGAGCTAGACTTATGAGCAGCTTGCCAAGAGGGATAAATACCTCTCAGCGAGATGGATTTGTACCAGCTCACCAAGAGGTATGTAGTCCTCTTGGCGAGCTGGTCAAAGCTTAGCTTGCCGGGAAGAATACTCACGGTGACCTGGACAAAGTCCAGCTTGCTGGGAGGTATGTATTTCTCTGAGCTGGACTTGGGTCAATTGTCCAGGGTGTCTTGGTTTACATGTCCCTGCACGCCAAAAAAAGATGGTGTACACAGGTTTTTCAAGGATGGCGTAAAAATCTGGTGTGCATTTAGCACGACTTATGTTGTCTTGGGTCGGCCCGAGACCCGACCCGGACCCGACCCGGACCCGACTCTTCATTAATGGGTTCGGGTTTGGGCAGTACATTTGCAGTTTTGTTCCGACCCGACCCGACCCGGTGCTCACGTCGGGTCGGGTTTGGGCACCATTTTCCGACCCGAACCCGACCCGTTTACATCCCTAGTTGGACTTGCTAGCATCAAAACTGGTCTCTGTGCAAGCGCCCCCACATTGGGCCAAACTCATTCCCCGCGGGAGTGTTGGCCACCAGCGCCAGTGCTACTCCCACCAGCGTGGACTTTGTCAAGTTAGGTAAAGTATAGCGTTCAAGATGGCGGCGTCGGAGGCCGCTGTTGCACTATCTTTATAGATTGTGGGCATGATAGGGCCTTACAAATCAGTACAATGGATGAAGCCCAATCATTCAGATATGTGACAACGCAGCTAGAGATTTTGATGACAATAAATGCCGGGGTTGACGTCCCGATTCCCAAGACAGCTCTCCCCTTACAAAAAAATGAGACAGAGTTAATTACAGGGAAGATCTACGTATTTATATTAGCATCCTTGTTCTGCACAGTATGTGATTAATTCTGAAAATATTAGCAAAATTTAAAAAGAGGAAAGCTACAGATTACGAGGCTTCAGAAGTGCTTGAGTGGCTAGTTACAGAGATGCTTTCTTCTAATGTAAGATACATGGCCGAAAGGGTGCCGGCCTTTTTTTCGAATGAATGATGCGGTTAAGGATGATGTCCTTCTTATTTTTTTTAGATTAACGCTTCGCCCATAGCAGACCGGATCAAGCTTTGTCCTACGCTCAGGGTTTGAATCACATCGGCTTGAGTTGACATGAGAGTCGGATTAACTTCCATGAGGTCCAACGCCACCAGACATCCGGTTTCGTAGATCGCTTCACAGATGTAATGGCCTTCGCGAAAAGTTAATCCTCCCCGAACAGGGGTACCCGTCGATGGTGCCACACTGGGATCCAAGGCGTCAACGTCAAACGAGAGATGAATCGGTCGCTTCAAATCTTTATTTACGCTTTCCAAAGCCTTGGTGGTTTTTTTTTTTGTGCAAAGGTGGGTTGACCCGTCAACGACTAGATATTGCTGCATGAAAAAGGAGGCTGGGGCATTATTGGTCAGACTCTTAGCTTACCATTTCCACGACTTTCCCGATTCCATGTCTATCAATGTCGTGCATCGTAAAACAACGAATGTTGTTATCTTTTAAGATTTTCCGTTCGCCCATATCGATATCCCTCAGGCCGATGTAAACCAATCGGTCTGGTTGCAGGCACGGTTTGATCCATTGGAAAGGCTCAAGATCTGTCCCCGCTTTCAAGGTCGACAATAAAAATGATACCGGACATCCGTGCATGTTCCCTGACTCAGTTGTTTCGGGTGTGTTTATATCCTGGTGATGCGCATTAAGACTCATCGGTCAGATCATGAATGATTGAAACAAAACGAAAAATGGCAGCTTAGTAGGACTGACTGCATGCGCATCAACCCATATCACACAAGCCTCCGGAAACTACATAGAGTCATGTTTTTCGGAGGTGAGAACAAAACAATCAATTCTTTGAGCCATCGGCAGGATATTTGAAGAGCAAAAAAAACACGAACCGCATTCAAAGTGCCGCTGAGAGTACCAATGGCCAAAGAATGGTCGCCACCGATGGTAACGACAAATTCACCATTCGCCGTGTGAGAGTCGATTATTTTCATTAAGGTTTTGTTTGTCTCTGAGACCAGCCGAGGGTTTTTGAGTATCCCGATATCCAAGTCGTCTTCTTTCAAGATCGTGGACAGGTTAAGCTCGTCAAGGACGGTCGAGTAGCCTACGGATTCGATGCTTTTGATCAGCCCGTCTTGGATCAAATGGCTCGGTCCATGGTCTACTCCCGCTCGTGGCTGTGATGTAACGATCATCAAATCGGCCGTCAGGGGACACGAATACATATAGGAGGTCCAGGGAGAAAACAGAGAAATAAGATGCGGAGAAGAGACTCAACCTGACCGCCACTCTATTCATCGCAGAGCATTGAACCCGGCCCCGGGAAACGAAAACATAAGATGCATGTAATTTTAGAATCAGAATCCTTTAGACAACAACCCTGGACCCTAGTCCGGCCGTCACCCAGAGCAGAATGAATGATTGACTGACGAAGGGACAAGGAATGACCGCTGCCACGCGTGGTTTCTTGAGGAACTTGTGAGGATGCTCAGACTGGATTGAGACCATGATGATGAGGGCTGCTGACGATTTCGATTTTTAGGGTTGAGCGGAGTGTATGTAGCAAGCTCGGCTCAGGACGATGATGTCATCACCCCTGGAGGAGGCGGAGTTGAAATAGGTTGAAATAGTTATCCTGGCCCGTGACGTTACGGTTTACCAGATCCCTTGCAGAAGCATTCTTACCAACCAGCCGGATAATTATCTGCATCCTACAGCTGTGTTCTCAAGGTTCTTCAGCTCCCCCTCGGGCATTGATTCCAGCATCAACAATTATCAGTTGATGGGATAGAATCGAGACAGGGACGGTCATACCCAAAATCCAACGGATCAATGGCGACTGATATTCGAGTGGCTAGGAAAAAGGAGGCAAGGGTTGAATGGGTCAAAAGGAAAGGAAGTGTTGAGAAGGTCAAAAGGCACAAGGCGCGACAATCAATGTTAGAAAAAGGCTAATTAGGCTGATTGGTTTCTTTCGAAAGGGGAGGAGACGACAGCCAAGAAGGAAGAAAAATGATCTGATTTTTGTTCGCGGGCTAGAAAAAAAAACTAAGAGTCCCGTTTGGACTCTTCACTAAAGACTTGCAAAGGCCCTGAGAAACTTGTCTTGATGTTTCTAGTGTCCAACTGTGATTTATTTCAAAAGGGGAAGGAGCTAGCTTTGAGAGATCAGTATCTCTCCTATCTACAACTGAGGTAAAATAGAAGGAGAAATGAGAAGAGAGAAAGAAGACATATTGTGTTTTGTAGAATGCTTGGACAGATGGTCCTGTTGCTGTGCACAAATCATGGCATTCCATAATTCCATTTTTTTTGTTTTTGCCTTGCATTGTGAAATAAAGATCATCATGATCATTTTCACTTTGGTACAGGCGGGCTCTGTATGGCAGAATGATGGAGATTAAACTGGGGCTGTGCCAGACAACCCCATAACTATAGCACTCAACTTCACTCTTGAAGTCCAACCATTAAGCAAAACACAATATGTAGGTGAGGAGGAGCCGGGAGTATATGGCTCCCGCTGTGTCTTGTGATATTTGTGTGACACTTTGGGAGGGGGCTCACAATATCTGTCATCAAACTGTTACTTAGTCACTCATATGTGATATATTAATTTATTATTATTTATAATTGCTTTTACAGCCATGTTAGAAAAGCTTGCCAGCTCGTGTGGCTGAAACAATTTCAGCATTTCAGCCACAGGCCTGTACAGCTTCACTGTACAGGCAGACAAAACCCGTTTGGGCAGCCGGTTTTGCTTGACATGGGTGCCGGGCCGGGCAAGAGGCGAGGGAGGCAGGGGCGGCGAAGGGCCGGATCGAAGTAAAATTGCTCCAGGAATCCAATGGTGGGGCCCTCAAGGCCCCAAAGTGGAAAACAAAGAAACTAGGTTTTTTCTTCCAATGGCATTCCTGACATACAGGCTTTGAGGCTGAAGTCAGCAGCCCAGAAGTTGGGCCTGCCCAAAAGCAAGCTTTTCTAACATGGCTGTATGTGTTAGGCTGGCTTGCACTGCGTAGCCAGCTGACACATACACCCCACTCAATGACCAACCTCATCAAGTGGATACACAGCTCACTGTAACCAATTGTAACCAATACTCACCACTCAATGACCCAGTTGGGTCATCAAGTGGCTACACACTACACTCAATGGCCGCACCCGGTCAGTGAGTGGATACACTCTCCACTCAATGGTGGGACCTGGTCAGCAAGTGGATACACTCTCCACTCAATGACCAGACGCAGTAGGGTCATTGAGTGGACACCCACTTCACTCAATGATAGGCTTGGCCATCAAGTGAAGTGGGTATCCACTCAATGAACAAGTCTATCATCAAGTGGTGTTCCACTCAATGTCACATTGAGTGGAGCGGTGTGAGAATAAGAGCTGGTTGGTGGGTAGAAATGTCCGCTAACCGCCCTCTTCAAGATATATGTTTCCAGGCTGAGTGATTATCAGTGTCTTGGCTCTGCACTGCTACTATCCGCCAGCCTTCAGCGCTCCTGACTGAGCCTGATCTATAGCATAATAATCCGCAAGTGAATAAAGCTCCGCACTCCGTAAAACACAGAATCCGCCAGTAATCCCGTAAATAAAGAAGGTTCAAGTCAAAGAATGTGGGGCACTTGGATCCCAAGAGCCCGGTTGGGTTGGCCTTGTGGGAAAGCTGGATATGCAAAGATATCTGGAAACTTTCCAAGAAAGGTGAAACTTCCCAGATAACCACTTTAAGTGGTTTCAGAAACTTTTTATTTTCAAGGAAAGTTTTGGCCAGCTTTTTGGAGCGGCCAAACAACTTTTTCCATCCAGAAACGTTTTGTCAGTCTGGATAACTTTTCAATAGAATTTATCTTGAACCAGATTGAAAGGTTTGGGTGCAAAAGTTTGGACCAAAAATTTCTGGAAACTAATAAGCTTCCTGAAACGTTTCAAAATGGTTGGGGGAGAGCAGAAACTTTTGCAAAACCATCTCCAAACCGGAAACTTTTCCAAAAACCATTTGAAAACTGCAAAACTTTTCCATAACTGCATTGGAACCATGAAAACCTTTTTCAAAACTTTTCACACCCAAAAACGTTTCCCAGAACCAAACTCAAACCAAAAAACTTTTTAAACACCACTTGAAAACCCAAAACTTTTCACATCAGTAACAAGAAAATTTTCTTGCAGCCGTTGTGTATATTTCCATGAAATTTCAAAATCTTATGTGGCAATAGATCAAGTGAATAAAGTTGAAATAATAAGGGAAATGGATTGAGGGTCAGACCAAAAAGGGCATTTGGAATCAGCAGGTTTTTCCTGGATGCTGCAGTCAAGGTTAGTAGCTCTTTCAGATGTCTGAGGTTGGTTTTCTCACATGTTGAAATCAATTATATTATCCACAAAAGCACTTTTCTTGCTGAAACTTCTTGGATTTGCTCTTTGGGGAAACGTTTTTGTACCCTTCTCTCATAAAGTAGGGTATATCAGCAGGGGCGTGCCGACCCCTGTTTTTGAGATTTTTGGGCCCCCTGGTGCGCGCTGTGAGAATAAAGGTTGGTGTGACGGTGGAAATGTCCACTAACCGCCTTCTTCAAGAATATTTGTGTCCGGGCTGTGTGATTATTGGCAACTTGGCTCTGCACTGCTACTATCCGCTAGCCTTCAACGCTCCTCTCTGAGCCTGATCTATAGCATAATAATCCGCAAGTGAATAAAGCTCTGCACTCCGCAAGCACAGAATCCGTAAGTAGCTCTCCAAGCAAAGATAAGGTCCGTATAACTCTCCTAATACTTTAGTATGTCTGTAAGTGTAAGTACAATGATGAGTAATCCGTCCCCGATGATAGGATAATAGGATGAGGAAAGAGAAGAGAAATCCATGAGCCTTTTCCCGTCCTTCCCTCCACGCACGTTACCATTCCAACCCAATCCCGCACTTCTGACACTTTCCCGCACTAGTCCTCCAGCTCCGCCCGCTTTTCCGCATGTCATTCTCCCAGACTCCGCTCAACTCCAACGCTTGACCTCCCACCGTCCTCTGTCTAGCCCCCGCCAGTCAGTCTCTCACCACCGCCTCCACCCCAGTTCCACCCGCTTTGGCTGTCGTGGCTCACCCGCTGACGCGCCGCTGCCACCAGTCCATGTGTGTAGTCCGCCGCAGTCCAGCCCTGTATTTCCGCTCCAATCCAAATACCCGATCCGAAATCTGCAATCCGCAATCCGTGCATTCCAGTCTGCGCGTGACTTTCTGTAAGCTTTCTTAGCGTGCTTTTCTGACATCATCCTCAGTGCTTATTTCACCGGAATGCACTCTGCCTGAGCCGCTCTGTGCATTCCCACCCGCGCTATCCCCGAGTGGACATTCTACCATGCATGCCTATATAAATCACCACAGTGCACTTTGGCGGGCCTTACCCCATGGCGCCGACAACCCTAACCCTATTGCCCTATCCTGTGAAACCTTCCCACCTCAGAAGGTTTCAAAAAGTCCAATTGGCCAACATACAGCCCGCGCGGTGGGGAAAGAGAGGACCCTCAAAACCCCCTATAAATGGGGGTAATGTAAAATCCAGAATTTCACCAAAATTCATACATTTTTTGACTTGATTCATACTTGTTTCATGCCCTGTGACAGAGTGTGGATTGGCACACTCCTGTAACGGAGTGTGCATCCGCCTCCAGATTGCAATCGCGGCTTTCACTGCGTGGCAAAAGCACTTGGCTATGACAACACTGGATGGTCCCGGGTCCGCAAGGAGATGCTCAAGGAGGTACAAGATAATTGGGAGACTTATTCAAAGTTACAGGGCGGCAAGCAGCAAATCAACACAATAATTGATGGCCTGAAGGTAAACAAGGAAGAATCAACAATTCCGTCTTCAAAGTGGCTCAGCAAGTTGGCACACGGCCAAATTCTTGCTAATCTGTATGTCAGACCCTATGCATTTCTTTTGTCTGGCAGCAGTAGCTCTTATCTCCCCCTGCGACTGGCTCCAGAAGACTCCGGATGTCCTGAGCCAATTTATCTGCTCTTTGTGAATGGTAATCACTGGGTTTTAGCTAGCATGAAGGGGAGAGATGGGGTTAAACCAATCCCCCCTCCAATCCGAGTGCTCAGCTTTACAGTCAAGGCTGCTGAACGCTGGTTAACTTTTGTAGAAAAGGGCCAGGCTCTCTATGACGAGTTGCTTTTTACCCCACAACCCGCCCTGCAGCACACTCCAAGCCGTGGTCTTGACCAATCAACTCTCAGATCTCCTACTGGGGTAAAAAAGTTGAGTGTCCTATCTTCAAAACTGTTATCTGAGTTTACTCAACAAGCCTGCTTCAAGGATGACACTGTTGAACTTCACTATAACTATTCTTGGTATCTGAGGCCAAGTAACTGTGAAGCCAACCTCAAAAATCTGGTAAAACTACTCCCTTGCTTGTCTCAGCACAATCGCAGCCCTAACCACAACACAACAGCCCCTTCATATTTTGGTGATAAGCCATTAAAGGTCACTGAGTGGGTAAATTATGTGGCCTCCCATGGTAAGTTTATGGTGGCTGGGTCAAAAATCTGTGTTGCTCATTGTTTTCTTTCCTTAGATCCTTCCCTGCTTGATTTGTCAATGGATTTCTACTTTGAAAATCCCTTGATCGATTCTGGACATCTCCGTACACTAATGGCATCCAATTCATCTTTGCCCATCAATTGTGGTGACAGCTTACTCGTCAAGATGGCAAAAAATAAACTGATAGACCGTGTTGGCTCAACTTGTCAACTACGCTCTCCACGTTTGTAGTATGGACCTTTGGGTGCAACAAAATGTGGTCTTAGCATTGGAAGATCAACATGCTTTTGATTTTTTTTACAAAAGGGTTTTTGTGATTTTTGATAGCATCAGCTCATTAAAACAGGCAAAGGATGTAGCTTTGTCACGAAAACTTGCTGCACATAATTATGTGCCCCTTGCCTGTTTGTTTTTGGGCGGAGTCCAGGCAGTTCTCTTGAGCCCGTCACAAGCACGCTTCAGCACGCCTGCTGGCACTGCGCTACTTATACATCTTGTCTCACAATCTGTGGAAAGAGGTCAGCCTTCCCCCCCCCCCCCCCCTGGCACACTCCTGTAACTCAGGGTGTAAATGGGTTCGGCCGGCCACCCAACTATGGCGCCTCCAACAGTCAATGTTAGGTTTTTTAGCGCCTAAGAGCATCCGCATTGGTGCAGGTGTAACTCAAGGAGTAGCCAATTAGCTTACTCCGGGATTAGCGCTAATCCAGGTGGTCAACAGCATTGGTGTGGGCTTAATTGCTGTGTAAGTATGGTGTATGCAACTGCAGCTTATGTCAGCTGTGTTTGGTGCATACATTTGAGTGGGGAGCTGTGCCTGCTGTGGTAGACGGTGTGGTAGACGGAAAAGTGGAAAAATAAAAAGTTTTTTCTATGCCACATAATTGCTCATACTAGGCCTCAAGATACCATTAAATGGACCCCAGAAATGAATTCTACGGCCAATTTCACCCCTAGTCACCACTGGAAGCACCCCTGGACCCCCTCTAGTGTGGAAGTTACATCTCATGGACACCTATCACACGGCCAGCCCCAGTAACCCAGCTGTCACCTGCCCCAACCCAAGTTTCACATTAGTACACATATACACATCACAGGATACAAACATACATCTCCCCATGAGGCTACACTCATTGCATATTAACTACATACACTCCTTTATATACATAGTATGACATCATTTACACTGTTTCTGCAGCCTCAGACTTTGTGTAAACACTAATTCCCCCTGTATGACAGCTCATGCAGTCTACTGTCATCTCATGCATGCGTTAGAAGGTTCTTTTGTATATTCTGACACCATCCATGCGCCCCTGAGGGGTTATGACATCATTTGTATCTACTCCCACCAGCTAAAATCCCTCACCCTGTTGTCTAGATTAGCTGAAACCCTAACCCACAAGCCCCTTTGGGGCTCCGCTTTTGTCTATAAAAGGAGCTCTCTCCACCCCCAGTGGCCTGCTCCCCAGTTCCTCACCCAGAACTCACAAGTCACCCAACACTCATCCACACTCAAATCCTAAAACCCTTATAACAATAAATCAACCCTTATAACAACAATTCGACCCTTATAACAAAGTAATTAACACTCTTACACGTTGCCAGTCAAACAGATTTCATCTGGAACAGACCAGACCTATCACTTAATAAAACTTGCCAAGCTGAGCTTGGTGGGTCTTGTTGACTGATAACAGAAGGGCAGAGCTTGCAACTCCATCATACCCTTCACCATTCAGCAAAAGGGTTTCATGACCACTTTTGAGTCTTACAAGGGAGTCCCCAACGTGATTGGATAATCTTGTTTGATCAACCACGTGTAACAAACTTCAATCCAACCCAAAGTAATCATCAAAGGAACTCAACTTTGCCGGTGAAAAGGACCAAGCCCATCAACAACTCTAGTATGGACAGTGGCATATTCATTTATTCCATTGGACAACTAGTCAACTTTTGAACCATCCCAGGAACCAATTTCAACTCAAACCAAAAAGACCTGTCCACACATCTTGACTTTGAGCGGCGAAAGGAATCAAATTGGTCGACAAACCTACAACACTCAACGGCATATTCAGTTATTCTGTTGAACGACTAGTCAAGATTTAGAACCATCCAACCAAACAATCACAAACCTCTGAAAAAGGAACAAACTTACTACAATTCTGAGCCAAGATTCTTGAAGAAGCAGGCCAACTTATTTTTGAGAAGACGAGAACAAGACCCTAAGTAGCTGGATAAGTTAGGACACTGTTAAAAAGAACTTTGGAACTACTCAAGGTGCAGACAGATTTATTTTTGAGAAGACGGGAAAGAGACCCTAAGTAGCTGGATAAATCAGTGGACTGTTCTACAGTACTTCCCAGATTGATGAGTAATTTTTTTCAGAAAAGAACCCCCCCAATTTGCCCTGGTAAAGAAACCAGAGACCAGAGATTATTGTTTCTTTTTCAGAGCACAGTAACAGTTAGCAGCGGATAGTTAAATTATGAAACTAAGAGATCAACAACAATCAACATGAATATAGCGTTTGGCATACCAGATTTTGAAGATACAATTAATTCAAGAACCACTTCAAGGACAAGACCTTTTACAGGAACTCCAGCTATGATTAGGAATATAGAAAATACAATGTCAACTTGGCCAAGGAAAGACAAAGGGAAAGGACGAGACAATCAATTCAGAGGTCCTGCTGAAGAACACTTACGTGACTCAGATGAAACTCAACAAAACCAGAATATTCCACTCAGAGGCACTGTCAACGGTGGGTCGCTAATTTACGGTTATCGATATCGTAACGTTATCGTAGCGATTTTTGGTCCCTTTACGCTAACCGGACCGGTAGCAATGGGGAAATGTGGTGCGATATCGATATTGCACCGGGCGGGTGTTTTTTTTTCAAGGCCGCTACGATATCTATGGGCAGCGCAGCAGGTATTTATCAACATATTGAGCAAGAAAAGGCCATTTCAGGGCTGATTTGGCCTTTCACTGCTCAATAAAGGGTTTCTCTGCTTGATAAGGGCCAATTTGACCCTTAATTGCTTAATAAAATGTTAATTTTCTCGATAACACGTTACTTTACTAGTAACGGCTGTACAAAAAAAGGCCAGTTACGATAACCGTGACGCGGCGATCCGCGCGCTAGCGTTAACAATAACTGTAAAAATGTTAGGCGTAGCTCGCTACTTTACTCTACAGCCCCGGTTATCGTAGAGTAAAGTAGCGACCCACCGTTGGCACTGTGTCACATCAACAACCATCTGCTTATGGAATCAACAAGAATGAAGCCATTCAAGAACCTATATATCAACACCAATTTCAACAAATACAACATTCAGAACATCATCAACATCAACAAACAACATATTACCAACATCAACCAATACCTTATCAACAACCAAGTCTATCATACCAAGAATCCAATTACCCACCAGGAATGATTGATGACAATGAATTATTCTACAATGGAAATTGATTCTTTGAATTCCTACGGAGATACGAAAGGGCAGCAGATTGGTTTGGTTCAACAAAATTCCAAAGAGCTCTTCAGATTGGACGATTCATACGGACTGAGGAACTGAAGTGCCAAATCGAGGATATGGACGGTTACGAAGAATGTGACTGGGATACCCTGCGTACAGCAATGATTGACACCTGGGGAGAATTTGATGCTTCAGTTTTGTACACCAAGAAGGATCTATTCAAGGTAGCTTAACAACAGGCCCAACAAGGAATCTTAAACTACCAGGCTTACAGAAGATATCTTGGAAAATTCAACACAATACTTGATTACATGATGGAATCCTACCAGGTTTGGAAGAAAGAAGAAGCCAGTGTTTTATTCTTAAGTTCCTTTTCAAGAGAAAGTCAGGAAAACATCAAACAAACCTTATTCAACAATGGCCAGCTTCAAAAAGGGAAAAGTGGGAAATATGAAGTGACCGAATGGAATCACCTGGTTGCCACTGCGGAAATGGAAGTTATACAGATAGAGGAATACTTCTGGAAACAAATCCAAACTCTGCAGCAAGAACTTGTGGAACTCCAAAAACAAGCAAAGGCGCTAGACTTACCTCTGGATTACAACCAGCAACTCAAATTCACAGAAGAACCAAGTGAACATGAACCGGCCATGGAAATCACACAACCTGTTATGGATGTTTTGGAACCAATAACAGATAATTCAGAACCTATTACGGAAACGGAAACTTACTCTCAGGAATTGGTTTTTGAACAAGCAACCTCAACAATTCATCTACAGGATATGGTGGTAAACCAGAAAACAGTGTCAAACTTAATGGATACACCAATGGAGCTTAAACACTTTGTTATTGACATACCAGAATCTGGCTCCAATGATGTGGATATGGCAATCAGCATGGATCAGGAAGGAATTTTGTATCAATCTATTCAACAAAAGCAAACTGTGGATTGTCAGACACATCAACTTAACACCCATGACTCACAAATTGAAGATTCTATCCTTACAGAAACAACAGTTCAGGATTCTCAATTTTCTCACGTTCCGGCTATAGTTTTGATTGAAGATATCAACAAACCGGGAAGTAAGATTTTCAACAAGCACCTCTTTAAACCTCACTTGGATCAACAAGAAGAAGAATCTTTCAACAAACTGTCCCTTCAAGCCCCAGGACCCACAGATGCAGACCCTGTAGAAATTGAAGGCAAGAACATCAGTATATGCAACCCAAGTATTAGTACTACTGCAGATCTTAACCCAACAGAATCACAATTTTCAACCAGCCCAAATCCAATCTGTACATCCTCTGAAGACATTTTTATCTTGCCGCCTGCGCCGGTACCACCAGATATTAACTCAACAAAAACAAATTCAAGTGGCAAACTCAATGAAGACCATTCAGAACCTAAACAAGAGCTGGAAAGATCATTCAACAATCTATATCAACTTGGACAACAAAAGAATCAAATTATTTACTTATTTTACTCAATTAGAAAGCTCCTTGTTCAACCATCACTAAAGATTCCGCCTGACCGCTTTGGACAACTTCAAACAAACTTCAACTGCCCAAAGCTCCTTGTTGGAATTGGTTAGGGATTTATTATTTTCTCTTTTCTAAATAACCAAAACCAGATATCCAAGTTTATTAAAGAGACAGATTTTCCACAATTAAAAAAACATAAGAGCAAGGGTTCCCCCTACAAATACACAAAAAAAAAAAAAAATCAAGGTTTTCCTCAGGTTACAAAAAGGCAAAAAAGACCACAAATTTCCCTCCCAAATAACATAAAAAAAGTGATCTTATGATAACCTCAACCAGCCTTCCAACATTGGCAAAGCCGTGCCCACAGGCGCAACACCCAGCCCGCGTCAAGCGCACGGGTCAAAAGTGATGGACTTGAAGGCCCCCGGCCCACAGCAAAGGCTGGAGACCAGTGGGGGGCCCACTCTTTAGCCCTTCAAATTGTGCAAGTGCAACAGCGCAGGGGGTTGAGGACAAACCGCACGCTGGAAGTACAGCGGCAGAGGACGCCCTGGGGGACAAACGAGCGAGTCAACAGCCTCTTTTTATAGACAATCCGGCACTACTTTGCCCAGCCCTCACGATCCACCAGACTCCACCAGCGCACTTGACCGCCACATTCTTCCTGCCTTGACAACTATGCCACCGCCACGCCCCTCCCATCCCTCTGACCTGCGCGGCAAGCATTGACGGTCTAGGCGTTGCCAACAAGACCCTTGTCATTGTGTCAGACTAGGTTGCTCTTATCACGATTACTCAACGTGGCCAGCTAATTTTATGCGAGTTGTAAAATACCTTGCTATCATAATGACGCACTTGGCTTGATAAATCAAAAGGTTGTGGTAGTGTTTGTTGATGGCCATCTCAAGATCGAGCCCGATGAACTCGGCTGTACACACACACACACCCATCAGTCTCTCTCACAGAGTGTAGGGGCCAGAGGGGGGACTCAACTTATGTGAAGATAGGTGTTTGAGTTCTCGGCCCGAAAGACGGGGCCGATCTCGTAGACGCGCTCGAAGTCGGCGGCAATGGCCATCTGCTTGGCCAGCTGGGGCGACTAGGCCAGGAAGGCGGTCCGCTTGAAGTAGCCCAGCTTGAAGACACTTGCGCCGGACTCCGTCGCCGCGCCCTGGATCTTGGGCGTGTGGATCTCGATGAACCCCTCGTCGTCTAGGAAGCGGCGAAACAGGTTGCATACGCGCGATTGCACCCTGAAGATCGCTTGGTTGACCGGTGTCTGGGGCGGGGACCATCTTGGTCAGCTCAGTCGTTTTTTTTTTTTTGGCTTATAACTTACTCGGAGGTCGAGGACTCTGTTATCCAAGCGGGTATTGGTGCCGACGGTCACAAACTGTTCGCCCTCCTTGGGGAGCAGGTCGACGGGCCGGCTGGCGTCTTTGAGCAGGAAGGGCAGCTTAGCGGGGGCCTCGGCGAGCAGGAAGATCTGCAGTGCTTTTCCCCAGACTGATACTAATCCGTAAGCTTTCGAAGATTGCTCTCAAACTCAACTGCTACACCCACAAGTTCATCCCACCTTATCTACAAAAGCAGATTACCGTAGAATGGAAGCGGATGAGGTATATCTGACTGGTAAGCAATCACCCATCCCCCATGAGTTTGCCTAAAAGAGGACACACTGACACGAGATCGGTGGCCTCCATACAACTAAAACCTCATGAACATGTGTATCAATTCGTAGGTCTTGGGCGAAGTGCTGTACTTTCAACCTCCAAACAGGCGGCCGCACCTTCTCGCCTTTGACTCGATGGATTTCTATTTGCCAATCTGATGGTTGAGGATCAGACTTAGAATGCCATGTCTCAGGATTCTTCAGCATCATTAGATATATTTCCTTTTTGAAACTATTTTTTGGGAGCATGAGACTAATTCAACGGTGAACCATATGACATTCCATATCAGCAGCTGTATTGGGAGCAACCTGGATAGCAGTCTGGTGGCAATTGACAAACTGCTTGTCCGATCTTTGGGAGTAGCAGTAGTTGCAGGAAGAGTAACAAGCTTCCGCTTCCAATTGGCTGGATCAACTCCCTCGTATCTGCCCTCCTCTGGCATCAGATGCTCAAGCGCGCCCACAGCTTGATTGAGTCCCTCGCCGACCGCCTCATCCCAAAAATCTCCACCCTCAGCCACTTCCTCAACTCAAACTTCCGCTTCTAGCACCCCGTCATCAACAAGGTCCTTGCCCACCTCAAACGCTTCGAGGACATACACGTCAAGCCCAACATCTTCAGCTTCACAATCCTTCACAACATCCTCCTCAAACTTGGCTGCGGTCAGCACACCATTGATAAATTCATTGATGAACCATGCTGGATTCAAACGCAACATCATAACTTACGGCTCTATCATCCATAATATTTGTCAGCAACCAATACTCCTGGAAAGAAGGAAAAAGGACAAAGTGAGTGATAGCAATGCAGCTTATTGGGTGGCTGAACAGACGGCAGAAGCTCAGCCAAGTATTTATAATGCGCTTCTCAACACGCTCTTTTCCACCCGCCAGTTCAAGAGTGGCATGCAAGTCAGTCCACAGAGTCCTCCAGCCACCAAGCCCGGCAGCGGCAGCCCCACCTCATTCCTTGGGCTATAAAACCAAGGAAGCCAGCCCTTCAATCCCTCCATGTCATCTTCTTGGCCTTTGGATGGCTCAACAATGCCTAGACTGGATGGTATTTGACCATGTACCAGCAGATACAACGACGGCAAGCCTCATCAGCTTTGCCCTTGAACTTGAAATGGGAAGATTTACTTCTTTGGAATTGTGCAACAGTGGGGGCAAGACGCAGACCCCGTATCAGCCTTGTTCCACAGGTTGACCCCCAACACGTCCGCCAGACTTGATCCAAAAACTTCAGAAACTATGATCTCCAGCTCAAGCAGTAGTATGGCTGGCCATTGGGGACGGGGTGAGCCCTGTTTCAGTGGGCCGACTCTTCTTGATCTCTCTTTATTTAATCTTGGTTTTCTGTTTTCTTTTTTCTTTTTTTTTTGCATTTGTATATAAGGTCAGCTGGCTGGGTCTTGACTGTGCTCACCAGTCAGCTCATCTATATTTTGTTTCTTTACACCCCTTCACATGAATTGCTATTTGCATTCCATGCCTTATTAGTCAATTTACTGTTGACTTAAATTTGACTCCATTGAAGGTTGCAAAAATCTTGGTGGTTAGATCTGGGCAATTTTGGACCAAAATTTGACAAGTCAGAAAGAGATATGGCAATAATGCTTGGAAATTTGAGGTGATACATGAAGATAGCTTGATTGTGCCTGATGAAAGTCTTGCATCAGTGGAAATCCAGGTACACACAGATGAACTCTCATGTTGTGTCAATTCAACATCATTACAAGCAGTAGAGCCACCTTGTAAACATCCTTGATGAAACTGGTGGTAAGGGTTCCATTGATCTGAACTGTGTGGCCTGCAATCCTCCATGGGTTCTTTCACTTTCAGTACTGGGAGGAAATGGGGTTTGAAGTGAGTTGCAAGAGTAAAAATGAAGACAACAATCAGCTTGTAACAGATTCCCAATAACCTCAAAAGAGGATGATTTATTCTGGGATTTGAGTTATGCCAGAAGATTGGACTGAATGGTTTTGAGTTCTGGTTTTTGTAACAGGTGTTTGGGTTGGAGATTGGAGATTGGAGAAATTGATGAATAGATTAGCATCTTTGAAATGTAAGGTGTGTTGTACCACATTATGTAGATGTTAAGTTTGAGGAATTATGATACCACAATATGGGCAAATTGATTCCCTGGGTGGATTAAGCAATTGATTTTACTGGTGGGCCTTGATGAGTGAGGTGCAAGTGGGTCTGATACACACAGCTATGATCATGAGGCAGGTTTCCAGATCTGAGGGGGGTGGGGGTGGCCCTGTGGGGCCGTATACAGGGTTGGCCACTTCAAGGATATTATCATTGCAGCGGCAGAGCCGCCTTATTCTCTAGTCAGCTCTAAATTCTGAAACTATTGGGGCTTAAATCTTTAAAGTTGGGGGAGGAACTCACTCCTTTATTTAGTCATTCTTTTCTTGCCTCCCTCCCTTCACACTTCATCCCTTTAGTTATTTATTTATTCATTTATTTTACCTTCATCTGATATCCACTCACAGTTCTGACTCAATCCACTCCTTTAAAAGTCACACTCTTTTTTTACTATCTTTTTTCTTTTCTTGCTTACAAATAACTCACTTTCTTTGAGGTTGAGGACAACCTTCTCAGTTGGGGGAGGGGGCTTTCAACTTCATCCTGGGAGTCGGGGTTTTTCAATTTCATGGTAAAAAGGATCAGCAGAAACAACAGGATCAACGCTATACTGGGTCAACATTATTGGTTACACACCTTTCGTTACATATAATTAGTCTTGGGAACAAAGGATGGCAGCTTCAGATACAAACAGCATTGCGGCCCTCCAATAAACAAGATAGCCTCACATATGTTTGTCTTAAGAACAATTGGTCGGACAAAAACTGAGCTATCATCATGAAGAGCAATGAGAAAGACTGGCGACAAGCATTTTAATGGTTTGATAATCGGAATAAACAAACAATCTAACTTATGCACCACAGTACGGTCTGGACAACATGGTAGTAAGACAACTAGTCAAAATGAGGACCAATGTGTTATGGGTGAGGATGAGGTTGTGGTTGAGGACAGAGGAACGATTTGAGGCGAGGCGGACCTTTTTTATACCCTTGCAAAACCCTTGGTAGACTCACTGGGGGGGAGGCACTTGAATCCAAACTCCTGAAGCAATGACGTCGATACAGGATGGCTTGGCCCACGTCAAATACAGCAAGGCCAGGAAAGCTTGCGGGTCCGGCAGCCTGAAAATCGACCAAACAACTTTGTCGACTTCAGCCACCGGACCTGTATGCCCTTCCAAACCTTCCAATCATTCCTCCTTCTTCCTACTCCTTCCCTCCCAATCCCCCCCCCCCCCCCTCCAGCGAAAATGCCCCCCGACCCAATTCCCCCTCCCCGCCCGACCGGACCCACCTCCAATCCCCCCACCCACAATCCAGCCAGCCCGCCAGCCAGCCACCCGCCGAACCAAAAAAATCAATCTGCGACCGGTGAGCAGGCCGTTCCACTCCGCTGCGTCCATTCCCACCCGTCCACAGCTGACCCCTGCTTCCCCCTGCGCCCTTTGTTTGCCCGGCATCCAGACCCGCGCAAGGCCTTCCCGCCGGTGAGCAGCCCCAACCATCCATCCCAGCCCTCCCCCCCCATTCATCCAGCTGACCTCCCGTTCCCCCTGCGTCCCTATCCCGGATTCCAGAACCGCACAAGCCCTTAGACTGCACGGCCGACGAGTCCGAGGACAACACAGCCACTCAATCCCATCCTGCTAACAGTGAGCCCTGGTTTTTTGTTTGGGCCCTTGCTTCATGCTCCCCTCACTCACCAAATTTTTTGCCTTGGGTAGGCCCGATGGTCTTTGTGAAGTACTTGCGCGACGTGAAGGTCATCGTCGTCAAAATGGCCGTGCAAGGACAGACTCTTGCTGAGATCAATCGGTCTCTTGACCACAAGGTGTCCGAAGACTCCCTACTCCGGTGGAAAAATCTGTACCGACACACCCGCGATGTCGTCCGAGACCCGGCACTGTACGCCGAGTGGGGTCGCCCATTGGCGTTCAGCCGCGAGGAGGCCAAGTTTGTGCTTGCAGCGCTGGAGGCCGAGCCAACCCTGTACCTGGATGAGATCCAGAATCACATCCAAGCAATGACCGGCACCCAACACCCGCTCAGCACAATCCAAGCTGAGTTGAAGTTCCGCCTCCTCATGACAAAGAAAACCGCCCGCACGGTCAACCCAAACCAATGCCCCAACGCTCAAGCGAACTACATTGCCCGTGTGGGTAGTTACCCGGCGGAATTCCTGGTGTTTGTCGGTAAGCAAGGGTTGTGGGGACTTTCTGTCTGCATTTGCACTGTTACTAACACGTTTGTGGGCCTTCAGACGAGGCTGGAGTATCGCTTGGAACACACTCACGGGACAAAGCTTGGGCGCTCCGCGGGCGCCGCACTCAACGCATCCCTAGGCTCCTGGGGGCCCCTCGCGTCTTGGTTTTCCCGGCAGTGTCGTTGGACGGGTGTATTGAGTGCATTGCTCAGGTCGGGACAATGCGCTGCATTGACATGGAGTATTTTCTTGAGGACATTTTGGTAAGCTATCTGGTCTGGTCCCATTCGTGCAAAGAGGATGTAATTGATTTGGTGTGTTGCTAGATGCCTGTGATGAATCCCTTCCCCGGCCGAAACAGTGTCCTGATCATGGACAACGCCCCCATCCACCATGGGGGTCGAATTGCAGAAATTTGTGCAAACGCTGGGGTCCTTCTACTGTATCTGCCAACTTATTCACCCGACTTTAACCCGATCAAAAAGGTTTTTGCGACACTGAAAACCTACCTCAAGCGCCTCGAAATTCTCACTGGGACCCAACAGGATGCTCGGATCATCAAGGAGGTGCTCCCCAACGTTGCAAATCCTTGGATGATGAGCAACCTATTCCTCGGCAGTGGCTACTCGGCCGGAATTGTGTGATGATACGCGGTGGATACGCGGTGTGGTGGGTGGATTTCTTCATCAATTTTGTGCAGGTTGCTTGGCCTTTGACGCCAAATCAGAAAAAATTGCAATGCACAATCTACACTACCTAAAAAAACGCTTCGGAGGATTGCTTGTGACTTGCCAAGCAACCTGCGGCGCGGTGCCTTTTTTCACCCACCTTGGCGCGCTCGGTCCATTCCTACAGGGGCAAGTGCCCCCTGGGGGGGCATTGGGTAACGCGCATGCGCCCGGCCTACAAGTCGCCACTCGCTCCTGGGAGCTGTCTGTGCACTGAAGTCCACACTCGCCCCTGGGGGCGGGTTCTCCACGGCAAAGTCGCCCCTGGCTCCTGGGAGCTGTCTGTGCACTGCCAAGTCCACACTCGCCCCTGGGGGCGGGTTCTCCACGGCAAAGTCGCCACTCGCTCCTGGGAGCTCATGCCGCACTCCCAAGTCCACACTCGCCCCAGGAGGCATTTTTTAGCACTGCCATGTCCTCACTAGCGCCTGGACATAGCTGATTCTGCGCCGCAACGGGTTCCGCCCAGTGGGCCGCAGAATCAGCCCCCTGGAGATTTTTGGGTGTCATCTGTGCCCTCTATTTCTCAGAGGCCTCAATTAGAACACATCCCACATCATGATTATGAATTCAGCTAGGGATGGGAAGGGGGAAACAAAGTTATAACAGATAGATAATGAAAAGGATTAACTCGTGAACCTGTGTTTGGAAACCGGGTACTGGGGTTTCTGCGGCCGGATATTCTTCGAGACTGAATGTGGTTCTGCCGCCGGATATTCTTTGAGACTGAATGTGAGATTAATGGTTCCCAGGATTACAAGCCAGGCCGGGAACCACCATGAAGAGATAGAAACAATCAAATCCCCGCGAGCTACAAACGGGTCGCATCACGCGGAGGTGGAGTCGTTGCCAAGGAGGTCCCCGGGACCTGATAGCCTGGGAGCGTTGGTTGTGCTAGCAGCCCCGACATTCCCGCTGGATGACGCGCAGGCGAGTCCTACAGTCGCCGTCTTGGTCGCGACAAGGTGGTGAGAACCGGGGTCTTCATTCACAGTCGCTGGCGGGTTGACAACTGAGGTAAGGCCTTCCGCATTCGGGACGATGACGTGGGATGGGATCAGCCAAGTGGCCCCCTTGACCAATTGGCATGCGATTGCGTATGGGAATCCAAATTTTGTCTCCAAGACTCTTGGGGAAGTCTGTAGGAAGAAATCTCACCGGCGGATGTGGGACATCGCAAGTAACCCGCGGGTGATCACATCACCCTTATCAAAGCACGATAAATCAAGGAAACCCTCAATTGTGAGGGCCTTCCCCGCCTTGTTGAGCGGATAGTTGGCCGTGGGGACGGACTCGGTGATCCAGGACGCCATGGAATCGGAGCGCGAACGAGAAGCGGGAGTCTTCCGAGTGGGCGACAGCGGCCGCCCCCGGGTCGGCGATTGGGGCCTGCCAAAGTTCAGGCGGCTGATCGTGTGGGCTGCGGGCGATCTTGCGTGCTGGGGATTGATGGACATAGCCCTTGCGATCCACGTCGGACTTTGGAGGCGGCAGGATTTCAATATCCGTGCTTGCCAGGCTATTTTGACGGGTTGAACACATGCGCACAGATGCTCCCGGGCTGAACGGTGCATCCTCTGGGTCTGAGTTATCGAGCTCGTCTGGCCCCCCCCTCGGCCCCCATGAGCTGAGGGATCAACGGTTGGCGAGCGCCTTTCGTGGGAGACGGCAAGGCGGAGCCGACAGGGGCTGGAGGGCTGGGTTGCCCCCGTGGGGCGGATGATACCAGTTGGGGAGGTATAACTCGGCCAGACGCGGTTCTTTGGGCCTGGGTAAACACAGGGGTGGCCGTCGTTGAGTCGCCGCCGGCGGGAGGCAACGTGGCCCAGCTGGGATGAGCAGGCGAGCGCGGGAGGGTGGCCGCCCCCCCAGGCAAGCTAGGCTGTCCGGGCACCGAAGCAAAGACGGGCGGGCGGGGCGGTGCCTTGGGCACAGCAGGCGTGGAGATGACGGGAGTCGGTGGTCCGGACGGAGAAATCCCCTGGACCGCTGCGGCAGACTTGTGCTTGGACAACCGGTTGGTTGCCTGGGCCGCCAACTCGGCCAAGGAGTACACGACCTCCTTCTCAGAGACGAACTGGTCGGTTTTAGGTGGGTTATCCTGATTGACCCCGCGCGCGCCGTGCAAGATCGCCATGCTCCACGTCTTATACCCATTGGCGGTCACACGGAAAGATCTTGCGGGGTCTGCGGGGTCCTTGATGCGCATCGACTCTCGATTCCCCCCGTAGAGCTGACGGTGATATTCGTACAGTTCTTGGGTAATCCTCATCCTTTCCTGGGCATCAACATCGGCATGGGGCTGACAAACAAAACCATTCAGCCTCCCACCAGGGATGAAGGCACCACAACGGAAGACTTACGTTGCGGGCCACTCGGGCGCTGGTCCTTTCGAGGGCCAATCGGTCGTCGTTGGAGCCATAGGCTATCGCCAAGGCATTGGACTGAGCGCGCTCCTGCCCAGCAAGTAGCACGCATGTCAGACCGAGTGGGAGAGTGCGGAATAGAAAGATAATGCGGCCAAACTCACACTTTCGCGCTCCTTCGCGGTCCGGCAGGGGTTGGCCATGATCACCCGGATGATGACCTCGGAGTTTGGGTTAGCTAGGATTGCGTCCACGTAGGAATCAAAATCCGCGTTGGACGCAATGACGGTGTTCCGTTCGACGCCAAAGACAGCATGCTTCTTGACTGCCCCCTGCCACTTGATGAGGCCATTCGCATCCATGAGGTCGATGTGGGTCCCGAGGTGCTGTTTTGTCTTGCCCAGCGCCACTGCGACATCCAATCGGAACTGGGTCCACGTGACCCGCTGCACTACCGTCGACAAGACCGCGGTGCCGTTTGGGGTTACCTTTTCCCAGTGCTTTTGGACCTCCGCGAGGCCTTGCTTTGTGTGGATCACGGTGTTGGGATTGGCCATGGCCAGCTGGCCTGCGACCGTTCGCTGAAATAAACAGTGCTTGATATGGATGTTTTGTGGCTGTGGGGGCGGGTTGGTAGCAGTAGCGGTGCCAGTCGGATCAATCAAAGACTTGGGTTCGGTGGGCGATCCCGTGGGCGATCCCTCGTAAAAGAGCTTACAGGCTGCCGCCTGCGAGTCTGGTGGCTGGGAGGGACCAAGGTATGACTCTTGAGTCTCGCCCGGCACGTTTGCGAACGGGAGCGGGTCCAAAGTCCCGCGGGTGAGGGTGAATCAAGAGTTACTGGGGTTTGAGTTTGGCATCGTCTGATTGCAAACGCAAACTTGGTCAGCCGGGGACGCACTGAGAAGGGGGGGGGGGGGGGGGGGGGGGGGGGGGGGGGGAGGGCAGGACAGACCAGGTTTTCCAATTGATTTTGCAGCAATCCAATGTCGGCGGTGCAGTCGAAGCGCTTGGGTGCGTCTGGATGCCGGGCAAAGTGGACGGCGGGCAGAGGAAGCAAAGCAGAGAGTTGTTAATGGGAGGTCAGCTGGGAACGGGTGGAGAGGGGGGCAGAGAGGTTCGCTGCTCACCGGTAGCGGTTTTTATTTTTTGGTTCGGCGGGTGGCTGGCTGGCGGGCTGGCTGGATTGAGGGTGGGGGGATTGGAGGTGGGTCCGGTCGGGCGGGGAGGGGGAATTGGGTCGGGGGGGCATTTTCGCTGGAGGGGGGGGGGGGGATTGGGAGGGAAGGAGTAGGAAGAAGGAGGAATGATTGGAAGGGCATACAGGTCCGGTGGCTGAAGTCAACAAAGTTGTTTGGTCGATTTTCAGGCTGCCGGACCCGCAAGCTTTCCTGGCCTTGCTGTACACACATCTGCATATCTCGCTCGTTCGAACTTGTTTGACCAGCAGCAGAGATGCGCATTGGAAACTGTTGGAAGATTTAGGTGAAAAAAAGAGACAAACAGACGGTCGTCATTCTCGCCATCTTAGCACCGGTCAAAAAGAAACAAATATGTATGTACTCACTGTTGAGGGTGTGGGCTATTGAGTCCAGTAAGCGAAGCTGTCAGCAGCGGTGGTACGGGTAGTGCTGTTGAAAACAAAATCAGGTTGTCAGCTGTTGGATCTGGTATACACAGACTCCAGAGGCTTCTTTCTTTTCGCCTTCTTTGGAACCAAGAAGAAGCAGGCTCCAAATCAAAGAACCGCTAACAGAACAGAAAAGAGAAAAACCCACTCCATATGACAAAAGTGGTCCAAGGTTCAAGCAATCAACCTGAGGAAATTGAGTTGGCCAGCGGCACCGGTGACGTAGCCGAAGAGGTTGGAAGATCAGCGAAGACGTATTGAGATGGTTGCTGGCAGAGGTTGAGTGGTTGTACCCTTCCTTATGGAGTTGGAGCAATATACATAGATGTGTATACCCATACCAATCATGGGTATGGGTATTAAGATACACAAAAGCATATCCGACTGGCTTTCAGACGCCCGGCGGGTACGACCAACAAAGTACCCGGGCCCAAAGCCCGATCAGTCAACCATCAAAAGCGGGTCGAGTCCCCGATCACTACTCGTACACCAAGGCGCGCAGCTTCAATAGCGCGCACCCTAAGGCGCTAGAGCAACAGCTGCGGCCGCCATTGCAGCACAAGCAGCACCACTGCGCAACTGCGGACTGCGCGCAGCACTTTGACTCCCAGAACTGACAAAAAGTTATTGTCAAGAAAAACTCCCAAAATGACAAAAATCAATTTTTTGGCCAATTTTCACCCTGTGCAGCCTCTCAAGCCATGTGGCCCAGAAGATGTTGAAATGGCCAATTCTCCAAGGATCCTGCAAATCACCACGTGAATTCACCATGTCACAGGTTCAAAAGTTGACAGAAATCACTTTCACGTCAAAATTGTCTGGGGACAGACAATAAGTTGGGGGAGGATGTGGTAGACGGAAAAGTGGAAAAATAAAACGTTTTTTCTATGCCACATAATTGCTCATACTAGGCCTCAAGATACCATTGAATGGACCCCAGAAATGGATTCTACGACCAATTTCACCCCTAGTCACCAGTGGAAGCACCCCTGGACCCCCTCTAGTGTGGAAGTTACATCTCATGGACACCTATCACACGGCCAGCCCCAGTAACCCAGCTGTCACCTGCCCCAACCCAAGTTGCACATTAGTATACATATACACATCACAGGATACAAACATACATCTCCCCATGAGGCTACACTCATTGCATATTAACTACATACACTCCTTTATATACATAGTATGACATCATTTACACTGTTTCTGCAGCCTCAGACTTTGTGTATACACTAATTCCCCCTGTGCAACAGCTCATGCAGTCTACCGTCACCTCATGCATGCGTTAGAATGTTCTTTTGTATATTCTGAAATCATGTATGCACCCCTGGCATGTTTAGAATGTTCTGTTGTATATTCTGACACCATTCATGCGCCCCTGAGGGGTTATGACATCATTTGTATCTACTCCCACCAGCTAAAATCCCTCACCCTGCTGTCTAGATTAGCTGAAACCCTAACCCACAAGCCCCTTTGGGGCTCCACTTTTGTCTATAAAAGGAGCTCTTTCCACCCCCAGTGGTCTGCTCCCCGGTTCCTGACCCAGAACTCACAAGTCACCCAACACTCATCCACACTCAAATCCTAAAACCCTTATAACAATAAATAAACCCTTATAACAACAATTCAACCCTTAGAACAAAGTAATTAAAACACTTACACGTTGCCAGTCAAACAGATTTCATCTGGAACAGACCAGACCTATCACTTAATAAAACTTGCCAAGCTGAGCTTGGTGGGTCTGGTTGACTGATAACAGAAGGGCAGAGCTTGCAACTCCATCATACTGTGAGCCTGAGTCTCTATAGTGACAACAGGACACAAGAAATGGGGGGGCAATAGTTGGATTTCTTGGGATAAAGAAACTACAACTATAAGAGAAAAAGAGAAAGAGAGAGAGAAACCAAGCAGGATAAGGAAAAAGAGAAGTACTAGGTTATTCTAGTGGGAATGCACGTCCACTGGCAATGCTACTCTTCTGAAAGTGCTGCTAATCTGTGCTAGAAGTGCTACAGCTTCCTCTCAGGAGGGTATCTGGATTAGATAAGTTTAATCCAGCCACAATTTTTTAGCTTCCTTCTGGATAGTCAAGGTTCTTAAAGGGAAACCTGAGGGACAGCCCTGTAACCTAGATTTGAGGCAAAGGCCAAGTGATAATAAGGGACAGCCCTGTGATCAAGATAGAGGCAAAGGCCTGTAGATTTGGAGGGACAGCCCTGTGATCAAGAAGGAGGCAAAACCAGAAGAAAGAGCAGATCAAGCAAGACACAGAGTTGTACCTTTGAGATAAACAAGGTTCAGTGAAAGAGGTTACTTACTGTCAATATCCTAGGCGCCTGTGACGGTAGGTATACTGGGAGTATAGTAGGCTCTTTGGTGGTGATCCTGGAGTTATCTGGGTGGTGGTTCTGGTGTGCTCAAGTCTGTAGATCCGCCTCAGGCAAGGGGGATCCTGACTACAAAAATTTTCACAGTTTGCTTATGTAATTTTTATATGTACATGTGGTTTGGCGCGCCTGGTAGCGCTGACACGTCACAACTGCGCAAGCGCGCCACAACTCAATAACTCAGGGAAGGAGTATAGTTACAATGAATTAATAAGTTGTAACTAGGGTTAAAATTGCATGAGGAAACAGAATATGAAGTCAAAACAAGGTTATCTCTTAAGATGAAAAAGATATAAAGTAATTTATATGTAACAAAGGTAGAACAGGCAGCTTTTAGGTCAGCTGTGATGACTCTAAGGCTGACACATACCCTTCACCATTCAGCAAAAGGGTTTCATTACCACTTTTGAGTCTTACACCGCATGCATGTGAGGCTTACTCCCAGGATTAGCAAGGAGTAAAGTTACTCCTCCTTAGTCCAAATCGTACTCCAAGGAGGAGTTTAGTCCGACTAAATCGGACCCAATGTGGTTGCCAAGGAGGATTAGCTACGCTAATCCCTCCTTAATCCGCGACCAATGTGGATGCTCTAATAGGTTGGTTCGACCCAAGACCCAAGCCAACCCAACCCAAAAAAGTATGACATTGGGTTGGGTTTGGGCAGCATATTTTAAAATCTACCCTGACCCAACCCAACCCGCGCTACACGTTGGGTTGGGTTTGGGCGCTATTTTTCAACCCAAACCCAACCCTTTTACACCCTGACCTGTAACAGAGTGTGCTATGGCACCCTCCTATATCAGAGTGTGCTTTGGCACACTCCTATAACAGAGTGTCAACAGTGGGCCGCTACGCTACGCCAAAAAATGAGCTAACAGCGGATTACGCGGCCCTTTCCGCAGCATTGAACCACTTAAACTGGTGAGAATATTCCAGGAGCCTCCCTGATCAAAATGGTCCAGCAGGACCATTGCATCAGGGAGTCAGGACATCCTGATTACCAGATGCAGAGCCAAAATTCCATTTTGAGGACAGTTCAGCTAACATGGCCTGTTTTGCAGCATTCAACTGCTTGCCTTGCGTGGATTGAACTATAAGCCTCCCTGAGTGATCAGTCAATTAGGGCTGCACAATTCAGGGAGTTTGGAAAATCCTGTTGCCACTGCGCCGCTGTAATTGGCAGTTAGCTGATTTCTAGCACAGCGTAGCGGCCCACTGCTGAGAGTGTGCTTTGGCACACTCCTATAATGGAGTGTGCTTTGGTACACAGAGACCCTGCAGGGCTGCCTCACTGGGAGGCTTTGTTAAGCTTGCAAGCAGTCAAGCTTCCGCTTTGGTTGATGACAAAGTAACAAAAACATCATACTAATTCAATATTAACAATGTGTTTTCCATAAGGACCTATCACCCATGAGGACCACACCCACAGTATGGACCCATCTGGCCAAACCATTCCCTGACTATACCGTCTCCCTCAACCAGAAATTTGTGGTGATTGAACCTAACTCATTCCTTGAATCTGCTTGCAAACAAGTTGGAACTGATTGACGTAATAGAAACATATTTTCAGGCCAATTTTGCATCAAGTTTTTGTTTTCTTGCCCCTCAACTTCCAAGGGAGGAATTTCTTGCAATTGGCTTTGCGCCCGATGTCGTACTAGAGTGAAACAGAAAACTTCTTCTAAAGAGGAACACCAGAGAATGCAGATGTGGTTTAACTTTCAGGGAAAAACACTGCTTGGCTGGCCTCTTTCAATGGAAGGGGTGTTGGGAGTACAATCCCTCCTGGCCTGTCACAGACCTGTCACTGTCCATGTCCGTGATTTCACTCGGAAACTTTCGCAGCTCGGTGCTCCCCGACCCCCGTATGCCGTCCAGCCGATCCCTGCCAATCAGCCGAGAAGACATCATCAACTCGTTCAGATCACTCAATATGCTCCTTCCATCCGTAACCCGTCAATCGGCCACGATTGCCAAAAGAAAACTCGTCCCTGTGTCCTTCAGAAGTAACACGAGATTCCTCAGTGTGTCTCGTGTCGCACGGGGCGATGACCATCATGGTAAGTCATTAACCTCCACGCTTCATTGAGATTTAGATACCAATTCCACTCACCCGATTCCCGTCGCTTCCAGTTACTCGTCCGCCAATAATCCAAGGACCGGGTGCTAAGGCCGGAACTGTCCCAACCGACCTGGAGCAATCTACTGGGATCGAACGATACGAAATCCTTTCCCGCATGGAAGGTCATGATCCTTTCGATCGCAAACCTCTTGCCGTCAATCACATGGGTACCCTCGACAACCCAGTCAAGGTTTTTTCACTCGTACGTCCCCAACAATCATATCTCTTCAAGTTTGATTTGTTGAAATGATCGATCCAATCACCCGGCTGAATCCTAGCAACGAAGTCGTATCGTCGGCTGTACTGGTTTCCCAGTGGACTCGCATGACACCTTGTACATGAAGGTGTCATCTTCCCGACCCCGAAGATGTTCAGAGTGCGGCTGCGGTGAGTTGTTTTCCGTATACATGCTCCCAATGCGAGTCACGCTTAATGATTAATTTCGGTCCCTTTAGCCTACATTGTCGACTTCCAAGGCGACCCGCATGAACACGGCAATGAAGAACCCAAATTATCGGTTCTTCATGAACATCCTGGAGAAAAGCCCCGACTGAAGTGGGGCTGGGGTGACATGACCACCCATGCCGGTGGAAATCAACGCTGAGAAGTTGCGCCACTTGAATGTATTTTGTACCTAATGGCCAAAAGCCCCCTATAAGAAAGTTGTCGCGCCCGCATGTTTTCCAGCATTTGCCTTGCATCTCCCAGGCCTCCTTGATGATGCTATAATTCAGCGCTAGTTATTGTAAGCCAACTGTCGAGCTTAACTAAGGCCCTGTTTGGCAGCGGTATATGACGCGCGTAATAATCTATGCAAAGTGTATGCAAATGCTCAATTATTACACTGCGAAAATTATTGCACCTTCATTACGCTGGTGTTTGTCTACCAGCGTAATGATCTAACCCACCATTCACAAGCAACACTCTACAATGGACGACGACAATGAGCACGACATTATTGAAGACTCAGAAGAAGCAATCCTCATCACAATCCTCGTGATTATCCTGGCCAAGATGAATCGATTACGTCGAAAGGCCTTACTGTATAACGATCTTCCGTTTTCCAGCGCCAATTATACAGCTGCAATTTTGGGAGGGAATCCATGTCGATGTGTCTCAGTCTTTCGAATCCCTGCGTCGACTTTCCTATTCATAAGCAAACGGTTATTGGAGCTTGAGGTCAAGCCAATCTCAAACCGGTTGATGATTGAGGAGCAACTAGCCATATTTTTATACATCGTTGGGCATAATAATACCAATTGGCAAGCACAGGACCGCTTTCAACACTCTGGTGAAACAATTTCTAGGTAAGTGACATTTCCCCTGAGTTGCTTATTTTCATAATCATTGGTTGAGCTTCTTTGGATGGTAGGGTTTTTAGGCATATCTTGGAGTTGTTTGTGATGCTTTCCAAAAATTTTGTTACCAGTCCTCCGGTGAACCGGACTCACGGTCACATCAAATCAAATCCAAAGTTCTCGCCTTTTTTTGATCAATGCTTGGGCGCTCTAGATGGAGTGCACATTCCAGCTTCCGTACCAGCATTGCAAGCTGCTGCTCATTGAAACCAAAAGGGATTTCTTTCCCAGAATGTACTAGGAGTATGCGACTTCAGCATGAAGATCACATATTTGCGAGTGGGATGGGAAGGAACCGCTCATGACTCACGTGTACTGGACGATGCTCAATCAAACGACTTCACAATACCATCTGGTAGTTTCTACCTTGCCGATGCGGGGTATGGCCTGGATTGGGGAGTTTTGGTACCATACCGAGGGACACGATACCATCTACGAGAGCAAGGAATGGCAAATCAAAGGTATGTATGCCAATATGTCCTCCTTTATATGTGCCTTGACACATAGCTGATGATTGTGTGTGTAGGCCGGCAAACCGTGAAGAGCTGTTTAATCTACGCCATTCAAGCCTTCAAAACATCATTGAGCGATGTTTTGGGGTCTTGAAGCAGCGATTCAAGATCCTCACCACCGCCAGCGAGTATTGACTGGAGCAGCAATACGACATCGTGATGGCATGTGCTTGCATACATAACATCAACATCCTCCAAAATGGCGAGCTGGATGAGGTCTTCGAGGTATCAGATTTGGCAATGAGGAATCAACAATCTGAAACTCTGATTCCTGACGAGGAACTTAGTGCAATCCGAGACCGAGAAGAATGTGAAAATTGGAGGGATTCCATAGCTCAAGCGCTCTGGGAACAATATGTAGCTACACTTGAGACACGATTTGGCTGATGGGGGCCACCATTCCTTTTTCCCTGTTTGATAACAAGCAAATTGTATCCACTGTTTTCTTATTGCTCCCCTTGCTACTTTCCTTGAGCCTTCCAACTGCTGGTTTGCCCGATTGGCCTATACTCAATTGTGATTGATTTGCCACAGTACCAGAGGCAAATCTTTCCGGTTGAACTATGGTGTCATGAAGGCTTCTAAGCATTTCAGGGCTCAATGGAAACAACTGGGGTGGCAGATAAAAGAGAAAGCTGAAAGGTAACACGATAAAGCTAGCAAATAAAAATAATAAAGTTTCAGAGTGCTTCAATCATGTTGTCGAGCCATTTCGAGCGGAGCTCCTTTGATTGAATACTGATGAAAATCTGGGCGCTTTGTTTGTCCCGAAATATTTTGAATGCTTGTAACAACTCTTCCTGGCTGGCCTCCTGTTCATGCTCCTCCTGATACAGATCGATTGCCCGTTGAAGATTGGTCTTGGTCGGTGCCTGGTGTGCTTGAGAGTTAGAGGCTCTTCGCTCTTCAAGACGATCGGCTTGTTGTTGGGATGATTCCATATAGGAAACAAGACCCTCAATTGCCACAGCTACTGGGTCTTTCTTTCTATGAGAGCAAGTAAGGTATGCCGACGGACTTGCTAAGTGTTGATTGGTGGGTTCGCCAAGATTTGGTTGATTGGTGGGTTCGCCGAGATTTGGTGAGGGATTAGGCGAGTCATCGGTGGTCAGGGTTGTATTGGCGGTCAGAGATGGATCGGGGGAAGGAAGGATGCCTGCTGCTCGGGCCTGCAGTTGAGCAACACAATCACCGATTGAGCAAGAAGCGTCTCCCGTCGCCGCCAAAGAGCCGAAGATGATTTCCAGCTTGCGATATTCAGGAAAGGGGGTGCCTTGAAACTTCCGTGCGTGTGGGTGCGACTTTTAAAAATGGTCAACCTCATTTCTTGGTCATTGGGACCAGCAAAAAAAAAAAATACAGACACACCTCCAAAAACCTCTCCCAGACATCATCTGAGGCTATCACTTCACAGTTTGTTTCATCCCAACCGAAGCCGCTTGCATCTTTACACGCCAAGAATGTGTCATAGTCCTTTTTGAAGGACTGGCTGAGCTTGGATTTTACCTTTTTGTAATCCAGCAAGTTTCCAATCTCGGGGAAATTCTTCCTCAGCTCTTGTGCAACAAACCGATGAGATGTACTTTGAAAACCGGAGTCCAATTGCTTCCCTTTGTGGACCTCCTCGACATAAAGATCGAGAATCATGAGCTCCATTGGACCCGTCCAGAGGAGCTTCTTGCGGGTCACACCAGCAGAAGTCGTGGTCGCATATGTATTGCTGTCTAGATCCACGGATTCGGTTGCACGTGATCAGATGGGTCCGGTTGATCGTTGTCCTCGACCTCTTCCTTGGGACTTTGCTCGCCCACGGGTATTGGTTCCTGGCTGACTGGACGTCCTTGAAGTTTGGGGTAGTGTTTGTTGAGTGAGAAGATTTGGGCCGAGAAAGGATTCTTCCTCCATCGTTGAAGTGCAGCGTGTTGAGGGCAGCGTATAGTGAGGGCAGCGTGTATTGAGGGCAGCGTAATGATTGGCTGGGTGATTCACATATATATCGATATATTACGATTGTGCCAAACACCAAGCGTTGTAATGGCATATGTCGCAATTATTTATTGCGTAATAATTACGCTGCCAAACAGGGCCTAAGCCACTCGTGGTGAGCGGGTCTGGGTGGCAGCCCAGTCTCACCAGATGGGCGGCAGCCCAGTCTCACCAGAGAGGCTTATACACTAAAACACAAAGCTCGCGTGAGCCGAGTGTGATATTGAGGTCACTTTTGATACTTCCTTTCCTCCCTTCCATGTTACTCATCATAATTTTTTTTTCTCTTGTTTTTTTCAATGTTTACCATGCTTGTGATTTTTCAGTATTTTTTTTATTGTTGTTTTCCCCCTCCTTGATTTTTGAAAACGGAAAACAAGAAATTCAAGTAAATCCTTCCATTTAATTAAGCGGAAGGATTGTAATTAACAACATCACATGATAATGATGACTAAGAATAATTAACAAAACACTTCTTGGTAGTTTCATTACCAAGGTCCCTAAATATCTTTGTAGGGTGATTGCGCTCAATCCTTGTCATATGGGCCTCGAGTACCAAAGTTGAAAATCTTGAATTTCAATAAAAAAATTTCCATGGATGCAAACAAGATTTTGCAGTAAAAAAAATATAGAAAAATCAAGGTTATGTAGATCTATTAGGTGCTAGAACCTAGAAAGAAACTTGGAGGTATTGAAGGTGTGGCAATGGAAACAAGGCCGCTCCCAGCCAAACCGTGGAATTTTCTCACGCAAGAAAGGGGTTTTAATAGGGGGTTTCAAAGTAGACCCGCGCGTGCATGCAGGTCACTTTGCATAACCCAGTTTTGCGGGGAGACTGCAAGCCGACATTCAACATTTGAGTTGAACGCTGGCTTGCCTTGCCTTGCAAGTGGCATGCGCGGGTCTACTTTGAATCCCGCTAATATATAAGTCCCTCCCTCCGGTCGGGGTCGCTTCGCGGCCAGCCAAACGCTGCACGGCCCGCAACGGAGTAGGGACTTAGTTAAGTTTGGCCAACTGTATTGTGGCTGATCTCTAAAAACCAGCATTGGATGAGCTTTGTCAAAGAATAGCATCACAGTTTTTGTATTTTGTAAAGTGCGCGCCAGGGAGTGTGCCTGGCTTTCCAGATAAGTTAACAAACAAAGACTTTGCTTGTGAAGACTGCTTAGTGAGAAAGAGTAAGCGCAACCAAAGCTCACAACTCTCTGAAGATTCAAAACTGCAACCAATGGACATCATTGTTTTGGACGTGCTGGGACCATTTATTGAGGGCTTCAATGGAGTGAAGTATCTGGTTGTCTTCCGCAATCTTGCCAGCACCTACTCCAAAGGTTTTTTGCTGAAGGCTAAAAGTGAAGTGTGCTTAAATTTTAAAAGGTACATTGAACTGATGAAGCAACTTACTGGGAAGAAAATCAAACAATTTTGAACGGACGGGGGCGGTGAATTCACGTCAAAAGCTTTTCTAGCATGGCTGCAAGAAAAATGAATTGAACACCAACATTCAATGCCTTACAAACCCCAACAGAACAGGGCGGCTGAGAGGCTCCACCAGACGGTTGGTGAGATGGCTGGCACGGCACTGGTGGCCTCGGGGTTGCCCACCAAATTTTGGGGATTTGCTTACCTGTGGGGTTACTTTACTCACAATTGGTTAATCAACTCACTAACTGGCAATAAAACACCCATTGAGATTATGTTTGACAAGAAAACACTCTTGGATTGACTCCGGGCTTTTGGCAAGGTGGCTTTTGTGCACAAACCGGAAGTTTACCAAGCGGGGAAGACCAATCAATGTGCCTGGCGCTGCAATCTTGTGGGCTATGTTCAAGGGGGCAAAGGGTGGATTTTCTGGGTGCCAACTAACAACACCTTCTTTGAGTCATCCATTGCAACTTTTCCTTATTCCAATCAGCTCCAGAACCAATCAAACCTAAACTGACACTATCATCCTCTCTAAATAAGATTCTCAACAATGGCAGTGATAACACTCAAGTTCCCCAGCGCAACAAAAAATTGGCATCAATCCCTGAATTTGCACCTTTTTGGCGCCCATTAGACAAACTCCTCAACACTGAAGATGTTGCTCCCATGATCTTCAATTCAGCTTTGGTCCTTGGTTTGGATGTCGCTGAGAATACTCTAGCCAGCCAATCACCGGAAAACACGGGACTGTCTGCGGTGACAAGGAGCCAGCTCCTCCCCAGGACTTACTCGCGAGCAATAGCTACAAGGAAGGATGGTGATAGATGGGCAGCGGCGGTCAAGACCGAACTTGCTAACATCTGGGATATGTCCGTGTGGCACTTTAAACATGTGCCAGCGGGCCAAAAAGAAACCAAAACAAGATGGCTCTTTGACATAAAGCGGAACCAGGATGGATCTGTCAAGAGGTAAAAGGCTTGTCACATAGTCCAAGGCTTCAGACAGATTTTTGGCCAGGAATACCATGATACTTGGGCACCAACAGCAACTTTTGCGTCCCTACGCATGCTGCTTGTCTTGGCAACCTCTAACAATTGGGCAATTGAGTTCTTTGACATCACAGCGGCCTATCTCCATGGCAAAATTGATGAAGATGTGTGGGTCAAAGTCCTGGATGGGATGGTGGTACCTGAGGAACATAAAGGCAAGTCCCTTAAACTTGATAAAGGACTCTACGGCACTAAGCAAGGGGTTTGCTGTTGGTGGAAGCATTTTGTGCAGGTCATTGAAGGCATTGGCTTTCATGTCAGCTTCTATGATATCTCCTTTTATCACATGCAACGCGGCGGCAAGACCTTACTGGGATGGATCCATGTGGATGACGGTGTTGTCACGGCCTCCTCCTCTGCAATCATGCAAGAATTCCAGTTGGCACTCGAGTCCAAGCTCAGAACAACATGGGAAGGTTCCTTACACACTGTCGTGGGGGTCAAGGTTGAGCATCCCATCCCATCAAGAATCATACATTCTCAACCATTTCTCACGCGCAAAATCTTGGAAACATTCACCACTGACACAACACTCTCCCAAACGGTCCCACTAAAAGACAATAACTCCATCACTTCCACCCAATCTGGCAAAGATGTCATCAACCCCAACAGCTATCTTTCCATTGTTGGATTGCTAAAATACCTAGCAGTAGCAACACGTCCAGACTTGGCGTTTGCTGTAGGTTTTCTGGCACGGTTTGCAAAATTGCCCACCAAGCGGCACTGGGTGGCGGTTCAACACTCTCTTGGCTACATAAAAGCGTCTGGGTGTCAAAATCTGGCAATTGAGCCGGGCGCCACTGACAAGGACATGCTCACGTGGGTTGATGCCAACTGGGGTGGCGAGTTTGTGCGATTGACAGATGGATCAGTCACTACACTCTTTGGGGTACCCATACTCTGGGCAAGCAAGCGCCAACCATCAGTAGCAACATCAACATGCCATGCGGAGTTCATCTGGGCTTTTCAACATTTGGTTTGGCTCAAAGAGCTTTTCTTTGACATGACCAACAAGATCATCACCCCAAAGCTCATGTGCGACAACGTTGCAGTGGTCAAGATCTCGAAGGACAACACCGCAAACAAGCGTACCAGGCACTTGGAACGCAAGGTCTTCTATGTCAATGAACAGCTCCATTGCAAGAGACTTGTCATTGAATGGGTCCTGACTGATGCTCAGTTGGCCAATATCATGACAAAGGCGCTGGGCCCAATGCCCTTAGCCAGCTTCAAAATGTCATCTCCTGGATGAGTGACATACATGATGGCAAGTACCAGGGGGGACAGCATGCGCTCGCTGCGAGACACATGCACCCCCTGCGATTGTCCATCCTACCCATATCATCATTTCTTCTTGATTAAGATAACAACACTTGTTTCCTTTTTTCTTTGCACTCAACAGCAACGGTTAAATTTTGGCAACAATCTGGACCTTCTTATCCTGCTATGTTTTGGTTTTCTCAACCATTTTATCTCTATTTGTCTAGGGTTTTTTTTTTCACATTCTTTATTTCTTGCTCAAGTTTTTGGCCATTTGTCGGAGTCTTCTTGAGGGGGTGGCTGTTATGGTATCATACTTGATTATTAGAGTATGTTTATATACTGTTCTTATAAGTTTCTCTCGAAGACTCATCCCCTGGGTGCCGGTGAACCCAGTTTTCCTCACTCTTTCTTGTTTTCCCTTCACATAACATCAGCAGGACCCGCGGCCCGAAATTTCACTTTGATGCTGTCCATCTCCCAAAAAGTGTCAGTTATCGCGAGCGAGATCGGCGGATGGTGCTCATGGGGCAGGAATCACAGGATTCGCGGCCCGTGGCTGTCACAGGGAGAGTATACACACCCCGGGGGGCAGTCCCCCCCCCCCCACCCCAGACTCCAGAGTCAGACGATGAGCCTCGCCAAGTTCCGCCCGACGGTCCTCGCCGTCAAGACCGCCTCCGCCGCCGCACTCTCCGCCCCCGCCATCCTCGCCATCCTCGCCCACTTCCAGCACAAGCTCCCCCGGGAGCACATCGTCTATGCCTCCTTCCCCAGGGTGGGCCCACACACACTCTCTCTCTTCTGAAGCTCGACGGTGCTGACTGAGCGGGGCTTGATGCAGGACGCCCAGACGGACTGGTTCAAGGGCTTCGGATTCCTGCACTTCCAGCCGGGCGCGATGAGCGATGCCGCCCGCCAGGCCGCCTTCGACTACCCCAGGAAGCTCCAGCCCCCGCCAGCCCCCGGGGGTGCCCGGAGCCGGCTGGAGGCCGATGCGCTCGGCCGGTTCGGCGCACTCCGACACTGCCCCCTCCAGGAGATCCCCACCCCAGACACCCCTCAACTCACGCTCGCCAGCTTCCTCGGCCGGATCCCCCACCAGCCGCCGCCCAGCTCGATCAGATGCGTCGTCGAGCTCGCGCAATCCAACCATCTCAGTTGAGTGCCTCGGCTCGTCGCATCCGGCCGCCCGGGCTGACGCTGGTCTTTCCGCAGACGCGAGCGGCATCCAGGCCCGCGCGATGAGGGGCCCGGGACACCACCGGCCCACGCTGAGCCCTGAACAGTTTGAGACATTCCGGAAGGCCTTCCAAGCCTTTGGGGGCTTCATGAGATAGACTATGTACAGATGAGAAATTGCAACCATCCGTTTAGAGAGCGAACTGTGTGTGTCTGAGAGGTCTGTGTGTGTGTGTGGCGGATAGCTGGGCCGGATCGCAGTGTCATGTGTATGTATGAGAGCCACTCCGCCCTCCTGCCCACTGCCCACTGCACCCACACCACCAGCCATGAACCCTCACCCCCCCCAGCCACCACACTCCCTGCCCCAACTCCTGCCAACGACCACCACGACCACCACCACAACCCACCGAACAACCTACTACCAGCCACACTCAAACAGCTCATCAGCAGAACAGCTCAGCCACCAGCCAGAACAACACCCACTCCCACAGCGACAGCCCCCAGAACAACACCAGCACAAACTGCCAGCTGCACAGCCACTCGAACTGCGCTCCTACTCAGGCGTACTCGAAATACGCATACCAGCAGAACAGCAGCAACAGCAGCAGCAGCAGCAACAACAGCAACAGCCAAACCAAAACAGCCAGAAACAGCCACTCCCAACAACCCAGGAAGCCAACCCACTCGTCATCCAACAGCACCAACAACGACGGCCCAAGAAAAAACAGCCCAGGGTCTACCAGGCCCACCCCGGAAACCTTGTCTTCTGCTGTCGCGGCAGACTAGTCAGCTCGCGCCCGGCCCACTCCATCCCCCTCAGCCGCCGCCGCACGGCCAGTCGCCCAGCCGAGCCCCAGGAAGATACAGAAGGCGACGAGCGGAGCGATGGCCGCCCGGGGCCTCGGCTGTACCTGCCCCTCCAGACCCTCGCCTCGCTGGCCCTCCTCCTCGGCCTGCCCGTCCTCTTCCTCGTCTCCACCGTCCCCGCCCTCATCCGCCACTCGCCCGCCCCCGGGACCGCGCTCGTCGCCCTGTTCGCCTACCTCTGGATGCTCGCGCTCAGCGCGATGGCCAGGACAGTCGCCTCCGACCCCGGCATCCTGCCCCGCGGCCTCGACCCGAACCCGGAGATGGTCTGGAAACCGGCCTCCATCCCCCCCGCCGAGCCTCCCCCCCCGCCTCCTATCGACGACCAGCGGAGGGAGAAGCCGTTCGAGTACGACCAGGTCGGCCAGTGGGAGCTCCTCCCCCGCTGGATCAAGCTCGAAAACACCCCCCGCGCCTCCCGCCTCTCCAACACCACCTCCCAGCAGCCCGTCCCGCTCGACTTCGTCTCCGACGAGGACGTCGGTTGGATCCAGTCCAAGTGGTGCACCACCTGCGAATCCTATCGGCCCCCTAGGTCGTCCCATTGTCGGATGTGCGACTGCTGCATCGACGGTGTTCAGTCCCCCCTCTTTCTCTTTCTCTCTCTTTTATCTTTTAACTGACCCTTTCTCTCTCTCTCTCTCTCTCTCTACATCCAGATCGACCACCATTGCAGCTACCTCAACGTAAGCCCCTTTTGCTGCAAAGGAGAGAACGCGGGAAGAAAGCTGAGCAGATTGTGTGTGTGTGGGGACATAGAATTGCATCGGCTCGCGCAACTACCGCTCCTTCTTCACCTTTCTGATGGCGAGCGTGCTGAGTCTGATGCTGATGATCGGCTGTGCGATATGGCGGCTGTTCTTCATCCGGGACCCGCCGCAGCAGCCGGTGGCGAGTGAGGCAGGCGAGGGTGCGAGCGACGGGGCCACCAGCCAGGCCGTGCTCGCCACCCTGGGCCAGAACCCCCTGGCCATCGTTGTCCTCGTGCTCTCCTTCATCCTGCTCCTCCCGATCGCCTCTCTCCTGTACGTCTCTCCATTTCCTCCCACCTAACCGAACCCACCACTAATGCCGTGTGTGTGGGTATGTGTGTGTGTAAAGGGGGTACCACATGTTCCTGACCTTCCACGGCTTGACGACGGTGGAATACATCAAGAGCCAGACGACCAAGCGGGTATTGAAGGAGAACAAGAAGCTAGTCAGCCAGCTGTACCGGCCGGGCGAAGCGCACGGCGGCCGGCGGGCCGGAGGGGGATGCAAGCGGGCCTGGACGACGGCCATGCGCAGCCTGTTCCTCATCACCCCCGACCCACACGCCCTGCCCGGCTCCACCACACACGCCTCCATCCTCCCCGGCCCCGCCGCCTCCAACCGCGCCTCGAACGCCCCTAATCATTCCCCCCCGCCCCAGATCAGACGCCCGAATAACTTCATCATCGCCCGCCTCTGTCGCCCCGACACCGACACCTATGTCCAGTGGTCCGACCCGCTCTGATCTCCCCCCTGCCCCGCTTCTGCACTCCCGGCCGACTGGCCCGAGGCCCGCTGTCTCTCTCTCTCTCTCTCGCTCAGTCTGTCGCACACACCCGCCCCGCCTCCGCCTCCGCTCTGTCCTCCCCTCCGTCGCCGCGCCTCCTCCCTCCCCCCCGCCCCGCCCCGCACCCGCCATCGCCTCTGTTTCTATAGCCCCGCCCCCGGATACACTCTGTCTCGCCTCCGCCACCACCGATGTCTCTCGCTTATTGGGGGTCGCGTCTCGCTGCTCACGCGCCGCTTTCTCGCCCGCTGCCCGTCCTCAAGTTCCCCAAGCATCTGGTCTACGTCCGTGTACTTACTCCTCTCTCTCTTACACATAACCGTCTCTCTACTATCCTTTTTACATTATACATATATATATTGACATTGATTCGTATACATAGAGCCTTCTTCCGTTTGTTTATCCGTCGTAGTCTTCGTCCGCCCTGATATCTCTGTGCCCCTTGTGTACCGCCGCCCCTCCTGCCCTAATCCCCGCACATAATACCCCCTCGTCGCCTCCCATCTGCTTCCCCCCTTGTTGTCGGTGTACTGGTTCTAGAAGTAGTCGTAGTCCGTAGCAGCAGGCGTGCCCGCTCACCGCCTATTTAATATCCTTCCTTTTTTTTCTTTACACACACACACACAAAACTGATGTATACATTAATTAACCTGTAATTGCCTTTTTTTATTATGGAATTTGGTGGGGTTTGGACACCCGGAGGACACAGTTAGATGTGCGACCTGGCGATCTGTGCTTTGAGTGCATACATAGGCGTGGCCGTAAGGTGTCCTCTCTGCTTGGTGACACTGGCAGGCGCGCAGCGCGAGGAAAGAGGACAGACTCTCTCTCTGGGCCGTCTCCTGGGGTTTCCAGACGGTCCCTCCTGGACGGTTTCCCCCCTCTGACCAGATCGACTTGGTCAAGTGAGTCAAACAGGGGCCCGGTGGAAATCCTCCAGCGCGCACCGGCTGGCTATCCCACTGTATAGGGTCGTGTCCTTGCCCTGTCGCCCTGTCCAGGCAGAAGACGTGTTTTGGGCCCTAGTGGTCTGGCAGGGCGTGCAGCTAGAAGCGTTGGCACTCGGGGTGTCACAACTGCTCGCATTGATCGGCCAGAGATCGTTCTCTCATCCTCAGAGTCGTCCGTCTAGACTCAGAAGAGACAGGATTCAAGTCGGGCCACGCTGTGAACAGTCGGCGAGAGCGGCAACACCTCAGGCAGGCCTGATGTGGCAGCTTAGCAGCCTTTGGCCTATGGATTGACTTGGATAGGACACTCGAGTGGGGCTCCTCAGCGCATCGTGCCTCTCCTGGCCCGCGTCATGGCTGATGAGGTGGATCCCAATTCAGTCTTGTAGAGCAATCACAGACAGTCATTCAGGCTGCAATTGAAAATATCTTGATCAGAGAATCACAACCAAACGAGCATAAAATCCGATGTCGCTTGAGTCAGAATACAATTTCACCTGCCATCATCCATCTTCCTCACAAATGATAAACGCTTTCATGCACTCCCATACCCGCAAAAATGTTGTTAACCAGGTTACAGACTTTTGCAGCCATGGCTCTCTGCTGCAAAGTTGGCTACAGTCCCCTGCCGCATTACAGTCCTCTGCCGCACTACAGTCCCCTGCCTCATTAAAATACCATCACAGTCAACACTTCTTACCAGCTGGTGTTTGCCGAACCCCAGTCTCCACAAATCACTCTGGGTGACTACTGGGAATTCTCTGATGTCAGAATCTGGGGCTTATATGCATCTGGCTGAAATGGTTTAGAAGATGATACGAAGAAGCTGATTAATTGTGTGTGTTACTATGCGAGGTGTCAGTTCAAGAAAAACACGGATGAATCGACAGAATTAGGACAGATTTTATGGAGAGAAAGACTTGTTGAGCAAGCATGAGGAGAATAATCAGGTTGGGGGTTCAATTGTTTGCGGATGGTTCTGAGAAAGGTCAAGTTGGCGTTGTCAGATAGTCGGAAACACACCAGCAATCTTAATGGGAAAGAGAAGGTGGTTGGTGATACCTTGTTATGAGATCTTCTCAGCGCCCATCACAGCAATATCCGTTACGGCAACAATTGCATGGGCGTTCAGTGGGAGTTCCGCCGCCAGGTGGCGATGGGGCTCCTTCGCCAGGAACACCACACCTGATTCTTCTTGGTGCTGGTTCTTCTTGACCTGCGGGAATAGGTGCTGGGGAGCCGAGGGTGACTTGCAAGAGGATTGATAGTCCAGCAAGGATCGCTAGAACGCGTGGCATTCTTGAGAATCTGACTGCGTAGGGAGTAGGTCAGGGCGAGCGTTCGCACCGCGGCAATGGTTGGTAGTAACGACGAACCTAGAGAACAACGAGGGACCGATGGATGCAATGATTGTGGAGTTGGTGCCTTGTGAAGTTGCGAGCTTGTTGCACTCAAGGTCAGCATCAAAGAGCTTCAGGCAGTAAAGCGAGCACCATGCGTGTACCGCCCGCCTCCGCGCGGATTCCGGAAGCCGTCCATGGAGCGCAGAACATTCCATTCATGGCGGAATCTGTAAGATAACTCTGAGCCTCGGATGTATGGACGGGATAAAGTGGCTCCGTCATGAGTTCCATAGAAAATGCCGTGATTGTACAGCCGATACCGACTCGGAGTCCCGGGGCGTGGCTGGCGTGGCCGATACGTGAGGATTACCGACCCGGTCTCGCTCCCAAAACCCTTTCCCCCTCAAGTCGCCGAAGCTTTCACGGTCTTGGCGTCCAAGAGAGACACAGCCCCACATTACATACACCAGGTCTGAGCAACTGCTTCTATCTCGGGGTGGTTGCGCGCGCCCTCCGGCCGGCTTCTCGCTCCGCCACCCGGCTCGCCTTGAGCTTCGAGCCCTCTTCGTCAAAGGTTGAGCGCTCTCACAACTCCTCCCTAAAAATGGATAATATCTGGGTGTTTTCTTCCTCAAGACTAAAAAGTAGCATACTTTATGGAACAGGCAGATAGTGGTCGGGACAGAGTATGAGTTAGGTTATAAGAGTGTCTAATTACTTTTTCTTTTGATTCTTCTTGCCTTGATTGGACGTGGATACTATTCAGACCAATCTCATTTTTATTAGGCTCCGTTTGGCCGGCCACAAAAATGTGGGAGCGTAATAAAAAACTTTGCAGATTATCTTCGGGGGGACAGGGGATATTACGCTATCCCCTGTCCCTGTTTGGCAGCCCACCGGGCGTCATAAACTTGACCGCCTGGAATTGACGCTGCATTATTCCCCCCGCCAAAAAGGAAATTTTGGCCTGACCCTAAGGCCCCGTTTGGCAGGGCCCAGCGTCATATGTGGTACACCACGGCTGCAACCGAACGTTTCAAAGCGGTTGCGAAGTGGTATTTGAAACGTTCACAATACAATTGGAAGGATACGTCGGGGCGAAGCCCCCACGGAAACCAGTTTGAGAAGTTCGGCCGAACGTTCAAAATAATGTTGGCATTCCGCTGTGGGAACGGAATGAAAACTAAATAGGTTGTGAGGTGGTTCTCAAAACTTATTCCGTTAACAGAAATGTTTTTGAGAACCACCAAAACGTTTGCAAAAACCGCCATACGTTATGGAAAACGTTTGCGAATACCGCTGAGGAGCAGTGCCAACCGACTCTCCAGCGGCCGTCGGAGCAGCAAAAGATGTACTCAGGCACGGATCGAACTGACGATCAACTCGATCCCACTGCCCTCCGGTGGCTGCTTACAGCACAAGCCACCAGCCAATATCTGAGGAGAGCTGTTGATGCTATATATCCTCTGTACCATTGGATTTTGGAGCTTTTTTTTTCCCAAAGTCAATTTTGACTTTTTTTTTTTTTTTTTTTTGGAGGATTGGGTTTTCTCAACCTTTCAGGTGGAAAAACAACCCTCCAGATTGGTTTTGCAAACTGACTCTGGCTTGCAAAAAGTTATGATAAATGTTTTGAAAAACGTTATCAGGACGTGAAAACGTTCACGGTTGTTGATTTCTTCCTTGAAACCTTCTTGGTTGTCATTTTCGTTTTTCAAACCGCTTGAAGTGGTAATTCAAACTATCTCGGTTGCACATAACGTTTGCCTGAACTAATTTGATTGAAAAAAAACCACATCTTAACTTTCACCCCAAGATAACGTTGTAACAAACAAAAAGTAACTCATAACGTTTGCAAAAACCATCCTCAAACCTTGAACGTTTGCGCAAACCAATTCAAAACCACAAACGTTATTGGGAACTGAATCTAAACCTGAAACGTTTCTGGGAACCGGTTGCCAACCAGAAACGTTTCACAAGACCGTACTCTAACCTGAAACGTTTATGGAAGCCATATCTTAACCGGAAACGTTCCCAGGAACCGTTTTCAAACCTGAAACGTTTGGGAACGGTAGCAAGAAACTTTTCTTGCAGCCGTGGTGTAATAAACCTCAGCGTAATAATCCAAATAAGCTTTATTAAACCTTATTTGTATTATTACTGGGCTTATATACGATTAGGACTGGAAATTGGAAGCAAGGCCCGACTGCCTAGTGCAGGAGCGCGGCTAATTCTGCTGACGGATAGCCAAGCGGCTATTGAAAGATTAAACTCTCCTAGGACCCCCAAGCCGGGCCAGTACTTATTGTCTCAAATCCAGGAAGTGGCTGACACCATCCCCTGTTCCACACAGATTTTGATCCGGTGGTGCCGGGGACATGTGGGAATTGCGGGTAACAAACTGGCAGACAAAAAAGCAGCAGAGGCGTGATGCCCACTTCTGCTGGACAGATCAATCAAAGGCAGCATCGTGACGGAGAAGGCAAGGCTAATCAGGAAGGAGAGGGTCTGGAAAGGATCGCCAAGGGCGCCCTTCCCTGTCCAGGCCGCCTTTCATCAATTGAGATCAGGTCACGTCCCCTTGAACTCTTTCCAATTCAAGTGCAGAAGGGCGCCATACCCTATCTGCTTATCTTGCGGAGTCCCCAAGACAGTTGATCATTATCTTGTGGCTTGCTCTAGGTACTGCAAGGCCAGGATGACGGCCAGGCGAATGCTTCTTGAGGAGAGGATCACTGAAATTACGGTCAGATCCCTTCTCCACAACGCCAGGGCCTCCAGGGCTACGGAAGCTTTCATCAAAACATCGGCAAGGCTCCCCTCTTTCCGGCGGGCCGACGACACCAAAGGTTCCCTCCAATAACCACCTACTTCTCCCGTATTTGACCTCTTTTCCGGATCCAATTCCCTCCCTCTCCCCTTCTCTCTCTTCTCCCTTTCTCTCCTTTTCCCACCCCCTAGCTCCCTTTTTCTCAGTACTGAATCCTCGCCAGAATTACTGTTATTCCTCCTCCCCTCTATTTACAATTGTATTGCTTTGCACGGAACCTTTTGTCTGGTAGATGAATATGCATAGTGCGCAATGTCAAATCAATACTGCACTAAAAAAAATAATAATAATAATAATACTGGGCTTATGCAATTATAGAGGGCCGTTTGGGATGGCCACCGTCATATAGCGACAGCAGTCCTGTCTGTTTGGTGCGCCACTCAAAAACAAGTCTGGCCTGCGCTTCTCTCCTCCTCAAATCCGATGCCACAATGCCCCCACCGGGCTCCGCAACCCTCAACAACAACCGCCTCTTGCCTCGCTTACAAGACAAACACCAGCAGAAAGTCATCAAGCTGATCATCTTGATGGTGATTGTAGCCTTGCTTTGTTTGGGGCAGGAAGCGGAGGCGGGATTGAAGCCTCGGTCAATTGGGGGGGAGGGTTCAAGGATGGAGGTCTCTTGCGTCGGGGTGCCATTGAGTCGCACGGATTCAAGGCCAAAGGGAGCCATTATGACCACAAATTTTGGGGTCAGGGTGAAATATCCCAAATGGCGGGGGGAATAATTGAGCGTGAACTCCTGTCGTCAACTTTATGACGCTTGGTGGGCTGCCAAACAGGGACAGGGGATAGCGTAATATCCCCTGTCCCCCCAAAAATAATCTGCAAAGTTTTTTATTACGCTCCCACATTTTTGTGGACAGCCAAACGGAGCCTAAAATTTTGCCACAATAATTACCTCCCTTGCCTTTGAACGTCGACTCCATGGCACCCAGACGCAAACAACCTCCCTCTTCAATACCTCCTCCACAGTCAAGCTACCTCTCTGTCAGCCACTGAGACAATTGTCCATGTGTCTACAATGATAATTACAAGTCATGTAACCCAATGGCTAAAGGCTACCTTAAGATTGACCTTGATCTTGTGTAAGATCCTGTGTTCAAGTCCTCCTGTTGTCTTATAATATTACTTTTGTTGCAATCATCACTTTATATGCACTAAACTGTATGATTTCACACTTATTGTGTATTTACCTTGATTGAGAATAATAATGTACTAATGGAGTATATCTCTCTATGGATTTAACATACATAGAGAGATTACATAATTATTCATGTAATTCCTCCTCTGAATTACGTGGACCTCTTCCCCCTCCTTGGAGTTAAGGATCCCTCTGGGGCCTTGACTCGAAGGAGGGTCAGGTCCCTGGGTCCCTGTAACATAAAAGGGGGGGATCTTTCCTCTGGAGAGATCTTCCCCCCAAGATTATTACCATACAAACCCGTGCACCTTACTAGAATTATAGTGAGTGGGGTTTTCCAATAGTATACTAACCTTTTCCTTTACAGCTTCAATCTCCTTCGTGTATTTTCCTAGGTACAGGTGGGTGTCATAACACCTGTATCCTAGAAGAACAAGAAGCTCATTCCTTGTTTTGAGCAACGGCACTTGGCTTGATTTATCGCCACGTCCCCTTACTTAAGTAAGGGTGCTAGTCCCTCCGCCTTCGGCGTTGAGTTGGACTTTTTTCCACTGGCCATCAGGCTATAGTGTGACCCTTAAGACCTCTGGCCGCTATTTAGCTGCTACAGATAGTCAAAAACCCTATCAGCCCCGTGTCACACAAGAGACCGGCGCTGACACTCTCAATCCCTCCTCCCCTTCCAGACCCAAATGACCTGAAACCACAGTACCAACAAGTGCCAGCTGCTCCCCCGGACTCAACTCCAACCACCTTCCAGCATCAAGAAACTTCACGTATTTGCGTCCAGTCAGTGGTGAGTTGTTGTACAAACTTTTGATTGATCATGACCATTTGTAGAGCAACACTGTGAGTACCATGAGAAGGACCAGCTGGATCAGTTTCTGCTGGTTTTTGTCTTGGATGTGAGAGGCGAGTAAGATTTGGTTGAGGGTGGCTGAAGGCATTGGTTGGGGCATGGTTTCATTGAGCTGAGGTGCGGGTGTGGTGTGGTAGACGGAAAAGTGAAAAATCAAAAGTTTTTTCTTGTCTAAAGGTTTACTGATACTAGGCCTCAAGATACCACCAAACGGAAATCAAGAATGGATTGTAAGGCCAATTCTACCCCTAGTCCCTACTGGAAGCATCACTGGAACCCCTCTGGATTGGAAGTTACACCCTCATGGACACCTATCACACGGCCAGCCCCAGTTATCAACCTGTCACAGCCCTTAAGACCCCTGTTCCTAATATAAATTTACCCAGTCCCATCCAAACACATACTCTCTTTCAACCCACTTATCTCCACTGCATATGCAGGGGTTGCACCCCATTTCCCCTGTATTTGACATGGCCCCCCTTCATTTATGTACCTCTTGCAGCTGCATGCAGTCTTCTGACCCCATTTCTGCACTCTTGCATTAGTCTGACATCCTTCATGCACCCCTGTATTTGAAATTTTGGTACTGTGTTTATGCACTCCTTGCATTAGTATGACATCATCTTTCATTTCTCACCCCACTTTTTGCCTGTATTTAGTATCCTCTGACACCACTTGTACACAGCCTACCAGCTAAAATCCCTCATCCAAGGTCCCCCTTGTAGCTAAAATCCCTCACATTTGTCTATATAAGGAGCTCTCTCCCCCAGTTGTTTTCCCCTCAGATCAGTACTCACCAGTTATTTACACACCACCTTCACACTTACCATCACATCCATACATCACCACAACCCTCATATTTGCAAATAACCACTGAAATCACTCTCAACTCTCACATACCTGTCATCAAACAACTTCATCTGGAACTAGACCAGACCTATCACTTGATTAAAACTTGCCAAGCTTAGCTTGGTGGGTCTTGTTATCTGATAGTATAGAAGGGCAGAGTTTGTGTTGAGTTTTTGTCCTCAGTCCTTTAAATTCTTGCCTTCTGCCTCATTCCACTTTCTCACTCCCAGTCATCTCCTTGGTTTCTCTTTCACAGTTAGTCGGTGGAAATGTCCGCTGACCGCCTCCTTCAAGAATATTAGTGTCCGGGTTGTGTGATTGTTGGCAACTTGGCTCCGCACTGCTACTTTCCACTAGCCTTCAGTGCTCCTCTACTGAGCCTGATCTATAGCGTAATAATCCGCAAGTGAATGAAGCTCCGCACTTTGTAAGCACAAAATCCGCAAGTAACTCTCAAAGTAAAGATAAGATCCCAAATAGCTCTAGTATGTCCGTAGTTGTAAGTACAATGATGATGGTAATCTGTAAGAATGGATATTAGGATAAGGTACTGAAGAGAAAGAAAATCTGTCCCCCGTCCTTCCCTCCACGCACATTGCCGTTCCCACCCAATCCCGCACTAGTCCTCCAGCTCTGCCCGCTATCCTGCTCGTCACTTTCCCAGACTCCGCTCCTCTCCAACGCTTGTCCTCCCACCGTCAGTCATTCTCTTGCCACCGCCTCCACCCTGGTTCCACCCGCTGGTGAAACCCGCTTTGGCTGTCGTGGTTCACCCGCTGAAGCGCCGCTGCTACCAGTCCACGTGTGTAGTCCCGCCGCAGTCCAGCCCTGTCTTTTCCGCTCCAATCCAAACATCCAATCCAAAATCCACAATCTGCAATCTGTGCATTCCAGTCCGCGCGTGACTTTCCGTAAGCTTTCTTAGCGTGCTTTCCTGACCTCATCCTCAGTGCTTATGTCACCGGAATGCACTCTGCCTGAGCAGCTTTGTGCATTCCCGCCCGCGCTATCCCCGCGTGGACATTCTACCGTGCTCGCCTATATAAATCACCACAACGCGTATGCTCTGACTGTGACCGTTGAAACCCTTGTGATATCCTGGTTGAGATTCCTTTTTTATTCAATATTCTTTTATAGTCATTATGGTCACAACCACAACTTGATTTCTTGTAACTAGTCTATATTAGTTTAACCTGATACAAGCAATCTAGCCATTGTTTCTTCTCCTTCTTTTTCCGTGACACCCTGAGCCGCATCCGGTGAGCAATCAAACCTCACTGCCCCTTTTCTCAAGCCACCTGTGCTCACTCTCTACTGTCCCCTGTTATGTCTCGGAAATTGTTTAATTCTAACAGTTTGCACCTCCATCATCCCCTTCTCCATTCAGCAAAAGGTTCTCCGGAACACTTTTGATTCTTACAGCAGGCTTGATGTGGTGGGGCTGACCAAACAGACAAGGCCGTGCACACAATATGACAGTGGACGTCCCAAACAACCAAGGAAGATAGCCAAAGCCCAGTGATATTCCCAATAAGATTCTATGAACCTTATTTGAATTATTACACAGCGGTTGATTACTAGTAATTACATATCACGCTGGGCCCTGCCAAACAGGGCCTTAGTATCTGCTTAAAAAAATGTACATAGAGCATCATTTTAAACAAGGCACCTCCTCCAACCAAGGAAGCACCCTCAACAAGCCTCAACTTCACCAAGGACACTGACAGGAGGAACATGAGTAGCAGAACTCACAAACACTCCTGTCAGAAACTGATCATTCCCCCGGCCGAGAGGCCAAGAGAGAGCTACCAAGAGCTGCAACCCACCGGTTGCAGTGCAAGTATACAAAGGAAGGCCTTTGGGCAAGTAAAGGCCTCCCTAGAATCGTCAACCTGTATCCCTTTTGCCCAACTGTCCACCGCTATTGCCATAACCAATTGCTCCGCCTAGTTTCAGCTCAGAAGCGGTAACTGTAACCGGTCTTGGTTGTCCTATTAGTCTCCCAAACTTGTGTCTGATGGAGTTAAGTTTCTTTTAAATATTCTATCTGAGGTCTTCTTAGGCCTCTTCCTGGGTTTGAAATACCCCTGCTCCGCAGGCCTCAGACGTACAGGCACCTATAAACCCCTGTTTCCAGGCCCTGTATAATCTCTCAAAATCACTAATTCCAAGTCAGAAGGCAAAGCAGAGGGTTAGTTACCTTTTTCTTTCTACTTAAATTACAAAATGAAATCTAGGACTTCCTGTTGATCTGGAAAGTCAGATCTGAGCCACCAGATATCAGATTTTGCATGGAAATCTAGGTCCCTGAAGATCCCCAAATTGATCCAGAGTTCCAGATTCCAGATTTATTCAAAGTTCACGGGAAGTCCTCCAATACTGAAAAAAAATGTCTACACATTCTTCTAGACCAGAACTCAAAGGGCCTTTGCCCACCCAAAAAAGGCCAAGCCGCAAAGGGTCCACTTTCCAAAGCTCTGTTGTCAGAGGATCCATTGGAAATAGTGGTGAACTCAAATCCACAAGAGCCTGGGGCTTGGAGCACTGCAAGAAAAACTCTAGAAAATGCTTGCAGTTGAGATGCAGCAAGCTTCAATCAAGTTTCAGCTCAAGCTGAAGTCAAGCACCCAAATTCTGTGCTGATGCACCTTGAGTGTGTACCTTGTTCAGCATCTCAATGTTGAACATGCTGTAGTGCTCATGCAGGATGAGGCAAATGAGCATCCCCCTGAGCACCCTTTCACTTTATTTTATTAAACACTCCATGCACCATTGAATCCAGCCAGAATAAAAATAAAAATGGTTTGTACACATGAAAGGGCTATGTACAGATGAAAGAAATATGTATGCATGAAAGGGGAATGTGAGGAGGTGTATTAACACATAAAAGGGATATGTACACATGATGAAAGGGGTATGTAAGCCCGGGGAGTCCATCCACGGGGAAATCACGCGGATTCCACAAGGACTCCACGTGGTGGCCGCGCGCAAGGTTGGACCAGCGGCTGTTGGTCCACACGTTCACGCGGTCTCCACCAAGTGGATCACAGGGGCACCTTGTGATGGCCCCGAGGATCCCACAGATACTTACACATGTGTACCCGTGGAATCCACGTGGCCACGTAGGCGGGCCTTAAAAAGTCAGCGGGAGCAGCTTGTTAAAAACTGTTGCCGGTGGGAGTCAAACTCAGAATCAAGGCAGGGAACATGGATGAGAGGGAGTGCCACACAACACAACCATTTCACATTTTTCAACCCCGCTTCTTTACACGCTATCAATCCCCCAAACAATGGTTTGCAATTGGGCTTGCAATAGGTTTTTTTGTTAAGTTTTTTTTTCAATTTTTTTTTTCCTGTCTTCAAAATCAAGTTTTGTTGGTCTTTCAAAACCTCAGGACCAGCCTGAGGTGGTCTTGGCTGGAAGGAAAAAAAAAAGAAAATGCCGTGGAACCGACGTGAGCAACGAGCTGACGTGGTCTCCACGCGTGCCAGGAAGGCACATTGTGGAACCGACGGGGAAAAGTGTGAAGCCCATTGGTTCCACGTGGAAAAAACCTGTTTTGTGGAACCAACAAGCTTACCAAGGGGTTACCGAGCCAATCCTTGTTGGTTCCAAGGATTACCCTCCTCTCGTCGGTTCCACGGATTACCCTCCTCTTGTCGGTTCCACGGATTACCCTCCTCTTGTCGGTTCCACGGATTACCCTCCTCTCGTCGGTTCCACGGATTACCCTCCTCTCATCGGTTCCACGGATTACCCTCCTCTCGTCGGTTCCACAAACGGGCGGGGCAGGAAGTACCCCCGCTGTGTATGCATGAAAGGGGTATTTATGCATGAAAGGGGTATGTGCAGTAAGGGGTATTTGCACATGAAAGGGATAGGTAAACATCAAAGGGGTATGTAAACCTGAATGATAAAAGGGGTATTAAAAGGGATTTAAAAAACTCAAAGGGGACATGTAAACATGAAAGGGTCATGAACACATGCTGAAAGGGGTATGTACACATTTTGAAAGGGATACATTCACATGAAAGGGATATACACACATGAAAGGGATATACACACATGAAAGGGATATACACACATGAAAGGGATATACACACATGAAAGGGATATACACACATGAAAGGGATATACACACATGAAAGGGATATACACACATGAAAGGGATATACACACATGAAAGGGGTATGTGCACATAAAGGGCTATGTACACATTATGAAAGGGGTGAATGCATACAAAAGGGATATATGCACATGAAAGGGGTATGTGCCCATGAAAGGGGAATTTGCACAGGTATCAACTCCTGTACTTAGTTTTTTGTACCTTAGACTCACTCTTGCATAAATTAGACCATGTTCATGGAATCAACCAGTGCTTGATTCTTGTATGAGTTGCAGCTTGCCTTGAGCTCTTGCATCTCAACTGCAAGCAGTTTCTAGAGTTTTTCTTGCAGTGGAGAGTTATACACTTCCCCCAATTCTCCCTGTGATTGTGGACTAGGTCCTTGATCTTCTGGAAAAACTCCTCTTCTTTGGTCAAGAGAGGAGTTTCCTCAGGAGCTGTGGAGCTTGAAGCGCTTGGATTGGGAGCCGGATTGCGATTTCCACTATTTACAATGTATTCTCCAATGACGGAGCTTCAGATGGTGTGGTAGACAGAAAAGTGAAAAATCAAAAGTTTTTTTTATGTCATATATTTACTCACCCTAGGTCTCAAGATAACATCAAACGAATGGATTCTACAGCCAATTTTACCCCTAGTCACCACTGGAAGTGTAAACAGAACCCCACTGGATTGGAAGTTACACCCTCTTGGACCCCTCATGGACACGACCAGCCCCAGTCATCAACCTGTCACGCCCCTCAAGTCTCCTTTCCCAGGTATACCCATACTCAGCCCCAGCCAAACACATACTTTTTGTTGTATGTAGAAAACCCTTGATTTCATGTAATCCTCCCCAACCTCCTCTTGACTTCCTGATACTCCAAATGTGGAGTTTTTCCACCCCACACTCCAACACTCTTTTCTATCCCTCTTATCTCCACTGCCTATGAAGGGGACCAACCCCATTTCCCCGCTTCATTTATGCACCCCTTGCAGCTATATGCAGTCTTCTGACCCCATTTCTGCACTCTTGCATTAGTCTGACATCCTTCATGCACCCCTTCCATGAGGTACCCCTGTATTTGACATTTCCCCGCTTTGTTTATGCGCTCTTTGCATTAGTATGACATCATCTTTCATTTCTCACCCCATATTTTGCCTGTATTTAGTATCTTCTGACACCCCTTGTACGCAGCCCGCCAGCTATAATCCCTCATCCAGGGTCCCCCTTTTAGCCAAAATCCCTCACATTTGTCTATATAAGGAGCTCTCTCCCCCCCAGTTGTCTTTCCCTCAGTTCAGTACCCACCAGTTATACAGATACCAACCCTTATCCATTATTACAACCCTTGTACTTTATAACATACCATATCATCCCTCAGACCTGCAATAACAACTTAACTCACTCTCATATCTCTTGGTTGACATATCACGTGCCTGTCACAAGTTCCCTGGTTCCTGGTTCTCCCAACTGAGACATATACACTTCCCAGCCTAGGCACTCTTCTCAACTTTATATATCACCCCCTTGAGAACCTGTGTTCAACCCCCACCAGAATCATCAAGTCAACTTTCACCCTTTTCACTCATCATAAACTCTCAATTCTATAAAATACCTGTCATCAAACAACTTCATCTGGAACTAGGTCAGACCTATCACTTGATTAAAACTTGCCAAGCTTATCTTGGTGGTTCTTGTTATCTGATAGCAGAAGGGCAGAGTTTGCACCTCCATCATACCCTTCACCATTCAGCAAAAGGGTTTCACAACCACTTTTGAGTCTCACAACGGCAGACCCTTTAATGTGGCTTGGCCTTTTTGGGGTGGGCAGAGGCCCTTTGAGTTCTGGTCTAGAAGAATGTGTAGAAATGCTTTTCAGTATTTTATTTCTATTTTATTTCATAATTTAAGTAGAAAAAAAAGGTAACTAGCCCTCTGCTTTGCCTTCTGACTTGGAATCAGTGATTTTGAGAGTGGTCAAATTTTTGACAGGGGAGGGTTCTGTTTCCACTGCAAAGTACTATTTTGGAGAAGGATGAGCCAGTAAACAAAAATGTCTAGGAGATTTAGGATGAAGAGAATAAATAGATTTACTTACACCTATCTCTTGGTTGGCACACAATTCCTGTGAAATAAGGCGCCTCAGAAGCAGGCACTGGATAAAGGAAGCGGGGTGTTAGAGCACGTGAAGTTAAGGATACAAGAGTTATTGGGGACTTACTTGTTGGCTTCTTAAGTGGAGTGTCTATTGCCGTGGTTGAATTTGGAGTGCTTTGTTTCTTTTAGCCACTAAAATAAAGAAGGCAAGTTAGTCTTTTGCTCAAGGAGACACTTAAACAAATGAATTACTGCTTACTTTCACAGTTTTTCTTGTCACAATGTGCTTGCGCTTTTCAAGTGTAATGTTCTTGGAGGAATAACTGGAGGCAAATTTGAGCTTCAAGGCTTTCCTTTTGTTCTTGTTGGAACCGGTTGGTGGCAATTTGGAGCTGCTCTTCTTAAGAGAGCTTTTCCCAGGTGTTAGGCTGGTAATTACTTTCTTTTTTGTCTTTTATAGCTTTAAGATAACAGAGATAGTATTGAATTAGCTCACTGTTTTTTGGTAAATCCACTGGTGAGCAAAAAACCAAAAAAAAAATAGAATTTTTTCTTCTTTGTTTTTCTGAGATGAATGAGGTGCTTTCAGAAGGATTAAGGGCTTCTGAATAATAGGGGATAAGTTGCACACGGAGGAGCGCAGGTTTTGCATGCTATTAAACTTAATAAAAAAGGCCCCGTTTGGATGCCCCAATTTTGGTTATAAATTGCACGACTTATAACCGGAGGTGCTTGGGGTATAACACCTCATTTATATGTGTTTGGGCCGGCCAGTTATATCGTAAAATTCATTACTTGGTATAACGGGAAATATATTCCCCCAGCCATTCCGGAAATAGAGGTCCTGACCTCTATTTCCGGGTGATAAATGGCTGGCCCATGGCTACATACATATGTACTGGCCAATCTAGGGAGTACTACACAACCTCCCAATGACCGGTCAACCGGTCATCAAAGAGCACGCATCAACTTCTGGATGGCCGGTTTGACAGGCCATCCAGAGGACACCCTCTCGATGACCGGTTGAACCCGTTCAACCGGTCATTGAGGAGGACTTCACCTCTTGATGACCCAACCAGTCATCAAGAGGGACTCTACACCCTCTTGATGACCGGACAAGTCATTGAGAGGTGTAGTCGGGCAGGCTACAAGGCTATGGAAATGGGCCTGCGGCGGAGCAAAGCTACACGCCGCCAAATGACTAATGAAAGGGGTGTCTGGATTTCCAACGACAGAGGATGGATGGGGAAAACAGACATACAAAGGGAGGCCCTTTTATGAGGGCCAACAATGAAAAAGGAAACCAAACAACAAGAAGCACCGATGAATAGGAATTCAACGGTACAGACAACACGTGCGTGTACAGGTCACGCCTGGTATGAGAAAAGAAGGAAGAAACGGAAACCACAACCCCTTGCGTGCAGTACGCAGGGGCTTTGGCACCTCTGACTCCTGGCTCGTGCGGAGCCGGAAAAACCTAACACGCGTACAGCGCGCCCCTAGTATGGGCGCCTGTCGCGTAGCCAATTGTAGCACGGCTACAACCACCCCCCCCTAGACAGGGGCTGCCCCAGCACCTTCCGGGAGCAGCTGGCCGTCAAAACGGACACGTATCTTCCGCGCCGGCTGAGCCGGGGTAGCAGGAGAATCATTAGCCAACGGGGCCGGAGTCTTCCCGGCGCCTTTAACGTTCTTAGCCTTTACAGGTTTAGATAACTTTGCCACCGAAGTGGTCTTTTTAAGCAGGGCCTTTGCTACGCGGGCCTCAGCCTGCCGCTCCCGCTGAGCAATTGCGGGGGGCGTCGCCCACATCCCATTGACCACCAAAGATCGCAGAGACACCGGCTTCAAACTGTTGCCGTTTACGGGCCTCGAGTATTCGTTGCCATTCTGGTTGTTAAGAATAAAAGCATTATTTGGCAAAATTTCCTTGATCTCAAAGGGGCCAAACCAATGTGGGCTACCCTTTGTGTGCTCCTTGTTGCGAAGTTTAACAGATTGGCCCACAACAAGGGCGTCTACATCGCGAGCAAACCTAGTTTTATTATTGAAAGCGGCCTTGTTGGCCTCGGCGCAAATGGCAGTATTGCCTGCGGCCGCCAACCTGAGCTTATTAAGCTCCTCAATCCTGGTAGCTAACTCATGCTCGCCAGGACAGGCCTCATCCGCGGCGACCATGCGTCGCTTATCACCCAACAGCCGTGGTTTCACACCATAAACAAGCTCGAAAGGCGAGAACTTACTACTATCACTTGCGTGAATCCTAGTAGAGGACAGAGCAGCGGGGAGAAAATCTTCCCACCGCTTGGGGTCCCCAGATGTATTCAGGCAAAAAAGCGCCTTCTCCAGGATACCGTTAAACCTCTCACATTTCCCGTTGGTACGGGGGTGATAACCAGAAGTATTAAGCTTCTTAACTCCTGCCTTGGCCAAAAAGCTGGCAAACCCGGCAGACAAAAAATTGGACCCGCGGTCCGTGAGGAACTTGCAATGTAACCCAAAGGGGGTGATCACATGATCAAACACGGCTTCTGCGATAGCGTCCGCCGTAGAGTTTTCAGAGGAATGGCTATCGGCCAGGATGTACAATGGTCGACAATAGTCAAAATCCAATTGTATCCCGCCTTATAACTCTCCGGCATCTTAATGAAGTTGGAGGACCATTGCTCAAACGGCATCACTGCCGGCAGAGGGACCTGAAGTCCTGTCTCCTGCGACGCGTGCGCACGCTCATGCACTTGGCACGGCGCACAAGTAGCAATATAACTTTTAACATCCTTGTAGCGCCTGGGCCACCAACCTCGACCACACAGCACCTGTAAAGTGCAGTCGCGGCCACGGTGGCCTAAATCATCATGAACCGCTCGAAGTAGATCGAACTGGTGTGCTAGTGGGATAAACAGTGAGCGTTCGAGCAGCCCGGGACGTCCCAGATAGATCAGGGTCTCGTTGTCTGAGTCGTATTCGAAGAACTTCAAATTCTGCTTGGCTCTCATCACAAGCCCCTCAGGGACCCAAGCCGGAATCTCCTTTTTATCGATCAAGTAAGGGATTAGTAGAGGCCAATCGGTCTCATCAAGGACGTCGCCAATATCGTCCACGAGTGATAGATCACTCCGTCGAGACAGCGCGTCAGGAACAATGTTATCAGCGCCTTTTTTATAACGGATCTCAATGTCCATTTCGGCGAACTCCTCCAGCCAGCGGCAGAGCCACTTGGACGGGAGCTTCTGGCATTTCAAATAAACCAGGGACACATGATTGGTATACACGATGGTAGTGACAACAGCGCCGTCTAAATAGACATGCCATTTCCGCCAAGCGTGGATAATGGCCAACAACTCCCGTTCCTGGGCCGGGTAGTTAATCTGGGCTTTGTTGAGCTTGCAGCTCTCAAAAGCAACTGGGTGCAGACAATAATCATCGCCATATTGCAACAGTACCGCCCCGACGGCAAAGTCTGACGCGTCGGTCTCCATAATGAAAGCCTTAGCTGTATCCGGGGTGAGGAGGATTGGTGTAGACACCAGAGCCTCTTTAAGGAAAACAAACGCCGCGTCATGGACGGGCAACCATAAAATCTTCTCGCGTTTCTTCACACCTCCAGCCGTCAAGCCATGAAGAGGGGTAGTGATTTTCGCGAAGTTTTTAACATAACGGCGGTAAAACCCGCACAAACCTACACGCCGGGGGTACTTCCTGGCGAGCGAGATTGTGGATACGACGCGTGACACCGGTTCCGTGAAAACCGCGTGGAATTCACTGCGCACCACGTCGCCATCACCACCCCGTCGAAAATGGGTGGTGACGATGTGATATCCAGTCGGCTCCACCCTCCTGGGATCTCCTTGTGATAGAATCACGGTGGAGCCGACAACTGCACCCTCCTGGGATCTCCTCGTGATAGAACCACGGTGGAGCCGACAACTGTGTAAAACAGCGCATCGTTGTGGTTCCCACAGATGGGGAATCCACGGCCGTTGCTTGGATGCCCCGGTGGAGCCGATGGGAACAATTCCATGGCGTTCGTGGGTTCCACGTCGAACCTTTCGAGCCGTGAGAGGCAAGACTTGTGTGTTTGTTCTCAAGTCCCTCTTAAGTCCCACAAGTTCAACAACCAGCAGCCCTCCCACTCAACGATCATGTGTCATCCTGCAGACCCAGCCACCATCACCACCCCCGCTTCGACCAGATCGACCGATGGAAAGATATCGATCGGTATCGAATACGAACTGTTCGTCAGGGTCCAGAAAAACGGCCAATCCGAGTCGAAGATGAAGCGGATGTCGTCAAAGGGTCGGGTCGTCCCCATGGAGCTAAACCTCGACAAGCTGGACTTTTCCCTGCTCAAAACCCTGGTAATCCAGCACCTAGAAAACATCAACGTGCGGATTTATCCAATTGAGATCATTGCCGCGCAAGCAGACCGGGCATCTGCCCTCGAGTGGTCGTACATCATACTGGAGCCGGGCGAGTTTGACCGGGACACATCAACATTGGCCGAGGATAATGGCTCGTTTAAATCGTTTGTCAATGCCGCGCACAAGTCCTCTAAAGATGCGGAGATCTACTTGATCCTCAACATGGAAAAGGACAATCTTGCCATTGTCACTGTGGTAGTTAGTGTATGTCAGATCCTGTTGAATGCTGCAAATTTTTGTCTCTGCTCATCGTGTGCTTCACACAGGATTTGCCCCGCGAGCCTGCCGGCGGCGCCGCGGTCTCCTTCAACTTGAACGCCATATCAAACAAACGTGCGAGCGCCAACCATTCTGCCAATCGTCCTCCACCTCCGAAGAGGCAAAATCCTGGGCTCCGGCCCCTTGGACTCACAGCTAGCCTTTTCACTCCTCCTTTCTCCATGTCTCAATTTCTGTCGTTGTGTCACATCCCCAATGATTACAAACCAGTCCAAGCCATGATATCAGATCACGATATATTTCACTGGACAGCTTTTGAAGGGACATCCCACAGGGAGCTGCGCAAGCTTGGATTGAAGTGGGGTCCAGCGCAAGCAATCTTGAAAGGTGTCATGATAGCCTGGGCCATTTGTGATGCTCAACAAACTCAAAGCTAGCTATCTCTGTCTGTTTGTATGGGATTTTATTTGGATAAAATAAATATGCAGTAATAGAGATAAATCAGAGGTGTTAAATCTTACTGACTTATTAGAAAGTTAGATTTTGTTTGCTTTTAACTCTATGGACTGTGAAATAAATGTTTAGGGGGATGTTTTTGGACTTCAGTTGAAATTTCCTCGGCAGTTTTGCATGGCATGTAGCTTATAAAGACGATGGATCTGAATTGAACTAAGTCAGAGATAACACGGCTCAAATTGTGATGCTTTAAATCTAAAAAGATGTTCTGCAGTCAGGTGCGATAAGAAGATCAGAGCCCGGTGAGGAAAGAATGGGGTGAGTGAGAGAGTGATCCGTCGAAATCACGGGAGTTGATATCATGTCGAGATCACCAAGTAGAATTTCAAATGTCTCATGTGATCATGGATCGCTCGCTCCGACCAGCGGGATCGCTCCAACCATCTCAGCCAAACTCATCCCACCAAGCAACCCCACCTCTGACAAGACTCGCCGCTCACAATAAAACGAACGAATCTGTGGCAGGTAAGCTCGATCTCCCCACCCAGTTACAGTCCGTCAATACAGACCTGACACTTCATTTGTGATATCATGTCCAACTCGTCATCACGTACAGGCCGTTTTACTCCTCGATTCCGTGCACGCACAATACCGGCAGGTACAGGTCAGTCTGCATTCATTGAACACATGTTTATTATGTATAAACATGACTGATTGAACAAACCAGCAGGAGTCACCAGCCCCATGCGAGCTACTATCAGCCCGGCCCGACTGGCTGTGGCTCCTTACACAGTCAGGAGCCCAACTCAAGGGGCATCGGCTGCAATCCATCCTGACCTGGATGGTGCGGCTCGAGACAAAGAGCTGACCCCTATCATCCCTATGCTGCGTAGCAAGAATGAAGATAGCAACCCCGGGCCCAATAACGCCGGTGACGTTCCAGACGGACCTGAAGATAGCAACCCCGGGCCCGATAACGCCAGTGATGTTCCAGACGGACCTGAAAATCACCGCAGTGAGCCGACGCCAGATGAAACTCCCCTCCAACAGGAAGCCATGTCAGTTGAACGGCTGGCAGATGAACTGGGCCTAGATGTTGGTCAGATCGAGCGGGTCCGACAAGTCGCAGCCGTAAGTATCTCCTCATCCTCTGTTCATCTCGCTTGATCTGACACATCTCCCCCGGCCCAGCTGTCAGAGGCTGATCGTGTGCTGGCTACGCTCATGTACCTCGAATCAATCCGAGCTCGAGTCAAACCATCTGGTACCCAGCGTGGGCCCGAACATGTCCCAGCCCCCGTCCATATCCCCCCTGTTGATGTCAATCCCAGTAGGGGGTTTATTTACCATCGCGATGTCCGAGTACGTCAACCCACCCAAGATTAGGATATAGAGGACTAACCCATATGTATGAATTACTTAACTAGGCCTTAATTCGCGCAAAAACTCGCCAAAAGCTCCTCATGCCAGCCCTGCAGTCATATGGTCGAAATCATACCGTGGATACCTGCGCCCTCATTCCTCAAACCCCCCTGGTATTAGTGAAGGTGAGTTGAATTAAATCCACATCCTTTCCACCTGTCAGCTGGCTGACTGGATAGCTGGGACTGCAGGGCGAGGTGGATGCAATGGACCACGAGTGGAAGACTACCTACCTCCCGGCGGGTTATATTGATCATGAAGACCAAGCTGTCAGTAGTGTCTCCCTCCTCATCCGAGATTTACTTAAATACGAGAAGAGTGCGCTTGCAAAGATGGTCAGTCACCATTCCACATGGTCTGCATCTCTTAAACTGACTTGCTGATCACAATGACCTTTCTTAGATTATGGCCGGTGCGAGGCCAGGGGCCCGGGCAAATGCTGTGCCTATCCCACAAATCACTGATGTGGTTGTCACAGTAAGTCTCATCTTATCACTCTAATCTAAAGCCAAAAGACCGAGGCTGATGGAATCTTTGTTGCGGAGAAATCAGGTTTTGCAAGAGTTTTCCCCTCAACATGCACTCATGACGCTAGCCGATGTGGTAAGCCAATCCTGATCTACCCAGAAAACCAGCAACCATCAATCACAATGCTGTCACACCTCAAGGCTAAATCCCATACCTCTGGCCCCCTTGTCAGCAAAGCCCAAGGTCCTCAACATCCCCACTCAATGGTCATACCCTGGATAATAGTATTCCCTCTTCCCACACTCCCCCTCTCTTGGATAAACCCTCTCCCTAGTCTCAAACATCTACCCAGATCACATGTTACCCCCTTCTTCTAGTGTTTCCTTAGAACCATGTGCTCAAAGATGTATAAGCAACCTTGAAACCCTTCACCCTCCAAACCCAACATGATACACATTATGCTAGACATAGCCCCAAACCCCACCTAGATTATTACTTCCTGAAACACTTCATGAAACACCTGACTCCTCCTATCTTAGATCCTTAGATTACTTCTTCCTGAAACACTTCCTGAAACTCATAACTCCTCCTATCTTAGATCATAGAATATTCTACCCCTTTTATGTCTCACATATCCCCTCCTCCAACTAGGAAGATTGCACCATAGCCCCCAGAAGATGGCATCATCCCCACCCACTATTACACCATCATGTGACTCCTTGAACCACTACTCTGACCACATGGCTGTTTCATCCTATAGAAGTAGAATGTTCTATGCTTCCCTGCAGGTTATCCTTGTTTCCTCATGGCTCCTCTTTCTTGTGTATATAAACTGGGTTGTTTTCCTCTTCATTTATTCCCCATCAGATCCTGTCAAAGTAATTCAGATCACTGGTCACCATTCACTAGCCTAGCTTATGCCATTAAATCAGAGTGGACAAGCTTGATAAGTCTATGCCAAATATATCAGGTTGGACAGACTTTACATTACCTTTAACTTGCTATTAGATTAGTAGAAAGTAAACCCTTAGACAAACCTCAAGAATCCTCTATAGCCACACCTTTCCATAAGAGTCCACACTCTTATATTCTTTTTTCTTGTTCCCAGAGAGGCAGCCCATTAAAGCACCATTCCCTCTCCAGCTCTATTCATCCCAAGAGTAGTTCCACACCGATGTGGCCCGATCAATCCACATCAGCTTGGTGGTACGCATGGCGTACCTGCGGTTGCATATGTACATGCAGCGTCAACAGGATCGAACGACTACCTTGGTTCAATCCCCTTGGGAGCTGATCAATTGACACCTGGAGACCATGCAACACAAGTCGCAAGACTACAAAGTGGCGTAAGTTAATCTTTATTCCTCAGTATTTTTATTGGACGAACATGTTCTGATGTGTGATTACCTATCAGGTACGGCCGTCTCATCTTGGACTGCGACCGACACATCTTTGATGGCGCAAAGATGGCGCGGGAGATTGCCAGCATCTCGGTTGCCCTCCCCTCTGACGAAGAAGTGCAGGCAATGCTGCGTGACAGAGCCCAGGAGGCCCCGGGTGATGAAGATGACAATGGTGCCGCAGACGGCTTCTAATTATCATGTTTTCATGTTTTCATGTTTTCATGTTTTCTTTTTTTCCTTTTTTTCCTTTTTTTCCTTTTTTTCCTTTTTTTCCTTTTTTTCCTTTTTTTCCTTTTTTTCCTTTTTTTTCCTTTTTTTCCTTTTTTTCCTTTTTTTCCTTTTTTTCCTTTTTTTTCCTTTTTTTCCTTTTTCTCCTTTTGATGTTGTTTGTTTTCTTATCAACACCGTCCCAGTTCTCCTCCATGTCCCCCATGCAATGCAGTGTGTCGTACCCAGGCGGTACCACATTCTGCTGCAGACATAACCCGCGGATTTGATCCGCTCCGCGCAAGGCTAACCGAGCCACCGCACCCCCCAAAGGTGAATGCGACGGACCGGTGAGCCACGTGGAGACCACCTCTCGAGGTGTCGCTGCCTTGTGGGCTCGACCAACCCGTCGTGATCACGGGTTTTCCTCGGTGGAATCGCCGTCGGTGGTGTGGTGGGGCCGGCGTGGACCCGACCATCCCGTCGGTGCCACGAGGAATCCACGGGGAATCCACGGAGAGCCAAAAGCCCACGTGGATTCCTTGCCGTGCCCAGTTGGTGGAGTCCCTGTGAACGTGTGGACCAACAGCCGCTGGTCCGACCTCGCGTGCGGCCACCACGTGGAGTCCTCGTGGAAACCGCGTGATTTCCCCGTGGACGGACTCCCCGGGTGTAAGAAAGCCCGGACGTCATAGACAGTCGTGGGGCGCGGCCAAGATTGAATACATTCGATCTTTTCTTTCATCGGCCGGATTGTGTTATATCCAACAACGTGGCCTACATACTGCATCTCACGCAAGCCAAAGGAGCATTTAGCTCCGGAACATTTCAGCTCCTCGTCTCGAAGGACTTGGAGAACCCTGCGCACATGCTCGAGGTGCTCAACCTCGGACCTAGAGTACACCAGGATGTCGTCCAAGTATACTTGGACGAAAACATCGATGAATTCCCTCAAGATGTGGGTCATCATACGCTGGAAGGTACTGGGCGTGTTAACCAAACCAAAGGGCATTACAAGCCACTCAAAGTGACTGTATTTAGTCCCGAACGCAGTCTTGGGTACATCATTGGGGGCTATCCTCATCTGATGGAATCCTTGCTGCAAATCAATCTTTGAAAAGAACCTGGCGCCGCGAAGCGCATCAAAACACTCCTGAATTACCGGCAGCGGATGTCTGTCCTTCTTAGTGATAGCATTCACTTTTTGGTAATCAACACACAACCTTACCTTCCCGGAGGAAGGATTTTTAACAAAGACAATCGGTGAAGACCACGCCGACGTAGATGGCCGGATAAATCCAGCATCTTGAAGGCCAGTGAGTCTCTCTTCCAGAGTACCCAGCAGAGCTGGCGACAGTTGTCGGACCGGCTGATAAATAGGCGCGGCCGTACCAGTATCAACAAGGTGCTCAATCACGCGTTTGCGTGTCGAGGCTTTAACAATGGGGGAAAAGAGGTCCGAGAACTCGGCTATCAGCGCACGAAGCCCTTCACCTAACTTCTCCTTCCCAAACACAGTGGGTAGGTTGGCCGGGCGTTCTTCACGCGGGCCTTCCACGCCCTCCGATTCCGTGAGCGCAAGCAGCTTTTCTGCTGCACCTTCCCAGATGCCACGACGCCTAAAAAATTTGGGCAACAAAACTTCATCCTCGTCCGTCAGCGGCGCAAGGACTGTCTCCTGAATCAAGGAGATAGCGGGAAAGGAAGGCTGAAAAACGACGACATTACCGCCTGGCCCCTTAAGACGCCACGAGTTGTTCTCCCAATCCGTCGACGAAACGTGTGTCGCGATCCAATCGCGACCAAGTATCACGTCTTAATTAGCTAACGGCGCGATCCTGCAAACACAAACAAACTCCACCTCAGAAAAAGAGAAATGGACTTTAGCAAGCCGGTTATCCTGAATTCTATCACCAAAAGCGCCGGCGACGCAGAACGAAGAGGGTGAATAAAAGATGGAAAGAGAATGAGAAGATACAAATGAAGAAGACACATAGGACAATCCTGCGCCCGTGTCGAGAAGAAACCTGGCCAAGCATCCTTCAACCTTGTGTAGGAAGTCTACACGAATCGTGTTCGACTCAGCAGCCGTGGATGCGGCAGCTAGTAGAACAGAACTTAAACTATCATATACGACATCAGCGGCGTCCTCAGACGGCTCTACTGAAGCGGCTTTCCCCACGCCTGGGGCATCAGCTGAACTCAGGGGCGGGTATTCCACCCTGAGGCTCAGTAGAAACTGTGACAAGAGGTTTATTGCGAGATATAAGAGAAGGGGGGGAGGGGATCACAGTAGCTACAACAGAGGTCGACGGGAGAGACGGTTCCACGTTGACTAAGCTTTTTTCTTCCCCTTATTGGTAGGGGGGTGGGCAGCCTCGTACGCCGCTTGACGCTCCGTCCTGGGCTCTTTGCAGTCCGCAAGAAGGTGATCCTTCGACCAACAGTTGTAGCAATACAGCTTCTTCTTGCCAGCCTTGTCGCCGCCACCTTTGGTTTGACGCTTGCCGGAACCGGAACCTGAACTTGCCGTCGAAGTCAAAGCTAAGGCGGCGTCGCCACGGTACGCACTATTGTACTCCATGGCCGTAACAACAACTTGATCCAAGTCCAATGGTGTGCGTTGAACCTGGCACCGGGTGATCTCTTTGAAAACCCGTTTCGCGAGCCCCTTCGTCAGACAATTGACAAAGCTGGTGATTGCATCAAAAGGATACCCGTGCAATTTCGCGCGGGACATCCAAGCACGATACCTAGCGTAGAACGCTTGGAGGGTCTCGTTGGGGCCCTGCTTCAACGCGCCGAGCTCCCTAGCTAGTGCCGCTGGACTGGTACCTAGCGGGCTTAAACAAACCAACCAGTGCTTGAATTCGTCCCAATTCCTGGGGCAAGTCCCAGCGAGGGCGGCGTCGCAGTAATCATCTGAGGCCTTACCACCCAAACGGAGGCCGCCGACCTTGTGCCAGATGGCGGGGTGGGCGCTGCGATCATTGAGGTGTACCGCCAACCTGCTAAGCCAGGTCACGGCATCATTGCCCGGTTGCCCCTTGAACTTCGGGTGCTCCTCAGGCCAGTACTTGAGGACTTTCAACGGGTCCTCCTTGTACACGGTCTTCAACGGCTCCGCGTCAACGGGCGGGGCTGGACCAAAACGATTGGAATCCGCCGGCTCCTTCTTCACAGGTCCATCGAGATTCATCTGCCCAAAAGAATGGGTCAACATCTTAACAACGTCACTACTATTTGTGGTAGTGTGACTTACAGCATTGTTGTTGTATCCAATGAGATCCTCCTGGCATTGAGGGAGGTCTTGGTGGTTATCGTACCACAGACGCTCGGCTGGGTTCATCGCCTCAACCTTGCGTTTCGAGTATTGGACGCCATCCTGTGGGGGTTGAGGGACAACCTTGCCGCCAACGGTAGGAAGAGGTTGCTTCCCACTTGGGGGACTGTGACCAACGGGCATCTAATCACGGACAGAAACGAAAACAACAAAAAAAAAGAATTTCAACACGTCAGTGACCGTGAAGAAAAAACACCAGACATATGCGCGCGCAGCACGCCAAGCAGGACCCTGCCCCAGAGGACCAGTCAACAAGAGACTGGGGAACTCCAACTGAGACAAATGTTACCCAGGCTAAATCAAGGGAAATCTAATCTTACGTTTTTATTTGCCGAAGCGCAAAGAAAAGACTACATTTTAAAGAGTTGTATGATTGGTTTTATAGGAGAAAATGGTGCCAAAAGTGGAGTCGAAAACGTCAGAAACGTAAAAGGAACTCGCTACCACTTGTAGTCGGGCAGGCTACAAGGCTATGGAAATGGGCCTGCGGCGGAGCAAAGCTACACACCGCCAAATGACTAATGAAAGGGGTGTCTGGATTTCCAACAACAGAGGATGGATGGGGAAAACAGACATACAAAGGGAGGCCCTTTTATGAGGGCCGACAATGAAAAAGGAAACCAAACAACAAGAAGAACCAATGAATAGGAATTCAACGGTACAGACAACACGTGCGTGTACAGGTCACGCCTGGTATGAGAAAAGAAGGAAGAAACAGAAACCACAACCCCTTGCGTGCAGTACGCAGGGGCTTTGGCACCTCTGACTCCTGGCTAGGGATGAAACCGGGTTGGAAAACAGTGCCCGAACCCGACCCGCAAATAATTGCGGGTCGGGGCGGGTCGGGTCACATTTTGGTTAACACTGCCTGAACCCAACCCTGCTTTTGATCAATTCGGGTTTGGGTCGGGCCGGGTTGGGTCTTGGGTCAGATAACGGGTCAATCCATAATATGCATTTCTGTAATTTCTTATCTACTCAATAGCTTCTTGTATGTTTGTTTTATTGAAAATGAAGCACCTATTCATAAAGAAAGAAATTGAGGGGGCTTTCCGGTGCTTTTTGCAATTGGGCTTGCATCCTGGGCATGGTGAGTTGTCCGGTACTGGTAAGCCACTGCCTTTGCTGAGTGAATTCAGTGCTGATGCCCCTGTGGACTAGAGTGTTGGCCTCCAGCAGGGGTTAATCAAATTCGCAGCACCACAGTTTTTTTGTCCGATTACGCATAATTGGACAAAATCTGGACACCCGCGCCCAAAATTCACAGCACCGCAGTATTTTTTTCGCGCCCGCGGCCTGCACCCGCCGCTGGGCACCTGCCAAATCATAAATGTGACCTTTTAAGCCGCGCGGGTCTGTAATTGGGTCGGCGGGTCGACCCGACAGCCAAAAGGGCTGCCCAAACCCGACCCGAAAATCTAGCGGGTCTGTGGCGGGTCGGGTCAAAAACTGGTTTTTGAGGCAAAGGCCTACCCAAACCCGTGCCCAGACCCAACACAGGTCGGGTACCCGCCAGGTCGACCCGACCCACTTTCATCCCTACTCCTGGCTTGTGCGGAGCCGGAGCCGGAGCCGGAAAAACCTAACACGCGTACAGCGCGCCTGTCGCGTAGCCAATTGTAGCACGGCTACAGAGGGAATCTACACCCTCTCCATGACTGGTTGAAACCAGTCATCAAGAGGGACTCTACACCCTCTCAATGTCCGGTCAACCACTCATTGAGAGGGTGAGTCCCTCTGAATGATTCTACACCCTCTCAATGAGTGGTTGACCGGATATCAAGAGGGTGTAGAGTCCCTCTCAGTGACCGGTCAACCACTCATTGAGAGGGTGAGTCCCTCTTGATGACCGGATCGAGAGGGACTCTACACCCTCTTGATGTCCGGTCAACCACTCATCGAGACGGTAGTCCCTCTTGATGACTGGATCGAGAGGGATTCTACACCCTCTTGATGAGTGGCTGACCGGATATCGAGAGGGTGTAGAGTCCTTCTTGGTGACCGGTCAAGCAGTCACGCAGTCATTGAGTGGGATTCTACATCCTCTCAATGACCGGTCAAGCAGTCATCAAGAGGGTGTAGAATCCCTCTATGACTGCTTGATTGGTCCCTCTCAATGACTGCTTGACCGGTCACCGAGAGGGACTCTACACCCTCTCAATATCCGGTCAACCACTCATTGAGAGGGTGTAGAATCATCCGGTCATCAAGAGGGACTCACCCTCTCAATGAGTGGTTGACCGGACATCAACTCTACACCCTCTCAATATCCGGTCAACCACTCATTGAGAGGGTGTAGAATCATCCGGTCATTGAGAGGGACTCACCCTCTCAATGAGTTGTTGACCGGACATCAAGAGGGTGTAGAGTCCCTCTTGATGACTGGTTTCAACCAGTCATGGAGAGGGTGTAGAATCCCTCTTGATGACTTGTCCGGTCGTCGAGAGGGTGTAGAGTCCCTCTTGATGACTGGTCGGGTCATCGAGATTCATGACGTGTTAAGATGCTATTGTTGTACGGATGTTTGATTGTCTTCAACCACTGACGGAGGCCAATCAGGATGATGATGAAAAGTGCCATCCTCTTTTGTCGGAGCTGGTACTGTTGTTTTTTTTGAAGCATGCTGGGAGGCGAAATTGTGAGGGATGGTGATGAGTGTGTATGACACCGAGTGAATTTTGGTTTGCCAAACAGACTTGTAATAAATGAGTACACGGCGGGGGTGCTTCCTGGCCCGCGCGTTTGTGGAGACGACGGGATCACCGGCTCTGTGAAATCCACGTGGATTTCACTGCTCCCCCCGTCGTCTCCACCCTCCCGTGGAAAATGCGTGGAGACGACAAGCTTTCCCGTCGTCTCCACCCGCCTGTGATTTCCACGTCCAGAATCACGAGGATTCCACGGCCGCCTGCGCGATCGCGGTGGAGCCCACCAGCACAGGGGCAGCCGTGGATTCCCCGTTGTTCTGAACAACAAGGAAACCACAGCAACGGGGGCATTGCCGGTGGAAACGACAAGAGCCAACGACGGGATCTCCCCGTCGGCTGTTGGTGCATTCACACCCATCGTGGGAGGAAACCACGGCGACGGGGGCATCGCCGGTGGAAACGACAAGAGCCAACAACAGGATCTCCCCGTTGGCTGTTGGTGCATTCACACCCATTGTGGGCGTGGAATGGCAGCCCATTGAGACCTGTTGGGCATCAAAGTCCCCAGGTCTCCCCCCATCTCAGCATCTGCCATCCAAAAATGGCCAACAAACCGGCCCAGTCCGACGGCCTCAGTTTCCTCAGCATGCCTGCTGAAGAAAGATACCTGATCATCCACATTTTGTACCGCCTATGGGTCAAGAACGCAATATACTCAGATGGCCCGCCCTCGAGGGCACGCACTGGTGAGAGCAAATGGCATCATGAAGCCATTAGCTCTGACAATGAAGAAGCCGCCGCCATCCCGCCATGTGAGGTCCCGTTTATCTACACCTTGCTCCGTCAGTTCAAGCGCGGCATCTTGAAAGCCATTGCGGCCACTCGCCCCGATCTCCCGCTTTCCCAAGTCCTGGAAACTGCAGAATCTGGCGGCAATCTTCAATGGCGCGCATACTCCGAGTGGCCGGGAGGCCCCCCCCCCTTGGAACATGAACGTTAGCGAGGAATACAGGCGATTTGCGCGTTTGGTCTCCGACTCGGTCCCCCCGGAGAAGTGGTGGTTGAGGTTGTTCATGGCTCACCCCACGATCCACTTTGGTGATCCAGACGATGTTAGCAGATCTTTCATTTCACCGGGGGACCGCTTAACTAACTGGTTTTTTTATTGTCCTATAGTGGACCTGGAAAGCTCAAGCTGGGTCTCTTGCGACGTTCACAGAATTGATACCAAACGGGGAACCTCTCCCACCTCGTGACAAGTGCTTTGTCCTGGGTGAAGGTTCTAATGCGCCAAGCTCAACGCCCGATGAAGAGGATTATCATGATGAAGATGGACCATCATTCCACTCAAGCTCAGCGCAACCCTCTGAAGATGATGAGGCTTGCCCGTCAAGCCACTCAAGCCCCGCAAGACATTCGGAAAATTACGACTCAGATGAGTCAGCCATCAATACCCCAACCAACAAAGCCGCTGATGCTCCCATCCAGGCCACTACCAAGAAGGCTGTCGAACCTCCCATCCAAGCGCCAACAGATCTTATCAAGACAGGTTTGATCTTTGAGGCAATCTCAGTGAATGAACTCGCCTCCCGACCCGGTGATTCCACTAGCAATACAACTGAGGACGACAGATCCCCCCCACCAACCGCTCAAGGTATTGCAAGGCAACTCGTCTTGCCCAATGTGGTGACGTTGGATGGACCACCAAGTTCGTGGGATTCAAACTCAGCTCACCAGACTCCCTTGATCGCTCCCCCAATTGTGTTATTGGATGGTCCGCCGAGCTCACGGGAATCCCCCGTGCCCGCAGAACATCCTGTTTTCCCTGATGTTGTGTTGTTGGATGGTCCCCCAAGTTCCTGGGATTCAAACAGCACCCTCAGAAAGCGGGCCCAAACACCCAACTATCCTCCTCCACCAACACCAAGACCCCGCCTCTCAAAATAGAAAAGTGGAAGCTTTTATTTTCCACTTTTCTCCTTTCTATCTACTACTCCATGGAATGATAAACCAATGAATGAACACTTGTTTTTTCACTCTACACTGGCTCTTAGATTACTTGTGTCTCTGTTTCAACTACTCAGTAATATATATATTTATATATATTGAACTAAAACTGCTAGTGATTGTCCAATGGAGGTCAAATTTAAGCTGTGGTAGAGGCACTCTAAGCTGTGGCAAAGGCACTCTAAGCTGGGGAGGAGGCACTCTGAACTGATGTGGCAGATGGACTCCAATCATTGTTATTATAAGATTCACATCATATTTTCTCAAAACAATCATATACTTTTTCATAAAAACACCTGTCAACCAACGGTGGGCCAGCTACGCTAACCGTAGCGTAGCGGAATTCCGCTAAATTTTAGCGTAGCGTTAGCGGAATTGTGCCTTTCTGCGCTAACGCTACGCGCAAAGGGTGCGCAGCTAATTTAGCTGTTAGCGTAGCGTTAGCGCAGATGCGCGCAATTGCGCTATCGCTACACACGCAGGGCGCAAAAGAGCGCGCGCTACGGTGCGCCACAGTGCTTTTAGCTGAAAAAAAGGCCTTTTTTCCGCTAAAAGTGCTGTAGCGCAGCGTAGTGACTGTAGCGGCGCGCTAACACTAACAAAAAATTGGCGCGCTGTTAGCGCCGCTGAAACGTAGCGCAGCGTAGCGGCGCTAACAGCGCGCTAACGCTACTCAAAATGGGCGGGCGCTTTTTGCCACTACGCTAACGCTAAGTGGCCCTGTAGCGTAGTGTAGCGTAGCGGCCCACCGTTGTGTCAACTGTTTGGTTATCTTATTAGGCTACTCTGATCCTATTTGATAATTATAGATCAAACAATAAGACTAACTAAGAAATCAACTACGCAGTCTTGATTGCTTACTGTATCAGGCATTGCATTCATTTCTTTTTCTGCAATTTTTTCAAATATTCACGTTGTTCTACCACTCTACCATGTAAAAATTCATGTTTTGCCACCACTCTATCATATTCCTTCTTCACAGTGTTGATGGTCTTTTCAAAAGCTCCCCCATCTTTGCACACTAGGGTGTGCTTAGCCATGCAGTGTTGATATTTTTGCCGCCAGGCTAATTGTGCTTCTGAAATTGTCTCTCCCACATATCCAGCTGGTGTTGGGACTAGTAAATGATCCTTATCTACAAATGTGATAGCAACAAAATGTGCCTTTGATGGAATCAAAGCAAATGTAATTGGCTGATTGTCATTTGGTAGAACAAAGTCCGGGAAAAAAGATGTACTTTCATATGGCGAATAGAAAAAAACCGGGGTCTGATATGTATTTGAAATAATTTTTCCCATTCCTGGCATTGTCATCCAATATTCCACTCCACATGGTTCAGAAGACGGCGCATTCAAAATCTTTAAATGTTCTTCAACAGTGTAGAAAGGGTTGGCTTTTTGGTAGAAGACTCTCCTGTTCTTCAACTCTTCTGATAGCTCATGCCATATGTTCATATAGTCGTCTTCTCCTCTTCCCAAAAGGAATGCTACAGACCTGAATCCACAGTGCCCATCTCCTTTAACATTAAAAATTTGTTTCACCCACGGCTGGATTGGGGTTGGAATTTCCCATATGTAGTCATCTCTCATATCAGGTGGATGAGGTTTTGGTCCTAAATCAAAAGAGTCTGACAGTGTTCTATGACTTGAGAAATTCTTGGGTGTTGATGTTGAGGAATTGAATATTTTATTATTTCCTTGGTTTGTTTCCTCTCCTTTAACTAGCTGATTTGAGAAAGTTTTGGGTGTTAATACCTCTGATAGTCTGAGGTCAATGGACTTGGAGATTGGGCCACGTAATGGATTGTACAAAGAATTATGGTTGATGGATATTGGATTCAACACAGATACTGAATCAGAGATTCTTTTTCTTCTCTTAGCAGTTTCTGATTGGCTGTACTGTGTGGCTAAGTTTGAAGGGATACACTGCATATGCATAATTGATTGGGGGGAATATGATCCATTTAAACCGGGAGAATTTTCAATGCTTGTGCTCATTCTCTTTTGAGTGTGGAGTGGTGCATTTTGACAATGATGCATAATTGTTTGGGGAGAATATGATTCATTAAAACCAGGAGAATTTGGAATGCTTGCACCCATTCTTTTCTGAGTGTGGAGTGGTGCATTTTGAGAGTAGTTTCCTAGTAGGCTGTGCTGCATCTGACTACCTGGATAATGTGAATCATGCCCACTGTGAATGAGTGGCGCAGGGGGAGCTTGGAGCCCTTGAATACTGGCATTAATCTTTATCTGTGATTTACTAGGATTCTGAACAAATTGTTTGGTTTGAGGGGCTGCTACTGAATAAGATGTGTTCATCTGAGGTTGAAAATTCTGATGACTTATGAGAGATGTCGCATCTTTTTGGGAGGGTGTTTTTGAGGTTGTCTGAGGGACCGGTCCATTTAACACCTGTCCATTTAACAAGGGGTTCCCCTTTTTTTGGGCTGGGTTTTTGGTTTTTGTGTTTGGCTGATAAGGTTTATTGTTCCACGTTTCCATGCCTCTTCTGGTGGCATCTTCCCATTCAGCTGCTGTAACTCGGGGAAATGACAACCTGGATTCATTCCTGTGGTATATCATTGATCATCTTAATGAACATGCATTAAGTATATAACTATGATTTTGGCTGTGGTCATGCTTGACATTATACTTGGAGGTTTGGCCTTCTTGCCTACCTACTCTGTCTGTTTTCTCATGAACTACCTGGCACCCGGCGTCATTGCAGTTATGCTGGAAATTGAGACAACAAATTACATCCTTTCACACAAATTCTCGGTCAGATTTGTAGAATATATATGTGATTTGAAAGCCACACAAATTGGTTGACTCACAACAGCTCTGACATAGAGATATGTATTTGTGGCCTGGTATTCCCGCATTTGATAAAAAGCATGTACTCCAGATGATTTGTAAGTGTGGACTTCTACAAAAAAGGTACTTGATGAATGTTCTGCTTGCCAAATTGAAATCACAGATCCAACAATGGGATATTTCTTGGGCCTGCGTATCTACATGTGCCATTGGATTGATAAGTATATGTTGGTCATCTTCATACTACAAATTTCATACTTACCAATACAAAAATGCCTGTCTGGACTATATCATGCTCTCCAGTTTTGATACTTGTTACCCTTTTCCACTTTATTTCTGGGAAATTCTCATAAAGGAAACTTGGAATAGCCACTTCATTTTGAGGCACTGCTTCATTGTACAATATTGGATACCTTATGGGTTCTGAAAGGTCAATCCCCATGAGTTTTTGTACCTCTTTATTGAATTTGAATATATGAGTGATCTCCTTTGAAGGTCAGAAATAATACCTCTTGACATAATTATAGAGCAAAACACCGGACAGTATGAGCCTCATTGCTTGATAATTTGAGAAGGTGTTTGCTATGTCCCTCCCTGGGGCTTGACGGTTGGAATGAATTGAAGCATTCCTCATTATTCCATTGTATGATTCAAATTTCTCAGATGGAAACAAGCTAGGTGGACCAAACCGCCTGACCGATTTGGGAAGATGGAGGAGCATATGGAATTTAGCTTTATTGACCCACTGTGCATTCATTCTCAATATATGATACAGGAATATATCAATATGATGTTGCAGATCTTCAATGTATGTTTCCATGTTGTCAATTTTTGTTTGGTATACATATGTACACAGGTAACACAACAACATCCATATATCCCTTTGCTGCCTGTTCATAAATGGAAAGAAGACAAACGGGGCAGCTTGAACCACAATCTTCATATGCTTTCCAATGAAACTCTTGTAGTGGGTGACCATAAACACCCCCCTCAAAGAAGGAATATTTAGTGCGCCTTTGTTGAAAGACTCCCATTTTCCCTCCAATTTCCGTCTGCCTGCCTCCCCAAGGCCTTCCATGAAGTCACGCAGAAGGTATCAAATGATTCCAAGCTGTAATACATGCAAGATCTCTACAGGCGTATCTTTACATCCATCAAATCCTGTTCCAAATTTGGAGGCTATCAGTATCAAACAGATGTAAATTTTCATCAGAGAGGCTCACCCTTTAAAGTGTAGAAACAATTATACAGCCTGTCTGGGCACTCTTTCTCTATGGCTTCTATCTCTTCTTTTTGACCTGGCTTATTTCTCTGGTGGTACCTCTCAACAAATTCCACATTTATGTTGTCCTTAAGACCTTTTGCTTTGGTTTTGTCATTGTATGCGGTCTTTGCTTCATCTTTGGATTCTTGCCAACATTTCTTTATGGATGATATGGTTTCTTCCCACTTTTGTGGAGGGGGGGGGGCTTGAAGGTGATTGTCAGGTCACATCCATGCATACTAAAAATGAATTTACTGAACTACTTACCACATGTCCCCCTGTGGTCAATCGGAAAAAATCTTTCACATAAGCCACGAGTGACTTATCCTCCTTCCTTACCACCAAAAGTTGACACATACAGCAAGGACTATTGGCATTTGCAGGCATGGGTGTACTGGTCATTTCTGCATGCATTGGAGAGTCCCCAAGCGCTACTAGTACAAAACTCATAATTAGTACCCTCTGATTCAGTATGCTATCATAAGCAAAATGGCCATTGATGCTCATATCACTGGAAGGAATAATAAGTAATTCCACAAGTGTCAACATGATGCTGATCATGATTTTTAAATGGAAAAATAATGAACAACTTACTTAATTTCCTCAATAATTGGATCTGCCAACTCCATGCAACTTGCTACATTGGAGGTGGCCACAAATTGACAATTTTACTCCTGATTTGACCAGTGTGGATGTAGTCCTGACAAAGTGAAATAATATGATATATGTTTGTTCCATTGTTTGGAGCAATTACCAGATGTGTCGTCTGCATAGAGTGTAAGTGGTACGTGTCGGATGATGCAGTTTTGGGCCTTTTTCCACCAAGGGTTGGGGAGTTCAATTTGGATTCTTTTTCCACTGTTATCTTCTTCTATGAACACAATATTGATCAAATTACCAAATCACGCTTGTTGTATATAATGATTGATGCACTCACCATAAAGATTATCACCAATTTTTATTGTAATGTATGTGCCATCTCCCATGGGAATTTCTGAGATTTCTGAATAAACCTTGTCAAAATCATTGATATCAACAACCCGCTGGTGCTGGGTTTCAGTGAATTTAATATCCGTCAGTATAATGATATCAAATGCATCTCCAGTTTCATGTGGCATAAATTCTGGTGAATAGCATTTTGAATACAACTTCCCCTTGGCCTTGTAAGAAAGGTGGGAATCACCACTTCACCTGATTTCAGCTGTGTGGGTTCATATATGTAAAAATGCTTTGATTCAATGTGCACCATTTGCACCTGGATGTCACGTGGTAGATCTTCTCTCCATTTGAAGCTTTGACAAAGGCTGTCAATTGGATCGCCACATGGGTCATGGGGATAAAATTCAAGATGCCCATTCACATATGGATTCAGCAATTCCTATGAAAAGGAAGAAAATGAAATCAGCTCAATAATCATTGCTTCTACAGTCAAAGAATTAACTACATTAGACAAGATTCCTTTGACACTAATGTGGAATATCTTATTATCCCACACACTGATAGATTCCTTATTGACAAAGTTCAGGAGCTTTCTTATTCTTTCTCTTGAATTACGTACAGCATCCCAATATGGCAGAGCTAATTTCTTCATTTTTAGGATAATCTTAAGTTGGAGGTATGTTACACGTGACATAAGAGTGTGCAAATATACCATAATGAGGCATGCTATCAAATCCTGGAAAGTAAGATGCAGAAATATCATGAGTCAAATGATAGAAACACAATCTCAAGTAGTAGGTCTTACTTCCTCACTGTTGAATGGATCCCAATTGACCTTTGGTGCACCACCTGCTTGGAGTTTTTCTTGTGCTTTTGCAAGATTTATGGCCTCTTCACGTTGTTCAATTATTGATTCTCCAAACATATCCCAAGAGAGAAATTCATCAGAATACTCTTATGGGGCCTCATGCCCCCCAGATGAATCTGAGCCAAATCCTACATCATCATCATCTCTGATGACATACTCAGGCTGGATCACCTGGGGGAAGTGGAGTTCAGTATCAAAAGAATCTTGAGCTGGCCAGGTATGGTCCAAATCCATATCTGAGGACCCACGCTCTACCACAGGCGCAGAGTTGATTGGCTGACTTATTCGTAATTGACTCATCATCACATGCTGCCGGACGGCATTTTGGTGTTTTGCTGAGTTCAAGTGCTTGTCAACTAATTTCATTCTATGGCCATGACAGTAATTACATTGATATGTTATATCACCTTGAGCATCTATAATGGTTGAGAATCCTGCCATTCCCATTCCATATCGAGATAAATCAGAGGAGAAATCAGAGCCAATACAAGTAACCAAAATGCATGGGAAGCCATACCTGCTGTTTCAGACATTTGGATTGTCAATTTTTTACAATATCTAAATTTTCTATCCTTGATTTGTCAATTTTTTACTAGATCAGAATTTTCTTTTCTTGATGCTGCTCCAACTTTCTCCCAATTTAGATTTTATGGTATAAAGAAAAAATCACTTGGGGGGATGTTGTTTTGGTTCCAATTTAAATATATATAAGATAAGTAATGTTTTATATAAGATATGATATTCAATGTTTTATGTTCTTAAGAGAAATAGTTTTGGGGGGAGCATTCAATGGCTTATTTTATGGTATAAAGAAAAAATAACATGGGGGGATGTTGTTTTGGTGCAGTCAAGTCAATGGATTAAAGAGACTGTAGGTGGATTGGGTGATTGATCCCAGGTGAGCTTTGACTTCAAAAGGGAAGGAAGTGACGGGGCAAGCACAAATGGGATGGGGATCCGTGGGATTCATGTGATATAATCACGTGGTGATCACGGGTACCATTTCAAATGGTGTGAGATCCCACTCTCAAGATTCCGATCAAGGATTGGTCCGACCATCCCATCTGCGGCGAACTCCACCTCCCACCAAGCAAGTCCCACCAAGGCCGGCCCAACTCATCTCGCCCGTCACCATAAAAGAGGAGATAAACCTGTCAGAGTGAGTTATCCCCCACCCACTGCTCCGTCCGTCATCCCCGCATCCGAAGTGCTCAGAGTCTGATACACCATATGGTGTCCCGATCTTTGCCCAGAGGTCCATTTACAGTCCGATTCCACCCACGCCCAACGCCATCTGTAGGTACAGGTATGTTTGAAATTCACGGCCTGTTGTTTTCTCTGTATGTGTATATCAAACGCTGACCTTTATTTTCCCCATTCAGCAGGAGCCACTGGGGCCATGCGACCTGCGTCAGCAATCATCAGCCCCGCCCGACTGGCAGCCGCGCCTTACGTAGCCAGGAGTCCAATACAAAACCATTCCCCAGCGATCCATCCCAAGTTGGATGCCGAGGCCCGTCTTGCCGTGCTCGCCCTGATCAACCCTGATCTTGAGCCAGCCCCGATCATCCCTGATGCTGAGCCCGCCCCAATCATCCCTGATGCTGAGCCCGCCCCAATCATCCCTGATTCTGAGCCTGCCCCAATCATCCCTGATGCTGAGCCCGCCCCGATCATCCCTGATCTTTGCAGCAATGATGCAGCCAGCCACACCGACAACAATCACGCAGACCAAGATTCTGGTTCTGGTGCACCCAAAACCAAGCTGACCACCACTTCCCGAGAGTCAGATCATGCTGACACCATGACCCTTATGCGACTCGCTGAGGAACTAGCGCTCCCCGCAGATCAGATGGAGCGGTTCCGGGAAGTAGCCCAGCTCCCTGAGCCCAATCGCTTGATGGGTGTCTTCATGTACATGGTATGGATCCAACACCGACTTGAAACTCTCCCGTCCGATCATCCGCTTGATCCCACCCCAGCCCCTGTTGCTAATCCCCCCCCTGAGCAAGCCAGGGGTTTTGTTTACCATCGCGAAGCCCGAGTGAGCTCAGTCCTTATTTGTTGCTAACCCCCAACGCGAGCATTGCTGACGGCTGACGGCTGTTTCTGTTCAACATGAATCAGAACTTTATTCACACCAAAGCGCGGCAAAAACTCGTCTTGCCGCATCTTGAGGCTTATGGTTGAACGCATACCGTCGCAAGCCGCGCTCTCATTCCCAGAACCCCGCTAGTCTTAATCAAGGTAAGGAAGCCGCCTTCCTTCCTTTCCTTCCTCCTTGCCGCAGTCGACTGAGAACTTGGTCTGCTGCAGGAAGAAGTCGATGCAATGGACAACGACTGGAAGGCAACTTACTTGCCGGCAGAATATGCCGATCAAGAAGATACTGCTGTCAACTCCGTCTCACTCCTCATCCAAGAATTACTGAAATACGAGAAAAGCGGGCTCGCCAAACTGGTTTGTATCTATCATTCTCTTATCTCTTCGGGTTTACTTCGCGCACGGAGGGAAACTCGTTGCGCACGGGAATTTCCGTTGACTCGACGTCACGTGACGTCGGGCCCCCCTCCGTGCGCGCCACCAGCTCCCCTCAAAAAACTATCCGCACACGGGGGTGCCGTGCGGTGACAGGTGGCCGGGTTGAGACACTCCGGCCATCCGGAGGAAACAAAACCCTCGATGACCGACACAGACCGGTCATCGAGAGACTACATCCCTCTCGATGACCGGAATAGACCGGTCATCGGGAGGCTACAATCCTCTCGATGACCGGTACAGACCGGTCATCGAGAGGCTACATCCCTCTCGATGACCGGAATAGACCGGTCATCGGGAGGGTAGATCACATCTCTCTCGATGACCGGTACAGACCGGTCATCGGGAGGCTACATCCCTCTCGATGACCGGAATAGACCGGTCATCGGGAGGCTACATCCCTCTCGATGACCGGCATAGACCGGTCATCGGGAGGCTACATCCCTCTCGATGACCGGAATAGACCGGTCATCAGGAGGTTACATCCCTCCCGATGACCGGAGTAGACCGGTCACCGAGAGGATACATCTCTCGCAATGACTGGCATTCCGGTCATCGAGAGAACACATCTTTCTCAATGACCGGCATTCCGGTCATCGAGAGAACACATCTGTCTCAATGACCGGCATTCCGGTCATCGAGAGAACACATCCCTCTTGATGACTGGCATAGACCGGTCATCGAGAGGGATGTGACCTCTCACTAGACCGGTCATCGAGAGGGATGTGTCCCCTCGATGACCGGTCTACTCCGGTCATCCATCGGGAGGGATGTAACCTCCCGATGACCGGTCTATTCCGGTCATCGAGAGGGATGTAGCCTCTCGATGACCGGTCTATTCCGGTCATCGAGAGGGATGTAGCCTCTCGATGACCGGTCTATTCCGGTCATCGAGAAGGATGTAGCCTCCCGATGACCGGTCTATTCCGGTCATCGAGAGGATTGTAGCCTCCCGATGACCGGTTTGTACCGGTGGATGTGTCCTCTCGATGACCGGAATGCCGGTCATCGAGAGAGATGTGATATACCCTCTCAATGACCGGTCTGTGCCGGTCATCGAGGGCATTGTTTCCTCCGGATGGCCGGAGTGCTTCACCCCGGCCACCTGTCAGTGTCACCGCAAGGCACCCCCGTGTGCGGATAGTTTTTTGAGGGGAGCTGGTGGCGCGCACGGAGGGGGGCCCGACGTCACGTGACGTCGAGTCAACGGAAATTCCCGTGCGCAACGAGTTTCGCTCCGTGCGCGAAGTAAACCCGTATCTCTTTATCACAAAAACACATTACTGATACAAAAGCATACTAGATTATGGTTGGCGCAAGGCAAGGTGGACGGGGAACTGGAGTGGCAATCCCACCCATCACAGACATTGTTGTCAGTGTAAGTCCCTTCTGGCCTCTTTACTTGCGGACTGATCCATTCTCGGGCTGATGGCCACATTATATGTGATTGAGACAGGTCCTGCGAGAATATTCACCCAGACACGCACTCATGAGCCGCGCCAAAGTCGCCGCCTCCATCAATGTAAGGTTGGTTGTGCGGATGGCGTATCTTCGGCTACATATGTACATCCAACGTCAACAGGATTGTACGACAACCTTAGTTTGATCACCTTGGGAGCAAATCAATTGACACCTGGAGGCGATGTGACGCAAGTCTTGGGACTACAAATCAGCGTAAGCAAGCCAGTTTCTCAGTTTGTTTCTCGGTTACACGGTCTGATCAAAATGATCCTATCAGGTACGGGCATCTCGTCTTGGCATATGACAGGGAGCTTTTTGACGGTACAAAGACCGCAAAAGATCTCGCTGGCATTGTGGTATCCCTCCCCTCAGAGGAAGAGGTGGAGGAGATATTGGTGCGCCAAGCCCAGGAGGACCCCGAGGACGAAGACAAAGGTGTCTTCGCAGACACCTTCTGAATCTCCTACTTTTTTGTTTAATTTTATTATTATATTTCTATTTATGATATTCCTTCGATGGCCAATGGGATGCAATGCAGCATATAGTACCCTGGTGGTACCATATTATGCAATATTTTACCCACGGATTTGATCCGCTCCGCCCCCCCTCCTGGGTTACCTCCCTGGAGCACAGGACCACCGTTGGTGGTCCCCACGGGAAGCTGACGCACGTGGTGTACATGTCATCAGCTCAGGATGGCATCTCGTGGGCTCAACCGGCCCGTGGGTATCATGGCAAATCCACGGGGAGTCCACAGTTGAAGGACCCGTGGGCCCGACCTTCACATTGTGATCACAGGGAATCCACGGGGATTCCACGCGGTGCCGAAATCTGCCGTGGAATCCACGGGTGATTCTCCCGGTGGTGAACCCGTGATTCCCTGGTCCAACCTGGCGCGCGGCTACCATGTGGAGTCCTCGTGGATTCCGCGTTATTTCCCCGTGGATGGACTCCCCAGGTGTACCATGTGATTATTGAGTGGACGCGCCAAACAGACCTGTCGTAAATGTGCTGGTTGCATAATTGATTTTATGACAATTGGCTTCTCACTTTTGTGTTATGTATATTATTATGTGATTTATAATATCACACCAGGCGTCCAAACAGGGCCTAAGTTTAAGAGTGTGATATAGCTCGGAGTTTTTAGAAAAAGTCTAAAAGGTTATAGAAGCGGGATACACTTAGGATGTGATTTAGGTTTGGTTAGTCGTTGGATAGACAAAAAACTAAGGTTGGTATGGTTTTTGGGATGATTTCCCCGCCAGACCCCCAATTGTCAGGTGCGGGGATGCCAAGGGATATGATCTCTTCTAGCTACACCGGCGACGGCAATAGGTAGCGCGCCCAGGGAGTGTGGTATGTAAGTAAAAATAATATAACTATTAAAGGGTTTTTCAACGGAGGGGCCACAGGCGCGGGGGGTGTTTAAGTGCCCTCCGATGATACAGGGCCTGCAAGCACTGAGCAGGGGTTTTTGTGCCTGTGCGTCGGGAGTTCCCGTTTGGGAGCATTGAACAGTTTGACGAGCCGGATATCAGGGCGGGTCCACTGCAAAAAAAACTGTGTCAACTGTGAGCAGTTGACATGCGGCAACTCTGAGGAAGCTTGTGGTGTTACACCAGCCTTACTCAAGGTTTGACTTAACCAAAGCTTCAATGCACAGTCACTGTGCACCTTGCACAGTGACTGTGCCAACAAAGGCACTTCTGCATTCATGTGGAGTTACAATGGCAGCTTGGCTTGAGTATCCTGCATGTCAACTGCAAGCAGTTGACCAAGTTATTTTTGCAGTGGTCAAGCGGCTTGGCCGGGCCTTCAGAAGCAAAGGAGATGATCCGAGCGGAACTCTTCAGGAAACAGAGAGGAAAAGGGAAGTGGGCCTACATCCAACCTTCCGTCCTAAAGACCTAGCTACGTTAGCTCCGCGCCTGGCGGATCTCAGTATCATCTCCAGGGCGGGTAGATGAGCAAGGAGAACACGCGTTCCTCTCAAGATAAACCGAAAAGGGTAGCACGAAGGCCAGAGCAAAGTTAAGGAGGCGAGTAGGACTTTGGTCATACAAAAAACCAGCTAAACGAATGTGGAGAACCCTTGCTGGTCCAACAACGTCGGTGCGTCCGCCCCTCTCCGCCAGGATTCCGTTGTGGCAACCAAAACCACGCCAACCATTTCTTTCGTGGTAATTTCTGACAGCGTCAGAACGTTGTCCCCTGCGGAGGAAATCAACGCTCGGGGGACGCGGAGGCAGGTTGTCAACAGAACGTTGACCTGCGCCGGTGGTGTACATACTCCAACGTCTGTGCGGTCCGTCGCGTCCTGCATGCCCGACTCCACGCGTCCTTATCCTAGGACCTCGACGACACCCGACTGCCTTTCCTATTGCCAATACATGAGCGCTCGAGTGCATGGGCATTGCCAGCCCACCCGGAGTACCTGTTGATGGCATAGACTAGCGGGCCGGAGGCAGCCTTGGATTGAGAGAGCATCGAGTCAGCACATTCACAAGGTGGATCATATAAGATGTTAACTTCATGGTTCCTTTCTTGCCAATCAAAACTAATTCCGTTCTTATTTCGCGCGCATCTCTCCACTCTTTATTTATGCTATAAACTATAGCCCACTATCTTTCCATCAATAATCACATCCTAGGGTAACTTCAAAACACCTTTCGAGTTTGACGATCTGTTAATTGTTGGTTCTAGAAATCACCTTAATCTGTCCCGACAACGAAAAATTAAAAGCCACCTCAGTCCCCTATCACCAGCATATTCACATCCGCCATTAGCGCACAGAATGAAGGCACTTGTTTATTTTCTGCTGGCCTTGGACGCAGCGACTGCTCAGGTGGCCATACAACTACATCCTAAGCCTAGTGCTATTCCTGGGCTTGCACAAAAGCATCTACCCCGATCGCGAATCATCGAGAATGTAGTGGATTGGTCTCAACTGAGGAATACCGCAAGACGGGCTACCGAAAGATATGGCCGGACGGACCCACAAACGCCTTTCGTGAAGCCTGCAGAGTCTCGACGGTGGATAGCGACCACCAGCCTGCCTGATACTATGAGAAAGGTAGCTGACAGATCTGACCACGAGACTGAAAAAAATATGAACATTGGGGGCCTGCCTACCAACTTGGTCAGCAGCAAATTTCGAACAGCTAGCACGCACAATGGACAGCTTGCAACGATCGCTGCCGATGTCACTCAAGCTGGAGAGCTATCGAAAGGCGCCGCTTTCGCAAAGCTCGGTTTGCTTAGGGGGTCCAAATACATTCGTCTCCGTGTTGCTTCTTCGGACCAAAAACTCCTTTCACGAGCGCGTGTAACTCAAACCAAGAATTCGACGGAAGCTCAAGAGTCACCTGTGGCGTCACCGAAACATTCAAGACATTTCAGCTCACACCAGAAAATTTTCGCAAAAGCTCACACTCACTCACCTCAGCGTTCTACTTACCCATCACCCAATCTCAGCGGCACATTTCTTCGTGACAGCGTTTCGGGCTCTGGGGATATTGAATTTTACGGTCAGATTGATGTAGGAACACCCCCGCAGGCGTTCATGATCGACTTTGACACGGGCTCCTCAGATATGGTAAGTTTTACCCTTGAACCCTTGTTGCCGTATTTTTGAAGATACAATCCGACTAACTTTCTGTTTGACAATTCTTTTATTTTTATTTTTTGTCGGGCTATATTTCCACCAGTGGATTAAAGATAAGAGTTGTAAAAAGAATTGCGGTCGGGGCTCTTCACACCAGCATGCGTTTTATGACTCTAAACAATCATCTACATCTAAGGATTTATCCTCGCCATTCCGAATTTCTTATGGCGTAGGTGGAGTAAGTGGAGCTTTGTTTGAAGATACTGTGTCGGTTTCGGGATATGGTGTGGTTGGGCAAGCTTTCGGTGTTTGTGATGTGCTCTCGGAGGACTGGCCAAATGATCCAGCTGATGGGGTACTCGGTTTAGGTCAGTCCCAGGTGCCCCTTATTTAACCTTCGCAATTGTTGAAGTAACACAAGAAAAACCGGCTGATTATGTTTTTCTATTCAAAATCAATCGATAGCGTTCGAGTCTATCGCAACTAGCCATAAGAAGCCCTGGTTTTACAACGCTATGACACAAAACCAAAAGTTGAACAATACTGTTGACTCCGAAATGTTTTCATTTGCCATGGGAAGGTCAGTTATCGCATTAATTTTCTGGAAGTACAAATCATACTTGGATCTAGCTGAATCATTAATGTTTTTTTTTCTTCTTTTTTTCGTTTTCGCGGTTGACTATCTACACTTGCTCCAGATTTTCCACCAAATCTCACCACAAGTCCGAACTTTTCATGGGGGGTCAGAATCCCGAAAAATTCCACGGAGATTTCCAATGGATCCCGTTGACTTCGAGAACCTATTGGCAAGTTCAGCTATTGAATGTGTATTGCAACAACGGCAAGGAAGACAAATTCCGAGTGGATATACCTAGCACGGCCGCAATTGTAGATAGTGGGACGACTTACATTGCTGCTCCCGCCGAGCAGGCTAAAAGCTTCTGGGATAATATACCCAATTCGCAGATGAAATCAGGCGACGGATTCTATACATTCCCTTGTTCACAGAGCGTCAAAATGGTATTCGATTTTGGAAATGGGATTGAGCTTGGCGTAAACGAGCTGGATATGAACGTGAGTATTAATGAGTCTTGCTTTTTGCTAACCTCGCGAATGAAACGTCTTTGGCCCCTGGCGTTCTTTTCCTTGCCAAGAACCGATGAGCTGATGACTGATGATTTTTGTGAATCTGGCATAGCTTGGTAAAGTTTCCCCTGAAAGTGACCGCTGTGTTGGAGCCGTTTTTGGAAGCCAGACGGGTGGTAACTGGATCTTAGGTGGGTGGATCTAACAATGACGTCCTTGACAACTTCCATCTGGGCCACCCTAACATAAACTTCATCCAACTCCAATCCAGGCATTTCCTTCATGAAGAGCTATTACACGACCTTTGATGTGAGTCTTCTTTGAATACTTGTGGAAATTTGTGATTTAATAATTCTTGGATTTTTGCTTCGCAGTTTGGTTCATCTCGACTGGGGTTCGCGAAGCCTTCTTACCACTAATTGCCGGAGGACCGGTGGTCTCTTTTTTTACAAACCAGCTAATGCAGTGCCGTTTGGCTATGCAGGCTCTTTGGTCCTAACGCCTGATGATATTTCAATCATAATTTATGTTCCCGACTAATTTTCTATTAATATCATTTTACACATGAAGCCTTGGACATCCACTTATACCAAAAAACAACACGTCTTTTTGCTTGTACTTGAATATGTGTGATGTTGTAATTGTTAGTTTGCCGGCAAAAACCCTAATACTAATTTCGACTTTTTATCACGAGCACTAAAAGAAACAGCATCACTACCAACTTGATCAAATGTCTGCATTGCTCACGTAAAGTGGCGTAGCAAAGGCGCAGCAGGTTTGGGCCCACTTTGCTAGTTCTCGTAACAGCAGATGGCCTGTTGCACTTTTTGCTGACTGTTCTAAGAGAAAAAATTCTGAGAATTTAGCAAGCTTGTCAGCGGCATTTTGCTACACTGAGCGCTGGAAAAAAATCGGAGTTCAAGATACGTGGAGCAGCTTTTTCCTGCGCTGGCGCTGAAGATAGCGGTTGGCATCTGCCGCTATCATGACTGGTGCCAGGAAAAGCGGGCGCTAATTGGCCGCTTTTCATAGCGTAGCACAGCGGTTGCAGTGTCGACGCCACAACAATTCTTTGTCAGGCCCTTTGTTCAAAGAGGTCACACAACCTCTTCGGTGGAAGGAATCCCTTCAGGTCTACAAGGTTGTATAACCTCTTTGCGTAGAATGAAACCCTGCAGACCTCTTGAACCGGAGAAGATTCCTTCTTCTTGAAGAGCCTACAACGTCTTGTGGAAGGGTATCCTTCTGGTGAAAGAGGTTGTATGACTTCTTTAAATGGAAGGGCTTCCTCAAGTTCTTTGACATGAAGTTATGACCTCTTCAACTGGAAGTAATCCCTTCAGGGAAGCGGCTGCATTTTACAAAATGTAAAATACACTCGTCCTACAAGAGAACTCACACTCAAGGGCTTCCTAGCGCGCTGTCCAATCTGCCCGACGGACCATCACACTCAGACTTAAATCATGCTCGGAGAGAATTAGGCCGTGGACTAGTGGCCTTGCTTCTTGCCATCTCACATGTGAACCTCGGGGCTGCCAGAGCCTTATGTCAGGGGGGCATATCTTTTCGCCCGGGCAGCTCGGGGAGGTAGAGATAAGATGCCCTAAGACACAAGGCGCTGGCGGCGCCGAGAGTCAAACCCATGTCCCGCAGCAGGATCTCGTTGGCTCGCAAGAAAAAGGGCGAGTTCACAGCTCGATCCTCTCTTGCAGACGCGACATCGCGCTGGGAAGCCCTTGAATCCCCTCGTAGGGCTGCACCATTTCGGGTCTCAGTGCTCTTCGACTACTCTCACCCCGTGGACAGAATACTCCGTGGGTGGGCCGCCTCGAGCGACTGGGGCGTTTCGGCGAGGTCTGCCTGCTCGCGGACGAGCTGGCAAGTGAGGCCAAGCAGCACGGTCGGGTCTGCCGGCTCGATGAGGCGGGAGTGGGATTGACGGCTGGTGGGTGCTGGGTGGAAAGGGCCGGGCAGTCGGGTACATAGGCTCTGGCCAAAACGTGTGTATTGGCGAGACATAACCAGCAATACACACACAACTCTATCAGTTGTACACTCAGGGCTGACTACCTTTACGATGTCCAAGTTGTGCTCAAAGCACAGTTTTTTTTGGCAATTATTATAATTTCTAAAAACGTTTGACATGTGGAATTTTCAAACAAACGTCAAAGCTTTTTTTTCAAGATAATTTGTTTACAATTGGGCCTTTATGGAATGGGAAGGTGTTAAAAGGACTTGGTTATTTTAAGGGGATGGATGTATATACATACGCATATGATGTATGCCTACGAGGCCGGGGAAGCCACGTAAGGAGGATAGATGGATGGACGAATGTGGTAGATACAAAGAGGAAAGGTGTGTAATATTTGAGTATATTGAATCAGAAAGGTAAGCCGAAGAAGGCATCGCCACGGAACGAAGGAATCAAGTCCGATGACCGAGGGCTCGAGGAATGAACGACAACTCGTCGTCGTCGGAAGTCAAGCCGCTGGGCGTGGCTGGCATGCTGGTGCTCTTCATCCGCCGGACCAAGCCGACCAGGTCGTCCACGGCCTTCGGGCTCACTTGGATGTGCACGATCAGCCGGGCGCCGGTCAGCCGGATCTCGAGCTCTTCGAGTGCCCGGCGGCTGAGCTCGTCGATCTCGATGCCTAAACAGATCCACACGCACTCTACATCAGGATCATCATATGACAAGGTTTCGAGGAGGGTGCAATATACACGGACCGATCGGGGAAGGGTCGATGAAGACGTGGTTTGTCTCGACCGGGAACGCGATCCGGACGCCCAGCTTCGCCAGTTCGTCGGCGAGATGCCGGGCCAGACGGTGGGTCTCGGCGAGCCGGGGGAAGTTATAGGTGACACAGAAGTCGGCGGCGGCGACGATCGAGCCGCACTAGGAACAAGGGAAGCAGATGGTTGGATGAGGCCAGCATCGGTCTCTCGATGACCAGAGAGAGAGAGAGAGAAGGGAGCGCTGCTCACCTGGCGGATCCCGCCCCCAAACATCTTGCGGAACCAGCGGACTTTCTTGATGAAGTCATGTGGCCCGACGAGCACGCTGTTTTCCCGGGCGGAGAGGAGAGCACAGGGCGGGTGAGCAAGGAGGAACGGCTGCGGGGCGGAGAGGGAGAGAAGACTCGCCTGCCGATGGGCGCGCCAAGGCCCTTGCTCAAGCACAGACTGACCGAGTCGAACGGCGCACACAGCTCGGCGATCGAGTGTCCCGTCTGCGAGTAAGCCGAAACGTGTCAACAATACGCAGGATCGGTCGAGGTGGAGGGACTTGCCTTGGCGGAGGCTTCCCAGATCCGCGCCCCATCGCAGTGCGTGATCACTCCGTTCGCGTGGCAGAAATCCCGGATCTTGCGCATCTCTTCCAGCGGATGGACGAGCCCTCGGATCGTGTTCTCCAGACAGACGAGCTTCGTCGGCGCGTAATGGATGTCATCGCCTGCCGATTCCCATCCATCGATGTTTTGTTTAAAACAATCCAGAGCGAGGGTCAGTGTTTCGGGAGGCTGAGGAGTGCGTCGGATGCTTTTATTCGGAATCTCGAGGGGGAGGATGGAGGGCGACTTACCTAGAATGATCGATTCTTGGACGTCCTCCAGCGTCAGCGTGTGGTCGTTGCTGGGCTTGACGGGGATAGTAGTAGCTTGGGAATGGAAGGCGATACCGCCGGCCTCGTAGTTATGGATGTGAGCGCGGGAGTCGCAGAGGACTGAATGCTGTATTTTGACCAAGTACACTGGGTTAGTAACGGAGAGTATTTGCGTAGAGGAATGTTGGAACTGACAGGTGGTTGGGTGAGCCAGGTGCGGATGGCTAGTTGGTTGGTCTGCCCCCGAATCCAAACACATCTCAGAATCTGATTTGGCTTCGGAACACTTTTTGATATGGTGAGAGATCCACGCTTACCATGGTGCCACTGACGCAAAACGCAGCAGCTTCCTTGCCCGTCAGTTGCGCGATTTTCTCCTGGAATTTATTCGTCATGGCGTCTTCCTATGTATACAAAAAAAATACAGTTGTGTTGGTGAGGATGGTGCTTGCAGAGACTGTCTGATGACGAAGCAGAGGAGCTCAACGCCGTAGACGTCGTCACCGATCGACGCGTTTTTCATGAACTCGAACATTTCTTCTGTCGGTGCGGTCATCGTATCACCTGAAGCGAGATTGTAGAGAGGTGTCAGTGTGTGGGTGAAAGACTTGGTGGGATGATTGACTGACTTCTGAAGTCGCGCGAGATCAGCTGGCGTTTTTCCTCGTTGGATTTGGGCTCCCGGAAGCCGCCGGTGGGCAGGTTGAGCTGGACATAGGAGTTGGAGGCCTTGAACGGGGCCTTCTTCCCGTCGGCTGGGCCGTTCGTCGATGTGCCGTTTGCGCCGTGGGGGCCGCGGATGCTCAGATGGGCAGCCAGATCTTTGGCGATCTCCGAGCCCGGCTGGGTGCCTGCTTCGCACTCGATCGCCATCTCTCGCTCGAATTCTTGGCTGTGTTGGCTGGTTTCTTTGTTTCCCGGCTGGTTTGGTGGCTTCCTGGGGGATTGGCTCGCGGTGTCCTCGCAGCCACGTCACAGACTCAGGAAGCGATCCGAGAAGCGAGCCAGGAGGTTAGGGACGATCCCAGGATGATAGATCGCTAGACTCGTGTCTGAGAGTTCCCTGCAGCGCCGGCATGACACTTGGCGTCGTGAGATCTCAGCGGCAGAGTCGAGCCCCAGACACGAGCGACAGCTCCTGAGGGAACAAAGCCAAACGGCCATGGAGCACCTTCGGCTTGCCTTTTCGCTGCGCCTCGTTTCCCTCAGGAGACATGATCGCCCAAGGAGCGAAAGGGGGTTTGCCCCACTCCCTGGAATTTAGCCAGGGAGGTGTCTCAACACTGCCGGCGACGGAAACCTCACCACATCGGCAGCCAGAGACATCCCCCCCTTCGACCCACACGCGGCTGGGCAAACAGTGTGCCACCAGCTCCCCGCCATGAGGCATTCTTTGCGTTTGAACTTGTAGGGTCAGACTCACTAGAGCAACTCCACCGCGGGTACCAAACCGGGTTGCTATCCCAGGTGCCCCGATCGCCGAAATGAGCTTCCACCGGGGGAGCCATTCATGATTTGGACTTCACAATGCACACTCCTGTAACCTTCCCAACAGTCAAAAAATAAAAATTTCTTGGCTCACATCAAGCTCTTTTGGAAATCTTTCCTCACTCCCAGTCCTCATCCTAATCATCAGTCAAACAGCGCACCATCCTCCAAACCCAAAAAACTCAAACATAAAGTCTCAAGATTAGAGATACCCCCATATTCATAAATGAATCAATCCAAAGCCTCTCAAAATGACTTTATCAGTGGGTACATCTTGTTTTTGTCTCTCTGTTTTGCTTGTAAAATGTAGTCATATGTATTGCTTTCTGTGTTTATGTACAAAACTAAACATCTTATAGTCTTCATGTTCCCAACCACATACATCTTTGACATACACACTCTTTTATCAGATCTGTAAAACCACATCCATGTATGTATACAAAGTGTAACCACTATAACCATTAGCTTTTTTATCTGGAAAACTTACTAAACCTATTACTACCCGATGTATCAATTAACACATCCTTTCTTGCTCTTCTGGGAGATATTCTGCGGTAGGTTCTCTTATTTTTACAGGTCAGTAAAGCAATATGGAATGAAATTGCCCTTCAATGATCAAGGGACACAGGTTTAAATTACAAGTTGTGATGTATATACAACAGCCATCAAGTTCTTGTTTATTCTTGTCTCTATCACCCGGCCATGATTACTATGCCAGACATCACATTGATGTTCTACAAGCGGACACAGAGGTTATTATTGATGTTCTACAAGCGGACCCAGAGGTTATTGTTGGGCAGAAGAAAAAAATACCAAAGTTTGATTATTGATTATTTGCATTGAAGGCAAGGATAGTTTTTTAATATATTAGGGCAGGCATAGAGACAACAAAACTTGCAAGCAAACATGAAAAATATAATCACCTTCAAAAGTATCACACCAGGTCTTCACTGGAAGGCTTGCGGTTGACCTCTAGTGTCTTTCCTTTCTGAATCAATTCTGTTCGAGGTACCTGCGGATACCTGGCTGTTCTTCTGGGTGAGAGGGGGGGAGGGCAGTTTGGATGTCCAAACCAATGGCGGCAACGGTTGAACACGGTTGTCAGGGGTTCAAATTATATTTCAAGGAAACCAGCTGGTTCCCATCTCAGTTGGAAGTCACAATAACCACATTGATGTTTTGTTTCTTGTTTTGATTCAACCAGGGTGGAGTCCCAGTCAGTGTTGGGCCATGTGAGTTATGCCGGCCCCGGGTGGCGGGTATACTTGCCGTCCCATCGGTTATAACGGCAGGCCTTTGGGTATACTTGTGGAACGTTGAGTCACCTGGGTATTCACCAAATATCCGCGGATAGGGTCCGAGCATCATGATTCTGGTACCCGGCATTCAATTATAACCGTTGGGCAGGGCCCGGGATGGGGCAAAATGCCCGTGCCCCGCGAGTTCCAGGGCTACTCACAAGTCGTTGATTTACCAGATGAAGAAAAAAAATAAAGAGCATGGGAAAGCAGGTTTTCTTGAGTTTGTTACCGTTTGGCTGTATTCGCCGCTTCTGTGAAGTTTTTGATAGAAAAAGAAAAAGAAAAAAACATGAAGGTCAGAGAAAATTGTTAAGATTTCAGCTCTACAAGTGGAGGCGACGAAAAGGGGGGGACTATCTTGAGGTGAACAGATAGGACCAAGGAGCAGGGTTGAGGTTGTTAAGGCTCAGACTCGATGATTTTTATTTCATGTCTGAGGAGCGGACTTTAACCAAACAACTAGAGAGCCCCCCAGCAAGATCCAAAGGGGGGCCTAACAACAGTAACAGGGGACAGGACAGGTTACATGAACTGGTGACAGGAACTGGTGACAGGGAACAGGAGAAAAGTCATGGCCACTCGGTCAAACAAATCAGAACAGGTGACAGGAACAGGTGACAGGAACAGGGGACAGGAACAGGGGACAGGAACAGGGGACAGGAACAGGGGACAGGAACAGGAGGACCACTTGGTCAAACAGGAGACAGGGGCCACTTGGCCAGACAGGATGATGGAGGCCACTTGGCCACACATGACAGGACAAAAATTAGCCACTTGGCTAGACAGGAAGTAGAAAGAGAAAACTGTGAGCGGATGAGTCCAGAATTCTGACAAAAATGTAGAGCTTGATTGGAAGTGTTTTATTGTTTTTAAGACAGAGATTAAATGAAGTAGCGGTCAATGCACACTCTGTTACAGGAGTGTGCCAATGCATTTCCATCTGCCCATCCAGCAGACCTATCCCAGGGCTTTTCAGGATCCATGTACGCAATCAGGACCACACAGAGAATTTCAAGGAAGGGGAGTGCTATGCTACTGCAGTCCCAATAACGTGTAAAGCGCTCTTGTCTTTTTTCTCAGGGAACTTGAAAGTCACCCACCAAAAAAGAAAACTCTTCTTAGAATGGTGAACATAGTGAATTTATGCAGCCTTGCTGATTGAGTCCAAGTATGGCTTTACAGTTGAGTTCTTAACAAATGCGGCATGGAAATTCCAAACAAAATATGGAGGTTACAAGCACAACCCTTACACCAATAAGTAGGCTTGATTACCTTGTAAAAGATTTGTTTACTCAAACAGAGTTTTGACTAGATGATAAATATATTGATCAACATTTACAAGCACACTTCCCATGGACATAAACACTGATTGCCTCTTCAAATTACCCATATGTGACTGTGGCTTGCCAGGTAGGATACAAAGCATTTTTTAAGCTTGATCAGCTTGGGCTGTGGTGTATCTCCAAAACTGACCTCTTAAATTCAACATAGGTTTTGACTAGGAGGAAAAAAGGGGTTTGAACCGTCAAGGCCTACTTGAAAGCGGGTGTTCCCATTCATCCTTCTGGCCCACAATATAGCACTTGATGTTTCCTCCAATCACCTCTTTTTAAATTTGTTACACTATAAATTGAGGCCCCACAATTGTTGCATCGTAAAAAAACATTGTATGATTTGTGATTTGAAAAAAATGTTTACAGCAAAAATTGATGTTTCACCAACATTTTACTTGAGTTTACCATATTTATTCCACTCAATTATGATGCCAACAAACGGGGTCTGCTATATTATCTTGTCGGACTTACTTCGCGCACTGCGGGAAACTCTTTGCGCACTGTGGGGGTCGTTGTCCCGACGTCCAGTCCCCAGTGCGCGCTTCTGCCACGGCTCTTTGCTCACTTCACAAGAAGACCTCAATTATCTGCGTTTTTTTTTTCTATAAATCGTTGGAGGGGGTATTCATCACCTCTTTGAAATTTTCTTGAGGTACTGGGAGCTCTCCTTCAAACAGAATAAAGTTATGAAATGATTAATGAAAAAAATAATACTCGGGTCCCCTTAGGGGGATTTAAGAGCAGAAACCTGGGAAGGAGAATGCACCCCGGGGGTCTCACACTCAGATGCGATACCGGTACATCATACTTGTCACTTTTCACTCTGCCGACAAACCACGATGGATCCTCTTGCCACTGAGGAAGGCAGGTCAACCACCCAAGAAGAAATCCCCAACTGGGGAGCCCGGAATCGTTGACACTGTACAAAAGCGCGGGCGAGGACGACCTCAAAAGGTGCCCAATCAAACTGTTGGAACTAAACGGCAAAGTACCGCGGCGGAAAAGGTCCATTGCATCTCCACTGCTTCATCAAATTCTTATGTGCTTTTGTTCGCTACTAACATTCCTGGCTTACTTGAATTTGACCAGAAAAAATTGAAACGACTCAAAAGGTCGATCTCGGAAAGCTCATCAAGCGAGTCCGATGACGATGAGCTTCCAGCCAATCCATTAGAAATAGTAACCGTAAGCCTTGTAATCAGTCTTGATTGAGATGTTTACTTATTCAAATCTATATGCAACAGAGGTCGGGGAGGGTCGTGCAAAAAACTAGTCAACAAATGAAGTCGGCTGTAGCTTTGAAAGAGGATGAAAGCCCCAATGAAAAGGATTAAATGGAGAAGCGAGGATGTCAACAATTGGGAAAATTTTCTCCAGTTAAATTGTGATGAATGGGATAGAAGATTTCCTCGAGATCCCACTGTTGTTCCAGTTCTTTTGGATTTAGAATAAGTTAGATAACCAATGCTTCACCACTCATTAAATGTTTTTCTTATCATTTATTTGTGTTGCTTTAAAATCTCCCTGAGAAATACACACTCTTTTGGATAAAAACTATTTTTCCCCAAAAAACACTTGAATTTTCAATGATCTACCTCTTTAAGGGGGCCCAGTTTTAATCCATACAGCCAAATAGCGCTTCCACAGCTTTAATCAAGCTAAAAAAGATTCACAACCATCACTCAGGAGACCAGGGAGTTGATCACTGCCCCAAAATGCTTAAATTGCCGCAATACCTATTTGAGCTGCAGGAAAGCTGGTGTAAATTCTGAAAATTATCAGGCTGTGAAATTGCACATGCACTATATAGTGTGAAGTTTTTGTGGATACTGGGTCACAGGAAGTGGCATTTTTAATGCTTGCCGTGTTAAAATATGATTTTTTCATGTCAATTTTATGTAGGCTCAAGGAGACCCCTAAATGACTTGATTGTTTTTGGGGGGGATCATAAAAAGTCATTCTATTGATTCATAAAAAAATATCTCAAGAAAGGCAAGCCGTTTTTTTTGGGGAAAACACAGTGTGCAAAGAGCCGTGGCAGAAGCGCGCACTGGGGACTGGACATCAGGACGACAACCCCCACAGTGCGCAAAGAGTTTCCCGCAGTGCGCAAAGTAAGTCCGTATCTTGTTGAATTATGGGACCTTTTTTGCTTTTTTTTTTCCTGGGGCCATTATACTTCGGGTGCTCAAGTACATTTCAGATGACAGACACTGAATTTTTGCCAATAAAAGCTGAAGCCCAGTGTTGAGTCCAGAAATTCAACACAAAGGTCTAAATAGCGGGCATCATGCAACAATAATCATCCTTGCCGCGAATTGGATGGGCATTGTTGAATTTTGTTCCACACAGAAGTCTCCCATGGAAGGTCATCTGACTCATCCAAGGGAGCTCGCAGTGTCAGAGAAAACCAGCAGAAGGACCGTCCAAATCCAAAATTGGTCCAGCAACCCATGGTGTAACGGGTTATGGCTGTGAGCTCTGCTTACATAATTGCTGTTGTCATCTGCTGCTGTTCCTGTATTTACCCCATTCTGATTGATGGGCCACAGTTGACAACTTGCCGGCTTTCTCCACCCTCTCCGACTCATACATACTTCTTGCTGTTCCATCCTCAACAACTCATACATACTTCTTGCTGTTCCATCCTCAAAAATTTCCAGTAGAACTTGCCCTAAACCATACCTGGCAAGACCCATAAACTCCCCAAAGCAATGGGATTTTGGGTCTCCCAATTTGGGGCAAGCCAAAAAATGGGTCTTAACCCATAAACCTGTCATCCCCCGTAACCCATGGTACTTGGGTCTCCCAAACCGGAAAAATCCCTGTCTAAACCCATAATAGTTTCATGTAACTTCTACCAATTCCCATGCCTCCTGAAGTCCCCCGGCCCACAGAGAGGCTGGGACCATAGGAGTCCTCACAGCCCATGACCATGGGTGTTTCCTTGGCACTTGTGTGCAAGTGCCATCTCTGAACTCAGTCATAGATTTGGTTGGCTCTCAGTTAGATGCTGGTTGGAAGGCAATTTCATATCTGCCACAAAGTAATTTTAGAAGACCTGGAATCATACCAAATGTGTTGTACAATGTCTGTGTAAAATGTATGCCATACCTATGCTGAAAACCAGGTCAATTTAATGATAAGGCCCCGTTTGGACGCCCCAATTTCGGTTATAAATTGCGCGACTTATAACCGGGGGTGCTCGGGGTATAACACCAAATTTATATGTGTTCGGGACAGCCAATGATATTGTAAAATTCATTACGCTGTATCACAGAAAATTTATATCCCCTGCCATTCCAGAAATATAGGTCCTGACCTGTATTTCTGGGTGATATTCAGCCCGCCGGCCTCTTTTTGACAAGTCCCACACTGTCTATCATCACCACAAGACAACATGGGTCGACGAAGATCTTCTCAGCCTACTCATCAATCCAAGCCTCCCAGTGTCATTGCCACTCCTAACCGCCGTAGAAAGCCTCAAAAACAGCAGAACACTCCAGCTACTCCGGTATCGTCAACGGTGGGCCGCTACGCTACATTTAGTCCGTAGTTCAGCGCAGCGTAGCGGATCTAAACTACAAATGACAGGGTTTTCCGTTAGCGGGCAGTGATTGCCCGCTACCGCTAACAGGCACCCCTTGAAACTACAGGGCCTCTATTGCCGCTATCAGCGCTAGCAGTGCTATTCAACCGCTAAAAAAGCTGATAGCGCTGTTAGCGCCCGTTAGCGTAGCGTAGCGGCCCGTAGCGGGCACTACAACTAACGGCAATGTGTCAGGAACTACGCAACGCTAAACTAGCAGATAGCGCACGCTACGGATAGTTTAGCGTAGCGGCCCATCGTTGGTATCGTCAGCGACTCCGGCAACTCAGTCTCAGCAACTTACTCAGGCCACTCGCACTGAACACCCTGGATCAACCCAAAATCCAGGCTCTCAATCTCAAATTCACCAGTCACAACCTGAAGATAGTCCCAAGAACCTCATATGGACTGCTGGTATGGAACGCAGTGCTATTGAAATGTATGTCAAAGCAGTCGAGTCAGGAAAGAGAGGCGAAGCCGGTTTCAAACCCGAGGTACATCAATCAGTTGCCATTGAGCTTGCGAAGGAGTTCCCCGGAGTCAAATTCACCGTTGCAAAGGTCAAGTCCAAATTCAGTCAGTCCTTCAAGAAGGTTTGGGATGCCTTCTCTGCTTGCAAAGGGGCAAGTGGATTTGGTTGGAACGAGGCTGAGTGCATGGTCACAGCCTTCAAGGAGGTCTGGAACTCTTTCTTAGTGGTAGGTCTTCATTCAATGCCTGCACAGTAGGACAACCTCTATGGATGTTAATGATTTTTTCTTAGTCACACCCCAACGCGAAGCGCTTCAAGAATACCCCCTTCCCCGAGTACAGCGACTATCAGGTTATTTTTGAGGGAAACACGGCCAGTGGTGTTTTGCGTCGGACGTCAGGGACCGAGCTCATTGATGCACCTGAAGAGGACGCTCCGACTGGTGACAATCAAGACCCAGCTGAGGACGGCGACGTTAGAAATAGACCTACTCAGACTAGTACTCAGCGTCCCGGTGTTCGACCTCCCCGCCGTCATCGGGTAACCTCGGGAGATCGGTTTGAGAACTCAATCGATCGTCTGGCGGAGGCATTTTTGGCTTCCAACCCTCAGCCCAAAGATGCAGAATCCTCAATAGCGATGAGAGCGATGGAAAAATTCCAAGATCATTTTGCTGACCATCTGAGCCTTGAGGAGCTTGTAGCAGGTTTTGATGTCTTGAAGAACAAATCCAATGCTTCCACTTTTCTAGCAATCCGTTCAAATGACCATGCGCAGGCCTGGTTAGAAAAACAAATAGATAGTCAGATGTCCTTGGCCAACTAGTACCATTGGTCTTTGTTCTCATCAATCACTGTCACCGGTTTTTTCTCTCAGTCTAAACAAAGAAGTATAATTACAAATGCTTGTCTTTATTTTCATTGATCTATCCAATTACCATTCTCTCTGATCACAATCCTCTTCTTTGAATCACAAATAAAACTAGTGATGAAACAAACAATCTCCTTTTTTCTGCTTGGAATCACAAATAAAACAATCCCCTTTTGTCTGCTCGGACTACATAAATAAAAATAGACAAACAGGCTCCCTATCTTTGTGTTTTTCAATTGAGACTGATCTGTATTTGTTGGTCAATACTAATTTTTCTGTTTGATTGATACCGATCTGTCTGGTGCTCATTCACGCCGTTGTTCTTCAAGGTAGTTGAGGTATTGTTCCCACATGTTAGAAGCAATTGAATCACACCATTTCTTGAGTTCTGCTCGCTGCTGAGCTCAGGTAGAGGCGTTTGATTCATTCGCAGTATCGTCTTCTTCATTGGGGATCTCATCGTCATCGGGTGGATCCCCTGCATAGTTTGGGTCATTGAAATACTCCGACTGGCTGTTGTGTTCGATGATCATATTGTGGACAACTGCCAGAGCAAGTACCAGGTCTCCTTGAGTTTGCAAGCTGTATCCCAACGGGTGGACCAGGATCGGGAATCGTTTCTTCCATGTGCCAAATGTTCGCTCAACAACATTCCGAAGCATTGAATGTCTGAGATTATAGAGCTCTTCCTTGTTTGCTGGCCTGATAAAGTGATCTTGATCAGTTACTAGACCAATCCAAACTGCAAGCTAAGGTATTAATCATACCTATTTCCAGCCTGTGCAGTTTCACGCAGGTGATAACGAACCCCACGGTACGGAACAAGGATCCCCTTAGAGAGGGAGTAGCCGGCGTCGGCAAGGTAGAAAGAGTCACTTGGTATTTTGAAGTCCTCAGCCATCGCGCTTCCAAGAACCCGTGAGTCATGAGCAGATCCCTCCCATCCAACCATCATGTACGTGAATTTCATGTCAAAGTCAACAACCCCAAGAACGTTCTGAGATAAACCACCCTTGCAATTACAATACGGGCCGGCCATTTGTTCTGGTACACTTGCTGGGACATGGCATCCATCCATTGCCCCAATACATCCTTCAAAAAATGGTGCAAATTTTGGGTTGTCGAGGATAGATTCATGTGTGACATTGCGACGGGGAGAAACAATATACTTGCTCTGGAGCTGGAGAAAGAGGTAAATCACATGATGAAAGATTCAAGAGATTGTTTCGCCACTGTGCTGGAATCGGTCTTGAGTTTGCCTGTTGGTCGCGTTTTGTCCAACAATGTATAAGAAGATAGCCAATTGTTCGTCCATGCTGACTAGCTTTGAGACCGGTTCACAGTTGATTGATAGAAGCTCATCTGAGCAAATCCTGAACACATCGATTGAGATTTGGAACATTGCCTGAGCCCGTAGTCGGTTGCCATTCAAGATGTGTCTGACGTATGCATCACCTGTTAAGATGCTATCGTTGTAAGGCTGCTTGATTGTCTTGGACCACTGACGGAGGCCAATGAGTATAATGATGAATAGCGCCATCCTCTTTCGTCGGAGCTGGTGCTGTTTTTGTTTTTGAAGCATGTTGGGTTGTGCCATGGCGAGGGTGATGAGCGTGTATGACACCGAGTGGAGTTTTATTTGCCAAACAGTCTTGCAATAAGCGGGCACTATAAAATTTATTGAGCAGATGCGCCAAACATACATATGATAAATTTATTGGTGGGATAATTGGTTTATGACACTCGGAATTCATTTTGGGTGTTATGAAATTTATTATGCAATTTATAATATCACACTGGGCGTCCAAACGGGGCCTAAGGTTTACTTGCTCCTCAAGCTTGACCAAATTTCCTCATATTTCAATTATCATGATTTTTGACCTCTTTGGAAAACCATACCCAGCAGGTTTCTCTGAAATGGTTTTTGTATTTATTTCCAGGGCACACACCAAAGAACTGCCAGTTCTTTTTAATTTTTTTCTATTACACATGGTTAAAAATTTGGATGCAGTGTAGTGATACTGTGGGAGGTAGAGCTGGTCCATAGTACCCGTTGGCGGTCACACAGGCGGGTACCCATGGAAGTGCGCAGGTATCCGCCGGGTGCGGGTGCGGGTGTCCAGTCTGGGTCCAAATTCAGGCAGGTACCCATGCAAAAATTGCCATTCTGCACATCTCTTCTTGCCCCTAGTGCCCATTGGCAGGTACTAGGTACCTGTGGGTGGGTACCCATGGAAGTACGCAGGTAACTGCCGGCGGGTGCCGGGTACGGGTGCGGGTGTCCATTCTGGGTCAAAATTCAGGCAGGTACCCACACCCGCCGCGGTTACCCGGGTGCAAAGTGACAGCTCTAGTGGGAGGTCTGATTTTGCTCTGGTACTACAGTTTGACTTTGGCGCCAACTGTCACAAAACCATGTAACTTGTGCGGTTTTCTGTGACGCATCGTGTCACACAAACGTATGCGCGCGCGTTTGTGTGACACGTAGACCATCACCCAGCCAAATCATGTCAATATGAGTGCCCTGCAATCACAGGGGAAAATTAGCTGAATCCTTCAATAACTGTATCTGATTTTCATCCATTGGTACAGAAATCCTGTTGAGGAGATTTTCTGAATTCATTCACAAAACCTGGGTAATCTGAGGCTCCCCTGGACTTTTCCCACAATTATAACTCCTTTGGGACAAAATTTAGCAGCTGAAGAATGTGTAACACAAATTTACACATGTGTGCTGGTGTGTCACATTTTCATCACTGAGCCAAGTGATGCCAACCTGAGTGCTCATGCAGAGCCAGGGGCTTAGGTGGACCCTTCAAAAATTGTTTAAAACATTCAGCCATATGTACACAAATGATTTTGGGGATATTTTCTGAATTCATACAAAACTCCTGCTTAATATGAGGTGTTTTCCGCTGGAATTTTCCCAGAACTTCAAATATTTTGTAAAAAAATTCAGCAACTAAAGAATGTGTCACACAAACTTACACGTGTATCTTTTTGTGCACAACTAACATATCTTGAGCTTTTTTGGGATTTATGATAAACACATGATAGAATGAAATACATAGACCTGGCACTTTGCACCCGGGTACCCGCAGCGGGTGCAGGTACCTTCCTGAATTTTGACCCAGAATTAACACCTGCACCTGCTGGCTGTTACATGCATACTTCAACAGGTAGCCACCCACAGGTACCTAGTACTGGCCAATGGGCACTAGGGGCAAGCAGAGCTGTGCAGAATGGCGATTTTTGCGCAGGTATCTGACTGAATTTGGACCCAGACTGGACAACCACACCCACACCTGGCGGATACCTGCGTAATTCCACAGGTACCCGCCCATGGGTGCCAAGTACCCGCCAACAGATGATAGGGGCCAGCTCTAGAAATATATGATTCCTGTGGTAAATACCTTGTTTCTGCCAAGTATTTGATATTGCTTTGCAAGGTAGTTCAAATTGTGTTCTAAAATAGTTCCATTAATAACTAGAGTCAAGTTGAAGCTGGTTTTCAATTGAATCCAACTCCTTTCCAAAGTGCCTTCAGCTCAATTGAGCATAATTTAAACATAAATTCATCATGAGTTCAGCATACATTGAGGCTCAAGTTCCAGGATATATCTAACAGGGTTCTTAAACAATATTGTGCAATGGCACTTGCATGAAAGTGCCAAGAAAACTCCCATGGTGTGAATTACTTCAAAAAAAAAACACTCAATCAGCATTTTGCTTCTCTGGCTTGATGATGAAAACACTTCTCCAGTCTTCATAACCCGCGTAGGAAACCTTGCTCACTTTTCCAATAAAAATTCTTTACCCTCATGTAAGGTTCTGTCTGTTGGGTTGAGGAGGCGGTCCGGTGAGTCTAGCTAAATAGTAGATTTTTAGATGGGGAGAGCTGGATGATATCTCCCCGAGTCCCTCTAATGCTAGGGACTTGTGACATGTAAATACAACAAGTAACATGCCTCCCTGGAGTAAGCTACGGGGCGCACGCGCGGCCCATAACATTACTCCGCCCTTAATGCCCAAGCCCTTGGCTCTGCGTCCTAATCCCTGGGTGGCATCAAAAAACCCCGCAGGGAAAAATCCAACCCTCATCTGAATTGTTGTGACCACCTGTGCCTATCCGCCGTGTTGGGAAATTTTTTGTTGAATTCTTCCAGTATTTTTTGACAGTGGCGAAGGTTGATGCTTGTTTCCCAAGAATTCGCGTCCTGTCCGTAGCCCTTTCATCCCACCAGGTACTCCATCTTCTGCCGTTGCTGCCTACAGTCCAATATTTCTTCAACTTCCCACTCTTCTTTGCCTTCCACTTCAATTTGTCCTGGTTCCGCCGCGGCTCTACCCTCAATGGTGTTCTGACTGGCTTTTCTGAGCACTGAAACATGAAATTTTGGGTGCAACCCCTTCATGAAGGGTGGTAGCGTCAGCGTGTACACAGATGGGGAAACCTTATTAGAAATGAAATATGGCCCTAGCCATTGGTGAGATAAGTTGGGGCTGGGTTGTGTCGTGGAAATTTTCTTGCTACTGAGCCAGACCGCGTTGCTGACGCTCCAAGATGGTGTTTTGCGCACACACCTGCCAAATTATTTTTTCATGGCTGCTTGCGCTTCTTCCAGGCTTGCCTTCAGCTCTTCCTGCACGTTGATGAGTCCTCTGAGTCCCTTTTCAACCTCTGGAAGGCACTGGACTGACAAGGGCACGCCTCCTATTGTTGCGTCAAAACCATAATTAGCCTTGAAGGGTGACATGCCTGTTGACGAGTGGTTGTGGTTGTTGTGAGCAAATTCCGCAATGGCAAGCAGTGGCTCCCAATCATCTTGATAGTAATTGACAAAGTGTTGTAAATATTGCCCAATGGCCTTGTTGGTGATTTCCGACTGGCCGTCGGTCCGTGGGTAGTACGCTGTGGAGGGGCATAGTCGGATGCCCAGAGATTTGCTGAGTTCCCTCGTGATCTGCAATATGAAAATACTCCCCCTATCCAAGAATATTGTCTTGGGCGTTCCTTGAAGCTTCCATGCATGGCGTAGTATCAAGTCTGCTAGCTCCCCGGCAGTCATTGTCTTCTTACAGGGTATGAAGTGGGTCATCTTAGTAAGACACTCCACTACTGTCAGAATGCTGTCAGCCCCCTTCGGTTCATGTAGATCTGTGATAAGGTTGTAGGAGATGTTGGTCCATGGACCCGCTGGTATTAGTAGTGGTTCAAGATTTCCCAGCGGCTTTTGCGTTAAAGCTTTGACCCTCTGACACAAATTGCACCCGTCAACGTATCTGTTCACGAATTGCTTCATTGATGGCCAAGTGAAACAAAGCTGGATTAGCGCCAATGTCTTGGCTCTACCCAGGTGCCCCCCGGTCAACAGTTGTGTAGGCTGTGCGTGATTGACTTTTCCGCTGGCACTTCGATCAGTCTGTTTTGGTACAACACCCTGTCCATGTGTGTGTATTTGTCCAGGTTGGTTTTGCCTATCTGCATCCTCTTCAACACTGCCGTCAGTTTCTGATCCTTTGCTGTGGCTGTGCAAATAAGACTTATCAGCTCGGCATCCGTCGGTACCATTTCCGCCTCTGAGGAGTCTGGGTGGTCCTCCTCTCTGGTGCCGAGCACATCCATTTTGAATTATCTCTCAGTGTTGTCCAAGTCAACCGTCTTGTTCACCTCCAACCACTTCAGTTTGGAGACCGCAGCAAATTTTTCCGGTGTGATGTTCTCCGGTCGCAGTAACTGGACAAACAAATGTTTATCCTCCTTCTTGGGTGCTAGGTTGGGTGCTGGGTCTGGGTATCTGGACAGTGCATTGGGCTTGGTTGCTTGCCTCCTGGGGCAAAATACAATCTCAAAATCAAAGTTCCCCAGAGTCTCAGCCCAACGCGCTTGCCAATTGGATAGACTTTTGTTGGTCATGAAGCTTTTGGGGTTTCTGTTGTCCGTGTAAGCGATGGCCTTCAAACAGTTGGGGTTGCCCTCAAGGTAGTGGCGCCATTCCTTGAAGACCGTAACAATGGCCAGTAGCACCTTGTCAAATATCTTGTAATTCTGCTCTACTTGGATGAGAGATCTTGACAGATAAGCTACAGGGTGCAACTTTTTGTCTTTCTTGCATAATTTTGACAGCACCACTCCTAGCGCAAATTCTGAACAATCACACTCTAGGAGGAACAATTGGTAGGGGTCTGAAATCTTCAGGATTGGGGCTGTTGTAAACCCCGTTTTCAGTTATTTGAACGCCGTGTTGCAACACTTGTCCCAGATGAAGCGCGTGTCCGCTTTTGTGAGGTCATGTAGCGGTCTTTTGGTCCTATGGAACTGGTTGATAAATTGTAGGTAGAAGTTAGCAAACCCCACAAAACGTTTCAATTCAATGACGTTGGTGGGGGCTGGCCAATCTGCAACTGCTTTAACCTTTGCCAGGTCCATCCACACCCGGTTGCACAATATAAGCAGGCCCAGGTATTTTACCTCATCCCTTGAGAACTCACACTTCTCTGGCTTGAGCCAAAGCTGGTTCTTGCTGAGTGTCTCCAATACCCCACTGACCGCTTCCTTGTGGTTGGTTCTGCACTGCGTGTAGAGTTGAGGTACACCACCGTATCCCTTGCAATCCTGCTGAGCAGAATATGCTGCATGAAAAATTGAAAGAAGCCAGGCGCTCCCTTCAGTCCAAACGGCATTGTTAGCGGGGTAAACTGGCCGGCGTGGCACACAAAGGCCACCTTTTCCTCATTGCCCTCCACCACCCTGAGGTTGTTGTAAGCATTTTGCAGGTCAAGCTTGGTGGACCTGTCAGCCTTGAGCAGGCTGTCCACTAAATCCATCTTCAGGGGGAGCAGGTACTTATTTTTCACCATAAGCGCGTTCAGTTTTCAATAGTCAAAGCACGGTTGCAGGTTACCATCTTTCTTTCCCGTAAACAGGACTGGGGCCGCCCACGGGGACATTGTCCATCTGATTGTCAGGCCCTCCCTGATGAGCTTATTCAATGCATTGTTCTCTGCTGGGGAGAGCGGTTGAAATTACTCAGGTGAAAAGAATTGTGTGTTGTGGGATTTGAACCGACGACCTTCTACATTCATGAGAGCTGCTCTTAGACCACTGAGCTAAACACACAGTTGGTCTTACTGGTGATTTTTGGATATTAGATCATATAGCTTGGCCCCTCAAATAGAGCTTGAAGCATATATTCCAACAAGAGTGGGATTACTTGGCTGGCTTGCGGCACTGCTCCCAGGACCAGATCCACTCAAAATTCATAGTTGCGCCAGGGGGGGGGGGGGGGGGGGTAACCGTTGATCCTCCGTCTTGAAAAACATATTGAGGTAAGAGTGATACCTCTTCGGCACCATTTCTTCCAGTGCCTTAACTGGTTCTGCGCCCTTAGCCTCAGCTGCCAGCTTTGCCAAAGTGGACCAGGATTCTTTTGCTGCGCAAATCAAACCGGGGATCTGTCCTGTCAGATTTGGGAAATATTCCCGCTTTCCAGATGCTCTTAACTCTGTTGGAGATGGGGGTATGGCATGGGACTCACATTGTGGGGGCTTTGTTCCGCACAAAGTGTGCACCCCCTTGTCATTTAACATTGCGTACCTCCCTGCGGGCTCCTCCCCGTTGGTGGAGGTTGATTTTGGTATAGATGAAACCGCCAAAGCGGCCACAATGATACCCGCCGGCGTGCCTCCTGCAGTTGGTCTTGTTGTAATTTCACCGTTTGTTGGCCTATCGTGAGGGGGGGATGTCATTGATACCTGTGTGAGAAGTTCTAACAGAGGTATCCACCTGCCAGTTGTTCCTACAGGTGGTGGAACTCACATTGCAGGGGTGTTGATCAACATAAAGCACACACCCCTTTGTAAATTCTCCTTGCTTGGCTTTCTACGGGCTCCATCCTGTCCTGCAAGGTTTTTTTTGGAGTTGAAAACACTGTCTCTGCAGTGGCGATCCCAGTTGAGAGAGGTGTCAGTCGGCAGTTGCGCCATTCAATCTGGTGTCCATGATTTTTGATCCAAGGCATCCCCAGGATCCCGTTGTAAAGCTCAAAAGTGTTCCTGAGAACCTTTTGCTGAGTGCGGAAAGGGATGAATGAGGTTACCTCTGCCTTTCCTGGGTCACTAGACACTAAAACAAGCCCCCCAAACTACAATTGGAAGGTTTATGTAGTGATAGTGGAGGTGTATCAAAAGATAGCCTACTTTGAGCAGGTGGCTTAAGGGTGATGGTGATGTAGCTGATGAGTAAGTGTTGTAATGAGGTTGTAATTTGTATGTAAGGGTGTAAAACCACAATATAGAGTGGGGCTAATACTGTAGAGTGAGCAAGTGTTGTACTGTTATGGGGTAAGCTGAGTGCAAGTAGTTTGCTGAGAGAAATTATAACTGGGGGGAGGAGAGCCTCCTTAAATAGAAAAGAGTGAGGCATTTTAGCTCCAGGGGAACAAGAGAATGTGGGGTTTTAGCTGCCCTGAAGACTACAATGAGGTATTTTTGATGGTGGTTGACAGGTCACATGAGGTCATGATGTCATATGAGGGAATTTAGCTAGTGAGAAATAGGAGGTGAGATGTTTTAGCTGGCCTGGCCTGTCAAATGATGTCATCTGCAAGCTGATCAAGTGTGCATAACACTGCATGACACTGCATGACATGTGCATAGCACAATGTAATGAGTGCAGCTGATGAGGTAAAGTATATGTAAAGGGTAGACAAGCTGTCAGGGTGGTCCATGTAACGGATTACATGTCCTGGGTAAGTGTGGTTCATGTAACGGATTACATGACCTGAGTATGGTGTTTGTGTGTGTGAAACTGACTGATGGTGTCTTGTGTAGTTTTGGATGTAGAATCCAGTGGTGCCGCCGTATTGGTTGATTTGAGAGTGTACATATGAGAAAAAAGGAAATTTTGAAATGGGCTTAGATGGGCAACCATAAAGCATACCACACCGTTGTAGGTGTCTTTGAGAGTCATAATGATGAATGTGGAGGGACTGGGGTCCTGATCCAGTAGGAGGTCTACCGCTTGGGAGGCCTGGCTCCTAGCGCCTTCAAAACCAGATATGGTCCTCACAGTGGCCGAATCGGCAAACACTCCGCTTATGAAGTTGTGGGTGGCACCCAAGTCTATTAGGAAAGTGGCTCAGGGATTATGTAGTGGGGAAAAGGTGAGGCTTGCAAACAGCCAAGAATCCATTGCATCCCTGGCGACTATTTTACAAGATCCCACTTTAGCTACTACAGCGTCCCTACTGCTCGCGGGAGGCACAACCGTCACTCCCAAGCATCACCATTTTTTGATTTTTCCGCCCTCCCCACTCCTCCACTTGTTCCTTGGCTCATGGTTAGACGTCGTACTTGGTCCTCCAGCTCGGCGATCCTTGCATCCACTTTGTTCTTGCCCTTCCCCTTCTTCGGGCATCCTCTTGCTATGTGGCCCTTCTTGCCGCAGTATAAGCACAACCCGGCTCGCATCATTCTGGCTTTGTCCGAGTTCAAAAGTGTTCCCCGCATAGCCAAAACATACATGGCTTTAGGGTCTATCACCAAGGGGGTGGGGTCCACGGCGCACGGATCAGCTCCATTGATCTTATTGTTGATCTTCAGGGTGAGGTTAATGAGGTCGGTGAGCGCAGTGAATTGGGCCCTCGCGAGGACCAGCGCCAAACGGATGCCCTTTTTGGGCCCCTGTTATGGAGCTCTGCTTGGTGCTAGGCCGGCGGCAGCGCTGGGAGGGGAATGGTGTTGAGTGACTGCCCTCACGGATGGTCCGGTAGATGAGCCGTAGAGATTTGAATGGATAGTGTTGTGGAAGTGGTTTTGAAGTTTTTTTGCCAGGGTTTGGATCCTCGGCGGCAATTGTGTTGGTTTTGGAGAAATGATTCTGCAAAGGGACTCTTGGGATTCTTGGGAATCAGATTTGGAAAATATTGATTAATTGATAACCCTCCCTTGGATCAGAACCGGTGCTATGGCCTCCAATCCTCCAAGTTCGCCTCAAACTTAAATTCCTAGAGGCCTGTCACAGGCATGTCATCATCTCCTGGCGCGTCATGCCCACGCACTACACAACAGAAGAAGAAGAAAAAGAAACAAAACAAAAGCTCAGAAGGAGAGAACCAAAACAAAAGCTCAGGAGAAGAGAACCAGAAATGAAACTGAAGAAGAGCTGAGAAAAGGAGAAAAGTAAAGAGCACCACAATCTGAGAGATGAAAGAGAAGAAAAGAAAAAAGAACCAGAGAAGAGAGCAGGGGAAGAAGATCAGAGACAAAAAAAAAACAGGAATAAACCCACAGACAACTCTGTGTTAGGACCAAGAAAGAAGAAGGAGAGAATTAAACAGGATCCAGTGAAAGAAGGGGAGGAAGGGAAATAAGTGTAGGATAGGCATGAATTGAGAGGGGTGGAAAGTCTTGCTGGCTTGAGGTCTTGAGTCTTGAGTCTTGATGTTGATGAGGGCACCGGTGAGATTGAGAACTAAAAGCTGGTCTGACTGCCATATTGGCCACCACACCGTTGCCTGTTGAAACCTTGTGAGTAAAAACGGCATCAATCAGAGATACATAAAAAAAAAAAATCTACCTCACGTGCTCAACCGTTGTGGTAAGCCAATCCTGAATATGGCACCAAAATAAAGTCTTTTCCCCTCAAAATAAACCCCTCTGGACTACTCAAGGCCCCACCTCCCTCAAGGATCAATGCCAGGACAACTCATACTCAACAACAGGCCCCCCATTCTCTCTTTCCCCTTTTTTCCCACCTACACCAACTCAATATTTTTCAAGCACCCAGCTAGGCACATGTGGGAGAAAAGTTACCCATCAGAAAGAGCCAGACTATTAGGTAAGACTTGGGCTGGATCCTGTGGGGTACCCGGCCACTTTGAGCTAGCCCGGCACCCGTCCCGCAGGTATACCCGTCACTCGGGTACCAAAATCAAGCAGCCCAAGCCTTACCCGCGGGTATCAGGAACGGGAACAGGGTACCCGCAAGGCGGCCCGGCTACGGGTATACCCGCCAGCCTGCGGGTATACCCACGACCCGTTCCCGATTCCCACGGGTAAGGCCTGTCCACTCCGGCCTCTGTGGCACTCAGTGAGTGGGTGACAGAAAGAGCGGCGGCGCAGCCCAGTGGCGGCTGTCTTTTACGCAGCCTGCCTGCCTGCCGCTCTCTCTGTGCAGGTTTCTGCACCTGACACAGTTGGGACGCAAAGACGGGGCTCAACCTGTATAGTGGGAGCCCCAGTTTGTAGGCCTGCGGGCCAAGTGTGTGTGGGACAAAGGGGAGGAGGAGTTCCTTTGACAACTCAGAGGGCTGAGACTCTCTGTAAAATCAGGAATCTCCTCCAAGCAGGACAGAAACCTAGACTGCTCGGGGAGTGGGGTTCAAGGCGCTAAGCCCACTCCTCGCAGTGCTTGATGGGCGGGTGGGTGGGGCAAAAAAGAAAGAAAGCAGGGACAAAGTTCCTGCGTACGAGTAGCAAACGGAAGTGGGAGCTAGGAGACAATCCCTTGCTCATACTCCATTTTCTACAGTGGCCTTCTTAAGAAGGCTGCTACCCATGGTAGCTCTCTGGAGGGTCTGGGGACCACCCTTGGCTGGAGCTATTCAGGTTGCACGCTAGCTGCTACCTGAGTACATAGCTCTGCCAGCAGGGTGTGACCACACTGGCTCAGTAATACAGTAGAGTCTCACTTGACATGTGAGACTCTTGAGCTGCATAGGTCACTGGCTCACCTCCGGCTCCCGTGGACACCGGGGGCCTCTGAGCTGCACTCTGCCGGCCACCTAACATAAGGCCCAAAGCTACTGCACCCACTTTGCGCCCATGAGCCATGAGGGCCCCAGTCCGGGCTGAGGGACCTCTGTACTTTTGATATGTGCATTTTTTTTGCTCACTTCCTCCACGCGGGTGCCAATTGGTAGCCGCAGCGCACCTTAACATGACTTTCCTAATACCCAATATACCCGCGGGTATTTCTGAGGCTGCCAGTGGACCGTACCCGCTGGGTAGGCCGAGTACGGTCCAGGCAAAGAGGTGTCCCGGAGCCCTATACTCGCGGGGAAGACTGCGGGTATACCCGGAGAGGCCGGGAATAGGGGCCAGCCCTAGGAAAGACCCTGGAAATTCATCATCTTTTCTTCCCTTCCCAATCCAGCATAACAACCCCAATTTGGAATTAGCCACACATGTAATAACCATAGAGATCCCATCTTGGTTAACCCTTGTCCCCTTTGGTTTCAGCCCTTCCCTTTTCATCCTCTCATATGATATGTAATCCCTTTCTTCTGTTGTTTCATTGTCTCTCCACATTCCAGCTTCCTTCCAGAACTTTCCATCCCCATAGCATTTTCAGCCTCATCCCCTTGATTGAGATTTTTCACTGTTTCATCTTTTCTTCCAACCACAACTCAGCCCCATAATATTTTGTATATAGTCTGCACTCTTTGGCCCCACCTTTTGTTCCCCATCAGATCCTGCCCCAGAAATTCAGATAACTGGTCACCCTTCATTAGCCTATTTTATGCCAGTAAATCAGACTGGACAAACTTGACATTATCCTTGACTCCTACTATTAGATTAGTATACCCATTAAAGTAAACCCTAAAGACATACCTCAAGAATCTCCATAGCCACACCTTTACTTAAGAGTCCATACTCTTATATTCTTTTTCTTGTTTCCCTGAGAGGCAGCCCTTCAAGCAATGGTGGGTCGCTACTTTACTCTACAATAACCAGGCTGGCAGAGTAAAGTAGCAACCTTCAGTTTTTTTTTCACGGTTATCGTTATTGCTAGCGCGCGGATGGCGTTATTGTAATGAAAGGCCAATTTCGCCCTAGAATGGCCCTTCAATACAGCCTTTACTGGTAAATGAACACATTATTGAGCAATGAAAGGCCAAATTTGCCCTAAAATGGCCTTTTATTGCTCAATATCTTGCTCAATAACTGCTCTCTGTGCATAGATATTGTAGCTTCCTCAAAAATAAAATTCTCCCCCTGTGTGTTATCAATATCACACCATATTTCATGGTGATTACCAGTCCGGTTATTGTAGAGTAAACAAAAATTGCTAAGATAACACTACTTTACCAATAACCGTAAAGTAGCGACCCACCATGGCTTCAGGCACCAAATCCCTCTCAAGCTCTGTCAGCCTTAGAGATACATCAAGTATCCAAAAGACTGCAATAACTTAGTAAATAATAATAATTATTAAATTATTATTGCAGAATCAGATTCCTCATCATAAATTAAGGGGGGTCACCCACTTAAAGTACCCCCTCATTCCTATTCCTTCATGTACTAATTGTATAAATAAGAATTGGCCCCAGAAAGCGCCCAAAAATAGTATTACATACATAAATTTAGTAAAACAAACAATGTACATAAAATTAAACTGTTGTACATTAATGAGTAATATTACTCGTGTAAAAATACCCCGTGAAAGTATTATGTAGACTTCTACTGAAGCTCTTTCACATGACAATCGATTATAAACATGTCATGTGACAGAGTCAGGGAAATTAGTCTATTACAATACAATTAAATTACCCACAGCCAAGCCCTTTTCACGGCTACACCCCTGGATACTCCCATAGGGAGAAAAGGACTCAGTGTTTATGCCCACTGAAGTCCCCTCTATAAATAGAGGCCTATTTGGCCCTCAGGAAAAGATCCCCCAGACCATTCACCACTGATAAACTGTAAGTTTGCCGTGAATATTCTCCTCTGCTAAATTTGTAGCCACTTTTCCTTATAAACCATCCCCAGCACGTAAAATCCACTGGATTAAACCCTTTAAATTATCAAAAATCCCTTATTAGCATATTTAAAGCTTTATCCTTATAAGTAGTTGCCGTAAGACCTCTGCCTCTGTCAAGCAGCCAATCAGTTTAAGCACTTACCAACTACTTTTTACGCCAAATTTATTCCCTGTAATTAATAATTATATATTATTAATTACATAATAAATCCTCCTCTTTTAAAGAGTGTTTAAAAACCTTGTAGTGGTCATATTTGCCACGTAGCAAGTTTAGCAATTTACATTACTAGTGTTTACATCAGCACAGTTATAGTGCTAGGGCCCAAAAACCCTTAATTTTGACGGTTTTTTGCCCTAAGCTTCATAAACAGAGCTGTCAAGCTCTATTCTTCCCTCAGAGTAGTTCCACACCGTTGCTTCTTGTTTGTAAAGGGCTATCAGTTTTTTTTGGCAATCAGTCTTGCTTGTACTATGACTGGTGTGGAACTCAGTTTGGGCCTTCCATTGGTCTTTGAAAAACTGGACCGTGAACTTGTGATTGGAAGTCTGATTGAGATTGGCACAAGCAGTTTGATGAGGTCTAGTATGAGGATGAAGATCTGTTGGTAGATGTGGATTACTTTTTTAGGAGATTACTCCGGAGGAATTTTGCTTTGTGTTGACATGGAATAGCCTTCATAAATTTCTTGCGTAGCCAGAATGCTACATGTCATTGAAGATCAATATGGATCTTATATTTTATTTGTGTTTGATCCAAAGAATACTCACAAAGATTTTTAATACCCCTATTTTTGTGATGTTTCAACTGATGGGAGATAGAAGATAGCCGTCAGTGGTGGTTTCAAGTTGCATATCTTAAGGGACTGACAAGCGGGGAAAGGTAAGACCACAGCCGTTCAAGACCTTCAGCATCTGATAATCCCCATCCTTTGTTAAATCGTGGATTAAACTTCAACTAGCAAAGCCAGTTGTTTGCTTAGGTGTGGAATACTAATGTTCCAAATTTTATCTGGGCCCAATTTTGTGGAATGAGCCAACACTGAAATGAGCAAGCAGCGCAATATCAGATAGTTGTTTTTGCAGTGGAAGGAAGGGAAAGTTGAGGGGAAAAAAAACACATGATCAATGTACTTATCCATTTTGCAGGCTATATCATACAAACTACCCACCTTCCAACCAGATTTGACGTTTTCAAGAACATGTTTGACAAAGCTCATAGGAAAATGCCTCTGTTCACCGGATTTGTAGATGTTGGCAAATGACATGGCCGCATCATGTTGGCAGCAGCATCCCATTAGTTTGGTGTCGTCGCATCCCATCCAGGTTGATTCATTACGCTTTTCATCTGCTGCCTTGTGGGATTTGGTACATTGGTCAACCTGTGAGTTGAAGAAGAGCACGAGTATATTTAAATCATGAGACTTTTGATACATGCAGATTATTCTTATTGCACCTGCTCAGGACTTATTCCTTGAGAATCTTGAGTTTGTATTTCTTGGGAGACTGCATCAACCTTGTCCTGACTTAGGAAGAATTGAGGTCTTTTCAGTCTTTCATGTTTTTGGCTGGCTTTGATCTGATGACGGTGCTGGAAGTTGCCATCAAGGCAAATGATAAGTTGTTTACGTGTGCTGGCGCTATAATCCAAAGGGTTGGGAGGCTCAGGCCCAAAGCATGCTGATCAGGACTGAGAGGCCATGACTTGCTGAGTTGAAAGCTGAAGAACCAAACCAACTAGGTTGTTTTGTCTTGCCTCTAGTTTACAACATAAGTTGACCACAGCTGAGAACGGTTTACGGAGCTCCCAGGCCTGGGCATTCAATAAAAGTATGTTATTGGTAAAAATGCAGTCGTAACTTAGCATCACCTCACACTTGCACAATTTTACTTAAATGTGTTGCTCCATAAGAACAAAATTGCTGCAATCAAGGTTCCAGCCAGTGATTAAGGGCTAGTATGAATGGCTGTGCCCCTATGTGGCAGTGATTCCAAAGACTGTTGTAGAAAACAAGAAGCAGGAGCAAGAAAGCCGTCTGAGGTGTGACTGGAGAGCCAGCAAGGTAGCCTAGTTGTAAAAGCCAAACACCTTCTAGAGTGCATTCCCAAAAGGTGACCTTTCTGCTTGACTGACCTGTAATAAATCCCAAAAATTGATCTAGTTACTAATTGATTCAATAGGATCATTGGATAAAAACTACATGCCATGAATATCAACTAAATTGACAAAGCAAGTGTACTTCTTTGCACAAGTTGGCAAGCAGCTCAAAAAAGTATTGTAACAGTTATCAGAGGCCCAATTCTTTGTTGCTATTCCAAACCTCATGTATACAGGAAATAGATGGTTAAGAAGCACATCCCAGTTGAATTTGCAAGCTTTTTGTTGATGTCTCTCTTTGTTGGTTGCAATCATTTTATCAATCTCCTGTTTCTGTTCTTCCCTCAGGTTGACCCTGGCTGGTGTTTTGTCATGCAGGTATTCGCCATATCCTTTGCCGGTGTGCCAATTCTCATGTGTTTGGTCGCCTTGGAAAGGGGGAAAATGATCATTAGAGATGGCCCCAACAAACCCGTTGCGGGTACCTGCTATCCGCTGGCGGGTACCCGCCAGTGTGTGCGTGTTTGGGTGCGGATTTTGGGTTTCTGGGAGAAATCCAGCGGGTACCCGCCCTTATTTGGCCATGGGGCAGCTGCCACCGTCCACGACCCAAAGGAATTCCTTCCAATTGAAGAGGTTGTGTAGCCTCTTTGATCAGAAGGAACCCCTTTGGGCCAAGGAGTAACCTCTTTGATTGGAAGGAATGCCTTCTGGTCAAAGAGGTTACACACCCTCCTTGCCCGGAAGGAGTCCTTCCAGTCAAAGAGGTTACCCAACCTCCTTGGCCGGAAGGGGTTCCTTCCAATCAAAAAGGCTACACAACCTCTTTGATCAGAAGGAATGCCTTCCGGTCAAAGAGGTTACACAACCTCCTCGGCCGAAAGGAGTCCTTCCAGTCGAAGAGGTTACTGAACCTCCTCGGCTGGAAGGGGGTCCTTCCAATCAAAGAGGCTACACAACCTCTTTGATCGAAAGGAATGTCTCCCGTTCGCAGGGGCTAACACGACCTTCCCGGCCGGAAGGAATGCCTTCCGGTGTGGAACTACTCAATGGGGAGAATAGAGCTTGGAAGGGAAATGGATAGCAAAACTAGTACTAATGTAAGCTATGCAAGGGTGCTGATGAGGCTGCCTTCCTGACTAATGCTGAGGGGATGAGAGTAACACTAAGAAAAAGAAAGAAAAGGTGTGGCTGATTTCTGCTTGATCTTAGGAGCTAGTACTATGAGCTTAACTACTGACTACTGAGGGTGAGAGGGTTGGAGCAGTGATGGAAGAGGGGAAAGCAATGGCAATGGTTCAATAGCAATGGGTTCAGGAGCAACTGCAATGGTATCAATGAGCAATAGGTGATGAGTGATTTCTACTATAATTTCTGCATATAATCTCTGCATAAATCTTCCATTGGCTGGGTTACAAGTGAGGGGGGAAGGACAGTTCTTATATGAAGGAAGGATGAGCACAGACAATGGGGAGTGCTGGCTATGGGAAGGAAGGTTTTACAAATGGGGAAAGGTTCTGGATATGGGAATAAAAGATTGTACAAATGGGGAAAGTGATGTGAACATAGTAACTACTTGTAATGATGAGTACTACTGAAAGAGGTAAGCACAGATCCAATGATGTAATGTGTACAGTAGACATAGTACATAATGGGTAATGTATGTAAAGGGTTTAGTATGTGAGAATATATATGTAAAAGGAATGTAATGTAATGATTCAAGTAAGTTACTAATGAAATGAGTGATGTAACTAATGAAGACTGTAAGGTTTCTGTAAGTCTTATATCCTCTATAACTATTGAACCATTGAAGATAAGGGGGTACTATGTGTGAGTGGCTATAGGTGAAATTTGGCGTAGAATCTGAATATGCAATAATAATGAGGTATTTGTGAAGGGTTATGGGGAAATGGGTAATGTAATGATGAATATATGTAAAGGAAAGCAATAAAATACTACTTATGGTTTGGAATGGAGCACCACACCGGTCAATTTTGAGGGGCGGGTACCTGCGGATACCCGTGCGGGTACCTGCGGATACCCGTGCGGGTACCTGCGGATACCCGTGCGGGTACCTGCGGATACCCGTGCGGGTACCTGCGGATACCCGTGCGGGTACCTGCGGATACCCGTGCGGGTACCTGCAGGTACCCGCTCTGACCCACTCTGCGGGTGCGGGTGTCCAATTTTTGGCAAAAAGGCTGGCGGATACCCGCACCCAAACAGGTACCCGGGTTCACAGGGGCCATCTCTAATTATCATCTTGCATAGGCTGTGGTGGATGTTGACAATCATGATTTTGTGCTTCATGCATTCTTGCCAGGGTTGCCGCATTTTGATCCGCATAAATATGTTGCCAAGCCAATTGGTTACGGTCTGCACCAGGAAATCTGATGCGCTGGATGGCCATGAAAGACTTAGTCTAGCAGAACCTGCTGGATATTTGTGGAGAAGGGTGAGTGAGTTAGTGTTGTCTGACTTGATCAGTTCAAATTAAAATTGCAGAATTATTACACAACTGAAAGGACTTTTGGTGATTGTGGTATGCTACAAGTGTACCTGAGAGTGAGGAGGCTTGAGGCGTGTGAGAGGTTTGGGAAGACGTGTGAGACACAGTTTTGTTGGGAGGATGGTATTTGAGAAGGTTTTTCTGTTTGCAGTTTGCGGTTTGCTTGAGAAGGTTTTTCTGTTTGCAGTTTGCGGTTTGCTGGTTGTTTTGCAGCTTGCCGGCTGTTTTGTGGTTTGCCTGTTGTTTCACGGTTTGCTGGTAGTTGTTCTGGTTTGTCTCACATGTTCAAAGGCTACAAATGTACGGGTGGAGTGATGACCGGGTGCCAATGTGCAGCCACCGGGACAGGTGTCATATGACCAGTGTAATGACAAGGCATCATCCCAGAGACCACTGGGGGGGATAGGGGGAAGAAAGATCAGGCAGGACTTGTAAATGTTTTTGCTTGCTACACGGCCAGGAGAGTGCAGGTCCTCTGGGGACCCTGTGGTTTCCAGGGTTTTTAATTTTGGCGGGGGAGGGGTGGTATTGGGGGCCTGGTGGCTTTGCCTATGTATGCATGTCTACAGTATGGGGTATACTAGGTGACACAGGTGCCCGGATACCTGTCCATACCCATATAATTTATGGGTCTTGAGGGGTACACGGCAGTTGCGGGGCGCCGTCAAAAATGCCGGAAGTTCGGTCGTCAATTTGACGCACCTTGCTCTGCGGCCGTTGACGGCCAAAAAACAGGCCTCCGGTCAGCCGTCAAACACGCCGTCGAAGTGCCAACCGCCCCGACCGCCCACATTCAGGCAAATGTTGGTCAAACCTAACGCCGAATTGACCACTCGGTCAAATTGCCGAGCAAACCCGAGCCCCACAAGATCAGCGGACAGGGACGTTCGAGCGCCCTGACGGGCAAACCACCGGCAAATTGGCGGCCAATCACCTCACCACGCCCCACGGCCGTTTACCGCCGATCGTTTTAGGCTCGGTCCCATCGGGAGCACTCACAGGGGACTCTGACCGAAGTCAGACAAAGGAATCTAGGCCACCAGGGCCTTTTTTTTTGTTTTTCATTGCATGTTTGTAGTTTTTTTTTGGCTTTAATATTTGGCGTGTTTTTTCTGCTTTTTGATGCCTTTTCTGTTTTTCTTTTTGTTACAAGCAAGCATTAAATAGAGAGTGGTTGAGAGGAGCGGAAATAAGAACGGATTTTTTCGCGCTCGTGAGAAATAATTTGTTCTGCTTGAGTTTGAGGATTCATCTGTTATCGTAAAACAGAGATCAGTTTTCAGGTTCGTCGTCTGGGCAACAAATACAAGCAGACCCTTGGCCGAGAACAACATACCTCTCTGGTGGCCAGAGCTACTAGGTCGTTGTCTGAACACCATATTGTAACGTCCGGTTTGAACGGTGCCTTTCCTTTAGCCACCCGGTTTACCAGTTTTTTTCGTGAAGGAAAGGTATGATTGGTTACTGAGCCACTGGTGGTGTCTCCTTCCTGAAACCAACTCATGCTCAGTAAAATGAGAGAAGGGGATAATCAAGACCATGTGAGGTGACTAACCCGGAGTAATACATCAATTAATGCAATCACTTTTGATGTCGCAAACCCCTCTTCAGATAAATTGGGATCATTTAGAGCCGCCTGGACAGATTTTAAGCGGGCGGGAAAAAGCTGATGGTTAGTTTGTTCTTTGAGTCTCTTGCTAGGGTTCAGGGTTGTATTGAATTGGTTTACAGATGATCATTAAGAGGCATCAAAAGACGGCGGCGTAGTGGCAGTATCGATTGGCAAATCGGGCCTTTTGGAGAGTCAAGTTGGATTTGGAATCAAATGTGATGAATGTGCGAGGTTTGTTTGCCGAGCCACTGCGCTGATCTCTCGGAGACATCATGATGATGGGGGCTGGTGATCTGGATGGGGTGCTCGGGACGATCGGCACAAGGAGTGAGGGGTGCTGAAGAAGGCTGTATGTATGGGAATGGTGGAGGCGTGGAGGCTTTCGGAGGCCAAGTCGGAGGGAGCGTAGTGGTGGGCCAAGCTTGATGGACGTGAGCCTGGAGGTGACAAGGAACTTGGTTGAAGGTGTCATGTCCCTCTGGAGGGGTGATGAGGGACTTGGTTGGAGTTATCGCTGGGGATGTGGAGGGTGACAAAGGGACTTGCTCAACGTTTGCATGTGAGGTGAAGGGGTGTTGAGGGTGACGTGTCCCTCCGACGCACAGACTTTTAGAATATTCTGGAATCTGCTTAGGCCCCCTCTCCTGATGGCCGCTGGTGAGCTCTGGTGGTTGCCGGCGTGCTTGCCGTCAGAGGTTCTTGACGGCGAATTGCCGCTATGCCCGCCGGTGGTTGATTGGTCAAGGCATGTTTACCGTCAAATTGACCAGGCAAGTTAACATAACTTGCCTGAAGTCAAGTCAACTTCACATGAGCTTGAGTCTGCTTGAGTGTCGGCAGGGGTGCGGTCAGATTGGCGGCAATTTGACAGCACGGGGGTCAATTTGCCGGTGGCTTCCACCCCGCGTCAATTTGACGGGCAAAACCCAAAATTGTGCAACCGCCGTGTATGGGTTAGTTTATGGGTTATGGGAGGTAACTGCCCAGAGCCATAACCTGTGATATAGCCCATAGGAAAGTTGTTCTCTGGGGGGTAGGGGTGAGTGTGGGTGGGGTTGACCCGACCCACCCAGGTCTGGGGTGGGGCGGGTCAGCCGGATGCCCATTTTTGACCTGGATGGGTTGACCCACTTGGTGGCCCGTTGTGGGTCGGGTCACGGGTTTTTGGGGATGGGTTGGCCCATGGGTACCCATTGAGACCCGGTTCACCGTGGGGATGTGAGTGATCCAGGAATCTGAAACTCAGGAGTTGCTCCAGAAGCATAATGAAGATGAATACAACTTGGCCTTCCAACAGCATCTTGCTAAGACCAAAGGTGTTGCCTTGACTGGGACCCCAACCTCAATCTTTACCTTCAAGAGGCAAACATCTTGATCTTGAAGGGAACCCAATTTGACATACTCAAATGGTGGGACTTAAATTCAATGTGGTTTCCAACCCTTGCTCAACTTGCTTGAATGATTTTGAGTATCCCAGCAACCTCTGTTGCATCCAAAGCAGCGTTCTCCACCTCCGGCCAAGTCCGACACAAATACCAAAGCCGCCTCAATCCTGATACACTTGAGGTGCTTGTCTGCACTCAAGATTGGCTCAAAGATGACAACAAGGATCATGACACATCTGAAGAATAGAAGTGCTTCACAATGTACACATGCTTTTATTTATTTTTTTCTCTTCTTCATTTCAACCATTGTGATAAGCCATACACATGACCCACAGTAGGGATGACAATCGGGCTGCCCGGCTTCACCCTGGCAAGGCTATTGAGACATAATTTGAGCGGGCCCCTTGGCGAGGCCAATCCTCTGACCACCCGGGGCTTTACTTAACTGGTCTCTGTCCTGAAATCTTAATTGGCACAAAAGTGGCCCGTAGGTGGCCCATGGTCAAACCCGCCCAATTAGCATCCCTAACCCACAGGGTCCATTTTGTATATAGCCAGTTCAACGCACCCAGATCTCATTGAAAAACATTTTTTTCAATCACCTCTCTGGACCGACCCATGGGTTGGCCCATGACCCAACCCGCCGCAACCCGCTCCACTTGGGATGGGTTGGGTCATGGGGCGGGTCTTGATATTTTAGGCCCTGTTTGGCAGCGTAATAATGGGGAACATGCTACATTACATATGGTAAGACATGTCTTTTTAGGATAATCTTTTGAAAGTAAACCCTCATAAGGCTTGGAAGTTTACTTCCAAAAGATCAGGCAGAAAAGTAGTGTCTTACACAATGTAGGGGGACATGGCAAGATTATTTATTGCGTAATAATCACGCTGCCAAACAGGGCCTTAAATCTCTGACCCAACCCATTTAAAAACGGGGCGGGGCGGGTCAGCATTTTTCCAACCCGACCCGGCCCATCCTCATCCCTAGAGGGGTATGGGTTAGAACAGGTTCTGCTGTACAACTGTTCCCCATCCTCGCACACATCGTTGGAAATCGCGGAGTCCATCATACCCGCAAAGATGTTGGTCCCGCCTTTCCCCTAGACTTGCTTTTGCAACTCATCCCTTCGGTCTTTGGGGGTTTTGTTTCGTACCCCTCGCCACCTTGATTACCAGCTGACTTTCATTTTCCGACGTTATCCGATGATAGGACCACCTCTCTTGACCACCTCAAACAACACACCACCGTGGTCTGTGACACCGGGGACTTTGAAAGTCAGTTTTACATTTCTGCATAGCACCACCCTCCGTTCCTGATCCGATTACCTCTTTTTTGATTTTTGTCTGCTGCAGGTATTGCCCAGTACAAGCCCCAGGTGTGTATGATATACTTGAATATCTTCATTCTTGCCAACATTGGATTGATGAGTGTACTCTGACCATCGTTTTGATCAACCCGAAACCCAGGATGCTACTACGAATCCCTCATTAATCCTTGCAGCCGTCAAGAAACCGGCCTACGCCAAGTTGGTTGATGTCGCCGTTCAATATGGAAAGGCTCAGGGAGGGTCAGTGATTAGCCTCAGCTCTTTATCAACGTTGGTGGTGTTTATCTTGGATTCTACACGGCTGAATCCATGCATTTTTCTATAGTTCATTAGATAACCAAGTCGATGCGACAGTTGACAGACTTTTAGTCGAATTTGGAAAAGAGATTCTCGCTTTGATTCCTGGCCGAGTGTCGACCGAAGTCGATGCGCGATTCTCATTCGACAAGGAAGCCACCAAGCGCAAGGCACTCCACCTAATTGAACTCTACAAGACGGTAGGAATCGACAAGGATCGTGTCTTGATCAAGATTGCCTCATCCTGGGAGGGCATCCAGGCTGCTAGAGAGCTCGAAAAGGATCACAACATCCACTGCAACTTGACCCTTCTTTTTGGTTTCGGTCAGGCAGTTGCCTGTGCTGAAGCTGGAGTCACCCTCATTTCCCCTTTTGTGGGCCGAATCTTGGACTGTAGGTCACTCTTAAATCTTACAGCTAATGAATGACTGGTAATTTACACGGCCGGCACGCATGATTTGCCATATAGGGTACAAGGCCAAGAAGCCGGACGCTTCTTACGATGGTGCTGCCGATCCGGGCGTTCAATCGGTGCAAAAGATATACCGATACTACAAACAAGAAGGTTACAAAACCATTGTAATGGGTGCCTCCTTCCGCAACGTCAGTATCACACCGATCAAATCGTTTTGTGATGCTTTGCTTATTCGATTGTACGACGCACAACCTAGATTGGCGAAATTGAGCAACTCGTCGGATGCGACTTTTTGACCATTTCACCTGCGCTATTGGATCAACTCCACAAGTCGGACAAGAAGATTGAGCAAAAGCTCAGCGCCGCTCAAGGTGTGACTCAACGCTTCTTTCTGCCCTATTACCCCGAAGCCTCTTGGCTCACCTTTTCCATTCATCCGCCTGAATTTTTTAGCTACCACTGGTGAAAAGTTGCCAAAGGTATCTTACGTAAATGACGAGGCCGCGTTCAGATGGGCCTTATTCAGTGAGGAAATGGCATGGGACAAGCTCCACGAGGGAATTCGAAAGTTTGCTGAAGATGCCGAAACCTTGAAGGCCATGCTGAAAGAAAAACTTCAAAAGTAAAAAATGAATAAGGTTGTTTCTTGTTGATCGCCAATGCATCATATCTTCTGTAGACTGTCCCTAGAGGGGCTAGCACATGTGGTCCTCTCTAATCATTTGTAACTCTAGTCACCTCAAGTCATTATCCATACATGGTACAATGATACAATTTCCTCCTCACGATGGTGCAACCTGCCCTTCATTTGATTCATCACAAGTCCGCAGATCTGGCTAAGTTCAATTGAGCTCTTTTCCCTTTGTAACAAAGCTGCAACTAAGATGTACACTTGCAGGGCTGATCACATGTGGTTGTTATTGAGGAAGCATAAATTACAGTTGTGGGCTTTGATGAAGTCTTAGTGTTTTCAAGGGTTACACTGTGTGGGCGCAGGAAACAATCCTCTATCTTATTGCATGTTGGATGATATTTTGAAAGGTTCTTTGCCAGAGGGCAGTGGTTTTAACTCCTCACTTAAAAGGCCTGAGAGAATGTGAATTCAAACAAAACACAATTACCAATGACCATGCAGGGTGGCTTTATCTAGTGATGCATTTATAATTTACAAGTGATTACAAGATTAAATGTTGAAACTGATTTTGCCAACAATTAAAGCTTTGACATGTCACTATTGAGTTAATAGTTGGATTCTTTGAAAGCCCAGCCGATGTACAAAAACTGGATTCTTCCTTGTTTATGTATGGTCAGCTCAGAAATTGAGTATGGAGGGACAGGTCTGAGAGGAGTTGACAGGTTTGGTCAATTTTCTCTGCGGCCCCCTGGCCGGGGAGGTTGTCCGCGCCAAGCCCGCTGTGCGCTGTCACCGCCCTGTTGCCTAGTCTGTCACAGATTTCCCAAGTTTACAAACACAGTCAAGAGGGGAAAGAGTGCGCACACATCCACTCACCCAGTCTGTACCACCACCACCACCACCAAATAGAAGAAGCGAGAAAACCAGCTGTACATATCATGGCAACAACAAACCCTCAACAAAGCTCACAGACTCACATCAACCTAAGCGCACCCTCAATCACCTCCGCACTCGCAGCCAACCCAAGCCAGTCGGCCCACAGACTCACCAAGAAACTATTCCCCCAACCCTTGCTACCACCAGGGGAGATCTGTTCCCACTCTCCAGGGAGTGCCACACATGAATTGTTTTCTGTAACTGTGCTGGAGGCATTTGGTGAACATAGTGTTAGGAAACAATGATCAATTCTTGAAATCATGTGGAACTGATCTGGAACGCATCTAACACTCATGCAGAAATTGCTTGGAACTGGTCAACTGGAAATCAACTGGAACTCAGTTCAAACTGTAAAGATGCAATGGCGGCAATCAAAGTACAAGTTAACTTTAAATTTTTGGCAATTCATATCATTTATTGGGTTTCAGTGAACATTAATCTGTTTAAAATGGATTATTATATGAAACACTATTCCAAAATGACTCTGACATCTTTAGATCAAAATTAAACACAACTGTTGTTGAATCCTAATTCCAAATTTAATAATTGAAATTAAATTGACATGGGCTTATAGATACACACCCATGAAATAAGTTGTGCGCCCCACACACCAGCATGCACACCTCATTTTGTTGTGTGCACTCCATGTATTCCTTATTTGAGTAATTCATGGTTTGCATCCATTGGTTTGAGGTGTGAAGGCCTGTGTGTGCCTTCATTTGAGGAGTGTGCAGTGCAGAACCCCTGGTTGACCATATCAGGCATTCAGGATGGGGATTAAATATTTTTGTCCGTCCCTTCCATCTGTCTAACATAGTCTACAGACACGTAGGCTCAAGGCAACTGTACGCTGGAGGATTGAGATGTCCTTGTGTGCTATGTACACCACCACAGTATTCATCTGAGCTCTGGCTCTCATGTTGAGGTTGTGTAGTCATTTCTTTCCTTTTTCTCAAGTTCTTGTGCTTCAATCCTTTCGTGTACATATCACAGCTCGTGACATTTCACCTTTGTAGTCACCTGGAGCAGCAGACGTGGAAGGACCTTTCCTCATCCTTCCACGAACATCATCATCACATTCTGCTGTTCCAGGTGAGTGTATCTTTGTCTTTTCTTTTCTCTCTTCTCTCTCCTTGTTTTCCTTTTCTCATGCAATGATCATCCTTCCACGAACATCATCATCACATTCTGCTGTTCCAGTTTATCACCGCAACAGGTTATGAGCGCCATTTGCCGCTAAAGCCGCAACATCTCTATCAGCGTGGAGGATCCGTACGCTTCTCGATAAAGCTTCCGGTTCATGACACCATCACCACCGAAATCTGAACCCGAACCCAAGTCTTCGACAAACTCGTCCACTAGTCGACCGATTCCGACTATGTCTTCTAAACCCGACCAAGAAACCTGGACTCATCCAGCTCTCAAAACCACCACCATCGAGCGGCTCAAGCCCCCCGGACCAGGCTCCAACTACAACGAGTGGACCTGGTTTATGCGGGCCCATCTCAACACCACCGATGTCATGTACGTTATCGACGATGATATCGCGAAGGCCAGAGCAAATCCACACTGGGCTCGCAACAACAAAGCCGCTTTCGGAGCTATCTCCAGCACGATCCACGCAGCGCATGTCCAAAAGGTTCATCACATCACCACGGACGCTCGTGCTCTCTGGACAGCCCTCAAGGAGGCCCATCAGGACTCATCTGCTGGGGGCATTACCTATTTTCTTCGCAAACTCACGACCGCCTGAATGACGGGCGATGACCTGACCGCTCACTTGGACGAGATGGCCAAAACGTTCGAGAGCCTCTCAGCTCTCATCACCGCTGATGCCCCGCTCACTCTGGACGACATCTACTCGTCGTCGATTCTCACCTCTCTGCCATCTGACTGGCTGTCTTGCGTCTCCGCAATGATGAACGACCCCAGAGTTCCTCCCGTCAAAATCCTGGATGCCCTGAAAGCGGAAGAACTTCGTAGAAAGACCAGGAACAAAGATCAAGCTCTCGTGGAGTCCGTCGCGAAGGCCTCACTCTCTCGCCAGGCCCCGCCCCGATCCTCTAGACCACCAGCCGATCACTCTCTTTTCTGCTCTTTCTGTAAGAGATCCGGCCACAATCTCGAAATCTGCGAGAACGCCGCAAGGGTACTTGCGGAACATGACCGTCAAAACTCCTCTTCCCGCCGTTCTGAAGCCGGGGGTCGCACAGGCAAGTCGTCAGGAAATCGTTTCCGTCAAAAACCTCCTGCAAAAGCAGGCCAAACAAGCGTCGTGGACCTCGGTGGTGACGGAGATGAAGATGACTCCGATTACTCAGGCTCGGACGTCGACAGCTCAGCCCATCCTTCAGCTAAAGCAGGTAACGCTGTAGCTCTTACTGACCACGCTGCGAATTCTGCCGCAGTCTCCCGCAAGGATGCAAATCTTGACTCCGGGTGCTCAAATTGTATGACCCCTTACCGTGCGGATGTCAAAAACATCAAACCCGACTCCACTCCCATTCGCCTGGCCGACAACTCAACCGTGAAGGCCTCTCATCACGGGACTGCCGATCTTCCCCTCGCCACGACTGTATCCGTCCCGACTCTGGTGGTTCCCGATCTACACGAACCGCTCCTATCAATTGCGGCGATGTGTGATGCTGGCCTCACCTGTATCTTCCAAAAGGATGGGTGCGACATCGTCAAATCCAACTCCCTCGCCGTGGATGGTGAGATTGTCGGACACGGCTACCGCAAAGGGGGTTTGTACTACCTTCCATCCAATGAGGTAAAGTCGCTTTCCACCTCGACCCACAGTCTGTCCTCTGTTGACAGCACTCTCATGGGTTACCATTGGCGCCTTTCTCACATAGGCCTCCGGCCTCTAAAACGCCTACTCAAAATCCTAAACGTCAAACCGAGCGTCATGAACGAAGTGGACGTTCAAAAGTGTACGATCTGTGTACAATCGAAGATGCATCGATCCTTGTTCAAGTCTCGTTCGAATTATCGGTCGGACGCCCCCGGGAAGCTTATCCATTCGGATGTCGGTTCGTTTGAGGTGGTATCCAGAGAAGGATACAAATACTTTGTTACTTTTGTCGACGACTTCTCAAAAGCTGTTTCCCTTTTTCCCATGAAATCCAAATCGAATGTTTTCTCCTGCTTTAAGATTTTTCGCGCCCATTTTGAGAAGGATGGCTCTCACAGGATCCTGGCATTGCGATCGGACAACGGCGGGGAGTATATCTCCTCTGAGTTTACCTCTTATCTCGACCTTGCTGGAATTTCCCATGAACCGGGCCCCCCTCACTCTCCTGAATTAAATGGTGTTGCCGAGCGGACCAATCGCACACTTGGCAATCTTATCCGCTGCTCCCTCCAGAGTGCTGGTCTTCCAAAACTCTTCTGGGCAGACGCGATGCGTCATATCTCCTTCACGCTAAACTCCATTCCATGTTACACTCCCGCAGGCTTCAAGGCGCCAAACGAACTTCTCCGACAACCACTGGCTAATCTCTCAACTCTTCACCCTTTCGGCTGCCTGGTGTGGTACAAGGTACCAGAAGCCAATCAACAGAAACTCGACGCAAAAGGCCGTCCAGCTCTTCTTCTCTCCTATCTCGGCGATGGGAACGGCTATCGACTCTGGGACATGGAAAAGAAGTCAGTAATAAAGTCCCGGGATGTCCTATTCGACGACGATTCATTTCCCTACGGAGCCGAGCTAAAACGCCAGCCTTCTCCATTATTTGTTGACGTTCCGTGGCCGGCGCACCTTTCCCCTTCTCCCACCTCGACGAAGTCCTCAGCTCCACCGGCGCCGGCTATATCTCCATCAATTCTAGATTCCCCACCACTTAATATCCCACTCAAACCTCGATTTGATCGGCGCCTTGTTGCATCCATACACGCTCCCAGGGACGTATCAGATTCCCCCCCTCCATCTTCTCCTCCCTCTCTCAATGCTTCCCCTCCTTCCCCAGCTTCTCCGCAAAATCCCCCTCCTTCTTCTCCTCCCTCCCCAAGTCCCCAGAAAAATCTTCCTCCTCCCCCTGCCCCCCTTCCGCCACCTCCTTTTCCCTCCCCGCCTTCCCCGTCACCCGTTTTTGCTTCTCAGCCACCACCGCCGCCTCGACCTTCATCCCCACCAGCTCGACGCTCCGGTTGTCAGCTACGTGCTCCCAAACGCTACGGCACTTGGGCCAAGTCTACCTCCCCCGACGACGAAGTCGACACACCTAAGACCTGGAAACAACTTCTCCGGTCGCCACACAAGGCTCGCTGGCTTAAATCGGCAGAAGAAGAATTTTTATCTCTCCTCGGCATGGAAACGTGGCGCCTGGTTCCCCGACCTCTCAAACGGAAAATCATCAAATCCAAGTGGGTCTTCAAGGTCAAACGACGACCCGACAAGTCCATACAAAAACTCAAGGCCAGGCTTGTGGCAATGGGATATACTCAGGTGCAGGGTGTTGACTACGAGGAAGTCTTTGCGCCCACCCTCCGACTAGAGACTCTCCGACTGATTCTAAGTCTCTTGGCCATCAAGAAATGGAAGGGTAGACAGGTGGATTTCAAAACAGCTTTCCTCAACGGACACCTCGAAGAGCCTGTGTACATGGAACAACCTCCAGGGTTCGAGGATCCCAACCATCCAGATTGGGTCTGTGAGGTTCACCGGTCGATTTACGGCTTAAAGCAATCCCCACGCGAATGGAATCTCGAATTGCATAACGGTCTCTTGCAAGCAGGCCTTACACAATCAAAATACGACCCTACCTTGTATTTCGAAATCAGGAATCAATCTCTAGTCGGAGCGGTAACTGTGCATGTAGACGACTTGGCGATAGTCGGCAAACCGACTTTTGTGGACCCGCTCATTGAGAATCTCGGGAAACGTTTCAAAATCGGTGCGGATGAAGACCTCCATCATTTCCTGTCCATGAAAATAGACAGGAACCTGGAAGACAATACCATCCACCTATCTCAACCTCACTACATAGATGATATACAACAACGGTTCCTTGGTAACTCTCACGTCTCGGTAAAAACGCCCACCGATCTGTTATTCAAGGATCTTGTGCCACGGAAACAGACCGAACAAACTTCCTCCGGTCCTTACCCGCAGCTCATTGGCGCGCTTCTCTGGGCGTCCCAATGTACCCGCCCGGATATTGCGTTTGCGGTGAATCGATTGTCTCAATTTCTCCGTGATCCTTCCGAATCTCACTGGAGAGCTGCCGTCCGCGTTCTCAACTATCTCATCTCCACTAAACACCTCCGCCTCCGTCTGGGAGGCTCCTTAACTTGTTCTGGCTACTCGGATTCTGATTGGGCTGAAGATCGCCACAACAGACGCTCCACCTCCGCATACACATTTCGACTAGGCGACGGGGCGATATCCTGGAAATCTCGAAAGCAGGCAACAGTGTCACTGTCGAGCACCGAAGCGGAGTATAAGGCTCTTTCTGACTCCTGCAAAGAGGGTCTTTGGCTCCGCTACGTTCTGACTGAACTCAAACTCCGACCAAAGACTGCGATCCCATTACACGTCGACAACGCTGGTGCTGAAGCTCTCGCCAAGAACCCTGAACATCACTCGCGCACCAAACACATCGATGCGCGTTATCATTTCTCCCGCGAATGTGTCAAACTGGGAAAAATTTCGGTCCTGCATGTCTCCACGAAGGATATGCTCGCCGACATGCTCACTAAGCCTCTTGGTTGTACCCTACTGGAAGAACATCGTGCGCGCTTTGGAGTTCTCTAATTCTTTTCTTTCTCTCACTATCATTGTTGTTCCTTTCTCTTTCTTTCCTTTTTCTTTTCTCTCAGGTTTTCAGCAAGGGGGGGTGTTGAGGTTGTGTAGTCATTTCTTTCCTTTTTCTCAAGTTCTTGTGCTTCAATCCTTTCGTGTACATATCACAGCTCGTGACATTTCACCTTTGTAGTCACCTGGAGCAGCAGACGTGGAAGGACCTTTCCTCATCCTTCCACGAACATCATCATCACATTCTGCTGTTCCAGGTGAGTGTATCTTTGTCTTTTCTTTTCTCTCTTCTCTCTCCTTGTTTTCCTTTTCTCATGCAATGATCATCCTTCCACGAACATCATCATCACATTCTGCTGTTCCAGTTTATCACCGCAACATCTCATTCATTCAGATGGTACAGTCTCAACAGCTGAGAGGAATAAATATGAAGCTTGAAATGGTGCAGTAAGTATATTTAAATGGGTGGGAGTATTCCTCCCAAGTGTCAAGACTTAATTTTCTGGATGACTTAGGAATATCTTCTGTCCTCAAGATTGTGCAGTATCAATGACGGAGTGCAGTTCCTCCAGTACTCAAGAATTTTCAGCCTTAATTTCCAGAAGGAATACTCCCGGCCCTCAAGAAGGTACAGTCTTGATGGCAAAGAGGATTCCTCCCAGAGGTCAAGACTGTATTGTCTGCATGACGCAGATGCATCCTCTCAGCCATCAAGACTGTGCATTCTTGAAGGCCAAGAGGAATACCTCTGCTTGTCAAGAATGTGCATGTTGATCTCTGGAAGGAATCCTCCCAGATTTTGCTGTATAGTCTCAATGAATGAGAGTATTCCTCTCAGCCATTGGGGCTTTGCCGTCTTGATGAACCAAAGAAATCCCTCCAGCCGTTGAGAAGTTGAGGTTTTGATGGCTGAGAGAATTCATCTCAGCTGTTGAGATTGTACATTTTTGGTGACTTAGAGGATGCCTCTTGGTCACTGAGACAATAAAGTCTTGACCACCGGGAGGAATTAATTCTCTTGGCCATTGATACTGTACTATCTCTGAGACCAGGATGAATTCACACCGGACAATAAAGAACGACTTATTGATTGAATCTACCGGTTCAATCATTGCCCATCCGCTGGCATGTACCTGCCGGCCAGCAGGGTTACCCGCCAGCAGATAGAAGGTTCCCGCAATCGGTTCTTAACTTTGTTTTGCCCAGCTCCAGCGGGTACCCGTTTTCCAACTCTATGCTGATATTACCATGTACGCGCGTACATTTGGGTGACAAGAAGGTGCGGGTCCGGATTATGGGATTCCGGGTAAAATCAAACAGATACCGGGTATTTGAAGTTTGAACCCACACCCGCCCACACCTGAACCCGGATTCCTTTGGGTTGTCAACGTTGTCCAACTCCAGCCAACCTCGGCGACCAGAAGGGAATCCTTGTGGTTTCAGAGGCTGTGTAGACTCTGAAACCTGAAGAGTTTCTTCTGGTCGCCAAAGCGGTATCACCTCTACAACCAGAGTGGATTCCTTCTTTTCGCCGAGGTTCTATTACCTCTGCAACCAGAAAGGATTCCTTTGGGTCCTCCGGGCTGTACAGCCTTGGAAACCAGAAGGATACCCTCTTGTCCGCAGGGGTTAAAAACCCTTGGCCACAAGAAGGAAGCCTTCCTGGTCGTTGATGACATTCATTGTTCCCAACCAGAAGGAATACCTTCTACGCGAAGAGGCTTTTATTTACTCTCTGACCAGAAGAAACCCTTCTGTTCAAAGAGATTATAAAGCCACATCAACCAGAAGGGATTCCTTCCGGTTTTCAAGGTGAATGACAAGATGCGGGTACCCGCGGGTATCTGCGCGGGTACCTTCCTAGGCCGCCAGGTCCCCCCCAACAGGTGCGGGTGCAGGTGCGGTTATTGGGATTCAGAACTGAAAGAATTGGAGAACTTAAAGATATAATTTCTTTTATGATTATGCTAATCTTTGACATATGCGTACAAGTTATAAAGAAAATAAAGAAAGAAAAATAACCTTAAAGGCAGATGTGATCTGCTATGAATAATAAAATAATAGAAAAGCTAATTTTATCAAGAGTTTTACTGAAAGCAATAATATTCGTTGATGATTAAAGATCTGTTTGATGAAACTGTTTCTTATCAAACAAAAAATAAACAACAGGTTGAAATCAGTTTAATAAATCATATACTTGTTAGCTATAACTTATTAACGGATGTACTTTGCGCACTGCGAAAAACTCGTCGCGCACTGCAGGGGGCGTCCACTCAATGTCCCGGCCACAGTGCGCGGTAGCTCAAAACGCTTCGCGCACTGCACATGAAAAGCTTGAAAATCCGCTTTTTTTTTCTGCCAGCTGGCGGAGGGGATTTTTCTTGCCCCTCCTCCATTTTCTTGGGGTATTTGGACCCCTCAGCATGACGTAGAAAAAGGATGATAAAGAAATACAAAAACTAGGCAGAGCGCCTCCCTGGGGCGCACCCCCCGTGGATTTTCAACCTGCCAAAAGTCCATGGATCGGGTACACTGCCCCTCGAAAACAGAGTTTGAGGGGCAGAAGTACATACCCCATGACTTTGCCGTGCCGATGGCCGGCACAGGCTGGTCCCGGAGCGGAGTACAACATGCAAACTCCCCCGATGACCGGCCAGCACCCAGGGGGAGTGCAAATCACCGGTCATTGAGTGGATTAAGCACTCCTCTTGATGACTGGAACGGTCCCGGTCATCAAGAGGGCTAAATGGTCATCTCAATGACCGCAACGTTCCGGTGATTAAGAGGGCGAAATGGTCCTCTCGATGACCGGGAACGTTCCGGTCATCAAGAGGGCCAAATGATCCTCTCGATGACCGGAACCGTTCCAGTTATCAAGACTCAGAGCATTAAACCCTCTTCTCGATGAACGGGTCCATTCCGGTCATCGAGAGGAGGAAACACTCCTCCTCTCAACGACTGGAACAGACCCGGTCATCAAGAGGAGTCTTTAATCTTCTCTCAATGACCTGGGGAAGTAAAGAGCCCGGTCATCAAGAGTGATCCTCCTCTCGATGGCCGGGTCTGTTCCGGTCATTTAGAGGAGTAAAGACTCCCCTCGATGACCGGAGGGAACCGTTCATCACTCCTCTCCTTGAACAGTTTGCTCCGGCCATTGAGGGAGTGCTTCTCTTCTCGGTGACCGGAGTAGACCCGTTCATCAAGCAGATTAAGTTTTGATGACCAGGTCTGCTCTGGTCACCAAGAGTTTCTCCTCTCGATGAACGGGACTGTTCCGGTCATCGAGAGGTTTGTTTACTCTTCTCGATGACCGGGACCGTTACGGCCATCAAGAGGTGTGTTTACTCCTCTCGATGACCGGGACCGTTCCGGTCATCAAGAGGTGTGTGTACTCCTCTCGATGACCAGAACGGTCCCGTTCATGGAGAGGTGTGTTTACTTCTCTCAATGACCGGGACTGTTCCAGTCATTGAGAGGACTGCTTAATCCACTCAATGACCGGTGATTTGCACTCCCCCTGGGTGCTGGCCGGTCATCGGGGGAGTTTGCATGTTGTACTCCGCTCCGGGACCAGCCTGTGCCGGCCATCGGCACGGCGAAGTCATGGGGTATGTACTTCTGCCCCTCAAACTCTGTTTTCGAGGGGCAGTGTACCCGATCCATGGACTTTTGGCAGGTTGAAAATCCACGGGGGGTGCGCCCCGGGGAGGCGCTCCGCTTAGTTTTTGTATTTCTTTGTTATCCTTTTTCTACATCATGCTGAGGGGTCCAAATACCCCAAGAAAATGGAGGAGGGGCAAGAAAAATCCCCTCTGCCGGCTGGCAGAAAAAAAAGGGGATTTTCAAGCTTTTTCATTTGCAGTGCGCAAAGCGTTTTGAGCTACCACCCACTGTGGCTGGGACGTTGAGTGGACGCCCCCTGCAGTGCGCGACAAGTTTTTTGCAGTGTGCGAAATACATCCGCTTATTAATGATCAAATTACTTTGCAAAGCAATGTCGCTTAGTCCAAATGAATCTTTATTGATTAAAGATCTTTCGGCTGATCTAGGAGAAAAACAATAACTTGTTAGAATAAAGAGTAACTCATCGTTAACTCTTTTTAAGAAACAGTTATGTTTATCTTCCTTACTCACAAGTATTTGGTGAGGTGATACAATCAATAAGATTTGTGTTATTTGCATTGATGACAGTCAACGACTTTGCTGCACTTTTAGAGGTTTGAAGAACGTAATCAGTTCTTCTTTATTTCCTCTTGACCTGCTTGATCATTAACTCACCTCGAGTTTGATGATCTCTGATTGTCATTGGAGAAGTTGACGTAACTGACGTCACTTCTTGATTTGCAAGCAACTCGCTTGTTCAGCTGTTCCAAATTGGAACCTGCTGTGTCTACGCATGAAACAAAAATGTGTTTCAGCAATTCATCCTTGTGAGCATGTACACATCGTACAACTCACCTAGGCTTTCTCTCTTCTGAGAAATAACAGAATTCAAAGGATTCCAACAAGAACTTCATCCAAAAGAGGTGGCGGGTAGCTGCACCCGCGCAGGTATGCGGGTGGAAAGTGGCCAGCTCCAGTACCCAACACCTCTTGCTGGCTACCTATCAATCAATTAGCTCAAGCCTGCATTGATATATACTACTTGATAATATTGGGATGCAGAATTTTCTGCATTTTATGTCAAAAGCTCTGCAAAAGAAATAAAGCTTGTTTCTATGTATTTTTTGCTGGTATGTTTGAGCCTGAGGGAAAATATTAGCAAATTGGGGAAATATATTTTGTACAGAAAAAGCGAATTTGGAAATTATTAGCCTGTTTTGCTACATTTCAACATAAGTTCAACATGATTTATTGATGAGTTTGCATTTAACAAAATCTGATTTCATTGAAATTTTGGAATATAGTTCCCCTTAAATCATGAGAAGTCTTTAGAAAACATTGCATTCACTCCTGAATCACTTTCAACAAAATTACCAAAAGCTTGTGATTTGTTTCTGACACAAATTCAGAATCATTTTCTAATGTACATCTGACTGACATCCAACCAAAACTGACATAAAATTCAGCTCTGGCACTCTCTGGAGAGTGGGAACATATCTCCCCTGGTGTACCAAAACAAATCTGGCTAAGATTCAAAATCAAAGAAGACTTGTACCATCGAGTCAAACCATCAGCCCAACAGATAAAACTGGCCTACCAATCCAGAAGATGGTCAACCCAGCACCAAACCACCACACGCCCATCATACCTGTTCCTCAAGATGTTCTCCGACGCCCTGCTCTGTCTCAAACAAAACCAACTCGCTGGTGTTGTCTCTTCCTCCCTCATTGCCACCTGTGGCCTCATCCCCCTCACCATCTTGAGTGTTATACCGTCAGTGTCCTAGATTCAAAAGAACTGAAACATGTTGCCCACAGACTCATTTAAATTTCACTTTAACTTTGTAGTGATATCATGCAGCATTACTATGACTGCATCGTACTGGCTCAGCACAAATTATCTCCAGTGAGTTTGGTAGTTCTTTTATTAACTTTTGACTTGAATGTAATCCAGGTATTGATCTATTGTTCTCATGTTATCCCACTCAGAAAATCTGCCATTTGTCAGGCCCTCATCAAGATTTCAAATTGTGTTGAAGCTCAACAGCAGAAAGATAAAGTTGTTGTCAAATGTCAGTCTATTCCCAATCAAATCAATCCAGCAGACAAAAGAAAGCAGGCTATCTCAAGACTGAAAATATATTCATCACTGTCACATCCTCTGATAAGCTAAGGATCATCAAGTTGGAAATCTGACTCTCTATGATTTGTTCATATATTTTTCATTCTCTTTGTATCTTCCAACTTGCCAACATAGTCATCTACAATGTGGTAGATGGAAAAGTGAAAAATCAAAAGTTTTTCCTCATACATATATTTACTCACCCTAGGCCTCAAGATACCACCAAAGGGACCTCATAAATGGATTCTACGGCTTATTTTACCCCTATTCACCACTGGAAGCGTCACTGGAACCCCGCTGGATTGGAAGTTACACCCTCTTGGACCCTCATGGACACGGCCAGCCCCCAGTCATCAACCTGTCACACCCCTCAAGTCACCTTTCCCAGGTATACACATACTCAGCCCCAGCCAAACAGATACTCTTTTCTATCCCTCTTATCTCCACTGCATATGCAGGGGACCAACCCCATTTCTTCTGTATTTGACATGGCCCCGCTTCATTTATGCACCCCTTGCAGCTGCATGCAGTCTTCTGACCCCATTTCTGCACTCCTTGCATCAGTCTGACGCCACTCATGCACCCCTTGCATGAGGTACTCCTGTATTTGACATTTCCCTGCTTTGTTTATGCACTCCTTGCATAGTATGACATCATCTTTCATTTCTCACCCCACTTTTTGCCTGTATTTAGTATCTTCTGACACCATTTGTACGCAGCCCACCAGCTCAAATCCCTCATCCAAGGTCCCCCTTGTAGTTAAAATCCCTCACATTTGTCTTTATAAGGAGCTCTCTCCCCCAGCTGTTTTTCCCTCAGTTCAGTACCCACCAGTTATACAGATATCACCCATTAGCCATTATCATCACCCTTACACTCTTATAACATACCATATCATCCCTCTTATCTGCAAGAACCACTGAGCTCACTCTCATATTCTCATACTCTCATATCTCCTGGTTGCATATCACACACCTGTCACAAGTTACCCGGTTCCTGGTTCAACTCCCGACTGAGACATATACCCTTCTCAGTCCAGACACTCTTCTCAACTTCTTATATCACCCCCTCGAGGACCTGTGTTCAACCCCCACCGGAAACATCAAGTCAACCTTCACCCTTTCCATCATCATAAACCCTCTCAAATCTCACATACCTGTCATTGAACAGCTTCATCTGGAACTAGACCAGACCTATCACTTGATTAAAACTTGCCAAGCTTAGCTTGGTGGGTCTTGTTATCTGATAGTATAGAAGGGCAGAGTTTGCACCTCCATCATCCCCTTCTCCATTCAGAAAAAGGGTTTCACAACCAATTTTGAGTCTTACAACGATTGTGGGAGTTAGAAACAAGTGTTCAAAAACCTTTTATCCATCAAAGCCAATATTTTTGAATGGAATGAAGTCAGCCTGCAAAAGTTGGAGGATATCCCAGACTTGGAACTGGAGGTTATTGTTTGTCATTTTCTTCAATCATCTGGTTTTTACTCTTTCCCCATCACATGCTCAAGCACGGCCTATTTTGTCATTTTCCAGAATTTCCACAGAGTTTTTGCTCAATACATTTCATTCCAAATTTCTAATTGTTGACCGGAGTGTGGCATTGCTCAATAGGTAGTGACCCAATTTTCTCATATACCTCAATGTTCACACCCTTTGACTTGATATCACCAGGGGGGGATGTGTTGCACTCTCTAGAGAGTGCCAAGACGTAACTTTATACTGAATTAGGTCTGATGTGAGTTCAATGTTAACTTTGAATCTTTGTTCACTTTATTTCAAACACTGGCATAACTTTAGTTCAAGTTCTTTTGGAATAATATTTCACACAATTCCAACACATGAATATATCTCTGCTGAAGTTTTGTGCTGAGTTCATCATTATCACAATTGTGGAATTGAGCTTCAATGCACACAATTTTATCCAATAATTCCCCTATCCTTATGCTCAAATATATCCTCAGCCAAGTGACAGGGAATATTTTGCATTGTGGAATTTTTCATTCAAAACAAACATAACATCAAATTATGAAAAGTTCTTCTAAAATATAGCAACTTCAGAGGATCAGCCAGCTGCAAGATGAATCCTTTGAGCATATTTATGTAATGCCAATTCCCATATTGAATTGGGCAGAAAGTAGTTTGAGATCAATTTGCATTCTTCAAGTATCAAAAAGTATCAGACCTATGAAGACCTGCGTAATGTGGGCTTGTACTCCAAGCAATATGAAATGTGAAAATACCATAGTTGGTTTTCCTTACCATTTTTACCAAGGTATGAGCCTTAAAATAATTTTCAAGTTGAAAGTGTGAATAGCTGTTCATTTGTGAATCTACATCTTGCCTAGTACATGAATACACTTGGTACAATTTCTGAAACTTTACCTACAACTGACTGGAAAATGCACGGCCTAGAGGCCAAAATAAAGCTTCTAAAGGGAAAGGGGGGTATACTTGTGGATATTGACAGGCGCACCAATATTCCCTTGCTCCTGGAACCAGCTGGAGAAATACTTCAACAGCTGGTCTGAGAACTCCACAGTGAGCAGTCAATTCTTAAATTTTCACGCACATCCCAGTGTGGGTAACACCTTTTGTCTTGTAGATTGACCACATTCACATCTTCTCTGCAAATGTTTTCCACAAATTTTCTCCTATTTGAAGCATTATTTTATCACATGTACCTTTATTTCCATGTGCATGGTTCAAAAAAGTAGTACTGATTGCTCTTATCACATACAGGTGATTACGTAGCACTGGCTTTTAATTATGAATTCCGGACTGTGGACCTGCTGTATTGAGACCACTCAAAAACATTGGCCTTAGTAAATTATAAATGCATCACTAGATAAAGCCACCCTGCATGGTCATTGGTAATTGTGTTTTGTTTGAATTCACATTCTCTCAGGCCTTTTAAGTGAGGAGTTAAAACCACTGCCCTCTGGCAAAGAACCTTTCAAAATATCATCCAACATGCAATAAGATAGAGGATTGTTTCCTGCGCCCACACAGTGTAACCCTTGAAAACACTAAGACTTCATCAAAGCCCACAACTGTAATTTATGCTTCCTCAATAACAACCACATGTGATCAGCCCTGCGAGTGTACATCTTAGTTGCAGCTTTGTTACAAAGGGAAAAGAGCTCAATTGAACTTAGCCAGATCTGCGGACTTGTGATGAATCAAATGAAGGGCAGGTTGCACCATCGTGAGGAGGAAATTGTATCATTGTACCATGTATGGATAATGACTTGAGGTGACTAGAGTTACAAATGATTAGAGAGGACCACATGTGCTAGCCCCTCTAGGGACAGTCTACAGAAGATATGATGCATTGGCGATCAACAAGAAACAACCTTATTCATTTTTTACTTTTGAAGTTTTTCTTTCAGCATGGCCTTCAAGGTTTCGGCATCTTCAGCAAACTTTCGAATTCCCTCGTGGAGCTTGTCCCATGCCATTTCCTCACTGAATAAGGCCCATCTGAACGCGGCCTCGTCATTTACGTAAGATACCTTTGGCAACTTTTCACCAGTGGTAGCTAAAAAATTCAGGCGGATGAATGGAAAAGGTGAGCCAAGAGGCTTCGGGGTAATAGGGCAGAAAGAAGCGTTGAGTCACACCTTGAGCGGCGCTGAGCTTTTGCTCAATCTTCTTGTCCGACTTGTGGAGTTGATCCAATAGCGCAGGTGAAATGGTCAAAAAGTCGCATCCGACGAGTTGCTCAATTTCGCCAATCTAGGTTGTGCGTCGTACAATCGAATAAGCAAAGCATCACAAAACGATTTGATCGGTGTGATACTGACGTTGCGGAAGGAGGCACCCATTACAATGGTTTTGTAACCTTCTTGTTTGTAGTATCGGTATATCTTTTGCACCGATTGAACGCCCGGATCGGCAGCACCATCGTAAGAAGCGTCCGGCTTCTTGGCCTTGTACCCTATATGGCAAATCATGCGTGCCGGCCGTGTAAATTACCAGTCATTCATTAGCTGTAAGATTTAAGAGTGACCTACAGTCCAAGATTCGGCCCACAAAAGGGGAAATGAGGGTGACTCCAGCTTCAGCACAGGCAACTGCCTGACCGAAACCAAAAAGAAGGGTCAAGTTGCAGTGGATGTTGTGATCCTTTTCGAGCTCTCTAGCAGCCTGGATGCCCTCCCAGGATGAGGCAATCTTGATCAAGACACGATCCTTGTCGATTCCTACCGTCTTGTAGAGTTCAATTAGGTGGAGTGCCTTGCGCTTGGTGGCTTCCTTGTCGAATGAGAATCGCGCATCGACTTCGGTCGACACTCGGCCAGGAATCAAAGCGAGAATCTCTTTTCCAAATTCGACTAAAAGTCTGTCAACTGTCGCATCGACTTGGTTATCTAATGAACTATAGAAAAATGCATGGATTCAGCCGTGTAGAATCCAAGATAAACACCACCAACGTTGATAAAGAGCTGAGGCTAATCACTGACCCTCCCTGAGCCTTTCCATATTGAACGGCGACATCAACCAACTTGGCGTAGGCCGGTTTCTTGACGGCTGCAAGGATTAATGAGGGATTCGTAGTAGCATCCTGGGTTTCGAGTTGATCAAAACGATGGTCAGAGTACACTCATCAATCCAATGCTGGCAAGAATGAAGATATTCAAGTACATCATACACACCTGGGGCTTGTACTGGGCAATACCTGCAGCAGACAAAAATCAAAAAAGAGGTAATCGGATCAGGAACGGAGGGTGGTGCTATGCAGAAATGTAAAACTGACTTTCAAAGTCCCCGGTGTCACAGACAACGGTGGTGTGTTGTTTGAGGTGATCAAGAGAGGTGGTCCTATCATCCGATAACGTCGGAAAATGAAAGTCAGCTGGTAATCAAGGTGGCGAGGGGTACGAAACAAAACCCCCAAAGACCGAAGGGATGAGTTGCAAAAGCAAGTCTAGGGGAAAGGCGGGACCAACATCTTTGCGGGTATGATGGACTCCGCGATTTCCAACGATGTGTGCGAGGATGGGGAACAGTTGTACAGCAGAACCTGTTATAACCCATACCCCTCTGTAACCCGGGGTTCGGGTCGGGGCATGATGAGGCTCAGCCCGCACCCTGAACCCCGTATTTCCCGAGGCCGCAGCCTGAACCCCGAATTTCCCGAGGTATGCCCCGAGCCCCGAGGCATACCAACCATTTTTATTGGATGTCCGATGGGCCCCGGGCCTGGCTGGCCTTCAGAAGGATTTGCTACTTGGCTTTTGGCAATTACATGCCACCTTCATCGTGGAGCATTACAATATCTCGGTTGATCAAATCCAAGCCATTTTCCGCAGAATCACCGCTGATTTCGAGAAGAGCCTTCCGTCCTCAACTCCTGCGGGTCCGGAACCTATCCCGTCGACCACAACAAAGAAGAAAAGTTTTTTTGGTGCCACTATACAACAGCACGGCACCGTGAAATGGAATTCAACCCGATATATCTCGCTATTTGAAAGAAGATCCTGAACCTGAAGGAATCAAGACACTGTTGGGCGGAGGCGCAGTTGGCACAGAGCTCAAGGCTTGGAAAGCTCTAGAACCAACGTGCAGGCTGTATTACGTCTAGCCGGGCAGAGATGGAGGTCGGGGGTCGGATCTCTTGTTAGTCTATGTACAAGAATCCTCCCAGGAGGAGGGGGACAAGGGGTGGAACCAAGAGAGGAGAGGGAAAAGAAACGGCTTACCTAGCCGGGCAGGGATGGAGGTTGGGGGTCGGATCTCTGCCGGACTAGGTGGGGCAAGGGGGATGGATTGGACTATAGTCCCCCTCACGTGACATGGCAAGCGGTACTAGGTACACCAGGGGTGAAGCGCGTCAAAATTATTTCAATCGCCCACCGAAATGCTTTCGGTTGGCCCGCCTGCAAGGGCGGACCGTCCATTGACGGTTGGCGATTCTCCAGAAAGCAATCCAGCGGTTTACTGGATGGGATTCCGAATTTATTTTGGATTGCCAACCCCATTCCGAATTGCTTTCGATGAGTATTCGGAATGGTGACGGGTTGGCGCGGGCTGCTGAAGGCTCAAAAATGCGAGTGGGCAACTGGTCAAGCAAAAGGGGGGATCGAACCAGCACCATTTGGCTGATCCATCTCACAGGAGCTGCTTGACCAATATGCTAGACACACTATGCAGTCAGGTGTGTGATTAGTGGATATAAGGCTGTATTTGTGGGGCTTGCCCGGTCGTATACAGAACTATTCCGGGGAAAATCCAGGAAAGAAACCAGAATGAGATTCCGGTCTGTTTCCTGGAACGAAGTCAAATGAATTCCGACTTCATTCCGGCGCGGACCCATCTTTTCAGGTTTGGGTTTAACCCAAATTGCGATTGGAATGATTCCGGTCCTTCGACCACACCGGAAGCATTCCGATCGCTTTTTGGTTTTTCTTGCCCTCCAGTATTTTTACTGGATTCAAACTTTAAAACTTCGCCTGTGGTGTAGTGTAGCCGCCGGGGGTACCAATCAACAATCCCTACTTTATGTGTTATTCCATCTATCTGTTATTGTTGTCATGTATTGACCCACTGGTTGACTGAGTGCATCAACTTGGGAAACTAGACTAATTGATCCTCTGACAGGTTTTTTTAATTTTCCCAGAAATCTGAGAACAGCAGGCACAGTGAGTGGTGGTGTTTGAGTGTTGTGGAGGGATGATGAAAGAGTGCTTCCACACCTGCTGCCTCAGGTAGCCTACATACAACAAGTGACAGGAGTGTGATATGTAGATGGCATGGGTGTAGCAGGTAAAACTGAGAAAAAACCTGAGTATCATACTCAACAGAAAGGACATCAAAATCGCATCAGTCATCCATTTTAGCCGAGTTTGAGCGGGAGTCAATGGCCCATGGTACATACTTGGATTTCTTGGGGGTATTTCCTTCAGATTTTCTCTTGTGTTTTGTAGGAGCCTGTGTTGGCATTTTGGTGTCAGAAATTTCATTGAGAAATGGATGACTGATGCGATTTTGATGTCCTTTCTGTTGAGTATGATACTCAGGTTTTTTCTCAGTTTTACCTGCTACACCCATGCCATCTACATATCACACTCCTGTCACTTGTTGTATGTAGGCTACCTGAGGCAGCAGGCGTGGAAGCACTCTTTCATGATCCCTCCACAACACTCAAACCTGCTGTTCTCAGATTTCCTCCCGCTCAAACTTGGCTAGACGTAGTGTGTTTGGTGGTAGCTGGTGGTGGTACACCACGGGTGAAGATTTAAAGTTTCAATCCAGAAAATCTACTGGATGGTGCGGAAAGCTTCCGGTATGCTCAAAGGACCGGAATCATTCCAATCAAAATTTGGGGCTAAACCCAAAGTCAAAAAGATGGGTCTGAATTGGAACAAAGCCAAAATTCATTTGAATCCATTCCTGAAAACAGACCAGAATTGGCTGCTACCTTCACCTAGGATCCTGTGAACTTTTATATCAAGGGTGCTTTTTACAGAATGGATAAAGTCATTTATAATGAAAGATTTGTGGGCTACATCTGGTGGCGGTTGTTTGTCCTTTATCAACACCGCAACAGCTGCGCTTTGCTGACCAAAGTGCCAAAATAGCAAAGCACAGCAGCCATCTGCTTTTCCTGGCGAGAAAAAGCAATAGATCAGCAGCCAGGCGCTGTTTTCAGTGTCAGCCCAGCAAAAAAAACCGCTGCACAGATTTTGATCCTCAGGTAGCAAATTGTTTTTTTCCCGCTTTTGCTGCAAAATAGCGCAGTGGCTGGAGGCGCTTTTCTTTGCTTTTAGCCGCTTTTTGCTGCAAAAAGTGTTTCTAGCGCAAAGCACTGCGGCGCTTGGGCCCACTAAGCCTCTTTTTGCTAAGAATAGCAATGATAGTGCAAGAAACACAGTGGTTTTGTGTGCTGCAGAGTCCAAATTTTAACTTGGAGCAAGCACAAGATGCGCAGCAGTGGAAGAATTGACCACTTTTCAGCACTCATTGCTCTTGTCAACAAGAACCATTGCTTTTCAACGCTCAGCACCCTGGTCAGCAAGGTTTACCGCTTGTCAGCACACAGTGATTTTCCGCTGCAGGCCGCTGAAAAAAGCTTGCTGATTTTTTTTTGTCCCCTGAGATAAATTGGCAAAAAGTGCAGTGGCTCACGTGCTGCTAAAAGCTTAACAAAGCAGGGCAAAAAATGCTGTGCTTCCTGCTGTGCACAGCGCAGCTGTTGCAGTGTTGATTGCAATTGAAAGAATTTTGGAAACAGGTTGGCAATCTGAATTGCATTTGGATTGCCTTCCAGTAGCATTCCTGGATGCTTTCTGGTGAATCACCAACCGTCAAGGGACAGTCTGCCCTTGCAGGCAGGCAAACCAAGACACTGTTGGTTGCTAATTGAAATCATTTTGATGTGTTTCACCCGTGGTGTAACTAAGCCTTGCAAATGGAGGGTCCGGGGGACCCCAACTGGTGAGGTCTCCGTACAAGAGGCTTATGAATAATGTCTGCAGGCTGGCAGACAAAGGAAGGATTTTCAATCCTAAAAAAACTAAGACAAATTTTAAAATTCACCAACATATGTACAAGAAAAACTGAATAGACATTTGTTTTGGCAGTACTGATGAGTACTCTCACCCAAGTTTTTGAGGCGTAAACTTCAAAACTGATTAAAGGAATCCTGGAGGATATTTCATTGCTCTGAAGATCCAATTTGGGATTTTCTGATAATAAGTACAATTGAATATCCTATCTGCAACAATTGAGTAGCTACAGGTGTAGGATCCGCAGATATCTGCAGGCTTGTGAATCCAATATCCACATTAAGGCATGATGGTTGTAATTCCTTGGTTTACATTTCTTTTTTTTTCTTTAAAAAAAAAGAAACATAGTACAGTTAGGGTGTTCAGATATGGTGTTCAAAATTGCATATGTCACGGTTTACATAAAATCATAAAGCCAATTTTGGCTGGGAGATGTCAGCATGCATAAAACTTAAAGTCACATCTCCCAGCCAAAATTGCAGTTTATGATTTTATGTAAAAAAATCTTATGCAATTTTGAACACCATAAAAGTTGACTTGCATAAAATCATAAAATTCTGAGCTGAAAAAAATATGTACATACCACCCAAACACTCAAATTACAGCAGCATTGCTAGAATGGTACATATGAAATCATCACTTGAAAGTTTTATGATTTTATGATTTTCTGTTGAAAATTTTATGATTTCAACTTTGAACACCTTAAGTGAAAATGATAAGGATTGGGGAGATGAGACCAGCACCATTTGAAAGCTGACATTTAAGGGGTTCAAAGTTGAAATCTTAGGCCCTGTTTGGAGCCAATATAATCCGGGCGATATATGAGTTTTTTTGCCTGACATCCTATGTGACATCTGATCAGGTCCGCCAAAACTTGATCAGATGTCACAAAATTCCAGATTATATCACACAATTATATCGGCTCCAAACGGAGCCTTAAAATTTTCAATACATAAAATCATAAAATCATAAAACTTTCAAGTGATGATTTCATATGTACCATTCTAGCAATGCTGCTGTAATTTGAGTGTTTGGGTGGTACATATTTTTTTCAGCTCAGAATTTTATGACTTTATGGTGTTATGATTTTATGCAAGTCAACTTTGAACACCCTAATTGAGAAGTGTGAGCTGTGGGGCAGGTCCACAGGAGCTGAGTTGGGTGATGAAGTGTTTTTCCTCCAGCCCTGGCCGGGGACTGGGGTCAAGTTAGAAAACCACGAACGACGATGAAACAGCCATCCCACGGGCCGACGGTCAAGAGCACCTTCCTCGAGGGCGGCCGGGTGCTCATGGTCGCACTCAACCGGCCGAAAGAGCTCAACACGATGACCGACCAGGCACGTCCACATCCACTCACTCAGACACATCACACCATCCAACCGATCGCTTTTTGTGTTGCAGATGCAGGCCGACCTGGAGCGCGTGCTGGACTGGGCCGAGGAGGAGCCCTCGGTCTGGGCGATCGTCGTCACCGGCACGCTTGCGCCTGCATCCACGAAGGCCTTCTGCGCCGGCCAGGACCTCAAAGGTGTGTCTCCTCTCTCCAATCTGGGCCTCTCTCTCATGTATCTGGACATGGGGCTCCCGCACAGAGTGGCTCGCCAAGAAGGAGCACGACCAGCGCAGACGTCTGCTCGACACGCCCAACGGCTTCGGATCCATCTCCCGCCGCCTCTCCCGCAAGCCGCTCATCGCTGCCGTCGACGGCCTCTGTCTCGGCGGTGGGCTGGAGCTCGTCCTCAACTGTGACCTCGTCATCGCCACCCAACACAGCGTCAGTCAGCCATCCTCCCCCACGCAAAAAAATCTGTCTGACTAGCTGGGTTTTTTTCTTTTTCAGACGTTCGGGTTTCCGGAAGTCTCCAAGGGCGTCTTCGTCGCCCAGGGCGGCATCCCCAGACTGCTGCTTCTCTGCGGCAGGACGCTGGCCTCGGAGCTGCTCTTCCTGGGCCGGCCGGTGGATGCGCAGACGGCGCGGGACAAGTTCCGGATCGTGAACGAGGGTGAGCGCGCGAAGCTGTCGCCTCCTCACCCTGCCTGCACACAACTTAAAAGTTCTCTCATATTATGGAAGTGGTGCCCACGACGGAGGCACTGCTCCCGGCGGTGCTCAGGATGGCCCAGCAGATCATCGCTAACTCGCCCGCGGCCGTCCAGCTCACCAAGCTGGCCATGGTCGACACCCTCCGCCGGGGCCATCGCGGCTTCCTGGACGACGCCGCGCTCGGCACGCTGCGGGAGGAGGAGCTCGGCGACGGCATCGAGCTCGCCACCGCTGCAGCCGTCCTCCGGGACGAGTTCGACGAGTGGGCACGCGGCCCCGACATGCGCGAGGGGCTCCGGGCATTTGCTGAAGTCAGTCTCTCTCTCACCCAGATATGTAGACCTTGGTGGGATGGGCTTGCTGAGCACGACCTGCGCTGGGATCGGCAGAAACGGAAACCCAGGTGGAGCGATCCGGTGAAGATCACAGAAAAGAAGAAGGCGAGCAAGCTCTAGGACTTGCAGAGGTAGAACTTGGTGTGTTATTGGGCACAGTGGCCGTGTTGTTTCAGTTTGTATGTAGAACAAATCCAATGGACATAGCTTTATGTATTTCATCTCATTGCCCAGCGGCAGCGGCCACATCCGGGCGGTTCCCCCTTCCTGTTCATTTATCCAGGAAGAAGATGGTTGAAGAATGGGCCACCTGGACCAGCGTTCTGAACAAGACGCTACTCAGTGGATTGGATCACATGCCAAGTCTTACACCCCCCGATTTCAAGGTGCATGGATTTGCTCATGAAGTAGTTCAGCCATGGATGCTGGCTTGCAAACAAATCACAGCGTGGTGATGCTTTGGGGCATGTCCCTCTGTACTGCACCCTCTCCTGCGGAGTATGTATGTACATACATGGATTGCTGCTGTTTCGGATCCAGACACAGCAGTTTTTGTACTTGTGTGTATTGATGAGCTGAGGCTGGTGTGGGCGGTGGAGGCGTAAAGAGGATATAAGATCAGCTCGGGGGCTGTCGTCGGCCTCGGGCCCAGGCTCAGCGAGAGCTTAAATTAAAAACCCACTCACCCAACAACCACACATTTCCCGAGAGGTGAGTGCATCCTATACATATTTACCTCTACCTTACAGAATTGAAGCCTGACACCAGCCCGCTGTTGTTTAGCAGTTGCCCAGCATCATCGTCTTTGACTCGTAGGACGCTCCGGGTGGATGATACAAGATACACGGCAGAGTGCGCAGAGAGAGAGAGACGAGCTGCATAAATCATGCTGAAGAGGACGACTGCTGCAGCGCCGGCCTCGGCTAATCGACTGGGTTGTCTGGTCATCTTCATCCTCATCACCTTTGGTTCGTCAACATCTCCCTCTCGAACTCTCTCCATCCCGGCTTAACCCCGGCCCAGCCACAGCTGTCAGTGTGCACACCCACACGTGTGCCGACTGCAGTCGAGCCGGCTTTAAGGCGACGTTCTGACTATGTAACTTGCATGGTATAGCCTATGTGATCCAGACCGAGCTCACCCAGGCCGTCCAACGCACCTACCAGAAGCCGTACTTGTTGCTCTTCCTCACCCACTCCGGATACATCGCCATCCTGCCCCTCCACCTGCTCCTCCTCAAGCTCCTCCAGCCGAGCATCAGACTCTCGACGCGACTGCGCCAACTCAGGCGACTCGTCGTGCTCCAATACAACCACCAGCGCCGCCAGCATGAGTCTGCGCGCTCGCCAGCCTCCGATCTCCAGCCGCTGCTCCTGCCCAACATCCCACCAAGAGCGGCAAGCCTGCCCAGCCAGGCCTTCCCGCTGGCCTGGTTCGTGAAGCGCTCCGTCCAGCTGACCCTCTTCCTCGCCCTGCCCGCGATGTGCTGGTACGGCGCGGTGCCGTTCGCAGACATGACCTCGATCACCTCCATCTTCAACACCAACGCCGCCTTCACCTACCTCTTCGCCGTCTGCTTCCTCGACTCCGAGCGCGTCGAGGCCCGCAAGTCCCTCGGCGTCCTCAGCTCGCTCCTCGGCGCCTTCCTCATCAGCTATGCCGAACGCGCCGCCCCACCGTCCGACTCCGCTCCGCTCCCCGACGACCAACACAACAAGGGCCGGCTCCGCCTGCTCGGCATCTCCCTCGCCCTCCTCGGAAGCATCGGATACGCCCTCTACGAGGTCTGGTACAAGCGCGCCATCGCGTGGTCCGAAGCCTACTCGAGTCCTCCCCCCGCCAAGTCCGGACTGTCCGACCTGGAGCCCGAGCACCACGCGAGCAGCGGCTCTGACACCGACATCGCCGACCCGGAGTTCCGGCCATCCTCCTCGCGCGGATCAGAGGGCGGGCCCAAGGGCAGAGTGGATCCGGACTCGTTGCCCATCCGCGAGGCCCGGTCCAGCCTCTACAGCCAGGACAGTCTGCTCCATGCAAACCTCATGACGACCATGGTCGGCCTCGCCACTCTCTGTCTGCTCTGGATCCCTATCCCCCTGCTGCACTGGACGGGCATCGAGCCCTTCGAAGTCGTCCAGGACCCTGCGATCGCGTGGATGATCTTGGGCATCATCCTCATGGGCGTGCTCTTGTAAGAACCCTCCCTGCTCTCTGCGAGGCCCCTTTCCGGGAGGATATCTGTTGACAAACCTTGTCTCTGGCACTTAGTAATGCCGGCTTCATGATCCTGATAGGCCTTTGGGGCCCCGTCGTAGCAGTTGAGTCTCCGCTTCCCGCCCATCCCCATGACGCCCAAGAAAACCCGCGCCGAGACGGATGCCCCAAAGCTGACGCTTGGCCATCCCTCTTGCAGTCCGTAGGAAACCTGTGCACACTCGTCCTCATCGCCATCGTCGACCACACCATCATCGGCGCGATCAACTCACACGACTCCGAGCGCAACTTGCCCCCCTTCGGCTTCCTCAGCGCCCTCGGCTGCCTCTCCATCCTCCTCGGGTTCTCGATCCTCAACTTTTAGAACTACTCCCCCCTCCCTCTGTTCTTCATCTTTCCCGTCTTCCTGGGGAGCATCTTGTGTGTGTACTTTTACCTTGTATAGAGGCTGCATTCTCTTGCTCCGCCACCACCCCCACCACCATCATCATCATCATCAGCAGTAGCAATCAAAGTTGTACCATCAGTAAAGACCGTTTTTTTGTTGGAATAAGTGCACATCATGCATCTTCGATACCACCACGTCTTCCTTTCCAAGCTTGCGTTATCATACGAAGCTCGATGATCCCGCCCCTCGTACGATCCAGAGCCGCTCACTCGTGAAGGCTCCGAGTATTTGCAGGACCGCGGACTGACGCCACTTCGGCGCCGCCCGCTCCACCTGGTCCGACTGACGGATCCGACGCTGTGCGGGCGCAGACGATATCTGCCTTAAGGGACTGAAGAATTGCAAAGGACGATAGCAGGGACCCTCCAAAGAAGGGACTTGTGCACAAAGTCAACCCTGCAGCCTGAGAGAATTTCAAAATGGCAATTTTCGACTTGTTGTAGCAGCACCATTTCTCATTGGGTGATTAGGTAACAGGGAGACAAGGATGCACAGGATCATGGATAATCTTGCTACATATTATTTAATTTTTGGGGGGCATTGAGTGGCACTTAACTTCCTTTGTTATGACACCATTGGGTGTGCTTCATCCTGTATTACACATCTTACACTCAACTCAATCCCAGCTGACGATATTACAAAGGATATTGAAGATCAAGGAGGGGTGGAGATGAGGATAGTAAATACAGCTGCAAAACCCGTTTGGCCGGCTGGTTTTGCTTGACATGGGTGCCGGGCCGGGCGAGGGGCAAGGGAGGCAGGAGTGGCAAAGGGCCGGGTCAAGGTAAAATTGCTCCAGGAATCCAATGGTGGGGCCCTCGAGGCCCCAAAGTGGGAAACAAAGAAACTAGTTTTTTTTTCTTCTGATGGCATTCCTGACGTACGGGAGCCATGCAGGCGTTGAGGCTGAAATCAGCGGTCCAAAAGCTAGCTGCAAGCTTTTCTGCGTTAGCTGTAGATGAGGACAGCTTGGGTATTCCCAGAAATGAAAACTATGTAGAATGAAAAGTGTCCCGAGACAAGTGTGTGAGGTAAAACTGCCCACCAAAAGTTGAAATGCTCTCAGGCCACAGGGTCAAAATAGCATTTAAGTTTGTCCTTCAGGGGTCACTTTGCTCCCCCAAGGAGGGAATTAGCTAAGTTAGGCTGATTTGGCTGTGAGTTAAGTAATTTCTGAAACCAGCAAGCAGAGTGGTGTAAGCAAACCATCAGCGCTTGACTTCAAATGTGAACCGTCCTGATGCTTGCGTGAGAGAAATTTGGGTTTTGGTGGTGCCTTTCTTTGAACCACCAGAAGTCAACCTTGACAACACCAAACCCTCTCATGTTTGGATGGACAGAAGGCCCAGATCTCCTTCTACTTCTGAGGTTAGGGGATCAACAAGCATGGTTGGAGTTACAGGTCGGAACAGGAATACAGTGGATCAAAAGTGTGGAAAGAATGACATGGCAGGCCAAGAGTTGGAGATGTGAGACTGGCACAGCAAGAATCTGACTTTCATTATTTTTTCAATGATCAATGCCCACATCTGGTGAGAAAGTTTTATCTTGTAGGGCTTGCACCATACTCTGAAGGAAGGCTATGCAAACAAAGAACCAAAAAAATTACTCAGTGCCACTGTCAAGTTAACCAATTATTGGAAATCCAGTGGTTTAGGGATTTTTGTGGAATTTCTGTGGGTGGCAGGATCTGTATGAACCACCTCAAATTCTATAGTTCAGAAGAGAAAATTCATGCCTAAAAGCTAGGCTATTTTATTCAAACCCATGATAAGAGGGCAAGGAACTGTAGAGCTTCCAACATTCCTCCCACAAAAACTCATGATCTTGGCCCCCAAAAACGGGTTGATAGTGCGCAAGTCCAAATTTAGCAAAGTCCTTCAAGACTTTGGGCCCCTGGGTGGCAGGCTGAACTTATAAAACAAGCCTTTGTCAGGAGAGACTTACACCATTGTGGTAGACAGACATATTTACTCACAATATTCCTCAAGATACCATCAAACAGACCTCAGAAATGGATTCTACGGCCAATTTTACCCCTAGTCACCACTGGAAGCATCACCTGAACCCCACTGGATTGGAACCTACACTTCTTTGGACACTGGACACCCATCACACGTTCAACATACCCAGTCACCAGCCTGTCACAAGCCTCAAGTCAAGGATCACAGCATTATGCTTATACACATCACAGGATACAAACATACATCTCCCCATCAGACTACAGTCATTACATATTATCAAGTACTCTTCTATTTCCATATTATGATGTCATCACACACTGACTCTGCAGCCTCAGACTTCATTTATGCACCCCCTGCATCCACCTGTCAACTCATGCAGTCTACTGTCACTTTACGCAGCCTTCATGCGGCCCTACTGCATTCTTCTGACATCATTTATGTACCCTTGACATATTATGACATCATTTGTAACTACTCCCACCAGCTAAAATCCCTCACATTGTTGTCTAGATTAGTTGAAACCCTAACCCACAAGCCCTCTGGGGCTCCACTTTTGTCTATATAAGGAGCTTTCTCCTCCCCAGTTGTCAGCTCCTCAGCTCAGTACTCCCCAGTTATTTACATACCACCTTCACACTTACCATCACATCTATACCTCACCACAACCCTCATATTTGCAAATAACTACTGAACTCACTCTCAAATCTCACATACCTGTCATCGAACAACTTCATCTGGAACTAGACCAGACCTATCACTTGATTGAAACTTGCCAAGCTTAGCTTGGTGGGTCTTGTTATCTGATAGTATAGAAGGGCAGAGTTTGCACCTCCATCATCCCCTTCTCCATTCAGCAAAAGGGTTTCACAACTGCTTTTGAGTCTTACACCGTACCTCCCCAAATTGGCACAGCAAGAATGCCACTTTGATTATTTTTCATCTGGTTATGTTCACAGCTGGTGAAAAAGTGTGGTGTTTTGGGGCTTGTAACATCCTCTGAGAGAAAGCTACAAAAAACAGCCGCCAATTGTGCACACTATTGGAAGTAGATTGTCTGCCACAATGGAAAAAATCAGGCCTACAGCCTGAGCTATTTTATTCTAAATAAAGTATTGAGGGCAAGGAATTGTAGTGCTTCAAAATATCCTCCCAGCCAAACTCAGAATCTTGGCTCCACAAAAGAGGGCAATAGCGTGCAAGTCCCTCCTGCCCAGGGCTGTTGGAGACTTGCTTTGCAAGACACGCACCCGCAGCAAAGGGACTTTGTTAAATTTGCCCTTCAGAGGTCTTTGCTTGGGAACATTTCTCCTGGGAATTTGGAGCACGTCTTCATCCTGAACATCATGATTATGGGTGAAGCAATAAAGGTGGTGATGTCTATGGATGGTGATTCTCTTTGTGTCAACAATGATCAGAAATATCTTCAAAGCATGTGCATACAAAATATCACTCCCACAAATCTTGTTCTTGTTTGTCTGGACTCTGAGACTTGTTTTCCAAAAGGAGATTTCATAGAGACTGTGCTCATTTCCACAAGCCCAGTAATCCTACATCACCCTCACATTGCGAGTACAGTTATCTGCTGGCCCACCAGCTCATTGGATTACATTGGTAACAGCAGCAATCCATCATGGTATTTAGCTGGGGTTGCAAACCAGAGCACAGTCTTTGTTCCCTTCACCAAATGGCAGGCAATTTACATTTATGGTGTTCAAAATTAATTTTCAAACTACTTTCTACATAAAATCATAAGAGCTACATGTCCAAAGTTTTGATGGGGTGAAAGTTGAGGGCTCTCTTTATTTCTAACACCTCTGAAAACTTTGATAAATCTCATGATTTTATGTAAAATGATATTCAAAAATCAATTTTGAACACCCTAATTGAGAACTCCTGCTCAATGGGTTTTTGTGCAAAATCTCTCAGTTCTTAAGCCACTTTGACATAGGGCAGTTGTCTTACTTTTGCTCTGTGCATGTGTGACAGAAGGATGACAGCCCTCCGGTGTACAAAATGGGAAGAAATTACCCCTCTCACAAGGCTGCGGGCTGCGCGGGGAGCGTTACAAATTTATTGGGCACTGTGGGGCTTCAACCTTAACACGCACTCGGCGGCCTTAGATGAAACATGATCATGCTACAAAGAAACCCCAGGGTTTTTAATAATTTCGAGGCGCAAACTCAACACTGCTGATAAAATAACGCTACAGCAGATGGGAAACTAATTAGTCGGTCATGACCGAGTGAAAAGGAAAGAGCAAGGGGAATTCAAGATGGGGGGTTGGTTGTCAGGATGGTACCATTCCAGATAAGACGGCTGAGAAAAAGTTGATATATTGAGTAGAGAGGTAGATTATCAGCGATCGCTGTAAGTCAATAAAGCGTTGAAAAAAGTCCACGCGTACCATGTAGATCAGAACCAGTTGCCCAAGAAAGGGACTGAAGGGATTGAGGGGATCGAAGGGATCGCTGGGATCGCTGGAATGGGGGGGATCGAGGGAATGGAGGGGATCGAAGGAATGGAGGGAATGGAGGGAATGGAGGGGATCGAAGGAATGGAGGGGATCGAAGGGATTTCTGGAATGGAGGGAATGGAGTGGCTCGAGGGGATCGATGGCGTAGACCGGACCGACGAATAAGATGAGATCGAGGAGTTCGATGGAGTGGATGGGACCGAGGGGACAGATGAGACCGAAGGCACAGATGGGACCGAGGGTACAGATGGGTGGAGAGATGAGAAATGGCTGCCATGACGAATTAAGCTGAGCGGGTCAGAGCCGGTCAAGTGACCTAGAGGCACGGTGCGTTTATCATGGGTGTTTGGCGAGTGCTTGGCGTCTGGAGCAGGCGGGGGACCAGCTGGAGCTTGTTGGAGTGGAAGGGTGCTGAGCCCTGGCGTTCCACCCATGAATGACGGGAGAGTGGGAACAGGTGGAGCTGGACGCGCTTCTTCTCCAGCGTCGGCTAACGGACTGGGCGCCAGAGGTAGGCCGGGAAGCGGCTCTGCATGAGCGGGACGAGGGACCGGCTGAGAATTCATTTTTTCCGCTGCGAGGTGAGCTGCAGACATCCATTGAGAAACTGCAGCCGCAGTCGATGGATCCTTTTGCTCGAGTTCGGATTGGATGAGCTGGCTAAGTCGGGAAGCAGAAGGCGGCGGACTGGGCGGTAGGGCCGCCGGGGGTGATGCCGGACGGGGCTCAACAACAGCGGGATGAGGAGCCGGGCGAGAGTCATTTTCCTCTGCCACGGCGTGAGCTGTGGACATCCATTGGGAAACTGCGGCTGCAGTCGATGGATCCTTTTGCTCGAGTTCTGATTGGATCAGCTCGGAAAGTTGGGAAGCGTCAGGTAGCGGGCTGTGCGCAAGGGGTGCCGGAGGTAGTACCGGTCGTGGTCCCTCAACAACGGGAGGAGAACTCGGGTGGGAGTTGATTTGCTCCGCTGCGGAGTGAACTGTCGTCAACAATTTGGAAACTTTGGCCGCAGTTAATCCATCCTTGTCCTCGGACTCCGCTGCGGAGTGAACTGTGGACAACAACTTAGAAAATTGGGCGGCAGTTAATCCATCCTTGTCTCCGGATTCTGACTGTATCAGATTGTAAAGCTGAGCAGCGCTGGTTAGGTTGGTTTGTGGAGTTGATCCGGCGGATGATGGCAATGGGATTGCCGGAATGGATGGAATGGATGGGATCGCTGGAATGGATGGGATCGCTGGAATGGATGGGATCGCTGGAATGGATGGAATCGCTGGAATGGATGGGATCGCTGGAATGGATGGGATCGCTGGAATGGATGTAGTTGATGGGATCGATGGGATCGAGGGAATAGAGGGTATGGCTGGAATAGCTGGGATAGCGGGGATTGATGGGATGGATGGAATGGCTGTGATTGATGGTAAGGCTGAGATGACTGTGGTATTATCGTCGGGAACGTGGCGTTTGGCGCGCGATGCTTTCGCGGCTGCGGATGATGTTTTGTTCACTGGGATGGTGCTGACACCAGGATTGTTGCCAGACAAAAATGACGGGAGGACGTGGACGGGGGTCGAAGCATCCTCGGCGACTGCAGTAGATTCGACAGAACTCAGGTCATCTTCGACAGTGCTATCGTCGGGCTGATCTTGAGCCACCGGCTCCTCAACCGGATATTGGACCATCGGCTGCTCGTCCACGGCAGGGGTCGACGGCAGCGGCTTCTGTACCACAACTGAGGATTCAAGGCGGGGAGTAGCAGGCACAGAGCTGGCGACAGCAGCCGATGAATGCACATTAGCTGTTTTCGGCGAGTGAAGGTGCGAGAGCACCGCGGAAGCCGTAGCAACACCGGGTATCCCCTGCTTGCGGTGGACAGGCTTGGAAGAAACATAGTCCAAATCCGTGGGGGTTGAATCGCTTGATCCACCAAGCTCGCCCAAAATGCCAAGTACCATCTCCCTTTGTCGGCGTTGAAGGGAGCTGTTGATTCTGTTCAGGGCTCGCCTGTGCTTCAAGGCTACCGGCTGGCCGGGGGTGACCATCGAGTTCGAGCCGGCATGCCTGTGGTCCGGTCCTGAGCTTCCTAGCAAGCCAACAAACAAGCCTCCAACTAGTGGGACTGGCTCCAAGGTAGCGACGACGCCAGGGACCAGGTTACTCGTATCAAGTGGGGAACAAGACGATTGTCCGGCTGGCAATACAAACACAAGAATTCAATCAGTTTTTCTTGGCCATGTGAGCTGACAAAAATCTATCTAGAGTGCGAGATGAGCCTACTAAGTATGCTGATAGCGGCAGCAACAAAAAAACAGGTAATACGCGTCATGGCTGCTGATTATCGGGTGAAGTAGCTAGGAGGAAAGTCGGGAGTTGGAATTCGAGAGACGTGGAATCGAGAAGGAATGACTAAGGTTATTATGAAAAACTGGCAAGAGCTGGAGGCTTTGGATGGCTGGAAGATAAATAGGGAAGATACCGGCCCTACGGACTGGGATATCTATATATACGAGAATAGAGCACTGAGCGGAAGCCTGCAAGAACCAGTGGCCATCATGGGACATGAGCCAAAGCCGGTCAGGATGATCGTTATCCATGCTCACTCGCGGATTTACTCGGGAAGCATTGATCGCAGTGGCGGAGTTCTCTCATTCTCAATCAGTACCCCCATGCTAGAGTGAACCTAACAAAGTCCCTGCCTGAAGGGACCTGAAGGGAGTTTCTGAAGTTCGATGCTAGAGAGCCAAGCATCCCAGCCTTGGTATGATACCCTGTTATAAGTTGACCATCGAAATCAGAACCGCCTGTCGTCTCACCCCCATTAGCGTCCTGTGGTATATATACCAAGATCTAACCCAGTCCCTATTTCCCATCTATGAATAGGGCTTGTTTGATTTCTCGCAGACAGCCGAAAGCAAGGGCACGCGACCAGAATGGATTTTGGACGTGATTTGTGCAGATCATGTCTACCACATCTTCTCAGCTCATTTATCAGGCAGCAGTAGTATTTTCTATCACCCACAATGTTGCTTGTGCGTAAGTTTAAAGAAATATACAAAAATTGAGCTGCTGAGCACAGACCTGCTCACTGCAAAATCCAAGATTTGATGGTATTAGCGATGTTTCTTGTGATGCATGCATGAAACAACGGGGGCAGGCATGAGCTAGTCTTCAACTCCAGCAAATAATTTAATCCCAGTAATAGGGGGGTTCACGTAAGGCTGATTTTGCAAATCAGCAACCAAAACCAGCAGATGCAGCTTTTGAAAATCGTGAGAAAGCAAAAAGGTTTGGCTGGGCAGCTCCCCTTTGGAAGCAATCTGCAAGGCATAAACCTTACTCACAGGTGCATGAGCAGACAAAATCAGCATTGCTTTTTTTGCAACGTGAACCCCCCTAATATGTGGTGGCACGGAATATCTGTTGTTTATTCTTACCACAATTTAGAATCTACCACTTCATTTTGGTCCCTGATGCTGCTTCTACGCTCCCCAGCAGCAGCAGACTTTGTTGAGTTCACGGTTCTTTGCTGTGTGATTTTTTACCCCATTTGGCATTACTTAGTCCATTAATTTAGGTTCTTTCTTTTTCTACATATATTCTAGTTCTATGTCTCTTTGTTTTATTCCTGTCTTGCTCCTTCATGCTAGCTTATCACATAATCTATTCTCAGGTCTCAATTCATTACAAGAAAAACTTGCTCAACTGCCACCAGGTGACACACAAGATAGTGCTGTGGAACTGCTGTTCTAGCTCCTGACTCCTCCCAAACATCCAACAGCATTCTTTTGCACAGTCACTCCGGACATGGTCAACAGCAAGCCTTGACAAAGCATTGTGCAACAGCACAAGCTTTGTTGGAGTTTATCAATGTTGAGATGATGGGGATAAGACCTTCCAGCTGCTGTTACCTCAGGTTAAACAGAGCTGAGATGGAGAACAAGATGTCACATACTGTGAAAGGTAAATGAAGAGGATTGAAGGAGACAGCAAATGAGTAGACTAGACAACAAAAGAGTAACTGTGAAATACCAGAATGTTGGCTGTGAGCTATGGTCCAAATACTGGGACAGTGAAGATGAGCACCTGTGAAATGCCAAAATGTTGGCTGAGCTATGTACAGTCCAAATGCTTGAACAGTGGGAATGAGCAAACTTGAGAGATCAGCTCCTAATGGTGGCAAAGATGAGAAACAACACAGTTGAGTGAGGAAATAGGAAAAGGAAATACAGGGACAACTAGTCATCTGATATGCACAAGAAGTGAAACCTAATTAGATGATAAACAAAGTTGAGCCACATTTATTCCTTGTTACTCAACCTAAGCTGAGGTACATCTCTTGTGAAATGTTGCTGTAACTTAACAGTTACCTAAACAGTCAATTGGTTGCAGCTACACAAACTTTTCCGGCAGTGTGATTTTCAATTGGTGACAGAATAGTCTGGAAGAGGATATTCCTTGCATAATCAATTCATATATGATCTGATTTTGGGCAGGAATATTCCAGTTTTGTCAAAACGTATGAATCTGGTGAGAATTATGGTATTCAAAATTGCATAAGATTTTTTTACATAAAATCATAAACTGCAATTTTGGCTGGGAGATGTCACTTCAAGTTTTATGCACACTGACATCTCCCAGCCAAAATTGGTTTTATGATTTTATGTAAGTAGTGACATATGCAATTTTGAATACCATAAATGTATCTGATGAGATCATATCATATGTGGTGAACAATTGTGTTTTTTGTGGGAAGGCAAAAAGGGAGGTTGACTGAATCCACTCCACCTAAAAATGCTTTGCATTGCAATTTGCAAGCATGAAATTGATATTGAAATTAAGACAAGTATTGTAAGTATAATCATGAACACTTTTTAAAAATGTATATTCAAAGGGGCATAATGGCTTCAATGTTGCAAAAGCATAAATGAAAGAAAAACTGAATTTATTGGACTACTTCAGCTCCTCGATGAACTCGCTTGGCTCAAATGAAAATGGTTCAAACAAAGTATCAAGTCTGGGTAACGAGAAGGGATATCTGAAATCCTGATTTCCTTTCGTATTGTCATTGTCGAAATCTTCAGGCCGATTGAAAGGCAAACTGGTAGATGCTGAAAAGATTCAGCCAGTTTCCAAGAAAACGACAGGAATAAGTCTCCGTTTTTTTCTCGTTGTAAAACATGATGGCAAGATTGGTTATATATACTCTAGCTGCTGCTTACATTTTGTTGAAATTGAAGAGGTCTCCAAAGAACTTGGCTTTCTGCTACGCTCTTCGTCATCCACTCTGGGGCACTTGAGATGCGAGGAGGATACGGGACGCGAGAATCTTTTTCGGATAGATTTAGTAAATGACTGGTGTTGTTCCTGGCTAGCCGAAGGTGAGGCCTGGGAAGGTTTTCCTCTCCGAGAAGCTTTGGCACCTCGGTGAGGGGATTGGTTTGGCAAGTTGGATTTACCGGTATGGTGCTCTCCGGGTCGCTTCGAGTTCCGCTTCGGTGCTGGTTCTCTTGCGTTTGTTTGCCTGACAGATCCAAGGAACCGGCCGACGGCTTTCATCCAGGCCCGCTTTTTGTGTTTAATACAGTCTACCAAAAGGCGTTTAGGATATTGACGTTGTCCTCTGACATCAGACTTCCTCTTATCCGACGCTTCATTCTCTTTCGTAATCTTTCCCGGCGCACAACCAACTTTCCAGAGATTTTTAGGATGATTTGAAATCAGTTAACCTTCAGGACCAAGGAGATTGTATATCATATCAAGGCATCGCTCACTGACCAGGATACGAAGAATATCTGTAAGGCTGTCTTGGAGTCGTTTCGCCATCAAGGTGGTGGCCAGATGCTGGTAAATCCGTGCTTTCATTAAAGATGGCAACAACACATGAGCGTTTGATTGTAGCGCTGGAACATGCACACATAGCGCGGGGTTGGCTGAGATACTCACTGGCAAAGGGTCAGGTCTTCGCAAGAGTTCCAATCATCTTGTTCCCACATACTTTGAGGTGTCAAAAAGCTTCAGCCTCTGCGCGAGTGTGGAATAGATAATGTTTTTCCGGTTTTCAGTCCAAGCCGATCGATGGAATAGTTGGTGAAGCCGGCGCCTAAGCTGGAGCGCAGTTAATGTGCCTTTGGGAAGACGATAAATGCTTTTTGGGAAGTCTGATGGCCAGTCACAGGACTCGAAGGGCAAGTTTGAGATACCTTTTTGTCTTGAGGATTTTGAAATGGGCTGGAAAAACAGTAAGCACAAGTGGAAAGGTACCCAGGCGAGTTCTTCAGTCAGGGTATCGAAACCAGTTGGCACCTCCATCGCTCCAATCATCAAGATTCGGCTTCGAGACTGATTGCTGGCTTTACCTTTGCGGTCTCTTCAAAGTTAGAACGCGTCACCTTGAAGCGAAAAGCTAATCTGACACAAACGATGGATACGCGCCGGGAAAAGCTCCGCGTGTTGTCTCGAAAATATGGAGCTCCCGCCTAGAAATCTGATTATCATCAACCCGACGACGGTCTTCTCACATGTGACTAAGGCGGATTATCGATGCTGTTTATCCATCCACTTTTTGTCGCCATTGAACTCGAAACTTTGCAAGTCGACTCGGTGACTCGGGGTGAGTGACCCAAGTGTTCCGTTGCTTGACAGTGACACGCTACCGTCGCCAAACCCTGCCGAGGTGTTGTTCTATGTAGGGAAATCCCGAGAATCTGATCTGGTGCAAAATCGACTCAGGAGAAAACATAATATCTCATGATTGGCGAGAATTTGTCCGCGTCAAGCTTTGCTCCATATCAGCTACATCGCTTCATCTCGTTTGCTTCAAGCACACGCACAATGGCTCTTACGCGATCAAGCACTTGTATGTATGTGCCTGACACAAAACAGGTGTAACTGCCACGGAAGAAAAACAGCGCTGCAGACCAAAACTCAGAAATTGGGAACCTTTTCGAATCCACCAGCAATTATGAAGCAAAAAATAGTTCTTAACCCTATCGTATTCAAGGATTCTGAATTCTGCAAAGAGGTTAATTGAAGGCAAGTAAAGAAGCTTGGGACCTCCCAAATTAATTCTATCCCTGGTCTTTAGCCACAATTACTTCAATCTGGGTGGATTTTTTCTTCACGTTCCAATTCACTTTTTGGAAGTCTGTGTAAGAGTTATGTCTAACTGAAACCAGACCAGATTGACATTCCAGCGTAAACAGATTTCTGAATGGTAATATCAACGTCATAAATTGATGAAAAGACAGAACGTCCCCATTTGCGCAGTAATACAGTTTGACCAAGTCATAGTGACCCGGCGTGCTACTCGGAAAGATGAGAAACAGAAAGAGAGATTCTGGACGTTGTCAAATCGGCCCCCTGAGTTAGCTTTATCCGGTGTTTTCCGCCTTGAATTCTCGAGTTCACGAGGACGCAAAGCATCGGATTTTGTTCTGAAACTATTAAACAATTTATGAATGGTGTTTGATGGCCTTTACTCCGTTGGGTAAATTTCTTCGCTGATGATGTGTGCAGTGGATTTGAGTGTGACAGGGACAATGGTCCTAATAAGCGCGCTAGATACATAGTTTGGGGGAGGCAAGTTAAAGCAGATACTTACAGCAAATGTTTGGTATGAAACGTTTAAACCCAGTCAGAAAACTTACTTTCTCGCTTCATTCTCATGTTGTGCCTCGTTGGACAGGATCTGTTGGACACGATGTTGTTGATGTAGCAGGTATATTTTTCTTCGTCTGGATATGTACACTCAGCATATCCTCACGAGGCTATGAGAAACAGGGAGGAATAGCTGAGCCCGGTTGAAAATACACTCACCTACAGTCTCTAATCATCCCAGCTTCCTATTTTGTACTGTTTTGTACATACAATCACCGTAGTGCTGAGCAAATCAGGAGTTCAACCTCCAAAAGAAGATTCAGTCCACTAATCCTCGCAACTTTACACTCGCACTGAAATGTATAGAGCCAACATGTAGATAAAATTGTTTCCTTGGCTAGTAGATGGAAAGCGTGCTTGAGCTTCTTGGAAGCTTGCGAAAGAGGAGGGCGGTTAGAACCAGATATCTCCATAGGCTGCGTAATTCTTGGATACTAGAGTGTAGACTGTAGATGATGCTGTGCGCCATATTTAAAGGCGTGAAGAATTGAACTTGCACCAGAGTATAAGTTAGTTCGCTAGGTTCTGCCAAACTACACACTACTCCAAAAGGATACGTACGACATCGGCTGGTGAAGAGAGAAATACCACGGCATTGCGTGTCTCGATTGTGCAGATTGGTTGGGAGCATTCACCTGGGAGGGACAGGGGAGTAAGCTATAATCTCCTCAATTATTTGTTAGAGCCAGCTGATTGCTTCATCGTGCACTGCTTTATGCCCTGAAATGTGTATCACTTTACTCAACAAACCACGTCGAATTAACCCATAACACCGGTGTAAATAGTGGTACCCTCAGATCAAAGTAGTTGCAATCCGCTTCGATCAACTTCAACAACCCTGCGCCCAGTAGAAAATAGCCCAAAGACAGAGGGAAAAAAAATGAATGGCTCAGGGGAAGCTTATAGTATCCGTAAACCAAATAGACTCACATAAAATGGACAAACAAACAACATCGCCTTTGTTCTTTGAGCCTTCCACAGTGAACGGCGCATCGTGATTGGTCGCAGTAGTGATGCCCCAAAGGATTGTGATTTTTTTTCGCCCCCGGTCTGACATAAAAAGGGCCACCACCCAGGTCAGACTTGTCCCCCATCCGCCTCAATTTCCTCCTCCCCAGATAATTTCCTTCCCAATTTCTCATTCCAGCAGACTGCTATACACACATTTCTTCCTCCCCTTGATCAGACTCTCTTGACGGTCTACATGATTTCCCCTCCATCCATCTCAGCCTTGGGCTACTCGGGCTTGATTATTTCGACAAGCCATATTCCAAGTCCATGTACTCTTTTCTTTGCCCGGCCGAGGCGTTCTTCAGGCCGTCTTGAATGCTCTCACTCAATTCCACTTGACCTTCACTGCTCTTCGTCGACCTGCTCTTCATTATCCCCTATCCGAACGAATCTCTCTTGAAGGACTGGTCATATTCTCGTGATTTTATTTCTGCAGTCTTGATCATCATCGCCATCCCGTTGCAGCGGCAACGACTGCAAAAATCCGGTTGTCGTTTCTGTGTATATTTAATGGCTCAACAAGGCTTGCTACTCCTATGATCATCTCTGTCTTCAAGCATTGAGACTTCTCCGAACGTATATTTTTTATGAATCCCATTCTCTCTGATCATCGATCAACCACGTTTAACTCGGCTGAATGTTTGATATTCTTCAGAATCAAGGCTACGTTTGCATGAAATTACATGTATCCGATTGAAGTGGCTCTTGACGGATCATCATTACTATGACCATGTACTCAAGCATTAGCATCGCGATTCATCTGATCACGAATGCCTTCAAACATTAAGATTCCTTGCATCATCTAATGTCCTAGCACTGGTGTCACATATCACCCGCGGGCGAATCCGTCATGTTAATAGTGATGTCCTTCAAGGCTACCTTGTCAACGACAAAGGCATTAACAATTCTCGATTCTCGACCAACAATATAGTTGGGCTGCCACTGATTTTATTTCAATCGGTCATCATTCCCTCATTCCTCCTTTATTTTGCCGGTGATTTTTTGCCAACAGGAGAAGGATCAAACTTTTGAGATTGGATTGAAAGACACGACATTCATCCAACTGGCTTTCTCTGGTGTCTCTTGTCTTGTATAAGCCAGTTGCTTCGTTTCTAATCTCCTGAATGAGATTGTGGGGTAGATATCCCCTTCGACTGAATTTGTTTTCATTTTCGGGCGTGTCCGACAGAGTGTGCAGCAACGCTCAGCTCTATAATTTACATTATACATATTCAAATTCATTCACCTTGAGTAACACGCCGATATCCTCAACACGGTCTTCTGCTCTACCCCGACATTCGACCCATAGGATGACATATGTGAGCCGATTCTTTCCTTTTTTTCTCACATCGTAATCCTTAAGAAGAACGCACTGAAACAATTTCAATTTCTTTAGCATCAGGGCCAAGCTTCAAACGCGAAGCACTCCTCTCTCAAAAGGCGCGCGATCACATCCGCCGAGCCACTTCAAAGAGCTGCACCTATCTTCAAAGAGCGCGATAGGGTTTATGTCCCGTCTTTGATGCATCCCTATCATTACCCGAACGGGTCAGCTGGACCATGGGGTACGTAGTTCCTCAACTGCAGTGTCAGGCGGTCCACGTCGTCAACTGTTTTTGTTATTGATTGACATGTTTGCTTCCCAACAATCATTCAGGTCTCATTTGCTTCCCAACTGTCTTCCTTTCAGATCAATCCGCATCATCCATGTCCTAAAGAATAAGGTTGTATCCTTCGATGCTTTAGCAAAACCCAATCGTTGCCCATACCTCGATCAGAGATGTATCTTGGTTAGTCGCTAATGTTTTTTTTATTCATTGTTACTAGGCTTTCGCTGATTAACTTCCTCTTGTGCATGTGCAGTTAGTCGCGAAATGTTCGCAAAATGAGTAAAATTCTATACTCTAAGACCTTGGCGTCACAGGGCATATCCTGCATCCGACGAGTCATGTAAGACAATGAATTAGCAAAACGCACACGTTGCACATACCCCGGTGAGAGATGTGTTTGGGTTAGTCACTATTGTTTTCCCTATTCACTGACACAGGTACCCAAGCTTTTGCTGAACAACCCTCTCCTTTATTGTGTGCAGCTAGTTGCTAAATGCTGACAGATTTATATTCTAAGGCCTTCACATCACAGGGCATATCCTTTATTCGACAAAAGTGCTCACAATGCATCAACGTGTACCCAATCCTAAAAACCGAGGCCGTATCCTCCAATGCGTTAGCAAAACCCACTCGTAACGTTGAACACACCTCAGCCGGGGATGCATGAAGGTTCGCCGCTAATGTTTTTCTATTCATGATTACTCGAGCTTTCGCTGATCATCCATCTCCTTCATCATGTGCAGCTAGTCACGAAATGTTGACAGGTCGACTAGAAATGTACATTCTAAGACCTTATCGTCACAGGGCATATCCTGTATTTGACGAGCGCTCACAATGCATCAACATGCCAGCCTACATACCCTTGGCCACTGATCCGATCAAGACGCGGTCTGATTTTCATGTGCTGCAAGATCACCAGCTCACTTTTCATTGCGGGAGTATCCGTAGCAGATGTTTTTTATACTCGAGTTCATGATCGCGGCTCAGCACCAAAGTGTTGTGTGATTCGGTACAGCAGTCGTTGTGGTGATTGCATCCATGTATGCCAGCAGCCAACTGCTTTTCAGATACACTCTTTCGGTTATCATATCCGACTAGGAGATTAAGCTGAAGCGGTCATCGCGACATGACTGGTACATGCTGAATATAACGCATGGTTTTCATTTGACTGATGGGATATATCCGAGGTTGTATAGCCGATTCACAGTGAACAAGAAGTATCTTGAAACATTTCATGATCTGTGAAGGTAGAACCAATTAGACGGGGCATTCAATATCCCTTCCTCTGGTCGCGGGTCCCTACGAATGCCACAACGGGTGATGGCGATGAGCGGTCTGCTTTGCGTTGACATCTCAAAACAGAGAGATCGATGGATGTGTGAACGAAGATATCAACTTCAAGACCATCGTATATTCGGGAGCGGGTGGTACTTTTTGATTGCGCCGAGCTTCCACCTTCAGAGCCCGGCTAGATATTGCTGCGGAAGCTGCATCGGCTTGAAGATGCGGAAGTCTGATTCGGGCCCGATGATGATGTCATCAGGTCCATTTCTCCAGGTTTTCGTGGTCGAGACGCCGAAGGAGCTGGATTCCGAATACCTATCATCAACCAATCTTTACTCTCGACCAAGCAGCGATCGACAAAAGGCAAACTTCAGACAGGCGAAACCAAAGCAAGAGGAGGACGCCGGAGCGCACATCGTACCTGATTCTCCGCCATCAAAGCGAGTCTATCTTTCTCACCTTTACATTTATCATCCCCGTCACTGACTAGCCATAAGACCTGTCGATTATAGATTATCAATCTCAGCATGGATTCCGGTATCGGAAGAAGCAACCGAGTCGATACCCAATTTGATCCCCTCCGACCGTTGACGGCGTGGCTACCATAACCGATCTTTCGCTCGCCTACGAGGTATGCACTCCCCCCCCTCTAAGCCCCACAAAGACCTCCTGTTGATCTTGCCCTACAACATTCGATCAGTTCACCTGGCCGTTTACTCTCTCACACTGTGCAGACCAACTCAAATCTTCGCCACTTGGGCTCACTTAGATCTGATCTTTCGCTCGCCTCCGAGGTATGCACCTCCCCCTCTAAGCCCCGTCACTCATACCACAAAGACCTCCTGCTGATCTTGCCTTACAATATTCTATCAGTTCGCCTGGCCATGTACTCTCTCAGACTGGGCTGACCAACTCGAATCTTCGCCACTTGGACCCACTCAGATCAGATCCCGATCCGCTGGTGTAACCTTGTCTGTTGGGTCTCGCCCAGTGCTGGTCGATCGTGCCTGACAAGAGCTTGACAAAAAGAGGGCAGAGGTTAGCTTTGATATCCTTCGATCATTCGAATATTCGATTTTACTAACCCACCTCCTCTCAATCAGAACGAGAATCCGAATAGCAAACAGATAATACGATATATGCGAAGATATCGATATCACTCAGACATTGGAAAAGCTTGACGCCGCAGACTCAATCTTAAAGTCTTGGGCAGACGGCAACTCATCCAGCGGTTCCCCAAATCATTTATAACAATTTTATGCTATCGAATACGGAGCTCAATCTATTCTTGGCTCCACTTTCCAGTTTTTTTTTTCTTTTCTTTTCTCAAGCGTCATTCATGAATTTTTAATTTTTTGGGGATTTCTCTTTGTACTTTTATCTGCTTATCATCTCACAATTCACTTCGGTTGCCTGCAGTATTCTTTAAATATTATTTGTTGTCTTATCATGTTGCATTCTTTATGTACTCTTCTTGGCTTGATCTGCTGTCCAATTGGCAATTTTTTCTCTCGGGTAGCTGTTGGAGATCTGTAGTCATTTAGGTTTCCTCCGTATTCCAGTTTCTTGCAGTTATCTTATCCTCAATTGAGCTTGAGTTACACTGGTGTTTCTGAACAACACTAACTGGCCACGCCCATTTGAACATATCAAGAAATGGAACCGCAGTCGGGATCATAATCAACCATCATCAACCAATCAAAAGATAAGATCAAGAGAAATTCCCGATCACAAGATTGCTGAGCCCTGTGAGAATCCGACTGATTGGGATGACTATGAATAGCCAGGTAAGGTTGCAATCAGTCTACTTCAACCTGTCGGTAATTTGATTTTCCTTTTGGAGACTCCTTCAGGTTGAATATTGCGGTTGAGAGGAATCCATTTCTCTGGATATCCTGGTGGGATTTTATTTACGGTCTAGCCGGTATCCCAGTGTCAATGTCATATTCTAGTATGTATTTACACCCTCCTTCATGAGTCACTTGAATTTAATCCTTCCTTGTGGAGGGCGGTAGGCTCTCTCAGAAAAAAGTAATGACATAGTAAACCTACCTAGAGCAGCTATATTGTGATGTTTGTCCAGTGGAAAGATGATACATATATACTTGCCAGAGGAAAACAATGCAGGAAGTCTCATATTGGAGTGAAAAGTGAGGAAAGGGGGAAAAAGGAGTAGAAGAGGGGTATACAATGACTTTCAGGCTCTGGCGGTTGAGTCGGAGTCGTGAAATTATGTACAAGTGTTGTGTTTTCAACCTCCTCGTCTCCGGATCTCCTCATTCCCCATCCCATCGGTTTGCACGGCTACACCAGCACGAAGCCAGGATCGTCCACATAGCGTTCTCGGGAAACTCGAGGGTAAGTAAACTTAGCGCTTGTCCTTTCTACACATGTACCTTCCAGTGCCCACCAAAGCTTTGTAGGAATAGTGGTGCACAATCGAAATCGAAACCAATCAGATGGGCTTCCTCTACAATTGTCATCGTTGGTTGCTTTGCTTGCCAGGTAAGTCGATTACAAGATGGATACAACTGTCTGTTCAACTTTGAGCACTCTCGTTAATCAATATCGGACCATTGTTGGCCGTTGGTCATAGCCGCATACGTGATCTTTATTCTGTGTCTCGGGATACCGTACATCCAAAGAGGGTTCGTCAATTCGCACATTGAGCATTCAATCGGAAGACACCAGTGATACCAATAGACTGGAATAACCAACTCGTGCAACAATCCATCCCTGTTTGTAAATCCTCGATAGCGCAATATACCTTCACTGGGTCCATGTACCGGTCCACGTAAGGTCATTTCCGCCCCTTATCTGGCATTTTTTTTTCGCATTTTTCTGATGTCATCATGTTTTGACACAGGCGAATTTCGATGCTCCAGAATTTTATGGCATAGCACCTGGTCAGGTTCGAAACTTTCAACTTACCACACCCGATGGAGCGAAGATTGGTACTGTAGAAATCTCTATCAGCTTTCATTGCTCCCAATTAGCTCAAATCGTCTTACTTCAATGCAATGTCTTTATTTTTGTGCTGCTAAAATTCAAGGTGTATGGCATGCCCTGCCTGAGGCTGTCTACGTGCGGCATTTTCAGCAATCCGAGGACTTTTCCGGCTCATTGTTACAATCCCACACCGGTGCAATCCCGTTGTCGGTGTTCGAAAACGCCCTAAGGTAGAGAAAACCCAACTTGCTAAATTTAAAGACTGCAGGCTTCTTACCTGTATCTCTTATCAGAACCCATAAAACAGTTCTCTATTCGCACGGCAACGCTGCCTCGCGAGCCCAAAGCTCCCGAGCCTCACTATTACGTTCACTTTCGGGATCAACCTATGGGGCTTGTGATGAAGGTCTCAATTTTGTTATCTATGATTATCGGTTCATATCGTTTTTTTTTCTTCAAAAAAGATTCGGCTGGGCAAAGTAAGGCAAAACGCTCACCAGTTCGCCTGCTATTATTCATGAAAACAGTGGCTTTGCCGATTCATCTCCCCCGAATTTGTTCCCACCGTCTGAGGAGGGTTTGATCAAGGATGCGCGGACCGTATGGGATTATATCGTGGGGTCGGGGGCAAATCCTAGAAATATCAGTATCATTGGTCAGAGTCTTGGTACTGGGGTCTCTGCCGCGCTTGCCCATCGCTTAATTACCGAGGAGAAGGTTACACCGAACTCATTATGTTTGATTGCACCGTTCACAAGCATCCCGGAACTATTGAGTCAGCACCTAAGTTGTCTCGATCATATCTCGAAATCCTTGCACGAGAACTGACACCTTTACTTGGCACTTCTGAAGAGACTTATTCTCTGTTCAAGGTCATACCAATTTTGCAACCACTCTCTATCTTCCCAAAAGCACAATGTCAGTCTCGGAGTCTTGGCTTTTACTCCATTGTTGTTCCGCGTGTCTGAAGTATTGTTGACACCATTTGCGCATTTTTCAAACCAGCTTGGCTTTTGGATACGTTTCTAACCACCCACTTCAATACTAAGTCCCTAATCCCAGCAATAACCACAAATATCATGTTGATCCACGCACAGGTAAGTTATTGAGATCTGTATCCCACCAAACTCGCAGAGAAAGTGGTCAGTATTATCCTGACTGTGGCTCAATTCTAATCGGATCAATAGGATGACATTGATGTGCATCCATCCCACTCAAAATCCCTGTTCGAGTACATTCATGAGCATCACTCAGCCAACGTAACTGTGGGGGATAGCAAGGATATTCCAATTCTACTTCCTTCGGCCCACAAACAATCTCATCTCTCTCCAACGCCGATCCTGCCATCATCTGATGACCGCTTCAAGCCTGTGATTAGAACCCACGAAATAGCTCATTACGGAACACTCCACCAGTTTAGTCGTCTCCACAGCAGAAGTCAAGCTATCTTTCTCGACGCTCAGCGGGGTGGGCATAATCGGGTGGGGTATTCGGGCACCGCGCTTCGGGCCATGGCTGAGATGATTTGCAAACCCTCGCCTTAATTTGTAACACAACTGATACACAGCGTCAGTCGAGGCATGTAAAGAACTACTGTCTTTCTCTTCTTGTCTTGTTCATGTTGCCATAAATTTTTTTCTAGATTATTGTTACATAATCATCCTGGTGCTCTCATTGATTAGAACCACAACCAATCATTGTCGAATCGAAGTCTCTGATTTCAATGAGTATAGAGCAACTCATCTAGTTAGTGTACCTAAGCCGCATAAACCTACTGTATCCCATATCAAATCGTTATTTTATGCAACCTGCTTTCCTTTTCGTATCCTGCGACATATGTGCGATTCGGGTGTCCTTGGCTGGGTGGCATCTGAAAAAGATACTCGTGCTTAGTTTTACAGACTGTCTTCCGTTTTTGGCTATTAGTTCCACTTTGTTTCGTATTATCTCATGAGGCTTGTTCTCAGCATATGATTAAGCAAACACGGGTGTAGTCCCTTCTTGACCCTTTGGCTAGTCACTCACACATAGCTATTTGGAGCCTAGTTACCTTGGGATGGTGATGAACCTTGGCAGGAGGACGTTACACTTCCACAAATGAATACAAACAGATGTAGATGACATGATGATGGATGGATTCTCTGTTCAACTTAAAGTATACAAGTGCATGTGGCAAAAAACTAACTGTTCCAACATCTCTTGTTTTGGTTTCATATTTGATCTAGATGAATCTTGATTAGGCAAATGAGGCGATTGTTAAAGGGTTCTACGATCTTATGGCTATATTGATGATGCTGATTATGAAATCCCATCAGGATTGTGAATTAGTTTTCGACGGTGTCATTGTGTTTGGGGAAAGTCCTAAAATCCGAGTTGAATGCCTCCAACAACCTTTTCACTTTCTTCTCGCCCAAGCCAGGGCATAGCGAAAGTTCACTTGGTGACGCCTCAACGATTTGGCGAAACGACTAAAGAAGGGGGTGCCCAATTTTCCCAGATCTATCAACCTTGATATTCAAAATGTAACGGTCAGGCATGTATTCTAAATCATAATACTTACCCGAAAATTTGTGGCCAGTGTTAAAACATCAGTTTTATTTAACCCTCTGACAGTCGTCAGTACGTTCGTCAATCTCGACATATAATCGTCATCTATCTTCTCTTTGATTAGATCCGGCGGTCTCTTTTCAAAGGATTTGAACAGCTGGATGTATCTGGCAATTTCTGAATTGGACCATCCAACTATCAACGTGAACTCATTAATCATACAAGTCTGTGTAAAAACCAAGAGCAAAGCGAAATAAATTATTAGTGAAATCGCAACTCTCTTTCGACAACAAGACAAGGAAGGCTTCGGCTTACTTTGGTTATATCTTTCAAAACCGCTTCATGATCATTAGAATCACACAGGCACAATAAGATCTTAAGATCGTACGCTTTGTTCAATTTTTTGAGCCTCGTATCCAAGTAATCCGGATGTAGCCTGTGATATTTCAGAGATAAGAACAGCGAGCCGGTGGTCTGATTGAGCTGATAGTCTGAGATGGTATCTCCGAACTCCCATGGGACCGATTTGATCAACGTCAACACTGGGTTTCCTTGCTATATGCGTATATCCATCGATGCGTTTCACAGTTACGAGGTCGAAAGGCCAAATAAGAAAATTTACATTCAACCACGCGCAATTTGTTTTGGAGGCTTGATACCACAGTTGGAGTATGAAAAGACGACTGGGGACCGACTTGACATTTGTTGACGATGATGTTGTTCAAGTTTGCAGTCCGGTTGAGGGCTGCGGGGCGATTGTGACTGTCATTGGCAGGAGCAGCGTGATTGGATGTCTTGGAGGGGCCGATTGAGGTGGACGCTGCAGATGTTGACGGCTGGGCTTGGACCGCTGGTGCCTTCGTGGGTTGGTTGTTCTTGCTAACAAACGGCATCACAGTACTTGAGAACTTCCATGCGCGAAGTATTGAATCTTGAGGGGATCCCGATCAGACACGAGACACGTCCTAATAGACGACTCGGGGGGCCCTGGCCGCCTACGGGGCCGAGAGGGGTTTCATGCCAGGCCTCCCTTGGCTGCCAGCAAATGTGACGTCACAGTGTCCCTCCAACCCCCCAAAACCCTCACGCAAGAATTACGGAGTGCCTCCGGCAAAGTCCCAGGCAAGGAGGGCCTTGATCAAGTTTGATGAATGTAATATTTTTTAGACGGAAGGATTTCCAACATGAGCTCGAGATCTGCACGGGCACTGAAAGACTCCAGGGGGTGGATTTTCACGCAACATGATTGATCAGTGCCAAATGTAATTACAGCCATTAAGCAGCAGCTTTCGCAGTTGAGGCATCATATTAACTTGCATTGCCCATTTGGACGCGAGCTTAGGGTTCTTCTAAATTCAAAGGATCCATGAAAGGCGCTGGTGTACTCTTCTGGCCACGCGCCGAGTGCACCAAGCATCCGAAAAGACTCGCCTTATCGTCCAGCAGATCACCTCCTCACGTCCAGGAAACAATCGGCTTCCGCGTCCTGTGCGCAGGCCTCCTGCGCAGGAAATGCAGCCTCCGGTCTCACCCGGCTCCAACAGGAGCTCTGATGCTGATAAATGATGATTTTGATTACTTGACAATTTAAAAAGATCAGGTTTGAAGACGTCGAACACAGCAGCCGAGACGATCAGACACGAGGTGGTTGATATTTGGGCGAGACGAGATTGTGTGAGCCTCTGAGGGGATGGTGGCACACGACTCTCAAGACGATGCCGCACGCTGACACCCGCTGCAAGCTGATACGATCAGAGAACGGGCATGTGTGAGCTTGGCGATATAACCCCGATGCAAGTCTGGAGTGAACGAGGCTAGAGAGAAGACTTACAGGCGGATCCCAAGGGTGATTGGCCCTCGGCCTCAGCGCACGTGTGCGAGTGTCTGAATTCGTCAAGACAGCCTGTCGGTTGGCGGGGGTATTGGGGAGGGCAGAGGAGTCAGGCAGCGGCGCTCTTGCGGGGGGACAGAGAAGGACTCAGCGCACTGGATTGTTTCCTGTCGTTGCTTTGAGGATCAGGGCCGAAGGAAAATGCACAGTCGACCGTATCCGGGTCCTCCTGTTTGCTGTCGTTCAAGCGGCAGCCATGGGCAGCTGGCCGCCAGCCAGTCGAGGTCAGCACCCCGAGGACGGATGGACGGATGGGGAGAGCGCGGAACGCTTACTGATGGAGCCGGTGCAGGTCTCGCATCTCCACGCGGTGCTGGTCTGATCTGTGCACACTGGGTGGAGCGGATCAGGCGAGGGATGTCAGTGACTGGAGGGGAGGTAGCTTGCTGGCGGGGCGGATGCTGACCATTAGGGCTCTGGGAGAAATCGTAAGACGCGCAGGTGACGTATTTCCCGCTAGCTTTGCTGCTGCTTTTCCCGCCGAGGCACAGAAGGGAGCAGTGGAGTGCGACAAGGATCATAAGAGGGGTCTTCATCGCGTCGATGTTTCCGGTGGAAGAGGTCGGTAAGGTGGTGAATGAGAGACGGAAGCGTTTTCGGAGAGAGGGTGCTGCTTGTGAGCCTTGGTCAGGGAAGAAAGGAGTGATGGGTGGTCGTTTCTTGCAGTGCACGGCACCACCTGGAGAACTGACCTCTGACTTGACGAGCGGCACGGCTTCCCTGGGAAACGCTCGAGAGCTCTCAGCCTCTTGGGTGACAACTTCGTGTCCATGCGGCATTTCCGGCCCTTGACAGTTGTCCGTCAAACAGCAATTCATGTTGACAGTGGAGCAGACAGTCTGGAATATCGATTGCTTAATTTGAGTAGGTACATAATCACACACAATATGTACATAATTCCCTTCGGGGCCTCGGAGCCTCCAAGAATGGCGCCCTGCGAAAAATCTTGGAGGCCGGCGCAATTGAAGTACACGGAGACAAGAGGCCAGTTTTACAAGCGCTCCTGAAATGAATTACACGAAAACAGGCAAGGTACACGGATAGCTTGGACAACGGAAACGGACAGGAGCGGTCGGCCCCACAGAAAAGGCATGCACGAGTGGGGAGGGGCCCGCCGGAGGATGATTACGTACATACATGAAGGACGACGAGCACGGGGCGGGGCGGGCAGAAGAACGAAGCGAAGAATCTAGGGCGATAAATAAAGCAGCCGCCGGCGGGCAACAAGCAGAGAAACATGATGGGGCGGGAGGACCAGAAAGTGCATAAAAGTAGAGCGGACGGGGGTCCATTAGATGAAGCCCGCTGGACGTGGAGAGGGACCTGTGCGCCACAGACCGACGAGGCGAGAAAAGAGAAGGATGGGATGGATGAGAGGCACGCGGGTGTGAAGCAGAGGGGCAGGACGGGCGCTATTTCTCCTCCTGTTCGCCGACCCGGGAGAGCTTGAGGGAGCGGACGGGGATGCGGATGGGCGAGGCGGTAGCGCGATGGTCGCCGGTGGAGTAGGAGGATATCGAGTAGGAGTCGGCATCCCTAGGGGGCGAATCAGGCTGGGCTTTCTCGAACAGATCGACAACTGTGATCATCAACAACCCCTCAATCAGCTCCAGATGACTCGGGGGGTCTAGATACGCAACAAGCTGATGATCCGGCTTACTATTCGAGACTTTCTTGGCCTTGATGTCGAACTGAGGGGGCAAGATAGGCCCGGTAGAGAAGTGATGGTTATTGACGATCGGGCTGAGCGGGGAGACGGACTTGCGGAGGGAGAGCTGCCAGTCCTCGTCCCTGTTTCCGGGGGACTCGAAGGAGCCGACGGAGGAGACCGAGGAGTGCAGCTCGACCTTGCGCAGGGCCGACTTGAAGAAGGCGGGTGCGAAGCGCGACTCGGGCGGTTTTGGGGGGCCTTCTTTCTGCTTCTGTGGCGGCTGCTGGCGCGCTTTCTCCTCGGGCTGATCCGCCAGATGCAGCTGTTCTTGCGGGTGGTAAGGCTCTGGTGGCGGCGTCGGGCGCGACTCCTGGATGAGAGGCTGCTGCTCTTTCTCGGCTCCTGTCGGCTGCTGCTGCGGTTTTATACCCTGTGGCTGATCCCGGAGCTGCTCTAGTCGCTGCCGCTGCTGTTGGAGTAGCTTCTGTTGCTCAAGGCGTGCCTGTTCTGGAACCCGGTCACTGTGCTGATTCTTCTGCTGCGGGCTGATGTGGTTGTAACTTAGTTTGCCAAGGGCAGGGGATGACGTTACAGGATGAGCGGGCGAGTAAGCTGAGGTGGGTGACAGAGACATCGGGGCATGGGTCTGACTGGGTTGGAATGCTCCGTCCTAAGATTTTGAAAACAAGACATGACATCAGTGACTCAGCTGAGGGGTGAGTTTGAGAGTGGATATTTTTTGAATTTCAATTATGCATCCCAAGGTGCGTTTTTTTTTTTTTTTTTTTTTCTTCCTGAAGGTATAATAGTAGTACATGTGTGTGGCAGTCAAGGGGTCGTGATTAGGTAAACGGTATAGGAAAACGCTTCTTTGAGCAAGATATGCACGAGGATAGCCAAGCGATGAATTGAGATTGGAACGAAGAGGGAGAAAACGGCGCCGGAGAGAAGAAGGATACAAGAGTAGATAGACGACCAAGGAGGAATGGAAAACATGTTGGGGAGAGGACTTTTCAACGTACCCGGGGCGTGAGCAGACCGTTAGACGGATGGTACGCTGGCGATTCGGAGTACATGGGGTCACTAGGGAGGATGATAGGGGGCGGTTTGCGGGCCGACAGGGCCGGGTTATTGATGCTCTTGATAGGGATCAGCGAAGGCGGGCGCAGCAGATGGGAGGCCGCTCCCTCGGGGATCCGCTCGACCAGCTCGACGGTGAAGTCGGAGCTGCTAGCGATCGAGCGCGAGACGGCTGAGGAATGGCTGCCGTCATGGACCAGCCCTTCGTGGTCGGCGCTGGGCGCGAAGTCTCGACTCGAGACTGTCGACGAGCTTGCCCGTCGGTCTGAGGCTGGTGGCGTCGGGTTGGCCGGCCGTTCGAAGGGCTGCGACTTGCTTCCGTGAAGACGGTGGGAGGTGCCCATGCCGCGAGTCGTGTCGGAGCTGGCCACTGATCTCAACACTGGCCGATTGATCGACCGAGCAGGACTGTGCTCGCCGGGTACATTCACCCAGGGTTTGGGTTGATTGGCTGTAGGCTTTTGGAAGTGGGACGGATCGAGCTCATCGACTGTGTCCGCGTTCGTGTTGAACGTGTGAAGATGAGCTGGATGTCGGATGACTCGAGCCGGAGCGGGGGTGTGGCCACCTTGGATCATTTTCGAGAGCGAGCGAAAAAGGCCTACACCTGCATGGCCAGTCTGAGGGGCTGTAGATGCAGCTTGGGAGGATGAATACTCGGAGGACGAGTCGACTTGATAGTTTGAAGAGGACTGCGAAAGTGAAGCTGACATGGAGGGTGCCTGTGACTGGGGTGCAAGCGGATAGTAGTTAATAGATGATTCTTGGATTGTTGCCGCCTTCTCGGAGCTCGATCCATTGGCCGACCGTTTGTTATCCTTACGAGTGATCGCACGAAGGAAAGAGCGCCTGTTGTTTTTGTGGCAGGCGACCTTGAGTTGAGCACTGGTTTGGGCTGCTTGATACTCTGCTGGTACAACCTCCTCGAACAAGGCCCACATGTCGTCGTTGCGGCCATCAGGATTGAGCGGCGTGGGCCGAAACTCGAACTCTTGGTAGTCGGCTGGCTTGCATTTGCAGTGAATCAAGACCCAGCTGACTTCTTTGAGCTCATCATGGCACCAGCCCGAACTAACTAAGACGTCGGCCCATGCCTCGAAAAAGTTCTCGTCAACGAATAACGAGGGTAGTTCGATCGGGGTAGTATCGTAAGCGAAGACGGAAGGACTTCTGCTGTTTTTGATCAGTTTCTTTGAAATGCCTTTTTTGGGAAGAGGCGGGGTGATGCGAGGAGGAGGGGTGTTTGAGATGTTGGTATTGAAATCGAGGTCTGCAGGTTGATAAGTCTCCCTGCCAATAAATCCAGCACCAGTGAATGAGTCCCAATCCATCGTCTCGCGTTTCATCTTCATTTTGGCGTTTGAGGACTCGTCCAGGTTGAATTGCAGCTTCTTCGCGTCTGGTTCCTGGAATCCCCGGTTCATGAAGCCTGACCATTCTTTCTCGACGAGGGTCTTGAAGCGCTGGGGGCCTTCAAAGTTGGCGCCGTAATCGTCTTCTTCGTTGTCGAGATTCAGCTGGCCCTTGATGTTGAGTAGATGCTTGTAGGATGGAGAAAGTAGAAGTTTGGATGGATCTGTGGAAAAGCCAGCTTTGGAATGGTTGAGATATTGAGCGGCGCCGATTTCGGGGTAAGGCTTGAGGCGGTCCCAAGTCCTGCTTCGGGCAACGTTCCAAGTGCCAGCACTGTATATGAGATTCTTGTTGTAGAATGAGGTCAATCGCTGGAATCGGGCCACTCTCTCCAGTCTAGCGCTGGGATGGGTCTTGATCAAGGAGGGGATGATTGATGGGTAGCCCTGTATTGAGCTTTCCATTCGTAGAGGCAGCTTTCCTGTGGGACTTTGAGCCTTCAGATCGCGCATCTGTTGAAACAATTGCAACATATACATAGGATTTAGGTCAGGAAGGAGCCAGAAGTATGAATAAAAAAAAAGTGAAACATGCGTGTGCAAGGATAAGGTGCTCGGTGGCATGTGCTTGGCGCAACCAATGGCTGTAGGTTTGTTCGAACGGTTTGTCATCCTCGAGTCCAAAAATGTAGGCACTGGAAAGGAAAAGATTGCCGGAATCTTAGGTACATTCACCGCGGAGCAAAGTGCAGGAGGATGGGTGTGGCGTACCCAAACAGGGCTCCGCATTTGTGGACCGTCATACCGGTCAAATCCGCGCGGACCGATGCGCTGGCGAAAAGATCAAGGAGACAGGTCAGCAGACTGGCAGCAGGGGCCGACATGTGTGCTACAAGATGGGTGCTGAGAAATCTAGGAGGATAGCCGAAGGCTGGGGAGATGCAAGAGGTCTCCGGGTCAGAGAATGGATGAGGGTGGTGTGGGATTGAGGTGGGTTGCGCACCTTTCTCAGACTCGCGCCAGCTGGCATATTGTTCCCATTGGAGGAAGCCATGGCCGCCGCGTCCGTTCACGTATCGACACAGGATCCATTTCAGAAGAGCCGCCAGGTTGTGAGGGCTGTGCATGGTGAGATCTGCGCAGAAAGACGCGAGAGTTCAGGATTGATTGGTTTGTTTTTTTTGTATTGTACTGGAAGAGAGAGAGAGAGACTGACCATGGTTGAAGTCGCGTTGGTTGTTCACGAAGCCTCTGATGAGGGAGTGGGTGCTTTCGGTTGAGATGTCGAGTGCATGGGTGCTGAAGAGCAGGGGTGTTTCGAGGGCCCTGGCTTTGAGTTCCTGAGCGACCAGATTGGCGGCGCGGGCAGCCGTGGGCAGGTCGAGTTCGATTTCCGTGAACAGGCCGATGTAGCCGTAGATGAGCTGGAGCTCGGCGTCGGGTTGGGGGAAGGTCTGTGAGCCGGAGCGCGAGAGCTGGTCGGAGGAGGAGGCGGACTGGCTTGTGAACAGCGGAGGGGCAGAGGGACGGCCGAGCTCATCAGGGGCGGGGTGGGTGGCTGGGATGCGATCGGCGGGGGGCGGATTCGGGCTGAGCTTGTTCTTCAAGCTCCTCGACTTGAAGAATGAATGCATCGTTTGGTGGGTGGGTGGGGGGAGTGATGGCTGGTGTGCAGAGGTTTATAGTTAGGGTGGGGTGGGCTCTGGGCCCAGGAACGGAGAACGGAGAGCGGAGAAGGGAGAGCGGAGAAGGAAGAACGAAGACCAAGGGCGAAAGGGTGTGTGTGTGTGGCGGAGTCCGAATGGGGGCTAGTTAAGGTTAGGGTGTGTGAGTGGATACGGAAATGGAAGCCAGCGGAGGCCGGGCCAGAGTGAGGCTGCTTTCCTCCTCCTGGCTGCGCTGGTGGTGTTGCGATGGCCCAGAGGACTGGTTTCGTCAGTGGATGGTGGTGACTTCATGGCTGGTCGTCACTGCTGCGTCATCACACCCAGGAACTCAGCAGTCAGCGGGGAGGCACTCAGGCGCTGCTGCAGCCGACCACTTCTGCATTCCATCGGCCTTGAATATACACCGAGTAAGATCACCAGCAGCCAAAATCACCCTCCTCCTCCGCTAATCGATCACATTCGAACAGACGAGAAGCCCACGATCATATCCACGGGAGCTCATCATCCTCCGCACCCATCCAACTAATCAACTCCAACAAAGCCAAACGAGCCACAGAGCATGTTGGACTGGTCTAGAACTACTCCAAGATCTGCCGATCCCTTAACTTAACACAAGTCCCCCGCATCGGAGGGCCCTGGTACAGCCTGAGCTGGACCGACTTGGACTGAGACATTGCAATCTTCCAAAGGTTTTTGCTGGGGATTCGGCGCCTTTCTAATTTTGACCCCATTCCCTAAGAGCCCCGCGCAAGCCCTTTGCTCATCTACCTGATCTTCCCTATCTTTCGCCGCTCTTCAAACTTATGGTTCTTGGGGTATTCTGGGCTGTATGACCTGTTTGGAAAACAGTAATATGCTCATTCGATTCAATTCCACAGGATCCAAGCTCTCCAAGCTCTGGTCAGGATGCCTTGGCCAATCCAGCGTGTCCATCCAATCCTCATCATGAGCACAGGGATCTGAAGCCAAGATGGTCAGCTATCTTGACCCTTCAGGGCTTCAACAGAGCTTGGCTGGTTTTTGCTGTGTGGAGGGTGTCAGAACTTGGAAGCTGGGTGCAAGCTGCAAGCACCAGGGAAACTTTGGGGGCACTCACTCCCCAGGGGGTGCCACAGCTGAATTTGGGGTTGGGTTTGGTCTGAACTGGGGCAGAAGTCCTAATTACAATGTGATGGTCAATTGTTCAATTACTGGGCAAGAACTGTTGAAACTCGATGTAACATCTTGCTGCTTCCGCGGCCACTGTCTGTGAACGGTCAGCAACAGATGAGACTGCGGCACATGACCAGCAAGTACCGCCTGTCAAAAGCCTGATTATCATCACTCAAAACCTAATTGCTCTCAACATACTCCGGTCAACCGGGATCGCTCTTCTTGGCTTGTCTCTGCTCTCAAGTCATCCCTCACTTCTCCGATCCGCTGACAAACATTATTGCCCTTCCTTTTCTTTTCCCTTTCCCTCAAATCACCAACCTCAAACTCTCAATTCAATCACCGACCTCAAACTCAACTCAACTCAACTCTCAGCTCAATGTGATCATCAAAATCACCAATCTTTGATCAACTCAACTCTTCTTCTGGATGTCTCGTCCCTTTCTCAACTTGGTGAGAAGTGAACAGTCAAATCTCGGAACTAGTCCTCTCTCACATTTGTCTAATCACTACTAATCTCATCTCTTGTCTTATAGTCCCTGCTTCTCTGTCCCTGTCCACATTCTATCTCTGTCTAGTTGTCTGTCCGCTCTTCAAAGCACTTTGCCGGGTATGAATTCTTCTTCAAAAATCATGTGTTACTCTTTTTCTCTTTTCTAATTACTCTTGTCTTTAGATCTGGTCTTAGTTTCTTTAGCAATCAACTCTTAGGTTCTTTAAGAACTATAGACCAATCTAATCTGGAGTGAATTGGATCTGAACTATCATTCAACTCTGTTGAATTCATCTTGAAGCCAAGTTCATGCCAAACGTTCTACATTTCAAAATCAGGTAGCTCTGGCATATCCAATTTTTTTACATTGGGGTGAACTGCCTTCATCAAAATATATTACGCCTGGAACACAGCTGCCTAGATTTGGATAAAGAAAATATCACAAGTGCAAAAATGTTTAGTATTTGCACAAGAGCAGGAGAACTGTATTTTGGCTGGGTACATGAGGGTGGCACAGTTCATAAATTGCTCAGCTGCAAATACCCCTCTGTTCAGAAAAATGTGTGATTTGTCACTCAATTGTATGTGCATACAATAGGGTGACAAATCATAGTCCATCAGGACTGGAGGACTTCCCGTCAGAAATCTGAACTTTGGATCACTTTGGGGATCTTCAGGGACCCAGATTGGAGGACTTCCTGTCAATCTGGAAACTCAGATTTTTCCAGATTTTGCGGGGAAATCTGGGCTCAATCGTCCCAAACCCTAGATCTGCCTAGATTTCCCTGCAAAATCTGGGAAAATCTGGGTTTCCAGATTGGCAGGAAGTCCTCCATTTCCCTGCAAAATCTGAAATCTGTTGGCTCAGATCTGACTTTCCAGAGAAACAGGAAGTCCTCCACTTGGCAGAAATCCCCCTCTGGTGTGAAAAGTGTCTGATTTGGGTGACAGTAAATGAGGGTTAAATTTAAGAAAAATTTAGCTGTAACTGCCCTGATGGACTATGATTTGTCACCCTATTGTATGCACATACAATTGAGTGACAAATCACACTCCAATCACATTCTGTTGAGGTCACAGCAATGGGTACAGGAGGGTGAAATGGTTCCAACACCATTCAAATCAATGTCACCCTCTGGTACAAACAGGGTGTGAGTGGTGCTTTACCCTTTAGTTCAACTTGTTACAGACACTTTGTGTACTGGGTAGAGAATGTTGAAACGGACCTGGGTACCAGTTACACCACTGGTACCCGCGTGTTTTTTTTTGAGAAAAACAGGCACCCGGCACCGCATCCGGCACCGCCAGGCGGGTACCAGCCGGGGGTTTTTTTTTATCAAAACTCACTCACAAGCCCCAAAGGGAGGGCATGAAGACTTACTACCCTCTTGATGGCCGGCAGAGACCATTCATTGAGAGGAGTGCACCCCCTCAATGACATTGAGGGGGGAAACACTCCCCTTTATGGCATTGCAAGGAAGATACAATCCCCTCAATGCCATCAAGGGTATTCTAGTCTCTAGATATTCCCCTTGGTCATTGAGGGGATGGTGCACTCCCCTTGATGGAACTGAGTGGAGTGTGTCCTCCCAATGACATCAAGCTGAGACCTACCCCCCTCAATGTCATTGAGAGGATGCAATCCCCTTGTCATTGAGAGGACACACTCCCCTTGATTGAGGGGAGTGTGTCCTCTCAATGACATCAAGGGGGGATGTACTCCTCTCAATGACATCAAGGGGAGTACTCACCTCAATCCCATCAAGGGGAGTTTGTATTCCCAATGGCACCAATGGGAGTCCATCCCCCTCAGGATGCCATCAAGGGAATGGTTAAATACTCTTGATGGCATCAAGAAGAGGACACACTCCCCTGCCGGCCATGGAGAGGAGTACTTGATCCCCTTGATGGCAGGCCAAAGAGTACCCGGCTCCCCAGCCAGGGATGAGCAGTACTTGGGGGTGGTACCCGGGCACCGCACTGCTTTTTTCCAAAAAACGGGCACCCGGCCCCACTGAGTGGGTGCGGGCGGTGCCGGGTACCTTTTTACATTCTCTAGTTCTGGGGTCCAGTTTAGTTACTACTGAGTTATAGATAAGTTCCAGCAAGGTTATGGATACTTCATATATAGTTGTATATCATTCCATTTTTGATTATGCATAATGTAGTAAACATTGCACCGAGTTATGAAGAAAATTCAAGGTAGGGCACTGCCTGGGGAGTGCCCCCCAAGCTTCCCAGGTGAAGGGCCATAGCCCTAATCTAAACAGGAAGCTAGGAAAATGACTGCTGCTCAGCCTATGCATATGCACATGGTCTAGAAATTTGGGACATGCAAGTGCTGACCACTGTTCCCCTTCTTGCCACATCAGAATTGACACAGAGCCACCCAAGACTGAGTGGTCCCAACCTCCAAGGAAGAACCATCAAAGCTCCAATAGGATGTGGGTTCATCCTCTGCAGAGTCACTAAGCTAGAAGCATACACTGATGAAGTAATGTTGATAAACAGACTCCAGCCACTACAGCAAACCTGCTGCCTGCATTGCAGAGAACTGAAGCCAAAAGCTCAGCTATGAAGTGTAAGAGAACTCCACTTAATTCTTGCTCAATGATTCAAGAATACAGGCACTGATGCTCCACACAGTCGGGTTATCCACTAGTTTCAAATAGCACCCAGGGACTGTACCTCTGTGAAAAAAGCTCAAGAAACTGCTGCCTTTGTAATATTGCATGTCAACTGGCAGCAGTTTCTTGTTTTTTTTTCACAGTGTACGGTGTAGCCAAATCACCACCAACTTGACACAATCTAATTGATTCAATGGAGGCCTTCCTGTCCGTTTAGAAAGCCAGCTATTTGCTATTTTCTATTTTCAAAGGGGAGCAACAGCAGTTCCTATGCTAAGAAATAGAAAATAGAAATAGAAAAATACAAAATAGCCTGCTTTCTAAATTGGCAGGAAGTCCTCCCTTAGAAATCATTGAAAATACTTTGGCTATAAATTAGATGATTTTCACATTTTTTATTTTTTCAGTTTTCATTTTTTTTAGTTCATAATTATTCTGGGGAACTTACTTTCCACCTCTCTAGCCAATAGCACTGTTCACGTAAGAAATCTATGACCATGGTGAGAGATATACATCAGCATACTTTCCCAGCCAAATTGGCTGGCACAATGGGATAAACTTTATTTCAATCTTGCTGATGTTTAGCTTACGTGAAGAGTGCTAATCTCATGACCTCTCATGACTTCTGTCTGGTCTGTTGACTGAGCTTCTGCAATGAAAAATGTGGTGTCTAGACCTTCGGACAGAGTTGAGTCTTGGCAATGGTCATGTGACATGGTCTGTGATAACCCGGGCAGTGGCACATACAAAAATCTACAAAAATCTATCATCGCCAACCCAGCGGCGCCAACGACCCCCAGGATGAGTTCACCGGAGCCCAAGCATCGAACGAGCCACGAGGAGGAGATCCCGCCGATCAGCCCGCTCCTCGCGCCCTCCGATCACTACAACAGGCGCAACAACCACATCCGAGAGTCCGACTACGGCGACCGAGAAGACGTCTTGGCCGAGGCTGAAGAACTCTCCCACTACCCCCCCGCCCCCAAACGCTCTTCTTCTAATAGCCACCACCATCAGCAGCGCAGATCGGCCAGGACAATCATCAATGCATTGTATGTAAATACATCCAGCCACAGTTTTTCGCACTCAAGATAACATGGAATAACATCCAAATATAGATCTCTGGGTCTGCGAAAGCACCGGACTAAGTTTCGTCTGCTCGTCGTATTCCTGATTCTGTGGCCAATACTCTGTTGGACGGGTGAGCCCTTCCCCCTCTCAGGAAAGGAAGTTCGAAATTATTGACAGTAGCTTGGTCGGAAAAACGGACAGGAATCACGCTGCTATTCGCGGACCATCCGGGGCTGTTTCCGGGCTCACTACGGAGCGCGAAGTCGACGCTGTTTGTGGTAGCCCATCCGGACGACGAGTGTCTGTTCTTTGCCCCCGCGATCCTCGCCGTCGTCCAGCGGGCCCACTCCCACGGCGCCTTGCTCGTCCTGAGCTCCGGGAACCATTACGGCGAGGGCAGCACCCGCAAGAAGGAGCTCATGGGCAGTTGCAAGCAGCTCGGTATCCGCGAGGATCGCTGCGATGTTTTGGATGTCTCGTTAGTCGCCTCCCCCCTCGCCTTGGCCCTCGTCAGACTCTTGTTCATCAGGCTTGGTCTTCATGCTCAGACAGATACAAGACGACCCAACGACCTGGTGGCCAGTCGATAGGGTCAGGGGCCTCGTCAATGAACACATCGACCGCTGGATGATTGACAGCGTGAGTCCCCACCATCCCCTCCTAAGAAAAAAAAATCCCATCTTACGCATTTATCTTGATGGCCCAGATCGTCACATTTGACGATTATGGCGTCAGTGGCCACATCAACCATCGCGCTGTGTCCGCATCAGTCACTGAGCTAGCCATCGCACTATACAAAAAATCACTTGCGCCGGGAAGCACGACGAAGGCGCCCAAGCTGTTCACCGTCAAGTCGGTGTTCGTAGTCCGGAAGTATCTCGGCCTGTTCGACCTGCCGCTGTCGTTCATCAGGTTCGTGCCCGCACTCGTTCTGGGCCCTTCGCAGCAGAACAATGCTGCGCTGAACGCGCTCACCTACGACCCGAAGACCGAGACGAGCACCCGGGAGAGCGAGCGGCAACGGGTCGCGCTCACAGCCGGCTTCGAAAAGGGACTGTTGGTCAGCGGGTTGAGTGGCTATCGCGCAGCTAGGAACGCTTTTTGGAGCCACCAATCACAGATGGTTTGGGACCGTCATCTCTACATGATCCTCTCCCAATTCATGTCAGTCCTCACCCCCTCCTCCTCCTCTTTGGATCATCGTGATGCTCACCAGAAAGCTGTTGCGGTTGCTCCATTCTCTCCGGCTTTAAAGGTACTTCAATACCGTCGAAAGGGTGGTCTGATCATCCATTCATCCGCCCGCGAATCCATCCCCCAACCCTCTCAAGCAAAACTTTATCTGCATCACTTCCCTCTTTCTTCTATCCGGAATTTTTCGCTCTGTGGTCTATTGGCTTGCCCACTTTTCCATCGTTATTCAGTCACAAAGTTCCTCAGAAGAACCGCATCATCCCTATCCTTGTTAATATACGATATCCCGGCATTCATCAGTGTAAACAGATACGTGTATATCTATCTCTTTTTCTTCTTAAACTCAATGGAATCAGTGAAACGCTGTTGGAATATATGGTCACAATGGTCCAGTTCATGACTTTCGCACCAACCACTGTTAAGAACTTTGAGTGGCACAGTGAGCATGTTGTGTCTACTCATAGACTATCTCAGTTGGAGTAGCACTTTTTAACCAACATTGACAATGATGCTCTCTCCTCGCACGGAGTGACATGGCTTACCTCCGCTCTAATCAAAAACTCTAGCATCTCGTGTCCCTCATCCAACTTGGGGAGAAATACAATGAGGCACTTGACTCAGTCTTTTTCCTCTAGTCATGCCCAACTAGCGCGTGTTCTTGTTCAGTCCTAGTGTGCCATCTATCTCGTCTTGTCTCCTGGTGTCTCGAGCTGTCTGCCATATTCTCATATAACAACATTGCAACAATGGGCCTTTACTATACAGATATTGGTATAGTACTGTTATTGTATTTTTTTTGGTCCAATAACAGCACTGTTATTTCCATTTTATGTAATGGATTTTTAATATGATATCGGCCAATTACATGAGTTTTTTTTTTTTTTGAAAATACTATATCCAAATGAAGGAAGAAACAAAAAAAATCTCAATACTATACTGGCCAGATGTGGCCAGTACCAATACTTAGTAGGGATGAAAATCTATCTATTTATTGGGCTTGGGGATCAGAGCACCCAAAGCCTTTCTGGTCTCAGCAAAGTCCCCTGAGAGGGGAAAATCCTCACAAAGCCACACAAGGGTGCTGACGGTGTGAGAATAAAGGCTGGTATGTCAGTGGAAATGTCCGCTAACCGCTGTGGTGATCAATTTGGTACAGGCGTAGTCAGTTCTCAAAATGGCGCGGCGCGTGGAGGATCAACTCTCAAGCGCGCTATGGTGCGCAGGAACCCTTTCTTCCTATGTAGTGCTGTCTTCTTATTCTTTCTCCCTCTTCTTTCTCTTTTCTTTTCTTTTCTTCTTGTTCTTTTTGTTTTGTTTTGTTTCTTCCCTGCGCGTGTTGGATGGTTTGGCTATGCGGTGGGTTGGTTTTGTCCTTTTTGTTTGTTTCTTCTTTCTGTTGAGTTTGTAGCGCGCATGGGTGTATGATGAAGGTCCCGCTGCGTGCTGCGCCCGGAGTCTAAGTTCTGTTTGAACTTAGATGATGGGACGGCATGGGAGTCTCTGAACCATATTTTCCATCAAAATATTATTGATCCTTGTTATCCATCGCTGTCTGGAGCTTCTTTTGAGCCTTATCTGTCCCGACAATCTGGGATACCTTCTTATCACGCACGTGGCGTTCTCTGTCAATCCCCCTCACTCTGATCCCGCCTTCCGGCGCCCCTCGACAATCTTCTCTTCGCAAATCTTTCCCATCCTTCTCAGTTCCTTTCCTCTCCCTCTTCAATAAATACAACCCCGCCGACGCGCGCTCAACGCCGTTGTAAATCAAAACCCCTCATACCTCATTGCTCTCAGATCCTCACCTCATTCTGCGACCATCCCCGGAGGGCATTCCCCCAAAACTTTTCCCCTCCAACAACTGCCGCCGCCTGGCACGGACGGAGTTCCACACCACCCTCTTCAAGAATATTTGTGTCTGGGCTGTGTGATTATTGGTGTCTTGGCTCCGCACTGCTACTATCCGCTAGCCTTCAGCGCTCCTCTCTGATCCTGATCTATAGCATAATAATCCGCAAGTGAATAAAAGCTCCGCACTCCGCAAGTAGCTCTGAAATTAAAGATAAGGTCAGGTATAACTCTCCTAATACTCTAGTGCGTCTGTCTGTGTAAGTACAATAATGAGTAATCCGTAAGATGATAGGATAATAGGATGAGGAAAGAGAAGAGAAATCCATGAGCCTTTTCCCATCCTTCCCTCCACGCACGTCCCCGTTCCCACCCGATCCCGCAAATCTGACACTTTCCCACACTAGTCCTTCAGCTCTGCCCGCTTTCCACACATCATTCTCCCAGACTCCGCTCATCTCTAACGCTTGACCTCCCACTGTCCTCTGTCTAGCCCCCGCCAGTCAGTCTCTCACCACCGCCACCACCCCAGTTCCAACCTCTGGCGGAACCCGCTTCAGCTGTCGTGGCTCACCTGCTGACGCGCTGCTGCTACCAGTCCACGTGTGTAGTCCGCCGCAGTCCAGCCCTGTCTTTCCGCTCCGGTCCAAATACCCAATCCAAAATCCGTGATCCGCAATCTGTCAACGGTGTAAGCGCTGCACAGCGCTAAGAAAAGCGCTGATGCAGCACAGTGCAGCGCGGGAAAAAAGTGGATCCGTAGCGGGTTCTGCTATTGCTATTGCTAAAAAAAGCGCAAAACATTTTTGCGTGAATTCCAAAAGCGCCAGCGCAGCGCAAATTGTTGCGCTATTGCTAAAAAAACTGCGCAGCAATAGCGCAATTGCCGTAAAGTGCGCTAAGTACCGCTAGAAGAGTGCTACCCGCTATCACTGCGCAGCGACACACGGCTGCGCCTGCCTATGCCCAAAGAGCGCTACCCGCTATGACTGCGCACGTCTGTCACCCCGGTGGGCCTGAGCCCAACCTGCTCAACTGTCCAGGACCATATCCGCTTGGCTCAACCAGGCATGGCAGATACATCCAATAGTGATGGCAATACTCCGTCAACCCCCCCAAATATTCCCAATTCAAATCCCGGCGCACCTGAATCTGTTTGACGTGAATCGACTTGTCTCCGCACACCAATGTCTCGACCTGGGTTCATACCTACCTCAGCTGACTCTTGCCGGGCTGTTGTTCCCCCCCCAAAGAAAACTAAGTCAAAGCAACCATCTGCTGCCGTGGTCATTGAAGATGAATCAGCCTCCAAACCCAAAGAGACTACTACCCAAGCTAGGAAAAAACCTCAACAAAAGGATCAATCACAGGTATTTCAATTGTCAAAACAAGAATGGGAGGATGTCAACAACTTGAATGGCGTATTAAAGGTGATTTTTTTATTCATCATTATACTACACCCTCAAGAACATTCTGACCAGACAATGTATCTGAAAACAACAGGATTTCTTAGAAATGACAAAACAGATGGAGGGTGATGGGCCAAAGTTGCCCATGGTCTTATATGAGTATGTGCAAACAATTGATTCACTCAAAAAGAAGAAGGACATTGCTAGATCGTCTCCTCTAGAACCAATGTTTGACCCAATGCTCAAGGTTGCAAAGAAGTATCTCAATCTAGCTCTGGCATGTGATACCGTCATCATGGCTACCTTTCTTCATCCATGTTTCTTGCATCACCAAGCTTGTTAACAGAAAGTTTGACGATTGGGAAGACAAAATCAAAAGACTTCAACCAGAACCATCCACACCAAAGGCTACACAGTCAGAAAACAATGGAAGCCCAAGCAAGTCTGAATTGGAGGACAAATTTAACTACTACCCAACTAACTCGGCAACCATCAAGATCAACAACAAGCTTGAGCGCTACAATAAAGGCAACTTTCCCTTGGACAAGAAAGTCGACCTTTTGGGCTGGTGGAAGGTGACACCTGATCTTTTTCCTTGCTCTGAATTTCAATGTGTACTCATCAATGATTGATATTGCAGGTACATGCTAAGGATTTCCCTGTTCTAGCTTCCTTAGCAAGGGACTATCTGGCTTGTCCAGCAAGCTCGGCAAGCTTGGAGCGTACTTTCTCTGCAGCGGCAAGGATCTGCACTTCCGGTAGGTCTGGTCTAGCCATACACACAATTGAACAATGCACAAGCAGCCACATGTGGCTACATGACAAGGTCAAGCTCAGCGGAACTTTCTCGGATTGTCAAGCGGTAATTCAAGCTAGTGAGAAGAACAAGAAATTTGCAACGTACAAGAAACAGTTGGTGAAGAAGATAAAATACTATGGTAAAAAATGATTATAAAAATGTTCTACTCCCCTACTTTTTTTCACCCCCCCCCCTTCTATGCCCCATTTTTTTTTTTTTTTTACTCATACAAAAATAAAAAGCGGCACTATTATGCGCTTTCTTTAGCGCAAAGCACGCTTTATGCGCTGAAATGTAGCGCACTAGCGATAAAAACCCACTATTTTAGTGCGCTAAAATCTTTGTTTGTTTTGCCCCAAGTCCCAAAAGCGCAAGCGCAAGCGGGAATGCGCTACAGATTAGCGCAGCGCAGCGGAACAAAAGCACACTGCGCTACCCGCTGCACCGCACTATCTGCAGCGCAGCGCTTACACCGTTGAATCCGTGCATTCCAGTCCACGCGTGAATTTCCGTAAGCTTTCTTAGCATGCTTTTTCTGACATCATCCTCAGTGCTTATGTCACCGGAATGCACTCTGACTGAGCCACTCTGTGCATTCCCGCCCGTGCTATCTCCGAGTGGACATTCTACCACGCATGCCTATATAAATCACCACATCCGCCTCAGTTTTGAAGTCCTGCCCCCAGGATCTGCCCACACTCAACACCTCTCTTGTGCCCATCACCCATCTTTTCCCACCCATCACTTCCCTTCACCATGGTAGCTTGTGATTGCTGTACTGGTCTTGGCCTACCCTGCGTCTACTCCTGCGCTGGTCGCGCCTGCAACAACTGCCAAGATTCAAAACACCGCTGCTCCGCTTTCACCCCCAAATCCAACAGCTCTTGCAAACACAGAGACTTGCAAAATTGCCCACCACCTTCTGGATCTTGAAGTTCTTGTGCGGAATGCTCCCCGTCCGTCATCTCTGTCAGTTCCCGCACCAAGTTGCCCTCCGTACACAGTGAAGACCTCATGACGCCTCCGCCCATCCAAAACGAGTTCCCAAACGCCAAAAGTCTGTCCGCAAGGCCAGGGAATGGGCCTCCAAACACGGCGTCAACCAGCCCCTCTTCAACAAACGTCTCAAACGGCCCCCAGCACCCTTGTTGTCTTCCACTGCTGGACCGTCTGGCACCCACTCAAAGCAACCCTTGCAGAACCCTCTAAAATGATCTCAAAAGCATCTGTGCCCCTCTGCTGCGCACACTCTAGGCCTTGCCAATTGTCTTTCCGCTCGTCTGCGTGACCAACACCAATCATACTATCCCCAGGCTCCAGGTACGCAACTTTTCCTCTCTACTGATCCTGTCTTTGCTAAATTTGAGCAATTTTTCCGCTCCAGGCACCCCAACAAAGGGCACCAAGATGGCACCAAACAACCCGTCCCATACCCCTTCCGGTTTGCCACACACAACGCAGCATGCCAAGATCCCGCAAGTCCAAGCCACTCGCGCCTCCTCAATACATACATTGGAGTCCACAAAACCGCCTTCTCTGCTGGCCAATACCGGTCAAGAGGCGCCTCAACTCCTTGCTCCACCACGCGCTACCGCCCAAGCTGTATCTCCCAACTCTCCGCCTCTGCGCCCTCAAGCCATGTCCGTGCCTACCCACCTACCGCCTCAAGCCAAACGCAGTGCTGCAATGGATTGCTGGGTCGCAGAAATTTCCTGCAACCTGCACGACAACTTCCCGGACAACACTACAAAGATGGATGAATTTGCGATATCGTATATTGATCATTTTTTTTTATTATTCCTCTTGATACCTTTGTCTGTGTTCCATGTCTCCTTAATACTCTTCTATAATCTCTCTCCTTCCCCCTGTGTTAGCTTCAAGCCACAGGTTTCTTTTTTTTTGCCTGATAACATTCATAAATTTCTACATACACCATTCCATCCTTCCTGAAAAAAAGACATTGCAAGTTTTAGGATTAATTCAGGATGGCTGAGGGGTCTCAATTTGTTTCTCTTCTTTTTTTTACTTCAACAATTGATGTTATCAGAAGTCTCCAAATCTACTTTTTTTCAAAAAAGGAAAAACATTGCTCTCATGATACCATCCTGCACACATTGTTAATTTGGTTGGTTGAAATTCCTGAAGATATTGCATATCATACTTGAAGTGCTACATGCATAGAAGGCCTTTTTTAAATTAGCTTACCATGGTTTAGCATATTTTTGTCAGGTTCTTTTTTTTATCTACTTTTGTTATCAACCACAGATTAATGAGGAATATTTCCACATAAAATTTCATTGGAAAATTGTTCTGCATATAAAAACCAGAAATATTGTATTTGGGGTCTCATCCATTATGCAGCAGCTACAATCTGATCAGTTGCCAAATATCACTACTTTGGTAGTTTCTTGGTGTTTCTGCCGCTATATCTCATCCCAGCATGGGAATTCTTCCAAGATATTAATACCTAAATGTTTACAAGCCCCCAAAATTTTATTATTCACCTTTAATGACCACAAAACCCCCAAATGTAGCAGCTACAGTCTGATCAGTTTCCAAATATCACTACTTTGGTGGTTTCTTGGTGTTTCTGCCACTATGTCTCATCCCAGCGTGCGATTTCTGCTGCCATATGGTTACCATGATGTTTAAAAGCCCAAAAAGTTTTATTATTGTCCTTTACTGACCACAAAACCCCCAAATGTAGCAGATACAACCTGATCAATTTCCAAATATCACTACTTTGGTAGTTTCTTGGTGTTTCTGCCACTATATCTCATCCCAGTGTGGAAATTCTTCTGCCACATGGTTACCAAAATGTTTAAAAGCCCCCAAAAGTTTCATTATGTACCTTTACTGACCACAAAACCATCAAATGTAGCAGCTACAGTCTGATCAGTTTCCATATATCACTACTTTGGTAGTTTCTTGGTGTTCCTGCCACTATATCTCATCCCAGCATGGGTATTCTTCTAACATATTGTTACCAAAATATTTAAAAGCCCCCAATGTTTCATTATGTACCTTTACTGACCACAAAACCCCCAAACGCAGCAGCTACAGTCTGATCAGTTTCCAAATATCACTAAGTTGGTAGTTTCTTGGTGTTTCTGCCACTATATTGTCAGTAAAGGTACATCATAAAACTTTGGGGGATTTTTCACATTTTGGTAACCATATGACAGACAAATTCCCACCCTGGGATGAGATATAGTGGCAGAAACACCAAGAAACTACCAAAGTAGTGATATTTGGGAACTGATCAGACTGTAGCTGCTACATTTGGTGGTTTTGTGGTCAGTAAAGGTACATAATGAAACTTTTGGGGGCTTTTAAACATTTTGGTAACCATGTGGCAGAAGAATTTCCACACTGGGATGAGATATAGTGGCAGAAACACCAAGAAACTACCAAAGTAGTGATATTTGGAAACTGATCAGACTGTAGCTGCTGCGTTTGGGGGTTTTGTGGTCAGTAAAGGTACATAATGAAACATTGGGGGCTTTTAAACATCTTGGTACCATATGGCAGAAGAATTCCCATGCTGGGATGAGATATATTGGCAGAAACACCAAGAAACTACCAACTTAGTGATATTTGGAAACTGATCAGACTGTAGCTGCTACATTTGGTGGTTTTGTGGTCAGTAAAGGTACATAATGAAACTTTTGGGGGCTTGTAAACATTTTGGTAACCATGTGGTAGAAGAATTTCCACGCTGGGATGAGATATAGTGGCAGAAACACCAAGAAACTACCAAAGTAGTGATATTTGGGAATTGATCAGGTTGTAGCTGCTACATTTGGGGGTTTTGTGGTCAGTAAAGGACAATAATGAAACTTTGTGGGCTTTTAAACATTATGGTAACCATATGGCAGCAGAAATCCCACACTGGTAAGTATCAGTCCCAGCTTGCATATGACACCAGGTGAAAAAAACCCTGGTTGCTGAAATCCTTTGCAACCACCTGAACACCACAACGTGTTGCAAGGGCCCTCCACCTGGGCAGACAGAACGCTGGCCTGTACACACTTTTCCAAGTGTTTACAGGTCAGCTTGAGAGGTTTTTTCCTCAGGGTGAATGGTCAGGGTCATCCAGATGTGTTCCAAATCCAAGGCAGTTGGCTTTGAGCAGAGAATGTGTCCACGCTTGCTGGGGTGGCTTCAACCTCCTTGGTGGTCTGCAGATCTCTCAATGCCCGCCATTGAGGGGACTGACATCTCTTGACAACGGTGGGCTGCTACGCTACACTACGCTATTTCAGCGCTGCGCGTTAGCGTAGCGGAAAAAAGCGACCACCAATTTTGAATAGCGTTAGCGCGCTGTTAGCGCCGCTACGCTGCACTAATTTTTAGCGGCGCTAACAATGCGCAAATTATTTGTTAGCTTTAGCGCGCCGCTACAGTCGCTAAGCTACGCTACGCTGCGCTACAGCTTTTTTAGCAGGAAAAAAGGCCTTTTTTTCCGCTAGAAGCGCTGTAGTTCAGCGTAGCGCGCGCCCTTTGGCGCCCTCTGTGTGTAGTGTTAGCGCAATTTCTTGCATCTGTGCTAACGCTACGCTAGCAGCTAAATTAGCTGTGCACCCTGTGCGCGTAGCGTTAGCACGGAGATGGTGCAATTCCGCTAACGCTACGCTAAAATTTAGCGGAATTGTGCTACGCTATGCCATGCTAATGCTACGGTTAGCGTAGCTGGCCCACTGTTGCTCTTGATCACCGTCTGACCAGCCATATAGGGGAATCAGATCTCCTCCCGCTGCCCGGTCTGTGCCGGTCATTGAGGGGACTCACTCCTCTTGTTGACCGATCTGACTGGCAATTGAGGGAACTCACACCTCTCAATGGCCGGTTGACCGGTCTGACCGGCCATCGAGGGGATTCGGATATCCTCCCGCTGACCGGTCTGCACCAGTCATCAAGGGGACTCACTCCACTCAATGACCGGTCTGACTGGCCATTGAAGGAACTCACACCTCTCAATGGCCAGTTGACCGGTCTGACCAGCCATTGAGGGAACTCACACCTCTCAATGGCCAGTTGACCGGTCTGACCGGCCATCGAGGGGATTTGGATATCCTCCCAATGACCGGTCTGCACCGGTCATCAAGGGGACTCACTCCTCTTGATGACCGGTCTGACTGGCCATTGAGGGAACTCACACCTCTCAATGGCCGGTTGACCGGTCTGACCAGCCATTGAGGGGATTTGGATATCCTCCCAATGACCGGTCTGCACCGGTCATCGACGGGACTGAGATCTCCACCCAATGACTTGTCTGTGCCGGTCATTGAGGGGAGTCACACCTCTTGATGACCAGTCTGTACTGGTCATTGAGGGGACTCAGATCAGCTCAGATTATATCCTCCCCGTGACCGGTCTGTGCTGGTCATCGAGGGGAGTCGCAACTCTTGATGACCAGTCAGACCAGCCATTGAGGGGACTCATTCTCCTCTCAATGACTGGTCTTTACTGGTCACTGAGTGGACTCATATCTCCTTGCCATCCGGTCATCAAGGGGAATTACACCTCTCCTCAATGACTGGTCTGTATTGGTCATTGAGGGGAGTAACCTTGATGAACCTCAATTATTGGTACAGACCACCAGTCATCAAGACCTCCTCTCATCTGTGCCGGTCATTGAGAGGGGCTCAAATTCTCTACAAATGTGGTACAACACCCACCCATCTCAGATTGCCAAGTCGCTGATTTCTCTGTAAATTCCTCCAATATCTGACCAACAAATCTAAACATCAGATCAACAAACCTCTCAACACAATCTTCATCTTTCAAGATTTTTGACAAGGTTGGACACTCACTTGATTTCAATCATGGTGAACTTACACTCTAGCAGTCTTATTGGTCTGCGCAAACAATGATTTATTCTAGAGATGGACCAGGATTTGAACTGATGCCAACATATTTTTACCATTTGCAATGAAGTAATATCCATGCACAACCTCAAATGCCCAATCTTGAGCCTTGCATGCTAGCTGTCTCTGTATAGGTTTACATTTTTCCCAAATTTCATCAAACTTAACCCTCAGGATATTTCCAATCTCTCAGACAAGCAAATTTGTCAGAAAAGTAAATTGAATTGCAAGGCTTGGTTTGCACATAGAAATGGAGGAAAAGCCAAAAATGTGGAGTGCAAATAGTAAAATTTTGGGGTGCATTCAGGCTGGAACTACTTTGAATTCAGGGAATATTAATTTGACATCAATTAAAAGGTACTGCAGCCTGAAGACCAACCTGAGAGAACTATGGGATCTCAATCTTAGAAGTATATTCTACCCCCTTGTTGATTTAATAGAACTTTGAAAACATTGATCTGGTCAGATCAATGTCTATGATTAACTAATATCTTCCTGAAGTATTGTGTTGTAAGCCAGTTTGGGCACATGTCAAAATTCAGCCAAAAAAAGGCCAAGCGTGTGTGGCCAATCCCATAGCCTGCTTAGCCAATCCCAGAGCCCACCTGACACACTCCCAACCCCTGCTTGGCAAATGGAAAAGCTTTCCGGGTTTGGGACAAAGCCCTGCTGGGCCAATTTCAAGTGAGGGTGCCACACCGCCAAAAGCTGTGCCTGCCATCAATGAGAAACATTTCCCCTCCTCAAGGGTATGTTGTTGCTGCCTTTCAAGGCAGAGGCAAGGGCCAGAGTGTAAGGACTCTGTCGAGTCCTTCACTGAACGTCATTGAAGGGGCACAGGAAGTGGCACAAAGGCCGTGAAACGTTCTAGTTCCAACATCGGGGGGCTTTGTTGCATTCATCTAGAACAGAGAGAGGGAGAGATCTCTCTGTAAGTACAACTAGGAAAGACAAAAGAGAAGGAAAAACATGACTGGCTTACCTAGACCGGAGAGAGGGAGAGCTCTCTGCCGGACTAGGAAGGAGGGGGAGAAGGCAAGTCTAAGTACTCATGGCAAGTTGGGGCTGATGTAAGCGGGTGACAGGACTTGTGAAACCCCACAAGGGGTGGGGGTTTACACAGAGTCTGGTCACTGGCATGTGCAGTGTGCATTCCAAGTCACATATTCCATTGGCCCAGAGATTGATCCTGACCAAGCAGGACTTGGCTGTGGGCAAAGTTCTGCCTCTCATCAATCCTGCCTGATCAAGCCCCCTGGGCACATACCAAACCCCCAGTGTCACTTGGCCAAGGGGTTGGGAATGTGCCCAGACACACTTGCAAGAACATATGTATGTATATCCTCAGGAAGAGGCTTTCCATCAGCAGACTTAGGCTGGAATAAACTCATAAACCTTCAAGCCAAAAAAAAGATGTATCACCCAAACACTTAAAGGAGCATGTTAATTCTCAAACAGTACATAAAAAAATAAGCACTCAAAAGCTTTGTGAATTTATGATTTTATACTTACAAATTTATGATTTCAAATTTGAACACCATTATTGAATAGTAAATCCAGAGATCACTTCATGAGGATCAAAATTATTCCATACAGCTTAGATGCTGAGACCTGGGAGTGTAGCGGCAAAGCCGCCTTAGCCTCTAATTGATCAATATTCAAAATCACAAATTCATCCATCTTGGTAGTGCAATCCCCTCTGGGAGGAAGCCGTATTTCCTGCCACCGCTGTGCTTGAATATGTAGGCGCCTTCCGCGACATGTATCACGACTTGCTTCACCTTGCCGCAGTAACACCCGCACAATGCCTTTGTAGGTACGCGAATTTCCTTGTTGGAATCCACCAACTCGCTGAACAACTTGAGCTAGCCGTTGTTGTTCCTGCTGAAAAACGCACTTGAAAGGCTTGACGCAATCTAGATGAAGAGCTGCAAAACAAGCCACACCCAGTACAGCCGTCCACGCCGCAGCTCTGCATCACCCCTCCTGTGGAGCGCATCCATCGCGCCTCTCACTCCACCCTTGCCTAGCTTTCCTTTTCTTGTTTTTCTTCCTATTCTGTCATCTCCTCTTGTATATAGTCTTATCCTGCGGAAAACACTCGTAATCCATACACGTTCTGAGCTCCGTGCACAAATAACCGCCGCCTTGAGAGAGAGAGACTGAGAAACCAAAACAACATGAGCAAAAGGTCCCCCATCCACCGTAATCAAACCAAAAAAAAAAATACAAGTGCCTGGACCGCCCCAGAACTGAAAGAGAAACATTATAAGTGCCTGGACCAACAAAGGGTAGTTACGCTACGCGTAATGCGTGGATAACGGTAACGTAACAAAAATTTTGTCGTTATCTACGTGTTACGCGTAACGGCAGTGCGATTACGTTATTGCAACATGTTGAGCCGGTTTTTTTTATGCTTGTTGCGTTATCCGGGCGCGCGGAGCCCTTGAGAACGGGAAAAAAATTAGGCTAAAAAGCCTTAAATGGTCCGTTATCGCGTTATCCCCCGGATAACGCGATAACGGGCCTCAAAAATGAGGCCCGTTACGTTACTCGCGGGGCCTGAAATGACCCCGTTACTAGTAAAGTAACGGGGGGCCCCGGATAACGGGGGTAGTTATGTTACCAAAATTGCGCGGATAACGCAATGTAACATAACTACCCTTTGTTGCCTGGACCACCCCAGAACTGAAAGAGAAACACTTTAGTCCCCGCACTTCCTTTTCTATTTTATCCTTCTTTTTTTTTGGGGGGGGGGGGTTAATAAACGTACCCGGGTATTTGGGTGTTTGTACCCGGTTTTTGCGCACCCCCTTTTCCGCGTGCGTACCCGGTTTTTTTCTACTCATTTCTACGCCAAGCAAATAATACCAAAATTCATCTAAAATGATGAAAATAATTATCATGCAATCAGAATTGCAAAGAACTCAATTTCCAATTGATTAATTAATTTTTACCTGGTTTTTTGCGTACCCGCTTTTCTGGGGTGAATACTGAGGGGATAACTGTTTTGTTACATGCCTCAGCCGCACAAAAATTGCAGGGCACTTATAATTGTGAATGTTCTACATTCCCTGAAATTTTTAGGATTTTCAGGGAGTGCGCGGTGGGCTTAGTAGGAATATTCCCGCTAACTGAATAACCTTTTTGTTACATTCCCAAACAAGCTAAAAATTTCAGGAATATTCAAAATCTGTATATTCTGCATTTCCTGAAATTTTCAGCAATGGTTTGGCATAAAAACATGAGATATAAGGGGTGTGTGGCAGTCTGAAGGGGAAAAATCTGGCTAATTGAATAGCTTTTTTGTTACATATCACAGCAGTCTAAAAACTTGAGTGAACTTTCAAATATGCATCTTCTCCGTGACCTTGAATTTTTGGCAATGTTGTGGCATCAGAACATGAGTTATATGGGGTAGGCAATATGACTACCGCGCATCCCTTACATCTCATGTTATGATGCCATAACATTGTTAAAAATGTCAGGTCACAGAGGATATTCATATTTGAAATTTCACTCAAGTTTTTAGACGGCTGTGATACGTAACAAAAAAGCTATTCAATTAGCCGGATTTTTCCCCTTAAGACTGCCGCACACCCCTTATATCTCATGTTTTTATGCCACCCCATTGCTGAAAATTTTAGGAAACAGGCAATATATATAGATTTTGAATATCCCTGAAATTTTCAGCTTGTTTGGAAATGTAACAAAAAAGTTATTCAGTTAGCAGGAATATTCCTACTAAGCCCACTGTGCACTCCCTGAAAATCTAAGTTTCTTAAATCCACACAAATGTGGAAACCTAGATATAAGTTTTGGTGTATTGGATTAAGAAATTGCACAACAGGAGAGCACACAATTTAGACAATACACACAGCTGTTGAAAATATCCCCAAAGACCAAGGGCCCTATGGATGACCCTCCAGCTGTGCCAGAGCAACAAGCAAAAAAGGGCCGGTTGTGAAAGACTCCGTGAAAGAGCTGTCAAGGAGGGGCCTATTCAAGCAGCTAGGGGGCTTCCAAGGAGGGGGCGGACAAAACCGGAACCCCTGGGGGACATTTCTGCTTGACATGGTGCCCTCCTTATATGCCCACTCAATCTTGCCGCTGGGTATGATCCAGCGGCACTTGTTGCCACAGATATGCCATTGCCAGCTCAATTCAAAAGCGCAGATAAAACCATCCCTGCACCGTCTCTGCCGCCTTGGAGTTGCCTTCTCAACCTTCACTCAAATCCCGGTGAGACAACCAAGAAAATCTTCTCACCGGTTTCCACATTACATTACACACCTCATTGCTCCGCCCCGCTGCTGTCTCCCTTGCCAAGCTTCCACCCTCTCCGGGACAGGTTCCTGCAGAGCCAGCCTGGCCATCTATGGTCAAAATTATCCCAGACACCCGCTTACATGCAACCCAACCCGTCAAATACATGACTACAGACGACAAATAGTCGGTGCGGTCAAAATGGCGGCTGAACATGAGACCCTGTGGCTTGCTCTTACTGCTCATGGAGATTCCCCCAAGGCTGAGGTGCCAATTATAAACGCTTATTGAAATTTTATTCAAAAAAAATCCAAATTCATTCAAAACCTTTTCTTTCTAACTTTTTCTTATGTACTTTTTCAAAAATAGCCCAAATGACCTCAAGGAGGTCATTTGGGGCCAAAAATTTTCAAAAATTTGTTATCCAAACAATTTACAGGCATACAGTACATGTATGGGACACTGTACTGCACTAACCCAACAGTACAACTCAGCTACCATTCATTGAATGTGATGCAGGTCTCGGCTACATAATGTACATATTTATACAGCTCCAACAGCCCTCCAAATACTGGTCGGTAAAGCCAGCAGAACGACCACTGGTCGGCGGAGCCGGCAGAGCAACCACTGGTTGGTGGGGCCACCAGAGCGACTACTGGTTGCTCTCTGGGGTCACTCTTGAAGGCGCGAGCTGAGCCCCTGTGTTGATTTGAAAACAGTCCACCGCTGCCCCCGCGGCTCACACCGCACATGTAGAACATAGCCAAGGAACAGTTCAGCTTGCCCTCAGAGCACCCAGAGACCTCACAGAGGAGCAATCATGCCCGGATGGAGGGCTTCTGGTCCCATTGTTGGATCATCAGTCTCCAAATAATCCCAAGGGAGAATCAAACACCCTTTGTGAGATGGGTTTGGCCCTTGGCGCCACCCGAGCCTTGTGTTTGTGGTGTCTCATTACGTCGCCAAGCTGGCCATGGCACGGTGAGCAGAGCAGTACAGATTCAAAGGGGGCCTAGGAGACTAAAATAGACAAAAAATCTCACATGAGATGGAAGGAAAAACAATACACATATGCTAAAGTAAACTTAACATATGAAAGGAGACATTGACACTTGTCAATGGAATGAAGGAGACATTACAACTAGTAATGGAATTATAACATCAAATATTATTGATGGACTGGAGATACATCACACACTAGTGATGGAAAAAGATGAGTTGGATGGGGGGAAGGGGGTTTGAGCATCACTATTCAGTGATGGAAAAGAGAAATGAGACTGTGAGCGAGAAGACGGCCGGAATTCTGACAAAAAGCACCTGCAGCCGCTGTGCCACTTTTGCTGTGCTATTTTGCAGCAAAAGCAGGAAAAAAATGCTTTGCTGCCTGAGGATCAAAATCTGCACAGCAGTTTTTTTGCTGTGCTGACACTGAAAACAGCACCTGGCTGCTGAAGCTATTGCTTTTTCTGGTGCCATGAAAAGCAGATGACCGCTGCACTTTGCTATTTTGGCAATTTGGTCAGCAAAGCGCAGCTGTTGCAGTGTTGTACCTGCCAGCAGATAGCAGGTACCTGCAACAGGTTGGTTTGGCCCATACCCATTCCACACTGGAACTGTCTGAAGAATTGGATGCAAACTTTCTGGTAGTAATTAATATAGATTTCAATGTCACAAAATTGTGGCTGGGTAGGAGGTGGGAAAGACTTACAGCTACTGAAGTTTCATGTTCCCTTGCTATGATTAGTAAAAATGGTTACTGGGGTTGAAACAGGTGCATAAGAAGCATGTCAAGTCAAAAGTTGATTTAAGATGACATGAGGCATGAAAATGTAACTAAACAACTTACAGTTCAAGAATGCCCAACACTATGGCTGTCCAACTAATTATGAGAATGGCAGCCATTTCACAACAATTGCCTCTGGTTAGCTCAGCTGCCAGTGTTTGCGGAAGTGGTCTGATTTGCACAGCTGAGCCTGGAGCAACTGACTCTGGAGGTCTGGATGCTGATGCATGAGGATCAATTTCTCGGCAAACTGGACAGCTAGACTGTTTTAGGAACCATTCATTAATACATTTGGTACAAAATGAATGCCTGCATACTTGAAGTGTTGTGATTATTGTCTCTTGTTCTTTGGCCTCTGGGTTTTTGGCCTCTAGTATTTGGGCATCTGATATTTTGGTGTTGGCGCCTGGTTCTTTGACCTCTGCTTTTTTGGCCTCTAATTCTAGGTTGTTTGTCTCTGGTTCCTTGGCCTCTTCTAGTTTTTTGGCCTTGAGTTCTGCTTTGTGGGCCGCTATTATTTTGAGGAGTGGTTCAAGGCAAATCCCACATTTGTCATCAGGGCAGATGGTAATGCATACCACTTCACCAGTAGTGCTTGTGGAAACAGTGGGTGCGTGGATGGAAGTTTGTGAAGATACCTTGCTCAAAGATACCTTGGGCTGCTGCCCTCCTCAATTTGATAAAAAATAAAATTCAGCTCGCAAGAATCAGGAAGTTTAAGGCTCAAACTTATCAACAAAAAGCACTCACATTACCAAGGAGTTCTCGAGGTATATCCACGATGACGTGACCTTGGTAGTCGTCAGCTGTGTCGGAGTGGCTAGAGAGCTGTATAGCGGATCCAATGTCTGAGTTATGTGTAAATCCTCCTGCATGCTCCATCTGTAAGCTGTACCCAACAAGCTAGAAATTCAATCATGAGTGGTATAATTCAAATATTATAATCCCAATATTTCATGATGGAATGAAGAGCGCTTAACTAATAGCCATAATAACCACGCAGCCATCGCAATAATTCAAGGGATTTTTATTCTTCAAATGCGTGATAAGTTCTGTCAGGGTTTCAGATTGTGTGAGTAGTGTTAAGGTCTTGTATTCTTTGATAGATTTTGCAGAGGGATTGCACCTATTGGTAGGATTTGATGGTTGTCGCACCCGACAAGAAGTTTCCACCCGCACACACTATTCACCTTTTGGGAAACTATTTCAAGAATAAGAAGGATGAAAGTCAGATTGATTGATCACGAAACTGGAAAGAAAGTATCATTGGCCGTACCTGCAACCAGGGGGGTGGTCGAGTCGAACAGATAGCGAAAGAGATGAATCGCGCGATGGACAGGAAACCGATAACAAAAAAGAAAGGAAATTGGCAACCCATCAGCACTCCCGAACTTGAAGCTTGTAAAGAAAGCTTAGGGCCTGTACCATAGCCTGCGGATTCCAAGGATCTCACCCGGGATTCGTAACTTTCTGTGAAATCCGAGCGACCCAGAATCCGGAGTACCATAGCGGCTAATTGGCGTCCTCATAATCCGAGGAAAATGGTCTGTTTTCCTCAGTTTGGAAAAATAGGTCGGACCTATTTTTTTCACCTCGGATTATGTACGCCTTCCCCAGCCACCCGCACCATCAGATACACAGCACATCCTCGTATCGCCTCCCCTACCCATGGAGTGAGTACCGGCCATCGAGAGCAGCTCACTACACCCTCGATGGCCGGCCGAAGCCAGTCATCGAGCGGAGTGCATACACCCTCCACCGATGGCTGGTCAGTAGGTTCTACACCCTCAATGGCCGGTGGAGACCGGTGATTGATAGGAGTCCACACCTCCGTTGATGACCGGTCTGTACCGACCATCAATAGTCAATCGCCACATTCTCGATGAGCGGTTTGTTCCGGTCATCGAGAAGAAGATGTACTTCTCGAGATGACCGGTTCGTTCCGGTCATCGAGAGGAGTAACTCCCCAAGATCCGGAACGAACCGGTCATCGAGAGAAAGATGTACTCCTCAAGACGACCGGAACGAACCGGTCATCTTGAGGAGTAGATTGAAGACCGGTTCGTTCCGATCATTGAGAGGGTATGCACTCCTCCCGATGTCCGGTTCATTCCGGCCATCTAGAGGAGTACATACTCCTCCCGATGACCGGTTTGTTCCGGTCATCTTAAGGAGTACATACTCCTCTCGATGACCGGTTCGTTCCGGTCATCTTGAGGAGTGTATAATGTATACTCATCTCGATGACCAAGACAGCCCATTGAAGGGAGCCCTCAATGACCGAACGGACCTGCCATCGAGGGGAATACGTTCCCGATGGCCGGTGTGTACCGCTCTGGCTGACCGGTCAGTACCGGTGACCGGTAGTTGTTGATGAATCCGTGGTCCCATGGTACGCCTTTTGGAGCAGGTCGGATTTTGAGCTCGGGGAAACCGTGCAGGGAAAATAATCCTGACGAACCGGTATTTTTGGCGGCTCGGAATCCGAGGTGTGAATCCGCGGAAAGCTATGGTACAGGCCCTTAGAGGACTGACGCGGCTGATCGTGAGTTTCGATGGCGAGGAAATCTTGACGGTCGGGCTAGGTTCATATGATGGAAGCTGGATGTATGGTCCATCCATCAGATCCTAATACGCGCCTGCATACACGTTGCTGGGTGTCCAGACCTAAGTATGTATCGGAAGAAAACTGTCGGAGGGTGTTCCGACTCGAACTTGAAACAATCGGCCTTGAGTATCAGATTCGCAGCTTCTGCTTCTTTTTGGTCTTCTTGTTTCAGGCTTGGATAGTTTCACAAGCCCTGTCAGCAGTCCTGTCACAGCAGGTCACAGCCCAAGTCCGACATCCGGATAGTCCGATTTCCGCTGCCGATAATTCCCAGAGACCACTTCCGTTGATAATCCTGGATGGATTGATTGCTTATTTCCCTTCCACTGGAGCGGGAGGAGTTCCTTGACGGGTTGTATGTATGCGTCTATTCGGACTCTCGGAGTGTGGCTGTGCATCAACGGGATCAGTTATCCACTGATCCTCGGTGGATCGTCGATGATTCCTTTGAGTCCATTGCTTTTGTACGTACTTGAGTAAATAAATACATAATACCTCGGCTTCGTTTGGCGGACGAGGCCGGTGACCAAAGAAAGCGAGACACTGCCGGATGACACCAGGACTCAAGCAGACCGATCTTCCTCGAGTCCCTTGTGGAAACTCTGATTGCGCCTTTGTTGAACTTGCCAGTCAAGGGGAGACTCTGCAACCAGCAACCGGTACATAGAGCTCCCGCATGTTTGGGTGACGCTCTCGATCACATCCTTGATCTGTTTAAGGAGTCTGTAATCCATCGTCCTATCTATCAAGAGCTTCCTCGAACCGTCCAAAGGTTTTTAAGAGATCGCTGTCTTTCATAAAGGTGTTCCAACGCAGTATCCGCCTCTTCTTCTTCTAGAGCTCCTGCCATCGCACCGTTCCCTCGAATCACGGCTTCTTCCAATTCACTCAGCAACTTCTGGGTGGCTGACCTCGGCGACCAAGCGACCACCCCAATCGCAAATTCTCAAAGCTTGACGCCTCGTTATCCTTCTAGCCTGCTTCTCGTCAAGGTGCTTTTATCCTGAAAAACAAAGTGACGGTGAACATACCCGCTCCTGACGCGTTCCTACATTTCCCTTGAAGATCCAGAGGCAATATACATATCTTTTTTTGGCACCGTCGAAGCGCACATTCTTATTTTCTATCAGCAACAAGACTTGCTTGATTGATACTCTTAGCGACCGACTCTTCTTCTTCCCTCATAAGAAGTAGCTCGCTTGAATTCGTAAGTTTTCCTTTTTTATTGCTATCGAGATGCCGTCGCAGCTGCAGCCTGTGATGATCTCATTGTTTCTAGACTGATCGATTGCTGACAGAGTGACTTCTGCTTCGCTACCTCACTGGAACTCGGTAACTCGGCTTTGGTGACTGTCAACGTCGCAGCGGGGAGGGTTACAATACGGCTGTTCATTAACTCCTCCGGCACACTCGATCGAAGGCCGACGGACACTACTTATCTCTGGGATCAATCTGGTCCAACTTGAGTTGTTGCCAGACTACCCCCTGTCACTTCCCCTCCGACCGCTGGAAATAAAGCAGCGTGGATATAGGTTGGTTACCCCAACCGTGAACTACAGCTGTGTGTATTCCGAAAGCTGAGAATTCGGGTTTTTTACGTTTTTGCCCAAAAATCAGGCCAATTTGAATTGTGCAGTACCTTGCTCTCTCTGTCGGGCTGTACGCGGCCAGTTTGTGGCGCTCAAAAAAAGAAAAAAGCCGCAACGCGAGTCAACAGCACTCCAGAATAGCCTTAATTAGCATTAAACTTGAGTTACACCATCGCAACGTTACTCTCTGTCGCTCAAGCTGTTGTCGACTGGGTTCGACTGCCCTCTAGCCTCCCGTCGCTAGTTGTTCTATACCCAAAATTTCGGCCGGTCCAACTAAAAAAAGTAATCTGTTCAAACCAACCCAGCCCAATACCTTCCACATCACTCGACTCTCGAAACCTTGAAGCTGATACCGAAGCAGAACAATCGCACATTCGTAGAAGCAAGATCCCATCTGTGGAAGTATTGTAATTACCCAAATTTACATTCATACACCAAATCAAATATTCGTCCTCATTCCGACTAAGGCGACCCTGCCATCCAATCCAGGTCGGCATACATATACCCGGAACTGAAAAGTCGGAAGGAAGACCCCCTTGACTTTGACGAAAAGGGAACGAATCGATTAGTTTAAGCTTAATAATTCAACATTTCTGTACTTCTGTCGAATTCACTCAAGGCAGTCGTGAGAAGGAAATCACTTGCGGTCCAGGAGCTCCGGCACAGGAATATAACTTGCTCCACTTTAACTTCGCATTGGCCGTCCAGCCACCCCTTCCGCTCCGTTTGTAGATTTCTTTCTTTTCGAATTGGTTAAAACCAACAACTGTTAACATGTAGGTGCAGCTTCTCTCCTCTTGGCCCCGGGCCCAACTTTCCCTCGTCACATTACCCCGCCACTTTTTCTCGAGTTTCTCCGCTTCTTCGTACCACTTTTTCTCTTAAACTTCTCCGCAAGCACTGTCCAGGTAGCTCAGCCAAACATTCCAGGCTATCGTGACGCCTGGCTCTGTGCGATGCAGAAAGGCTTTCTGCCTGAATTGAACACAGTTTGCGTCTGTTTGCGTTAGGCCTCCCATGCACATCTGAAAAACCTCCCTCCCCCTACCTCAACTTAACTTCGCCCCTCTGTCCACTTCTTTTAGTCCCACACCCCTGAGTCCTACATACTGTGTAGATCCAGAACTCAGCCTAAACTCAGCTCAATTCAGTATGTAATTGTCAAACTGACATACCTCTCCCACTCTCAAGCAAGTGGTCACTTGAAAGAAGAATCTTTGATTTCTTCCGTATCCATTCCCCCCTCTGTGCCGGCTTTCCCGCATTACAACAACTTCGTTGCCGCGATCTTCCCAACACTTCACGCCGGTCATATCACAACAGTCGTTGTGCTTACCCAACCAAGTGCACACTGTCCGATCGACAAAATAACCAGCAAGAACGCCCCTTACATATTCCCAATCCAAAACAATCCCCCAGACAGCCGTGCAAGCCTCCTGCCAACCTCGATATCATACTGCCTATAGGCTACCTGTACAGCGTGAGCAGTGTAGCAAGCACTCCGTCTCACGTTCAATCAGCTGTACAACTGTTTTGTAATGCAGTACTTGTTTCCAATGGCTTGAGCCAATAATTAGTCATCCATCACATCCATTCACTTTCTGCCTGTACGATAGCACTCTCTCTACGCGTGCTTGCTCGCTGTCCTTCCCCTGGACTCAACATGGCGTCAGGTCATTCGCTGACATCTCTGTTTTGCTCCAACCCACCAGATTTACCGCGCAAATCGCCAGTAACCTGGTCAACATATCCCTCTATTCTCAACCCTCCCGTCAACCCAACTCGGCCACTCTATCCGACACATCAAAAACACCTTGCCAAGACATTCGATCAATGTGGAAACTTCCTACATCCCGGAGGTTTTGGGCACTCATCATTGCCATCTCGATCCTCGTTATAATTTTCTGGCAGCATATCTTCTTACTGGCGAGGATTTTGTTGGTCTATCCACTCTGGTCAACATACTCATCAAGTCTCTCACTCAGTATTGGCAAGGACGGCTTAGATCCGACGTTTGAAAAATATCCAGTTGAACAATGGAGTGTCAAATGGCCTCCTCGATCCGCTAACGGCAGTTGGCCTGCCCCGGATTCCAGTCTGTTACGGCTCAGTGATGGAAGCTTGGCAAGATTACCCGATGAAAGATACGGCGGTGGTGTCAGTTATTCTGAGCCTGATGAACTCGACTTAGTACCCCCGATTCTCCATCACATTCTTCTAGGCATGGACCGCCGTCTGATGCCCAAAACTTGGACGGCCAGTCGGAATAGCTGTCTCGCGTCAGTTGCTGCCATTGGTTACATTTCTTCTACCCAGTCACTCGCAACAACATCATTCAAAAGCTGACATAACCCCTGTAATCCAATCGAACACTTTTTTCTTCTTGTGATTGCACAGACTTCATCCCGAATCAGCTAACTTCACCCACCATTTCTGGGACGATCAATCAGCGGAAGAATTCATGCGGAAACATTACTCATTCTTTCTACGCGACTTTCTTGATTACCGGCACACAATCCAACGCGCAGACGCGCTAAGATATTTTGTTTTACACCACTACGGCGGGATTTTCTTGGATATGGATCTCGAGTGTCGACGCTCGCTCGGACCACTTCGACGGTTTCCGATCGTCAACATCAATGCCTCCCCCGTCGGCGTCTCGAACGGATTCATGATGGCCCAGGCGAAACACCCTTTCCTCGAACAACTGATCAAGAGTCTCAAATACTACGATCACACCTGGTTCGGAGTCCCCTATTTCGATATCATGCTGTCCACTGGCCCCATGTTTCTATCAACCGAACATCTCCATTTTCCTGCCGATCATCGCTCAACTCAACTTCGGGTCCTTGCTGAACGGCAGCATCGGCTAAACGGGAGGGTTGCCACCCCGCTCTTCCGACACTTGGGCGCATCTTCATGGCATCAAGGCGATGCCAAGTTGTTCCTTAAGATTCGTGTAATGGTCTATCAACCGTTCTTCAGTTTGATGCTGTTCTGTGGATTTATCGGTGGAAGTGTTGGTTGGATGGTATGGAAGAAACAAATAGCCAAGCCGGGGGTTGATCGAAGCTGGTCTCATTCATGTCAAAGTAGTGAAGTCCGACGATTCTCCGCCGGTCGATTGATACTATGGAGATTTGGTCTTGGAAGCAGACGGGGACACCGGAGGACACCAGAAGAATATGAAAGAATCGAGATGGATTTAGAGTCTCCTCTGATTGGCGACCGGAGGCTGTCACCGATCCTTGAGGTCGAAGAAGAGGTCGAAGCCAAATTCGACCATGAGCTCGAACACAAACATTCGATTCTGAATTTCGGACGGAAACGGCCGGCATACAATACCCTCAAATCGCCTACAACTCCGAGCGTGTTCATGGATGAAACCGAGAGCCTATATCAGATTGGTAACGGAAGTAGTAGTGGGGGAAGCTGTCCCAGTACGAGCAGTGATCCGGAGGATGACGGGTCTTCCGCAGAGGCCGTCGTAGTTCTCATCGATCGGCATCCATCCAAATGGAGAAATTAACCTCGCCTCTTCCCCTCAAACACAAAAATCAATCAACCGTCTCTCCCGACAACTCGATGGACAAACCTTCACTCTTCTTGTCAACCCGCCGGGTAGTTCATCTTTTCTCACCGAACGCGTATACACTTCCATCTTGAACGTTAAAAAATTCTCTTTTTTTGATGACTCGTTGGCCGACTCACTCAGGATGGTTTTTGAAAATTCTAGCTTAAATGTAGTTATATATCAACATTTCTTTGTTCTTCTTGAATCAACCTACATTCTTGTTTAGTTATCATTGATTGAGTTTATTTTTCCTTTATCTCATAATATACTATCATTATTGATTCTCATTTTTATGAAGTCTGTCAATGGAATAATGAATGTTCAGTTAAAAACCCACTGATATCTCGATTGGATCACATTCCAACACAAAGGATGTCTTGTCTGACCCACACATTTATGTGGTGGTGTTTATTGGGAAGAAGAGACATGTCACTGAGATTTTCTAGACTGGGTTTGCCAAATCTATGTCAGCTTGCATGCATGTCTGATTGGGTTAGAGCATTCACATTTGTTTGCTAGATTTTTGGGTCAAATTATAAATATGCCCAGGTTTATGGGCAGGTTAGCTGGCTGAGGTTGCCTTCAAGGGGGAAAACACATTTGATAGGTCAGTTTAAGGCTGTAACCCGGGGTTCGGGACGGGGTGAGGACCTCATCCCGAAGCACAGACCCCGTGAAAAGCGGGGTTCGGAGCATGCCCCGGGTGAATACCCCCCCCCCAAAAAAGGAGATGTGTTGCAGACCTATGTAACCTCCGAACAGCCAGTGTTAGACTGGGCTCGCGCGTGCACGCGAACCCAGTCGTGGGCTGAGTATCCCCGCAAAATGTCTTGAATCCTGCTCGCTCTGAAACCCGCTTCAATCCCGCGCGACTTTTACAAGTCCATCGTCCACCTGTCACCCCACACCGCGCCTACACTCCAAACCTGGCGCCTGAGCTCCAAACCTCTGTCCGCAAAAAAAACAAAGTCATCACTCAAGATCACGTTGTAACTTCTCGTACGGCTCGTCATTCAGGATCATCAAATAGGCTCAAAAATGGAATCAAATCATCCCTTCCTTGCGCGTATAACCTCCAGGCCCTCTCAAATCCCACCCAACCCTACCATGAACGCTCCTCGAAAAACACTCTCGACTGCGCTGCCGGATGATTCTGACGACTTCGTTGACCCATCTCTTCGCCCTTCGCTTCAGTCCCCCCCCAATCAGTCCAGCTACTATTGGCTCCGCGTTGAACAACCCAGCTGTGACAAAAACTCAGGAGGCCTTGACACCCGACGAAGAAATGGAAAAATACAAAAAGAAAACCTTGCGAGAGCTCCGCGAACTCCAACACACTCACATAAAGTACAAAAAACTCAACCAAGCAATCAAAACCGAGGCCGAAAATATCTACTTCGAATATCAGAAAAAACAGCATTTGCTTTCGCTCAAGTACAGCCGGCCGTTCGCATTATTAACCAAGTACCTTGGTCAGCGCCGCACCCGTCAACAGGAAAGCTGTTGGGATAGTTTCCGGAAAAACAACCCAGATGCGCAGGAGGCTTTACACAACAGTAAGCACAATCCAATACTTCCATGATTTTCTGTTTTTCAGTTCACATAGACTCAGTTTTGCATCTTTTCCAGCCGAGAACAATATTGGCCAGCGGAACAAAGAAGTCTCCAAGTTGTACAAGCAGGCTACAAGCACAAACAACCCAAACGAGATCCAAGAAACCAACAGCCAAGCAGATGCGACCAACACTTCAGACACCGCCGAGCGAGGGATTTTCAATAAGATATTCAAATCAAGTGAGAAACTGCGAGCGGAGACTAGGTCTTGGGCCAAAGGGGTCCAGCAGCAAGTGAGTCTCAATTCAGCATCTATCCTTGAGAAAAACTCAAAATTAATGCTTTTTCCTCTGATTAGCTGAAGGAGTTCAGCGACTTGTTTGGTATGGAGGGATTCCTCGTCCTTGCTGGGCAAGATCATCAGAATCCCTTTTTCTTCCAAGGCGGAAGCATACACGGTGACGATTTTCTGAAAGGTCTTATTGATGAAGGTGATCCAATGCGTGAGTTTGCGATCTGGACAGCTGGACAGAAGACGAATATAAAAAAGAAACAGAAGAAACCTGCTAGGCCTCTTGCTTCTGGATCGGCTCTTCAGGTTGCCAGTCAGCCCCGAAGCAAGAAAACAAAACTCAACCGGTTGGCTTTCAAGAATCAGGATGTTTGCCAGGGTCTGTTTTATGCTCTGAATTTTCTTTTAACTCTGTTTAACGCCTCAGGACCCATTTTGATCATTTACTGGCACGATTTAGGTAGCTTAGCGCTCAACCACAAATACATCTGTTGCAAGCTCCGTGAAATATACGGTAAGTGTTCTCTTACGTGCAGATTGTTAAGACTTCCAAAGTCTGTTTGATTAAGTGTTTCATTCTTTTCTTTAGAGGAGGTTCAGACTAACAGCAAGAAGAAAGATACACGCGGTTGGCCAGGAACCAATACCGCTTTTCAACTTGCCAACTTCAACCGCAAACTCGTCGTGAAAGAAAACACTGTCGGCCTCACATCGGAACATCTTCTCAACGTTCCAATCAAGAATATGCCTATCAAGGTGACCTGGTTGGTCCTGCGTGGCCTAAAAAACAACTGGATAACTTTAGCAAAACATCGATTCGACACACCTCCCAAACAAACTGGCGGAAAGAAGCGCAAGGCCTCTGAAATCAATGAGGAAGAGGAGGATGGAAATGATGGTGAGGATCAAGGAGGAAACACCGAAGACAAAGGAGATGATGAAGAAGTGTATGGCGAAGATGACAACGAGTAGAAGAAGTTTTGTTTTGATTTCTCTGTGTGGAAAGTAGTTCTCCTTCCCTCGTGTAGAGAAACAATGTCAACAATGTTAAACTTATATAATGAACATTAAACTAGGCCGATAACAAACTTGAAATTGCAAGTCATTGATTGACATCAGTTTTTCCATCAAAGGCTGAACTACCAACAACTGCGGATACATAGACAAATGCTTGACTTGGAGATGCTTCATTCCAAGGTTTGCAATCTGCCTTATTCAAAATAAGTACTTTCCAATACAATTCTATTTCTTCAACCTACTATTATTACCAAATATACATCCTTCAAAGTCAAATAAATATCCAAGTTGCTCTGTCACCATTTCCCTTATGGTAAAACTGTCTGCCTATCAAATTGGATTAATGTTATGCACAAATCCACATTACTTAGTTTATGTTTCCCTTGAATGCAATCAACTCAAAATAAATATTGGGATGTAATGGTCTGGCCATGTATTTTTGCACATTATTAGCCAGAAAGGAATGAATTTGCATTATGAGTGATGTAAGAATAAATTTGAATACAAGGGGAAGCAATGATGTTTGCCAAAGTGATGATAAATATGGCCTGAACACCAGAGGCCTCAACTTTAATAATCTGAACACTCTGAAAAGAAGCACAATTATTTCAAGATATGTAAATTTCCAAAGCACTTTCACAAATTTACACTTTCATAAACCCAAATTATGATTCTTAATAGTAAATACTATATATTTCCAATATTGAACTGGAAGCCTGCTATACTAACATAAAATGTAATTATACTAACAGCTAACCTGTTCTTCATTAGCTGTGAATTACCAGATGTGCACTAGCACACACAGATGGCAAAAACTGGTGACAATGACTCATGTTGGAATCCAGAATTATAATTATTAGTAATATAAACACCATACCACAGAAGATCCAATATTATATCATGGAATTTACAAGTCAAACCTATTCAAAACATATAGAAATGAGAACTAGGGACATATCTTGGTTTTGATAAAATTCTCATCAAATTTCTCCTTCAGAAACCAGAGTTATCATTTTTGATAGTATTTGCCCTGGACACAATATATATGACAGGTATCCAATGCTACATTGCTTCTTTGTTGAATAGACACTACTTAAAATAGGTTCATATTGTAAAATTTTGTATCTTCATGTTGATGGTATTTTTTTAACTTGACTCCCTCCTCCACATTAATAAAGATTTATGAGTATTAGTAGCAATTTCTCCCAGCTCAATATAATACAAGCTTTTATGTTAAAAAAGGAATTAATTGGAGTCATTATTTGAAATTTTATTTTTGTATAATTTGTATGCCAATATGTATTCAATCTGATACAATTTTTGTGAGATTACTCTACCAGAAACCAAATTAGCTATGATCATTGTTAATCTGTGTCAAGCAAGGGTTCCAGTGCTTGCTAGGCCACATCTTGGGGTTGGTTCTTGTATACCCCAGCTAGCTTGACGGTACGTAATTTATCATCTCCCCATAAAAACGGCGAGAAAATTTGCTATGCTTTTGAATTCAGAAGAATCATTGAGTATAACTGGAATAATGATTGACTCCTGGAATTTGAGTTTTCCAAAACACACATACATACATCAGTTGGCCCATGTTGTTGTCGGCCTACCATAGCTAGATTGATGTCTCCAAATTGTATATGATTTTCCATAAACTTTTTGCACAAAGATATTTTGTTTTGGAATGTTTGGAATAAAGAAAAATTGTTGAGCATAAGTGAAATAACAATTGGCTACTGGAAATTGTGAACATTGGAAAAGCACAGATATTTCCATGGGCACATATATATTGGTATGGGTTACCAAGCTGGAGTAATTGTTCCAAAGCAGCTATAATTTGTCTATAATCCTTATGCAATCAATTCCCATGCTTTGGAACCAAGAAAAAGCATTGATTATAACTGAAATAAAGATTTCCTGAATACTGGATGTGTGTAAAGTTTTCCAAAAACACATGTACACATCCATCAGACAAACCAGTTTAAACATACATCCTGATATAAATTATCTCCAAATAGTGTTTCAAAACTACTTCATGAAGCCCATGTGTAGATTCACAGAGTTATTTTATTGGGGTTGGACTGGGATAAACTACCACTAATACTCATAAATGTGTGTTTTGGAGAGGTCAAGTCACAAGAAAGTGAATCAATTTGAAGGTACAACATTATAACATAAGAAATGAAGTTATTTTCCATAGTGTGTACGTGAAAACCAGCTGTGTAGAATCTAAGGTCTTGTCCTATCAAGTTTGCAGCGGTAGGGTATGCACCGTTGAAAATTTAGTGCTTCTTGGTGCTTTCATGTAATTGTCCCGGAACATACGTCTCGACCTGCTTTTCTTGAAACCTCATCTTCATCGCTTATCCATCCAAAACTTCAATCAACTCCTGATCTGAACAATCTCCGAATGCCGCCCAGAAAGACCCGAACTGATTTTTACAAGTTTCATTACCGCTCTCAACTCTCAGTAACCGAAACACGCACGCAAAGAAAAGCTCGACTTGATTGTCTGAAAAGAGTCAAGGCAGAGGTCAGCAACCGTCCCAGTCGAAACATTAATGGCGCAACCAATCAAGATCAAAACGTAGAGGAATCAGCATCTCGCCCCGAAGTTGAACAAGAAACAGATGACCAAAACCCACTAGGATTCAGCAAGAACTCACCCTGGGAAGATAATGATGTGATCATGAATGAAGAAGAAGCCGCTTCCCTCGCTCGCATTCGATCCCTTCACCAACAGCTCATTCAGCAGCAAAAAAATCGTAATTGGATTGATTTAATGGGAGCTTTGTTCCCTGTGTATCTCTACTTGAAGAAACAGACCTTGAATTGGACGCTTCCATGTGCGTTTGACGATTTTTCATCGCTTGTTTGTAACTGCACGCCAGATCAGTACAAGCCTCGCGATGTGGACCTGATTGACTTTATGGGTAGGGAATTATTATCTGGAGAAATTTCCTATTGCCTCTCAGCTGATTGTGTGGTTGTGTTTTTAGGCCAAAAGCGGGCAAAATTTGTGTTCTGCTCTTGCACCCCAGATCCAGTCCGTTTACTTGCAAATGGATATTTATCATCGACTCCCATTTTCCCTCAGACAGCTTTCTCCCTTCGGCTACTCAATTTTTACGACTTGCTCTGGAACTTCTGTAATGTACAGACAACTTCCTTTTGTAAGGCTTTACAACGATGGAATGAATCCATTTCAATGAGACTTTCTGTCAAGACATCATCCAAGGTAAGCAAATTACTCTTTTCATGGTTTGTTCCTCTAAGTTTCATCCTGTCTGGCACTTTATAGCCCCGAGAGCTCCGACGAAACTTAGCAGCATCAATTGATGTGTACCGTAATCTGAAGAGCATGCAGCGCAATCTAGTTCACACCGTCACATCAACCAACAAGCAAGATATATTGGCGCAGCGATCTTGTCCGGCTTGTTTTGGTGTTACGCTTCCTGTCAATGATGCGGTAACCTCAGAGGATGATTCAGCCCGGCCGAACAATAACAATAATGTTTCGACTCAGTCATCTGATACAAACAAAGTTTTCATATGCCTCGATGGCAATTTCCAGCACCGTCACCACGAACGTGCCTCCAAGAACTATGTTGAAATCAAAAATCAAACTTTTTTTATTCCTCCTGAAGATATTGAAACTTCTAATGTTGAGATACGTGAAGCTGAGATTGCTAAGCGAGTATCTCAAAAAGCGGTATGCTTTTCCATCCAGCTTGTGTAGTCCACTGGTTGTAACTAACACATTTGCCACGATCTTCATCTATTTAGAAAGACAACTGCACACAACAGCACAAAGCCGCCGATGACCGTCGAAACGCGAGCTCTTGGAAAGGTTGTGACGATACTGGGCTTTTTGGATGCTGCTGCCGTCACGACTCAGTCATCTTATTCTGCAATATTCACAAAACAGGGGAAGGACGTGGTCTACCGATGTCTATATTAAAACAGCTTTTCGATGATATCAATCCAAACGTTCAACTCGGTGTACTATACGATATTGGGTGCACACTTGAGAAATTTTTTAAAGCCCGTGGTCTCCTCAGCAATCAACTGCCGCGAATGTCCTTTGCAACAGCAGTTTTTCACTCATACGTTCATGATTGGCCATGTCAGCTAGAATTTAACCCACGGTATAATGAAGGGTGGGGTTTGACTGATGGCGAGGGCTTGGAGCGTCTTTGGTCCGACTACTCCCCTCTTGTAGGTCCCCTCCGTCACGTAACAAGGAATCGTCGTTTTGGTTCTCTCAGCCACCGGACTTTTTTCCGCAATATGCGGGGAATAGAAAATCTTTGTGGGTTCTGATTTGAAATCTCATCCTATCGTTCTATGTATTATCTACTTATTTTGTGTTATTTTTTCACCAGTACTGGTGTTGAAAAGGAAATTTACTCATGCAATTGCTACTAAGATGGAATCCGAGGGCGTTATCCAAAAGCTGTTGTGTGAAAAAAATCCCCATGACTCCGTAGAATACTTTACTGTAGATTTTTTTCGGGCTCAATGGCAAAACCAGAGACTCTTTGAACTCAATAGAAGCCAGAACGAACGAGCTCAATTAGAGGAACAAGCACAGTTTGTTGAAAGAGGAGAAGCCCTCAAAAGCTTAGCGTACATTGTTTTGACTCGGTCTTGTTATGTATTGAGTCACTGACTGAAAGAACTTTTTCAAGCGAATCACTTGTTGCTCACTTGGAAAATCCTCCACCCAACGCGGAAGCAGAGCACGCACTGAAAACTTTGGAGCAAATACGAGAATTGAGGAAACAGCAAGACAAAGAATCGGAAAACCTGGGGTCGTTTTTCTCAGCCGAGCCAGGAATTGATCGGAATCGTTAGTGACCACATTCCTCAAAATTATGTTATTTTAATGATTTATCCTTTTTCTCATCTTAGCTGAAAAAGAAAGGAGGCTGGCCTTGCTTTGGAGCGCGAAAACTGCTCTCTACAAATGTGCCGTACAGATTCAAGGGGAGACGCAACCGCTGCGCGATTCAAAGTCTCGTGGTCAGCGGCTGGGTACAGTCTTGAAAGAAAAGATTTTTGACGCACTTGCGCGTCGCAAGAAGACTGCAACCAGGTTCCTGAAGATATTTTGCGATCGTCGAATAGATTATCTCAAAAACCACGCTCCTGATGAGCTGAGTCGGCCCGAAAACAAAGCTATTGGATACGATGATTTCATCAAGCTTCCACTTGACGACCCCTTTTGGAACGATGGATCGATGTGCATGTGCAAAGAACCTTGGGCCGTGAATCCTACCGTGCGATCTGGAATTCACGCTGTTTTGCGATTGGATCGTGCAAAGGAGGAGCTGGTACAACTGACAAATGAGCTGCGACGATGTTTGTCTTGGGGGATCCATCATCGCAATCAGCTGAAACTTTGCATCGATCAGTGTGTTTTTAGTAAGCCTTTGATCTGTCGCTTTTGGCCCTTAAAATGTGGCAGTTGATTGGTCTGACATGACAGCTTTCTTGCACTCAGATACCGTTAACGAGAAGCTCAAATCTAATTTGGAAAATTTGTTTGGCGAGGTGACCTATCAAAGCAGGAAAATTGTCGGCGATGAGTTGGAATCCGTCCAGAAGGAGCACGAAAATTTGCTCCTATCGTGGCACCAATCAGTTAACGAAATCCTATTGCTAGGCTTTGTGAATCGCAGCATCTTACCCGATGAGTGGTTTGCACTGGTTCAATTCCTCCAACAAAGCACTGTGAAAGACTTCATTGAAGATAGTGTGGATCTGCTATTAGAAGAAACTGTCCTCAATGATCAAGACTCAGATGGAGAATCTCTGGATGAAGAAGCAAACAACACCGCAAATCCCTCGGAACACAGATTGCCTGATGAAGACAATGGCCAGCCTGGCGAAATTTAATAATAAATCCAGCTTATTAGTTTTGTTCTTTTCGTTATCCCTGTTTTTTTTCCGCTTGTGATCATCACAAATTTTATAATTCAAATACATGTGCGCATCACAAAACGAAAATGGTAATAATCTGTTTGATTCAGGATATAAAGCCTAGACCTAGAGTTTGGCAATACAAAAGGAGGAACAAGTATATATTTTTGGTGCGGTGTGGAACGGGGTGATTGGAGTGCGATGACCCTGATAGATGAGTCGTATAATTGGACACCGGTGGGTGATCCTTGCCGTTGCATGCAACTTTACGTGATGACTTCGTTTTTTTTGCGGACAGAGGTTTGGAGCTCAGGCGCCAGGTTTGGAGTGTAGGCGCGGTGTGGGGTGACAGGTGGACGATGGTGAAGCGGGTTTCAGAGCGAGCAGGATTCAAGACATTTTGCGGGGATACTCAGCCCACGACTGGGTTCGCGTGCACGCGCGAGCCCAGTCTAACACTGGCTGTTCGGAGGTTACATAGGTCGTGTTGCACCGGCTCGTTGCTGGCCTTCATGGCATGGAATTTCACATTGCAATGTTAGGTAGTATCGTGCATTTTCTATGATTTGAACGTCAAGCAAAATCTAGTCTTAAATAGATTTTCTATTCCTCATGTTTCACCCGACTGAGGTTTTTCCCATGGGCATTGGTCAAATGTATTTAACTTGTCTGCTTTGACAAGACAAAAGTGTCATCTGTCTCGAGTCCTCGACTTGCCTTCCCTATTCCTCCGAGTCCCACTATAGTTAATATTTAATACTTGATCTAGTCTTAGTTCTCAACATCACCTTAAAATGAAGCAACCATCCACTGATTTGGGTAAAACTCAGCCCAAACATCCAAGAAACAAGGCTCCTTCATCCTCTGTGTCCATACCATCCATACCATCAATCCTAATCAAAATTGACAATGACAATAGCAACTGGGAGGATTCTTCTAAAAATGTTGGGCTTAGGCAAAGTTGGGTGTGGAATCACTTTGAAGTATCCAAGGACGGTACTCAGGCTGTTTGTAAGGTTGTTAAAAAGGGTGGTAAAGCTTGTGGCGCTACGTTGAAGAAGGAAAAAAGTGGAAGTACTAAAACCTTCCACTGCCACTTACTTCAAATCCATCAGCTTGTTGATCCAAAGATTAGTGAAAAGATGAAGACCCAGGTCAACATGAGAAAATGGGCCAAGAAAGGTGCTGTGAACCCAAAAGTAAGTACTTTTTCTATCCTCATATTCATTTTGCGTATTTCTAAGCTAATGAAGCATTGATTTGCTTTCCAGGTTGAGCTCAACACTGAATCATTGAACAATGCCCTTCTGAGATTTGTTGTGCAGTGTGATCTACCGTTTGCCATTGTTGAGTGAAAGTTGTTTTGGGATCTATTTTGTCTTATCAACGAAAGGGCTATGCCTCTCATCAATAATACTTGCCGCTGGGGTATTACTAGACACCTCTCCAGGGTATACTTTCAACAGCAAGAGGCGATGAAGCTTGAATATCTTGCAAAACAAGATTCAATAAGCTTCACTCAAGATGCGTGGACTGCACCAAACTGCACAGCTTTCATGTCAGTGACGGTGCACTTCATTACCGAGGATTTCAAGATGAAAGACTTGATGCTTGCCATGCCCCATGTTCAAGGTCTGTCGTGTTGGTTTTTTATTTTTTTTTGATTTGGTTTCAGTTATACGGAAAACTGATTAAATTAACACTTTTGTTTTCAGGGAGTCACACTGGCAAGAATTTTGCCAACCTGTTCTATGATGTACTTCATAATTTTGGCTGCCTTGGGAAAAATCCACACTATCACGGCCAATAATGCAACAATGAACAACAAAATGGCTTGGGAACTTCAGCTTCAACTTCCCGGCTTCAACCAGCATCAGCACCTTCTTGGGTGTATTGCCCATGTCATGAATCTTGCAGCAAAGGCAGGACTCTCTGTCCTTGGATGCCTTGAAGTCAACAGCGATGGAAAGCCACTATCAACGACTGACGTGGGTGGTCCAACCACCCCAAAACCATCAGCTGATAGCTCCGCAAACAATTGAGCCAAAGTTGATGCGAACTCAGTACTCAAGCGGGTACATGGCTTGAGTACCTTTGTACGATTTTTGCCTCAACAACGTGAGTGATTTGAAAAAGTCTTAAACTTTGTTCAACCCAAGCTTCAAGATACGAACATCAAGTGCTTAGAAATTGATGTTGCAACTCGATGGAATTCCACCTTCCATATTTTCAGGCGTGCAATCCTCCTTCAGCCATCATGTGACCACTTTTGCCGAGAGAATTCTGAAACTCAGCCATATGTCTTATCGCCTGCCAAATGGGACCAAGCAAACAAGATCATGGATTTGCTTGAGCCACTCTCCAAGGCCACCGAGATGCTCTGTGCATCCAAGTGCCCCACCTTTAATACTGCTCTCCCAGTTTACATTGCTTTAATGAAACACCTTCACACCGTCCGACGAGGTCTCTCTGATCATGCTCAAGGTGTTGTTCCTGCTACCCAAATGATTGGAAAAATCAATCAGTATCTCCATGAAGCACTTCAAAAACCTGTCCACATCAGTGCAATGATACTTGATCCTCAGTTCAAAGCTAGTTTCTGGAATAATAACATCTCCTTCATCATGGAGAACTACATCGCAATGTCGGTCGATCAAATAGTAACTCAGTTTACTCAAGTTGCTCAAGACTTTGCCAATAGTATCAAGACCAGCAAAGGAGAAAGCGCGGAGGAAGGGAGCAAAACAAACCAAAGAAAATCAGCCTCTGTTGGTTTTTTTGCGGCTTCATTGTACCAAACCAGCACGGAGATTGATGATGTTGAATCGGAGATAAAGAAATATTTGAAAGAAGATGTTGAAACCAACAGCGTTGATATTCTAACTTACTGGGCTGGTTGTCACAACAGCTTCCCCATCTTATCCAAGATGGCCCGTTGGTTTTTAGCTATTCCAGCTACCAGTGCTGCATCCAAACAAGTTTTCTCCAAAGGCCGCTGCATACTCTCTTGGCAGCGCTATGCCCTCAAGCCTGATACTGTTGAGAAGATCTTGTCCTTCCAGGAATGGTATCAATTCCTGGAAGAATGAAATTAAGCTCCACAATCATCATTTCATTGACTGTCTTACTGTTTCTCCTCCTCCTCACTTTTGTTTTCCTTGTTTTACCCCGAGTTTTTCTTGCTTTTGATTTTGTTGTCTGCTCCTCTGTCCAACTGTGATGTAGCCACATGTAGATCATGCCAAGTAACGTAAAAAATGATGATTTGTCTCTAAAATGGCCAATTGAACCAATTAAATTTATACGTTCTCCCTCCCCCCTGAGCCTCTCAATGCCCCGGGTACACCCAGGGCACTGAAATCAAATCCCAATATCTGAACCCCGGGGTCACACCCCGTGAAATGCCCCAGGGAGGCCAGTTTGGGTTACAGCCTTAGGTCAGTTTCATGCTAAAGTGACCTGAAATGAGCCACAGACCACCCCTGACTTATCACAAGTCCCTTGCTTCAGAGGGCCCTGGTACAGCCTGAGCTGGCGCAAAGTGCCCTTGCGCAAAGCGCAAACTCCAAAGGAGGGACTTTCAGGTAAAGCCAAGAATTTGGCTTGAGAGCTTTCAGTGTTTTGGTGGGAGTTTTTTCCCGCTCCCCTTTCAGGGGTCTTCTCCTTGTGTATTCCTATTGCCTGTGGTGCCAGATTAAAGGCCTGATTTTTCTCTTTCTTTTGGTGTCAATCACCACTTTTTCCCCCTTCACAAACTCCTTCCATCCCCCTTTGAAGTTTGTGATTTTTTTGTGTTTGGCCAGAAGTGTGTATGCAAATTCTGAGAAGATCCATTTGGACTCAATTTAAATACAGAGCTCCATCATCCATCCACCTTGACTGCTGAGCAAGGGCAACACTCCTTCACGTGTAGATATCACAAAAGTGACACTACATTGAAGCTGAGATGCTCAGCTATCCCGTGTACTTCAGCTCACTGACTCACAATGAGTGCGCGCTGTGTAATGTAAATTTGATTCAAAAAGTTGGCCAAAAGCCACAAATTTCCTGAAGCTCCCACGCGGAAAAAAGCCGATAACTCATAAGCCTCCCATTGGGAATGGGAGATGCTTTACATCGGGGTGCTCCGCACCCCCAGTCCCAGGAGGCTTAGTTAAGTCAGGACCACCCTAGCCTGAGGCTAGATTTCAGGTTAAGGCTAGCTATATTTAGCTGGCCTTAGCCTGAAATCAAACCTGAGGTTTGTTGACCAGGGGTTAGCCCAGCCCAATGTGATTGCCAGTTGGGTTAAGTGGCCCAAAATCATCAAATTAACCCAACAAATGTGAATGCTCTTAGTGATAGAATTCCACTTGTACAGACATTTGATTTTTCCATTACAAGAGTACAATGATTTCATGTAACTGCGGAAAAATAAATTCATGAATGACTTTTGGCTGGGATTATGTAAGCAGGTTCAAGACTCATGATGTGATGTCTATGCATTTATGATTTCAATTTTGAAGATCACTATAGAGTGTTCAAAGCTGAATTTACAAAATTTCAATACATCAAATCATAAAACTTTGTGATAATGTTTTATTTACCATTTTAGAAATGTTGCTCTTCTTCAAGTCTTTTTTGTTTTCAGCTTGAAAATTTCATGCAAGCCAACTGTGAACACCCTGTATGAAACATTTAAACCAGCTGGATTTGTGAGCATACAATTATGACTCAAGTGAATTTGTCTTACAAGAGACCAGGATTGGAAGATTATCACTGAAAACCTCTTTGGTATACATATGTACCAACTGCCAATCCATCATACACTGTGGAAACCAAGGGTGGAGAATGACATGAAAGAGTTGCCAAGTCTTGCCAGCGGGATTTGTGGTTTTGTCTCACTGGATGCAGGTGCAGTGGTGCTTGGATCAAAACTTGGTAAATATGTGACCTGTTGGAGCTCAACAAAATAAATGTGGAAAAACCTCCTGAAGAATCAAGTGCTTGAGGCTCAGGCCCAGAACTTGTTTAGGGTGCCAGTCCCTTTGCCAGGCCATCATCTGCCAATAGCAGGAAGGGGATTGGTTAAATTGGCTCCTCTCAAGACTTGATGGGTGAATTCCCAGTGGTTCTGGGGACCTCCCAGATGTCCATTTAGAATGAAAGGTTGTAATTTCCCCCAGTCTTAATTTACACAAGGGTTCCATTTGAAGTCTTCAAATGATGTCCTCCGGGCGCAAATCTGCACATCACGCCCAAGGACAGACTAGTTCCTCTACAGCTAGTTTGTGTCAGCCATTGAGGGGAGTACACAACTCTACTGATGACCAGCCTGCACCAAGCTTACCTAAGCCTCAAGTTTGTGCCTCCTTGGAGAGTCTTACATAGTGGCACAAAGTGTCTCCAAAGGAGAGGCTTACATTGAATGTCACATCATTGGCCCTACAGAATTCAGATTTTGTAGTAAAAAAACACATTTCCTTTTCAAACTGTTTTTAAAAATGTGTTATTTTGTTTAAAAAAACCAAGTAGACAGACTTGTAGCCTGCAATCTTAGCTTTCATCCCATAGTTGTGTTGAGATAGTGCATTAGCATTTCCCTTTGTAGTATGCTTCTAACCTATCCACCCACAACTTAGCCTATATTATACATGTATATAGTCTAGTTGTTCTTCTTACTGTTATCCTTCTACACTAATGCTTTGACTCTCCGTGCTCGGACTCTGTCCTTGACTCTCCGTCAAAACTCTCTTAGTTCTGTGTCACCCAGCTACCCGCAACAAGTTGTCCACCAAACTGACCCTCATAATCACTGTTCCAATCCAATTTTTCTGGGGTGATCTTTCACATTTTCTCAAACTCACGAGATTTAAAAATCTCTCTGTGACTCTTGGGTTGACATAGAGCCTCTCGTGGTTTTCGTTACTACTGCACACTATCTGTTGCTTAATACAAAAGAAAGTGGACCGGTTTGGTTTCTTTGTTTGGCATCCATGAAGTCTGATGAATCCAGCCATCCCGCCGCCAAACAAAGAGCAACCATACTTCCCATTGGCCAAAATTCTTAATCCCAACTGCAGAGGGAAAGGCGGAATCATACTGGCTGGTGAAAACCAATTGAGACCAAGTTATGACCAGCAACCAAGTTTTCACTCTAAATCCAGCCATTTCTCTAGGCAACAGGCTGTGGATGACTTCCCTTTGGCTCTGCCAACCAGGCTAATAGCACAGATGTGGGCGCTATACAGATATCAACAACCACTTTGGGTGGTCAAAGTTGACTTGCATAAACTCATCAACTTCCAAGCCAAAAAAAAAAGGGGCAGGCTAAATCCACTCCAAAAATTACTAAATCCACTCCAAAAATGGAGTGAACAATAGTCCACTCCAACTTTCATTGGAGTGAAACATAGTCTACTCCAAATTTTGTTGGAGTGAACAAAATTGCACTCCAAAAAAGCCTGTTTTTTGGAGTGTACCCATGATGCACTCCAAAAATTTTGGAGTAAACCCAATTCCACTCCAAAAATATTTTTTCCAAAGTAAAATGATTCATTTTTTTGGAGTGCACAGACGTTCACTCCAAATTTATTGAAGTGGTTTTTCACAATATTCTAGTGAAAGAATTCAGGGTTCTCAAAGAGGAACAAAACCTTATGTCAGCATCATATGTGTATTTAAAATACATTGAAAATGATGTATGTACAATTCTTTCAGTTTCTACAATGACTAAAACCTTCACCAGAAATAAATTTGGGGGGATTCAATTAGGTTGATTTATGTAAACTGCATACTACTGCTATAAAGTTTTCCTGGTACTCCATCCCAAGAACTTGGAATATACATTTTTCAAAGTTACAAGTTTCAATTATACAGATTCAAAATTTTTTTTTTTTTAAATTTGAGAAGCCTTAATCCACTCCAATAAATTTGGAGTGAACATCTGTGCACTCCAAAAAAAAAAAAATGAAAAAATCTCCCTTGGAAAAAATATTTTTGGAGTGGAATTGGGTTTACTCCAAAATTTTCATGGGTACACTCCAAAAAACAGGCTTTTTTGGAGTGTAATTTTGTTCACTCCAACAAAATTTGGAGTAGACTATGGTTCACTCCAATGAAAGTTGGAGTGGAATATTGTTCACTCCATTTTTGGAGTGGGTTTAGTAATTTTTTGGTGTGGATTTAGCCTGCCCAAAAAAAAGTCCCACCCAAACACTCCAAGTAGAGCAATATTTCTTATAAAAGGGATCACTTGAAAGGTTGATGATTTCACGTATTGATCACGTGAGAGTCTGATGATTTGAAGTATTAAAGATAAGGTGATTTCGACTATGATGATGGACAGCAGCTACATCAAGATGGATTCAAGTCCATGGAGCCATCAATGGACCGGTACAAGGCTCAGAAAGAAGACGAAAGAAACAAGAGCGCGGCGAGCCCGTGTCGGCAAGCCCGTGGCGAGGCGATCCAGGCCACTGTGGCCCGAAAGCCCACGGAACGAGCCCCGGTCGCCGTCCGCCAGAAGAAGATGAAAACCGGGGAGAGAGGACGAGGGAAGAGAGGAAAGAAAGAGGAAAAGGGACGAGGGCATAGATATAAGTATGGGGATGACATAAGCGCAAAGAGTCAAGAGGCAGGGCTGCCGAGGTCCCGCCGATCCACAGGCGGACAAGACGACCCGCTCCGCGCGTCCTCCCGCCCCTCCGCACAGTCGATCTCGACCGGCGGGACTGGCTGCTGCTGGTGGCGCCGGGCGCGGGCGCGTCGGCGCTGGACGAAGCCGTCGACGATGTACTCCTTCCACTCCTTGAGGTTGGCCTTGAGCGCGTTCTCGCGGACGCCTTTGCCGTTCAGCCAGCCCACCAACTCGTCCACCTGCCGGCGCCGCCCCAAACCAAACACACACACATCCATCCATCAGCCGAGTGTCCAAGAATCAGCGTGTGTGGGGAAGGAGCGGAGGACGGAGACAGACCTGCTGCTCGGTGTCGTACACCGCCCACTCATCCACGCCCACGATCTGCTCCTTGAGCTCGTCCTCCGCCCCCAGTGGCTGCTGCTCGCGAGGGTCGACGGGGCCCGTCTCGACGCCGAGTTCTTCGTGGAAGCGGCGCTTGAAGAGGGCCGCGTGGCCGCCATGTGCGGCGGCGATCTTCTGCCACTCGTCGATGGAAGGCCCGGAGACGAAGAGGCATCCCGCATACCACCTCGTCTCTTCCTCCCCCTCCTCCCCCTCCTCATCATCCTCCGCCTCGACCGAAGCTTGCGGCGTGTCCGCATTGCTGTGTATCTGCATCCCGCCTACCCCGTCGAACCACCAATACTTGCACAGGAACCGGTCCGAGCCCAGCGGCTTGAGCTTACTGACTCCGATCAGCTGGCGGAAGCGTTCCTGGAAGAAGAGTTCGCGCAGGCCGACGTCGAACAGCTGGCCGTCGAGCGCCGCCTTCTCCGCCGCCAGTTTCCCCTGCGGGTCTGACGGGGGATAGGCCGGGGACGCGGACGCTGCGGGCGGCTTGATCTGGCGCGCAAGCAGGGTGGCCGTCCGGACGGCTGTGTCCAGCCGTCGGCGTCCAGCCGGCTTCTTGTCCGTCTCCGTGTCCGGCGACTTCGTGGGCCCGTCCACAGCCACAGACAACGACCGACTGCCGGCCGAGGCGTGCGTCGACGGCTTGCCCGCACCGCTCGAGCGCGCCTCTTCCGGCTCTGCACTCACGTCCCCTCCCCTCCCCAACATCACTTCTGGAGAGCCCTGCGCCGGCGCGGCCTCCGTCGATGGCTCCTGCTTGGGAGGAGGCTGCGCCGCATCCGGCTCCGTTGTCGGCGATGGTTCCGTTATCGTAGAACTGCTAGGCTCTGTGGTCGAGGCCGGCTGGGTGTTGAGTGCTGCTTCGGCCTTACGAGCCTCGAGACGTGCCAGCTCTTCGAGTCTATTGTATATATATGTGTGTGCTGCGAGTCAGTTTGCGGGACCAGGTATCAAGATCGAGAAGAAGAGGCGAGACTGACACTTTGCGTTTCTCCTTATTCACGTCCGCTTTTTCTCGCCGAACGACGGTCAGCTTCTCGTCGCACTCGTCCATATAATTGCGGACCTGGTCGCTTTCGGTCGCCAGATCGCACAAGAACTCGAGCAGGACAAGTTTGTCGTCAATGGGTAGGAGTGCGAACCGGGCGGCCAGAGTTTTCTTCAGCATGCGCGGGTTGCTCCGTTGGTTGCGAATCGATCTGCCGTATCGACGGCCATCTTCGTCCGCCGTTTCCGCCCCGGCTTCGGGCTCGACGTCTTCCTCTTTATCGAGGCCGTCTACGGATCCTTCGCTGTCTTGAACCGTCAGACTGTCGTCGGTGGTGTTCGATAGAGGACTGTCTCCATCCTGCGGGGCATTAGCCTGGTCGTACTTCGTCTTGGGATGCGAGTCTTGGGGCTTCTTAGTGACCCCCGGGTCGGGTAGCTCGTCGTCTTGATCGATCGTGTGGTCGATCGCCAGCAGGGTCCCCTCGGTCGAAAAGAAGTATTTGAGCATTCGGGCCATGCAGCCCAAGCGTTCGATCCCACCTCGATGGCACATGATCTCGACCAGTCCCATCACCCAGTCCTCCTCGAGCGCGGCTCGATTGGTCTTGCGCTTACCCGCGGCACTCGCCAATGCAAACTCGTGTAGCCTGCGCGTGATGTTGACAAAACGAAGGCCCTTGCGCACCCAGTACTCTCGCTCATCGATGCTCATCACTCGACACTCTTGAGCGGGACGGGTGGCGAAGAAGGGCAAGACGGAGATGGAGGTAAACCTTTGGGGCCTGGTCGTCGGGTATCTTAATCCACTCTGACTCAGGATGAGCTTGACCAAGCTGGCCGTCAGATCATCTAGACTCTCGTCGAACTCTTCAAATTTACAGCGTCGCTCGTTCAACTTGAAGATGTTCACAAACGACCAGATCTTGAGCCGTTGGGCAAATTTCTTTCCGAGCTTTTGCTGACTGGGCTGTGGTTTTCTGGGTAGCTTGAGCGGGGTTGGGTTGGCTCGTCGTAGGTAGCGGCCATCAATAATTGTGAATGGATCGAGATCAAGATCTTCAACTTGTTTCCAAACAAGCACGGAGGGGAGGGAAGGGGAGGGGAGAGAAGAAAGACCGATCAGCCAACAAACTTTCTGGTATGCTTTAGATGCAGGGCCTACTTGGGTATTTGATTGTTTTCTTGGATTCTTTTGTGGCGGTGCTTGGGGTGGTAGCACTGATGAGAGGGAGGGCAGGGTCGGCTGGATTAGCTAGCTGAGTGTTGACGGTGAGGGGGTGATCTAGGTGGGCATTGATGGGTATAAGGGCCGATGGATCGGTGGAATCCAGCGTTTTCTTCCTCTTCTTCTTGACCACCTTCTTCTGGGGGCAAGGCTCGACGATGGAGTAGTTGAGGCTGTTGGGCTCGAGCTGTTTTTCGATGAGCTGTGCACAGCTGCTGAGTGTCTCCTTGAGGTGGTCTGGGTAGTCTTGATAGGATGGGGGCAGTGTTTGGAGGGATGTTTGTGAGGGGGTGAGGGGCTGGCAGGTGTTCTTCTTGCGTTTTTTGGGGTGCGGCTCGGTTAGATGATGATGGTCTGCTTGAGTTGCTAGTCGGTTGATTTGGTCGTAGTTTTTGACCAATGATTTGTAGCTGGGTACTGGTATCGGTTTGGGTGTGATGGTCTTGGGCAGTGAGAGGTCTGGATGGATGGTCCATCTGGGAAGGGATGGTGGGTTGCTGCTGTGTGAGGAGGGTACTAGGACGGACTGTAGGAATCGTTTGAGGAGTGGTTTGGAGAATGTGTCTGCAGGCCGGCTTGAGAGGTGATGTGTGTTAGATACATAGATCTTGTGTGACATGGAGAGTGGGATGTGGATGTGATGTACCTGAGTTTCCTCGTTTCGACTTCCATGTAGCTCGCGCCGAAGTTGTCGGAGTTGGATTGCTGGTCATCGATGAGCTGGATGGTGTATAGGTATCCGGCGGGGCTGTCGATCTGAAGTGTTTTGTTGAGGTCGAGCGAGAAGCGGTCGATGGCCTGGAGGTGGATGAGGTCTGCGTATGCGTGCTTGTCGAGGTCTCTGATCGGCTTGGGGGGGAAGACCTTGACTACCTTGGCCGGGTAGACGGAGGGGGATGCGCTGTGGCTGGATGCCAGGTCGACGGTGACTTTGTCGGCGACATTGAATCGGTTGTGGAACAGTTCGTAGAGATAGTCGACGAGATGGTCGATGTTTGGCTGTCGTTCTGGATGTGTGTGGTCAGGGTATGGTTCTGAGCTTGTCTGGGGGTGTTTGATGTGCTTACGGGCTGGCTGGAGGCTGACTGCGGCTGTGATGCGCTGCTTGAGTGTTTCTGGGAAGTGCTTCTGGATGAGCTCGTCCTGGGCTGCGTGTTCGTGGTTGAGTGCCTGGAAGAATGAGACTGGCTGGTGGTGGTGGCTTGCGGGTGCGGTGGGGGTGAAGATGGGCTGGGAGTAGAAGAGGTGTCGGTTGGCGTACGACCTGGAAGCAGTCTGTCAGTGTCTGTATGCCTTTTTTTTTTTTTTTTTTTTTTTTGTTGGCTCAACTCGTAGTCCGTGAAGATCTCGCCCGTCTGCGCGATCAGCCAGAGCTCGGTGTCCGGCGGGAGCTGGCCGAGCTGGCTGGGCAGCGGCAGGGGGGAAACCTCGGTCCGGTCGAGCAGGGGCATCGCAAAGTAGGCTGATGATGGAGAAAACAAAAAAAAAGAAAAAAGAAAAAAGAAAAAAGAAAGAAAGCAAGCAAGCAAGCAAGAAGAACCGAGAACAGCAACCGAAAAAACAATTGTATGCTTCACCTGAAAATACAACTCAAATATGGATATACAATCTTGCATCAAGCTTGCATATACCTCATCCAGTCCCCAACTGCAAGAATTCCTAAAGAAGTGCTGGACTGCATCCATGAGAAGCGCTCCGAAACATCCAGCTACACACACACACACATCAAAAGCCTTGTGGCAACCCCGGACTGTGGTTTTCATGATGCTTGCCCTCATTGCAGACTCCAGCCAGATAATCATCATGTATTGTTCTGCGCATCTGATCTGGTTCCCTCAACGTCTTATACATACGTGGAGATCTCGACGTAAACTATAATTGCGTGTCTCGCATAAGCTTATCAGCCATCATGCTCCGGGCAATCATCCAGCTCCGGGAAATTGGAATCGTGCCATCGCCCGACCGTGTTTCCACCAGCGGGCACGCCGGCCGATCGGCTGTCCAACCCGCAACAGCTTCCCAAGTTGCCGGCTGAGTATCTTTACATAGCGGGAAAACGAGGGACAAGATCACATAGAATCGAAATCATGGGGGGAAAAAGAAGCGCGCATTGGACTACCTGGGGGGGAAAGAGATACAAGATGTAGTGCTCGGTCACCAGAAATCATCATCTGCGTCCTCTTTTCCTTTCTTGCCCTTCTTCCGAGGGCCTCCCCCATGGGTGCCATCCTGCGCCGAGGCCTGCTTCTTATACATCTCCGCGACCTGAAAGCGCACGGACAGGGTCAGCAGCCATCCAGCCGAGAAAAAAGGGCATCGGGCTGTACCTGTTCGGAGACCGTCGCGTCGTCGGCCGTCTTGTCGTCCCGCTCCTTGATGTACCGCGGAAACCGGAGCGAGACGCCCCGAGTCCCATCACCACACTGTGGATGGACGGAGATAAGTTGGTGACACAGAAAAAAAGAAGAAGCGTGTTCGAGAGGAGAGGAGGGCTTACTAGACCTTTGGCGGCACTGTACACGGGACTGAGACTGAGATCGGCGGCCAAGACCTCCCAGACGATCTTCGGCTCGAACCAGACATCCGGCTTGGCCTCGCCGACATCGAAGTACTTCTTCTGGACGGTCAGCTCCAGTGGCTCGAGTTTCTTGTGATGAGACTCGAGGTCCTCCTCCGAAAAGCCCGTGCCCAGCTTGCAGATCGTCTGGTACGTCTCCGACTCCGGCTCGTAACACGCTAGCAGGAACGCCCCGTACACGTTCGTTCGCTTCCCTTTCCCATGGTACGCCCCAACGACTACTAGGTCCAGGGAATCTCCTATGCCTGCCAGATAGTCTTTCTTGACCTTTTTTTTTCCGATTCAACAGATTCGAAAATATAAACAAGTGGTAATCTTCAACTGGTGAGATGTGGGACGGCAGAGGGCAAGATCACGCACTTTGAGCCAGTTCATACTTCGTCTGCTCGGCTCATAATGGGCACTTGTCCCATCCAACATCTTCACCATCAATCCTTCACATCCCGCCTTGACACTCTCATCAAGGAACGACTGGATCTCGTCTACATTGTCGACATCAACGGACGTAGCAAAGCTGAATTCCCCCTCGATCTCATTGAAATGCTCCTTCAGCAACCCTCTCCGATGATTGAAATCCGTATTGATCAGCGGTTCGTCGTTGAGGTAAAGCAGATCGAATGCAAAGATATGCACTTGGATCGTGATGTCCTCTGCCTTGACGTCTTTCCGCTTCCGTTTGCTCAGTTCTTGGAACGGCAGGATCTTCTTCGTCGTCCGATCCCATGCGACCGCTTCGGCATCCAACACGAAATTTCGCGTTACTTCCTTCTTGATCGCTCGCGGTAATTGATCCACCATATCCGGATATTTCACGCTCATGTTTTCAGAATTCCTACTAAAGATACTAATCGATCCATCGCTTAGGAAATGTATCTATTTATTCCCCCCACAAAAAACCAAGTCAAGCTAAGTTTGCCCTTCCAGCTGTCCTCTGAAGAAAAAAAACAGAAGAGATTATGTTACCTGCGCTCTTTCGCCATCATATTTGTATTCACAGGTGAACTTTTGCCCCTCGAATCTGTCCAGGACCTCCGAAATGGCCTTGGTGGGTTTGGCCAGCATTGGTTTCAATGGGACGCCGGGCGTCAATTTGCAGTTCTCCCGGAGTCCTCTAATACCTCCTTGGAGCAACGCGGGGATGACGAGATCGTACGACGGAATCTCGGAAAAGACGGCTTTGACGATCTCGGTCCCTTCCACAATCTCCTTTGCCAACTCCTCCGACGAGCTCTTACGCTTCGAGTTGGACTTATGACCTAGTAAAAAAGCGATCAAGCCAACAGAAATCATGATCAACCTCCGCGGATCCAGCCGCTTGGACTTTGTGATGCAGTGCTACTCTGGTCTAGCTGAAGATGCGCACCAACACCAGTTCTGACGGCGGCGTTTGCAAGAGCCACTAAGACCGTCCTTTCAGCTAATCCGATTCGTAGTTTACCCTCCAGTGACCTGATCACAAATTTGGCTTCTTCACCTTGACAGGACGCGAGCAACTTGGTAATGATACCCACTTTCTTCGCTTGAGACTATCATGTTGTGATGCACCAAGTTAGTGACCATCAAATCTGCGGAAAATGAAGGGGGATTGGATACCCACTGAATGGCCTGAAGTAGTAGCAATTGTCTTCAAATCTTGATAGACACTGTTGACCGTTAAGAGTTTAGGTTTGAACATCGTCTTTTGTGTGGTTCGGCTGTTTTGAGCGACGCTACCGAGATCGCCGACCTTCTTGAAATCGGCCTTGACCTGGGCGATGGTTCGACCCATTGACGATCCGATAGCCTTGATCAGGAGAGACTCGCCAATGCCTAGCTCGATGCCTTCGTAATCAGGACACAATCGATTGATACATAGGTAGATCACTTTGAGCAGCTCGTTGGGTGTCCGATCGATTACTTGAATCAAGTACTGGGTTAAATATTTCGTGATCTCCAGTCGTTTCGTCGTGCCATCGATCAAATTGAATGTATGCGCTAGACTTGCGTAAGGAACCGGCTTGCCCTTCTCCCAACTCACCCCACCCTCCAGCTCAGTTAAATCATCGCCACAGGCTAAGTTGGCTACATCTTCTGCGTCCTCTTCATCCTCAGAATTTTCTTCTTGTTGGATCACCGGGTCTTCTTGTTTCTTAATAGGTGCATCAGAGAGTTTGAGCTCGCTTGATTCTTCCTCTTCAACTTTCGTCTTTGATTGCTTTTTTGAGATTTTTTTATTTGTTTGGACTGGCTCCTCGTTAGACTCTTCAGTTGGCTGACTATTTGGTTCACTATCATCTTTCTTGCTCTGACTCGATTTGACGCGTTTCGAACTCCTGGTTGCATTCTCGTCCTCCTCTACATCAACAGGTGGTGCTCGTTTGAGATCTTGATTGACGCGTTCCTCGCTGATGTCTTCCGGAGACTTTTTCCTGTTCTGTTTATTGAAGAGGCTATTGACAGTCGTCTGTACTAGAGCGGGTTTATGGCCGACAGGTTTGGTGAAGAATTTATTCAAGGTGACCTGTTTGGTGGGTCCATTCGAGCTCGAAGAGGATGAGGTTGCGGGCTGGCCACCCATTGTGTTGATTACGAAGGATGCGTTGTTTCTCTTTGTGCAAGGATAGTAGGATTGAAATGCTTGAAGATTAAATTGATTTGGGCGTGTCCTGATGGTAACTGATCCAGTTGGGCTGAGCTTGAGCTGCATGCGACGAGAGTTATCGTGAAGGATGTTGCGAAACACTTCAAACATGGTTGGATTTCCCGCGCGGAATATCCGGTAGCGGTCACGTGATATCCAGTAAATACCCGGAATATGTATCTGGTCGGATTCTCGGATTGGCCACTCTCACGCCCATCGGGCCCTGTCTCGCACACATCTCAGATTGATGGCACGCGAGCAAGGAACGCAGGAGGGTGCCAAAGTCCATGCGCAGGATTGGACGGGCGTGTTTTGTAGACCAATGGATGACTTCCCGTCGTTGTTTAGAGAGCGCTAGATGCCCCTCTAAATCCTAAATTAAGACACCTATCAAAAACTAAACCAGTGCACATGAAATTAATGAACTGTAGGGTTAGGAAAACATTTTCCTTTTTGTCAAAAATTAAGAATTTGGGTTTGTAAATTGAGATCTGGGAGGCTCTCAGACTCGACGGGAAGTCCTCCAATGATTCGCCCAGAATAGAATAGACAGGCCTGAGCGTTGGTCAAGAAGATAGTCTTGAGCCGATAAAGAGTATCCTCCTCAGAGACCTCTTCCCCTTGCTCACCGCTCCCCGACTGTCCATCCTAGCTATTTTGTTTTAGACCCTTTTTTCACAACAACGTATCTAGGGGAAAAAGGTTTCAAACTCAATTTTTTTTAACCACCCACCCACCCCATTTTGAGGGCAGGCAGGGTTTTTGCCCTCAAACTCTCTCTTGAAAAATTCTACAATCAACAAAAATATCTTTTCTAGTCTGATTGAGTACTAACCCTTTGATACGCCGGATGGCTAGGAAATCAAGGGTTTTTCTACTCTCAATCTTTTCCCACACTTGGGCTAGCTGAGGACTCAACATCCCTACTAGCCCTAGAGGATGGAAAATTTACACCTTTAAGGCGCATGGCTTCAACAGCGGCGCAGTAAACACAGGCGTATGTTTTTGCACTATCCTCAACAAGAGTACTAGAAATAAACAGCAGTGAATGCTAAATGGATCATGGATGCAAAGCTGCCAACTCTCTTGCATCCATCGGGCCCTGTCTTGCCCGCATCTCAGATTGTGAAACTACCATAAAACCCCCAGTTGTACGTGCAAATTGCACCCAGACAATGAAAATAAATGAAATAACAACAGGCCATGAACAGGTTAAGGGGCTTCTTCTTTTTTTTTTTTTTTTTAAGTGCAGATTTGACTTAACATTGTGTACTATGCATATTCAACTAGCTTACAAATTTAACTACGTAGCAGAACCACACAGCCTTACAATTGAAAATAGAGGGGAGAACTTTCACGGGCTTTCTGGGAGTTTGCTTTTGAGAGTTTTTTTTTGCTATTTATTTATTTAGAAGAGAAGAAAGAAAAAGGAGGAAAAAGATGGGTGAAAAAGGGAAGAACCCGTGGGGAGAAGTTGGGTCCAAAGAGCTGGAAGGGGGATCTCAAAGGGTATCCCCAAATTTGCTTTCCCGTTGGAATTGAGGGAGTCTGGCCAAGAGTTTGATGAAGGATTTTTGTGGCCAGGAAGGCCAAGGGGTTGTGGAGGAGAGTTCTGGTCATGACCGTGGTGATCCTCTTGTCGCAAAGGATTGTCCTGGCTACTGCCCTAGCCCCAGGGTACCTGGAACAAGAGACAAGGTAGTGATCCACTGTTTCAGGGACCCCACACTGCAAGCAAATTGGGTATGGAGCTCAACTGCACTTGAATTGGAAAGCATTCAAATGGATGTGCCCTGAGCAAAGTTGATGGAATGCCGCCTGGACAGGAAAGGTCATTCGCGGGGACCCTTTCCATAGTTTCTCCTTCCAGAGCAAATTGGTCTTCTTGGCTGACACGCTGCCCCTGATTGACTCGTCAAGGAGGGAAGCTCCTCTGGCCTCTGCTGCTTTTCTGTTGGCCAGCTCGTTGCCCTTGATCCTGACGTGGCCCGGTGTGGAACTTCTACACAAGGCGTGATCTGAGCTTGGAAGGGAAATAGTAGGGAATGTTGAATTGGACCCGGGTACCGGTTGGACCGCCAGTAACCGCGTGTTTTTTCCCAAAGACTGGCACCCGGCACCGCACCCGGCACCGCCTGGCGGGTACCAGCGGTACTTAAGGCGGGTACCACGGGTACCACCAGTGCCTTTTTTCAATCTGGCTCCGCACACTTAAAGTTTTTCTAATTTCTAGCTATTTATTTATCATCGTCACACAATTTATAATAACGCGGCAGGCATACATATCAAAAAAAAAGCAAATACCAATACCCAGGTTTTGTGTTGGGCATAGATCATTTGTTTTCCAACTCAATCACTCTTCTTTTGTTTTTCTTCCCAGTCTTCTTTGCATTGTTGATCCCGGCTTTCCATGAGGCCAAAACACCTGGTTTTATCATGTTATTTTTTGAGTAGAATGCCATGGTCATGCCGCGACTAATCGAGAGGGGTGCAAGTCGGTGACGCCTTGACAAAACATAATCTCAACTGAAGCTGAATGCTCGCTTGACATCAACGGATGTTGCTAAAAAATCAAGTCCATGATGTATTAGATTTACAATGAACAAGATTTCCATCATGTTTGACTTACCTGGACAGCTTAGAACATCCAGTGCCATATCTACAAGGCCACCATGCATGTTACCGGCACGCTTCTGTTTCATCCACCAGTTGAGAGGGTTGACTGGCTTGCTGCCATCCAGGATGAGACCTCCGGCAAGCCAGATATCAAATGCGTCGGTAGAGCCATTTCCCCCTCGTGCAGCCGCGGTGTTTCCCAGTCCTGCAAGCATACTAGTCTTGGGCTTTTGATATATAAATAGAAATATTGGAGTCAGATTTATACAGCGGTTTATTTAACTAAAAACAGCTGACTCGCCTTGGAGGAGGAAGCTGAGGGAATCAGGGGAATCAACGGTGGTTGGGGCTTATAAAAGCTTATCCACATCTCCCGGGCTAGGCAGATAGCTTCAGCAATCCAGTTGGGCTCCCAATTAGCCAACTTGAAATACTCGTCCTTAAACGACGGGTGCAATACTGTAAAAAAAAATTGGTCAGTACGCAAAAAAAAAGTCGGAATAAAGAGAATCATATGTACAAATAGCAATCCTGTAGAGAGGAGAAGTATCAGTTAAGCTATAGTATTTGTTAGTTAACTTTAATCCATATCTGCAGGCATTCCTCAGTGCTGGAGGGTATTTTAAATCACTAATAACGGTTGATAAGTGCTTGGTAATTTGGTCAATGTAGACTACAATGTTCAATAGGCAAGACAATCCGGCGGTGGAGACTTGAAGCGTTAACTCCTGGAAAATGCTGAGGACGTGGGCTAAATCGCATGCTAAGTCAATATCTGACTTATCCAAGAGATACTTGCAATCGATTCCGTGTTGCTTATGTCGCTGCCACTCAAGGCTGTGAGGATGCGAGATTGCACAGTCAGCAATCTGAAGCTGATACCAAAGTCAATGGAATAAGAATGACTTACATCGCAGCATTGCAGTGAATGATGCTTTTGATTTGAGCAAACAATGAGTTCCACTGAGTACGCACATCTCTTTCCACGCTGTGAGGAGTCTGAAACTCGTGCTTTTGACAAATCACAAAAAATTCAGCCCTTGAATTCGGAGAGAACCGTAACTTCTTAGCAATGGCTCGAAACTGTAGAAAAAAAATGAATGGTAAGTGTAAATGAGGGAGCTTTCAGACTGTAGAGAAATTTACCTTAGCCAGTGTGAGTTTGCATCTATTGGTTGTATAGGTATCTCCTTCATCTTCTTCACTCGCTTGTTCAATGTCAGCTTCGCTGAGAGAGTTACTGTTGTCATCTTCTTGGTCATGAAACAATTCGTCCTTGCTCTCTTCATCTGTGAGGTGGGTAGAAATATCACTGTCACCCCGGGGGAGACTAGAGCAGAATCAAAAATATGAATTAATAAATAAATCAACTGCAGGCGGGCGGAATGAGAGTGGCACATACTGTCTGATTTGCTCCTCGGCATCATCGTCTTCAAATTCTGACTCATCTGAGTCATGATTGGCATTATTTGAGGTTCTTTTATTAGAATTTTGTTCCTTATCCTTATTTCCAAACGGCCGGAGAATAGCCTGGGCTATAAGGTTGAGAATATGGGCGAAACAGCAAATCCATTGTGGCTTGCCCCGGAAACGTGGCCACTTGAACTTCTTGATCTCCCTCACCATGACTTCCTTATTTTTTGCATTATTGCTGAAAAGACCACAGATCTAAATATCAAAAACATTTGTCAGTTATAAAGACAGGGAACAAAAAAAGCCCCAGCAATCGGATTATGAATAATAAGATGTCACCTTGTCCTGAACCCCAAATTTCTCCATGATTACACAAACAGTATTGGCCAAATACTCACCGGTGTGGCTATGAGAAAGCCAAACAAAATCTAGTCGCATAGCCTCTAGTTTCAAATCATACTTCTCATCTTGTACTAATCAATAGATTACCATGCCCAAGATATCGAAGCCGTTCGGTGACTGCCAGGCGTCAACTCCAATATATAACACTCCTTGGTGCTCCTACAGATATAAAATATTAGAAACTGTAAAAATAAATCCGAATTTTTGGCTGGACTCACTTTCAAAACACTGCAGTAATTGTCTTGGATCGCTGAGTAGAGCAAGTGGATATTGTTTGATATATTGCGCGGTCGTGGTAAATACTTGACAACAGTTGGGTGGAGAATTGCCTTGTGACTAGCATCTACAAGGGCTGAAAATGGCCGAGCGGATTCAGCGCACCATATTGCGCAGAGTTGGGGGACCTAGAAGAAGATAAAATGTGAATTTCCTGATCTCAAGACATGAAAAGTCCCACTTACCTCCTTTGGTTGGATGTCCCCCGTGCCTGTAATGCCTAGAGAAGCCAAAGATTGGGTGGATTTAGCATCCTTGTGTTTGCGAAGGCAGATCGAGGCATGTTTGTTGAGATTGCTGCAAGAGGAGTCCCCGGTCGGTGGATTGATCTTAATGCCACATCTGATGGTGAATGTCAGTCCAAACCAAAGGAACCGATAAAAATACACATAACATTTCACTTACAATTTGCATGGATAGGCGATCATGCGCCTGCCGTGCTTGTTGAATTGATTGGAAAGCTGGGGTACGTCGTACGATTCATAGCTTGAGCTCGCGCTGTTTCTCGCAATCTTCTGAGCTTGTCCTATATTAATATAATATTAGGTGTGAGCTGGTAAGATGCAATCAAAGAGATTCCTTAACTCACGTAGCTCTTCCTCATCGGTGGGTATTTGACTTGCTGTAGGCAGTACCTGGGTACTGGTTGGAGAGATGATGTTTTCTGGTTGTCTAGTAGTTTGACCCGGGGTTTCTTCTTGGTCTGTCGTATCTGGGGTTGGAGATGTACCAGATAATTGTGATTTTTGTCTTTTGCGGTTGGGAGCCATTGGTATTGCTGGTGCAGGGGTCTGGTGGGTTGAGGAGCAAGACGGTGATCCCGGGTTGAGGAGCAAGAAGCAGTGGGTGCCCGTGATTTTGGGGGTAGTGCCCGTGACTCCCCTGACCCACGGCTGCGGGACCATGATATGTGCTGAGCGGTACTTGCAGGGATACCCGGGTACCACACCGCCTTTCCCCCAAAAAGAAGGCACCCAGCACCACACCCGGCACCACGCAGGCGCAGGCGGTACCCGCCAAGCGGTGCTGGGTACTGCCAAACGGGCACCAAATGACATTCCCTAACTCAGGTCATGTAATCCGTTACATGAACCACACTTACCCAGGACATGTAATCCGTCACATGGACCACACTGACAGCTTGTCTAAACCTTTACATATACTTTACCTCATCAGCTGCACTCATTTCATTGTGCTATGCACATGTCATGCAGTGTCATGCAGTGTTATGCACACTTGATGCAGGCTTATGCAGTCTTATGCAGGTGCATGCAGACTAGTGTAATAGGGGCTGCAGTCTGACAGTTGACAGATGACATCATGCAGGTGTCAAGATAGAAAAACCCCTCATGCAGCTTGCAGATGACATCATTTGACAGGCCAGGCCAGCTAAAACACCTCACCCCCTGTCTCTCACTAGCTAAATTCTCTCATATGACATCATGACCTCATGTGACCTCAGCTAAAACCCCTCATTCTCTTGTTCCCCTGGAGCTAAAATGTCTCACTCTTTTCTATTTAAGGAGGCTCTCCTCCCCCCAGTTGTAATTTCTCTCAGCAAACTACTTGCACTCAGCTTACCCCATAACAGTACAATACTTGCTCACTCTACAGTATTAGCCCCACTCTATATTGTGGTTTTACACCCTTACATACAAATGACAACTTCATTACAACACTTACACATCAGATACATCACCCTAACCCTTAAGCCACCTGCTCAAAGTAGGCTATCTTTTGATACACCTCCACTATCACTACATTAAACCTTCCAATCGTAGATTGGGGGGCTTTTTTTAGTGTCTAGTGACCCAGGAAAGGCAGAGGTAACCTCATTCATCCCTTTCCGCACTCAGCAAAAGGTTCTCAGGAACACTTTTGAGCTTTACACCATCCCATCCTCCAAGTTCAAACTCAAGCTTGGAATCTGGGTAGTGACATGTCACAGGACAGGTTGTCACATCCCCAACTACAACCATCAAACAGGAAAAGAGGGAAAAGAAGAAAACACCACAACAATCAAAGATAAAGCAACACCAATAAGAATAGGAAGGAAGGTAACACACAATCAAATGATAAAGAATCTAAACAGAAAAAAAAAAGATAAAAGAAACAAAACAAAACAAAAACCACATGACTCATGTGTTAGGACCAACAAGGGAAAAGAGAATCTGGGAGGGATTGTGGGAGAAGGTATCTTGAGAATCTTGAGGCTGAAGGTTCTTGCTGGTGAGATTGCTGATCTTGCTGACTTGATGATTTTGATGCTCTTGTGGGCCTCTACAAGTATGACCACCACAGCAGATGAAAACAATTTCCACAAATTCATTGGCCCAGTCAAGTCTCTATTCTTGGTGTTGTGGAGCCTCTGTGTCTCAGCACAATCACCAGCCACCAACCCCACCCACCAACATTCAAAGATATTCTATCTCACAGAAGAAGAAGACAATCAATCAAGAAATATCTGTTTTGTTTCTGTACATGGCTGGCAGGATGCAAACATCTCAACCTAATTGGCTGGTGGAAATCACACGCTGCGTGGTTCATGTCACTATATGAGGTCACCAGGGCAATGCTAATGATCCCAAAAACCTCAGTGGCTTGTGAATCAGCTTTCTATAATGTGGATGGCTTCTTGACAACTATCAAATGCACCTGAAGAAATAATTGATGGAGGCACTAATATGTACTCAAGACTGGATCAAGGCCAGGAAGCCATCTACCAAGCAAGTGGCCTCAAATTAATCCTTCATTTCTTTCCCACTTTATATCTATTCTGGTGTATGCTGCCTTGATGGATATGGTGCAGGAACTACTCCAGAGTCATATTCTATTATCTCATTTTTGGCTCTGGCCTCTTGTGGGCATATGGGAAACCCAAGAAAAGGTTTGGGCTGGGAAAAAAACTCAGTAAAACTGACCCAGCTCAACCCACCCAATAATATTGTGGCCCAACTTGGGCCAGCCCACACAATTGCTATCCCTACACTCCCAGGAACGGAGTGTCCTTTGTGATACACAGATTTCTTACAAGATATCTGGTAGTGGTTGAAGTGGATACATGGATAAAGCATCTTTCTGCTCCCAACTGACAGATATATCCATTTTGACCCCTGTGAAGTGAATAGCCAATTACAACAAAGGGAAAAGGCACCAGTCAACCACTTGATTTGATGAGATTCATGACAAAATAGTGTCATGTATCTGCAACCAAGTAACACAAAAAGTGATGATGTACTGTCATTCAAGTTATTCTTCTGTGTTTTTTCAAAGCTTCCAAACTACTTGAGGAGTAATGTGAACTGACACAACCGCTAGCTAACACAATCCCCGGCTCGCTTCAGGGGGCTGGGGGACCAGAAGCAAGCCTCTGAACCTCTTTCAGAGACTCGCTGCGCGAGAGGGGCCTCTGAAGGTGGCCACATTGCGACAGGGGGCTCCGGTTTCCAGTTTGGCGGCTCAAGGCGGCGACCGACCGCCCAGCCACTCAACTTGACCTGCAACCACCACACCCTCGCCTGCGAAAACCACCACTGCTGCCCAAGGACACATCGAATTCGAATCGATTGAATACTTATTTATCTAGAGGCAAATCAAGGCAACATGGATGCTAAAGAACTAGAAACCTATGAATACCAACTCAGCCAGGTAAGTTGCACTGCCACCAAATCATTTTCATCGCACATCATCCTGATCTCTTTGAACTGCGTCCCTTCGTCACAGGTCAACCTCGTCCTGGAAAAAGACCCAACGAATGCCGAATGTTTAAGTCTGAAGGGAGAACTTGTTAATCTCATTACTCTTACCAAAGATTTCTTAGCTCAGACTGGTAGTAGCAAACAAACTAACTCGTCCGGTGATCACAAAGAATCGTCACTAGATCCTTCCACCAATAACACCAACAAAAACTCTCGCAATGGATCGAAAACTCCAAACGAACAAGACAGATCTACCAAATCTCAAGTATCTTCAAACCACGCCGAAAATCTCAAGTCGCTGAATGCCGGCGATCTATGCATGGCCAAATACGCTGGAGATGGTAAGTACTATCCAGCAAAAATCACAACGTGAGTTCCCTCAGATTTAATTCTCATGTCGGTTGGACTGTTCATGTTGCTGAGGCCTATCTGTCTTCTTTGTTGTAGGATTGGTGGGTCGTCAGAAACAAGGATTTACACGGTGGTTTTCAAGGGATACGATACTACTGAGCTAGTCTCGGCATCCGAGATCAGACCGTTAGCCGACCAGAAGAAACGAACGTTGGACGCCACCGAACAAGAATCCGACAAGGATCGCAAACGAAAGAAAAACGAAAAGAAGACCGAGAATAAGGCTGCCAAGGCGGCCGAGCAACTCGAGAAACAAAAATCATGGCAGTCGTTCGCCAAGAAAAGTGTCAAGAAGGGCGTCCATATCCCCGGCATTGTGAGTATTTCAGTGCATATCCCCTTCGCAAGCGCAATGGATCATCTGATTATCTGTTGTCTTAGGTTGGCGACTCTATGTTTGCATCGCCGGATAATCCTTTTGGAAAAGGTCAGTTCCACTGCCGTTTTTTCGGTTTATGCGCCTCTTCACTCTTTCAATCAATCATCCATCTCGATTTTGTCTGGTCTTCATTCTTAAGATTCTTGCTTGAAAGTGCACATGACATGGCGAGCATGTTAATGGTCACCAAGAAGTTGACGGGTCTGGTGGCTGAGCTCTGGAAAGATGACACACATACTCGTGGGATGTTTCTTGTTATATATCGTTCCTCCAATGTACTAATTTCGCTGAGTCACATATTCTCTCCACTTCTTTTGACCAAGGGTCAAAGCTCATCGGTTACCGATTTTTTAAACACTGTTGTGCCGTCCTTTCGCTCATTTTGCATTGCAGATTTGACAATCTCTTCCTTTTTCACGTTGACTATCGACCGTCTTATTTATTGCGAACTGACGCCACTTCCGTTTCTTTGGTTTCACCCAATTTTAGTTGGCGTGGTCGGATCTGGTAAAGGCATGACACAGTACGGAAGTAAACAGCGTCATAAATTCAACGGTAACGGTCTCGAATGAAGATGTATTTGCCCAGCGCTGATCCTGGTTTAAATGCATCAGTTCAGTGACATTGCTTCAACAAAACTCGTCCCCGTACTTCTATTAGAGAGGATGGATACTTCACATGCCTCAAGACTTGGTGAAGGGTAAAGCCTTCCGTTCTAATATTCATCCTGTGGCTTTGTATTTTCAATATTCTTTCAGACAACCAACATTTTTTTAAAAAAAACATATCATGATCAGTAGCTTCCTCAAGGACACAATTGTCAGATCTGCCCATGATTTAAGCATTGGAGACATTGTTCTTGGCAGGCAAATGTGTGAGCAAGAAAACCTTGTCAAGGCTGGAGAACCAACCCTTGACCAAAGTGAGAGGGCCTTATGCCAAAGGCTAAGCAGTTGTACCTTGCTTGTGACTTGAGGATCTTGGGGTTTTGGTGTAAACCAACTTCAATGAAAAATACTTCCAACAGCACAATAGGGGGGTTCACAATAGTTTTTTTTTTTTAAACTTTAGAGCCCTTTTCAAGGCCATTATGAAAAACTAAAAAATGTAGAAGTTGTTCTGATTGACAAGGAACACCCAAATGCGGTAAACCTTTTTTGAAAAATTGTTCATAAATTAAGGGCAATGGGCTCTAAAGTTTTTTCAAAATTATAATGTGAAACCCTCTCATGAAGACATGGTATGAAGTAAGGATGGCTATTGGGTGGGCCAGCCACACCCTGACAAGGGATTTGCCCCCTAAGCTGGGAAAATGGTCTTGCCACCCAGGAATTTTTTAGCTGGTTCATATTTTCAAAGCCTGATTGGTGCAATGGGGGTTGAGAATGTCAAAGTGGACGCATGTACCTGCAATTTTTGGCCAAAATTTGTACGTAGTACTGCACCCGGAACCACCTGGTGAGTGCCAGCAGTAATTGAGGTGGATAGTGGATACCATGGATACCAGCTAGAAACACTCACCAAGCTCTGAGGCCATCCCAATGGTCAAGCAGTCCCAATCACCTATATAGGTGCAGCAAAATTGTTGGCATCACCAATATTATTGAATCCTTTTTGGACTTCCTAGCCCTTCATCACATACCTCTTCCTCCCGGAATTGATTACTTGTCACTGGAAAGTCACTTCAAGACTTGGTCTTCTGAATGGCAAGATTCATGGTATGTTTCTTGCAACAATTTCTCAATTATTCTTCTTGGATTTCAAGATCAACAAGCACTTGATGAACCAGAAGCTTAAGTGCTCTTAGTGTATTTTTCATTTTGTGAACTGTATATTTAGTGGGCTAAATAGATTTAACAATCACCAGGGGAGACTTTGACACACTCTCCAGAGAGTACCTGACTGTAATTCTATGTTGTTCTGGGTCTGATGTCAGTCAGATGTGTATTAGGAAATGATTGATACATTATTCAGAAGTCAATGGGAAGTCTGTTATAATTTATGAGGAATTATCACAGGACCTCATGCAATGTTTTATAGAACCATTTCATTCTTTAAGTATAACTCAATTACAAAATATAATGAAATGATATTTACTCAATGTCCAAATATTAATCATTTATGGTGAATTTTATATGTTGATCAATTTCTCTACATGTAAGGGGTTTCTCACACCATCAATGTGAATAGCTGGGGCTTTAATGGCTTTCTGACCAGTTCTTACTTGTCGTGGACTGTCAAAGGCCCCTCTGGCAATCTGTCACCCCAATGTACGCGCGTACACAAAGGTGAAATTGGAAAAATAGAAAACAGCTCACATGCATGTGCCATTGTGCATGGAGACATTGGAAAACAAAAAAAAAACTCACAAGCTTACATGTGTTGAAAAGCCAGGCTGTCTAGCTGAAATATGGTACCACAAACCTCCAAGCTTGACTTGACTCATACTTTCACCCTGTCTTCATCCTTTTTTGGCTCAATTCTAGATGATACCTGCCTTTCTTAGGGAAACATGCCAATTCAGATGGGTCTTTCACATCATTCTAACCGGGGTGTACATGTTGTTGATCTGAAAGAGGCCCAGCCTGCAATTTTTAAAAACCTTTTATGCATGCACATGAGGGAAAAATGAGCAAAGTGAAAACAATGAACACCTTCATGAGCATGTGAATAATATGAATTTAACCCCAAGAAATCATCACATTCAACAAACAGTTCAAATTGAATTATGATTAAATTGTGTTCATTGTGTCCTAGTGATTTCAACTGTGTTCTGATCAAGTTACAGTTGACTTCAGAATTTTTCAAAAAAACATAGTGGCCCCGCGGGAAACCGGTGGTTGGGGGGTGGGGTTGGCTGGACGTCCGCCATGGGTGAGAAAAATGTGAGAAAGTCAACTAGATCAGCTTGGCCCTATTGCCTGGTTGATGTTTTCAAAGCAAAAACTATCTTATCTTTTCATTTTTATCAAGACCCATTAAGCAGCTTTAAGGCTTGAAGCTATGTTATGTTCACGGATGTGTGAATTAAAAATGAGATTATGGCTTTAGAAAGCTCCATAAGCCCTTAAAATAGATATAAGTCCATATATATGGTATGTATATATTCCCAGGTCCCAATTGCAGAGATCAAAAAAAATGAAACTTTTTTTTGGCTGGCGCAATCAGCAAGCCCACATTGATTTAGAATCTACAGTGCCCCACACCTCTTCTTGACTACCCCTACAGGGGTGTTCCAAATTTTTTTTTTTGGGGGGGGGGGGGGGGGGAAATCCAAAAAAAAAATTGGGGGCGGGGGCTTTTTTACGGCAAACACTGGGGCTGAGTCTTTGTTGGTCACCTCTGAGGAACACTGAACCATGCAGAATTCCAGTCCCCCAGCTTACCAATCTCTGTTCCCAATTCGACATCATGAACAGTCACGAGCCGCTTTCTCAAGATAACCAAGATAGATCTTCTCAATCGGAGCCCCTCACCCTTGGCACCATGCCTGTTGGCGAGAGGTACCCGATTGTTCACATAGAGTACTACCTCTGGATTCAGCATCACCTTCTATGCCCCAAAGGCTCATCCACGACGGTGTTTTCCGACGATTATGAGCCTATCGGTTTGGAAGACACTGAAGCCTTGCCCATTCCACCTTGCGAAGTGCCCTTCCAGTACATCCCGCTGCAATACTTCAAGCACCACATCATGGATGCTATTTCCGCGACCCGTCCGGATATACCTCTCTTGCGCGTATTAAAGTCGGCCGAAGCTGCTGGGGAGCTCCAGTGGCGCGGATACTGCGTGTGGCCGGGAGGACCACCACCTCGAAACATGGACGTTACACAAGATTTTATGGCCTTTGCGGAACTGCAAAGTAGCATCCATGATGTGGTGCTTGAAGTATTGCAGCGAGATGTACTGGAAGGGCACTTCGCAAGGTGGAATGGGCAAGGCTTCGGTGTCTTCCAAATCAATAGCCTCATAATCGTCGGAAAACACCGTCGTGGATGAGCCTTTGGGGCATAGAAGGTGATGCTGAATCCAGAGGTAGTACTCTATGTGAACAATCGGGTACCTCTCGCCAACAGGCATGGTGCCAAGGGTGAGGGGCTCCGATTGAGAAGATCTATCTTGGTTATCTTGAGAAAGCGGCTCGTGACTGTTCATGATGTCGAATTGGGAACAGAGATTGGTAAGCTGGGGGACTGGAATTCTGCATGGTTCAGTGTTCCTCAGAGGTGACCAACAAAGACTCAGCCCCAGTGTTCGCCGTCAGAACTCAGAAATCTTACTGCCGGGCTCCCACTTCACATCACATGCTGGGCGTGAGGATGTCGGGCTGCCGACAATCTGGGGCGTCGGTGCCCCGGCGGGTAACCGTCAAACACCAGGGAACTACCTGTCGGCAGTCTGACGGGTGCGGGAGTGGGCGGCTAACAGTCAGGCTGACAGTCAGCCCAGCGTGGGTCAAGCCAGCAACAGTGCGCCTGGCATCAGACCGGCAGACGGACGAGGGATCAACCCAGGTCAAGTCACCGAGTGTCCTGCCGGCAACACACGGGCAGACAGGCGGCGGATTGACCGAAGTCAGTCCGCCGTGTTATGACACGTCATTTTAGGTATCACACTATTATCATTTTTTTACATATTTTCATTACTTCATCGCATACTTTACCACATAGTTTCATTATGGTTTTACACGTTTCTTCTCATCAACCCAATTACATAATCAACCTTGTATATATACTCTATTCGTGGTGCAATCTTATTCTTCCCTTGGGGGAGTTTTTCCATCTCATCTTGCCTAATCCTGATATCCTTGCTCTTCACGCCGGACCTCTTGACGTCAAGAGGTACGGCGGACTGACCGTCTCGACACCCCAACTACGGGCTGCCCCGTTTTCACACGGTAGCCCGACGTGGGCCCCTTTGGCGTTGGGTTGTCGGTCCGAGGGAGCCGAAATTGCTCTCGTGGTGTAGGGGAAAATCTAGCCTAACTAAGCCTCTCAAACGGAGGGGGGGGGGGGGGGGACCCCCACGTCCCGAAGGGACTCTCCGTAGGAGAGGCTTAATATTATGACTTGTGTCATACTTTTTGCCTGAGAGTTTGGGGCTTTTGTGGCTTTTTATGCCCTTTTTTCCTTTCGTTCTCCACACAGCATGAACTGACAAGCCCCTGCTGAAGCCCTGAAGGGTCAATATAGCTGACCATCTTGGCTTCATATCCATGTCCTCATAATGAGGATTGGATGCATGAGCTGGATTGGCCGAGGCATATTGAGCAGAGCTTGGAGAGCTTGGATCCTGTGGAATTGAATTGAATGAGCATACTGTTTTCTCAGGTCAGTTCAATCCACACATGTTAAACAGCCCAGAATACCCCAAAAACCATAAGTTTGGAGGGTCATGGGAGGAGAACGCTTGGACTTCCAGAGACGTGTGTAGCGGCAAAAGATAGGGAAGAGTGAGACAAGTTTCATGATCCAAAGGGCATGCCTGGGGCCCTTTGGGAACAGGGTCAAAATTTTAATGGCACAAAACACCCACCAAAAGGCCTCAAACCCTCAGGCCAAAAAGTGGACATTAGTCTCAAGTCCCTCCTTCAGAGGTTGCGCTTTGCGCGAGGGCGCTTTGCGCCAGCCCAGGCTGTACCAGGGCCCTCCAAAGTGGGGGACTTGTGTTAAGTTAGGGGGAAAATGATGCTGTACAACAGCTGTCAGAAATTTTAGCCTGAGAAATGAGTGTTATACATACATTGTAATACATATTTGAATATCTACATATAACTAAAGAAATGGCCTCTGGGGGCCAAACAAACCAGTATAAATACCTGTCATGCAAGTAACACTGGCGTTGGTATGCAAGTAACGCCGGCGTCAATATTTTTTTGCATTAACCGCGTCCGTTCAATGCAGAGTCCGTTCCCTCTGAATTGACTCTGCTTGAATGGACTCCTGGTGCGACTCTCTGAAAGGATTTGGTAAGAGAGTTTGCTCCTCTGCTTGAACAGACCAGCGACTCAAAGCAGACTCCAGAGTCATGTTCTCAAGTCTGTTCAAGCAGACTCATCAAGCGGACTTGGTGATCAAATTTCACCGAGTCCGCTCAACCATATTGCTTGAATGGACTCTTATCACACATCAATAATCAAGCCTGTTCAAGCAGATTGCTCGAACAGACTCATGAAGACACCATTTCCATTCAAGCAATGTTAAACTGATAATTGATCTGCATGAATTCAGCAATCATAACACCTACATAATTCCCCTCATCATATATGCTTGAAAATCCCATCATCATCAACTTTCACACTCTCTTCATTCTCAACAATCCCATTATCATCAATTCTTGCCCTCCCATCATTACCAGCAATATTCACATTCCCATGTTCTTTTTCTCTGTGGCAGGAGCACCAACATTCTATTAATTATCAGCCTCAAGATTTTCCTCATACTCAACAATCAAATAATCCAAATCAAGAGTGGTCTTCATCCCCGAATTTCCATCAACATTGACAACAGACCCCCACATACACAGTATCATCAAAATCATGAATCTCCTGACAATTTCAATTGTCAAACACAAAACCAATCTAAACACAGTATCATCTAAATCATGAATCTTCTTACAATTTCAAACCTCAACCACAAAACCAATCTGAACACAGATCACACAAATCTCCATCCCAGCATGGAAATAACAATCATGGCAACCACACCTCCAGGTTGTCTATTTTTAACTTGCTCAACTCCCAGAGTGCTTCACCAAGAAATATGCAGAGTCCATTTCAAACTTATGAATATTCTTCAAATCTATCTCCTGTGCAAATACCCGCAAACTGGAATGACCCACCTGAAATTGATTTGGGCCTTATTCAGGAACAAATTGATTCAAGTTTATCTCAAGAGCAGGATTTTTAAATGATCCTCCCGCTGGAAATTAGGTTGAACATGATTTCACAGGTAACCATTCCTTTGGAAATATTCCAAGAATCATGTAAACAGACCAAATGCATGGTGTTGGACTGTGCCTCCTGGGTTCAGGCCAGAAACTTTGAGGGCAGTGAGATGTTGTGTGAAGTGTCAAGCCATAATCTTCACAGGATAAACAACCTAACTTTGCTGCCGCCAAGGCAGGATCACTTTATAAAAACCACCCCCACCCCCTGAATTGCTTCAGATCTTCAAAATTACATATCAACCCAATATACCTGAGGGAAATCAACTCATTATATCAACAAAGGGTAGTTACATTATGTTGCGTTATCCGCGCAATTTTGGTAACATAACTACCCCTGTTATCCGGCCCCCCCCCGTTACTTTACTAGTAACGGGGTCATTTCAGGCCCCGCGCGTAGCGTAACAGGCCTCATTTTAGAGGCCCGTTATTGCGTTATCCCCCGGATAACGCAATAATGGACCATTGAAGGCTTTTTTAGCCTCATTTTTTGCCCGTTCTCAGTGACAGGGGCTCCGCGCGCCTGGATAACGCAACAAGCATAAAAAAAAACGGCTTAATGTGGTACAATAACGTAATTGCACCGCCGTTACGTGTAACGCGTAGATAACAACAAAAAATCTGTTACGTTACCGTTATCTACGCATTACGTGTAGCGTAACTACCCTTGGTTGATTCTATCCATCCGCTTGATAAATAGCAACTTCACATTTACATCTCTTGGAGTCAATGCCTCAACCAGAGATACACTCAACAATCAAGGTGAAGGTATCCATACATTCAAGGTGAAGGGTAAAATTCACCATAACATTGGAAGTTTGCTTCCACTTTCACAGGAATTCCCCAAATTCTTATAGCTGGACATATATGACACAGAAAATGAGTTTGAAAACCACAGAGTTCATGGTCAAGATCTACTTCCAGGACTTATGCCAAGAATCTAAAAAATCCTTCACCATTAATATCCTCTCATGAAACAGTTTGGATTTGTTCCATCTGAAATAAATCCAAATCACTCAATAAGGCTTACTGATAATGCTACAAATGTGGATCAAAGAGTTTGCAAACTCCCAACAGGTTACCAAATTGCTTAATAATAATGCTCAGGAACCTTGATTGGACAATGGGACTTTGTAATGGAACCAGGTTGGGCCCAAATGTGATTTACGCAAGAGTTGTATCAGGTAACAGATTTAATGATTCTGTGCCCATCCCTCAGAGTCACATTCCTTTCAATCTGAACCAGATAAATCTGGAGCTGTCTGGAATGCCTTTCAAGCTCATACACAAGAATTTCCCTGTCAATCTGGCCTCCTCCCTCACAATCAATAAATCTCAAGGTCAAAAAATTGGTAATTTTGGCATTGTACTTCATGAACCTGTGTTTTGCATTGTCAAGAAGCAAGTCAAGCCAAACTACTAAGGTAGGGATTCCACAGCCTGAAAGTGGCCAGCCTTCATAATAAACTTCAAAAATTGTTTAAAAGGAATTTCTCTCACATTTTCAGAGTTTTTGAGTATCTCTCATCACCGTTTTTCCAAATATTTACTTTTTCAGTAACAAATTTTGTGTCTTTTCCCAAAATAAAATGCCCTTATTTCACCCAGTTGTCACTTGAAATGTTGTTTTTCAACCTATTTTTCAGTTGAAATTTGGTTTCTCCTTTGACTGAATGCACAGTCACCCTGAAATTGCATCATCAAAGGTTTGAAGATTTTATGTAATTTCCTTTGCTCTGTCCCATTCCCTTTTGGGACTTTCACATCCTGCGACTTTCACACCCCATGTAATCCCAAATTTGGGTGCTATGCCCTTGCTGTGATTTACAAACCCCTATGACTTGAACACCCCCTGGAACCCCAAAATTGGGGGCTTCCCCTTGTATTACAGAAGTGTACAAATTATGGTCGTTGTGAGGTCTCCTGGCATCCTGGCTTCGGCAAATCAAGAGACTTTCAAAAAAACAACTCACAATGGCGCCTGCTAGCAAAGCTTCTAAAGCACAAAGAGCCTGCCGCGAATGTGAATCAATGCTGAGGAAGAAGGTTGGCTGCACAATCAAAAAACAAAAATTGAATTCCAATCAAAGCTGTCCTATGTATTGAGATTTCCGATGAGGGTGAACACGCTGATGAACAATTTTTTTGCAATCCCGACAAAGATCAATTTCCACCGGAAAGAACTCAGCCAATTGCACTCGCCAAAGGCCGTAATGATGACCCCATCCCTCTTGAGATATTCCAAATCTACAACAATGATGTGGCTCTGGTTGACAAAGCACACGCAATCATGGTGTGGTGCGACGGTTCTGATTTTTCTGATGACAAGGACAAAGATTCCGAGGAAGTTGTCCAGTTCTTGTGGCCAATCTCTTTCTCTAATCACTGCGAGCCTCCAGAACAAAAATTCAAATTGGGCAAATCAGGATATCTTTTACCAGCAAGTAATCCAAATCCTGAATCAAACAAACTTATGCCACGCAAGCTTCCAAGAACTACAAAACACAATTATATAATAAGATGAAAGCTATTTCTGCAGTGGGAAAGAACAACAATATTAGGGGGGTTCACAATAAGATCAAAATAAAACTTTAAAGCTAATTTTAAGGCCTTTATGAACAAGTTTTTGAAAAGTGAAGAAGTTGCTCTGATTCTCAGGGGACACCCAGTCCTGCACATCTTGCCAGAATTTTGAAAATTTGTTGATAAAGGCCTTAAAATTGACTCTAAAGTTTTATTTTTATCCTATTGTGAACCCCCCTATTATGTCCAACTTCCTCAAACAAGGAAAGGATCAGCTTGCCGCTCAAGCAGAGGATGACAAAAGCAATCCTCAAGTCAGTGAATTAGGTAACGGCAACACTCTGCCTACCTTCTTGGCCTCACTGAACCTGCTGCACAGAGAGCAATGAAGAAATACTCTTTGCATTGTCACATTCCAAAGGCTGCGTTGATGGATTTGTCAGTAATTAATAACTAGCATAATTTATATGCATAATCATGTGGTTTACAGTGTTTTATATACATAATAAGTCCGTTAAGTACATAAAAAAAACTTTATAAACCCATAGTACATACATTTAAACCCATAATATGGGGTTAAAGGCAAGTGTTCCAAATTTGACCACCCAGAAAATGATAACTTTTGAAGGAGACATCCCAGAGGGACATATGTGCTATATAAAATCCTTTTCTACAAGCTCCATAGAGCTCAAAAATGTGGTGTATGGAGTTATAGGGTTGATGGTCAAAAAGTTATGGGGGGTCAAAAGAATTTGCGGGCGCGGGGTAGTTGGGAAGAGATGCGGGGCACTGTACAACCTCCAAAAACCCCAAAAATGTGGACAATGTGAGTTTTGGGCCTATGTTACACTCTCAGGTTTGCCCCACGTCTGGATGTCAACTTTTGCCCATGGGTTGGTACTGAAAGTTGCCTACACCAAAACTGGCCCACCATGACGCAGTTATAAGTCGGTCTTAGACAGAAGTCCCTCCTTCAGAGGGGTTTCTCCGCAACCAGGGCTGCCTGCCCGCCCACAGAAGAGGGACTTCCACAAGTTTGTCCTAGGTCACATGTCTGTACTCTGGTGTGGTTTAGCCAGCCGGAGGAGACTACTTCCATCCCCTCTGGGCCACACCAAGAAGGAATACACATTGATACATACCAACTGGACAACTTCCTGTTGCCTAATTGTCTTGCTTTAGAGAGGTCCGCTAAATCCTGTTTGCTGGTGAAAACTTGACTCAATCAACTTTCACCAGCAAGTAAAGTTCAGCCAGTCCCTCTAGATTTAGCATTTTAGCCAACAGGAAGTCCTCCACAGTGGAGTACTTCCCTTTGACACTGATACACTCATGGCCATATACAAGTGCGCCCATGTTGTACATATTTTGAGATAAAATCAAGGGTTGCCCCAAAATTAGCCAAGTCCTCCCTCCTTGGCATGAAGCAGCCAACTCAAAGGAGGGACTTAGGTGAAGCTGGAACTTAGTGTAAAGCCCGCCCTCACGGCGCACTTCACAAGCCTTTCACAAGCCCAACTCAGACCCATATAGCCACTGTTCCTTCCATTCCTAGCTCAGCAGAGACCAACTCCTTACTGATATGTCTCCCTGAGCTAGGTACACCATCTCCCCTATTCCCTTTCTCTCTCTCCTTCTATTGTATTCAGCAGAGACCGACTCCTTACTGATATGTCTCCCTGAGCTAGATGAAATAAAGACCCCACGTTGGCATCAGAACCCTTGAGACCGTTGTCTCTCCTGAGTGCCAGCGCCTAGCCCAGTGAAGAGATTCCAGCTCTTACACTTAGGCTTGACATGTTTTTTGGGTTTGGCTAGTGAATTTCTTCTTTTAATCAAGAAATTCTGATGGCATGACTCACAACACTGCAAACATTCCAACACATGGATTTTACCACCAATACCGGGGATTTGATTTATTTTTGATTCCCAGATTTTTCAGAATTGGGTAACTGAACAGTCTACTAGTCCAATACTGGATGACTTCCTGCAGGATCTATGGACCCCGGACAGACTAAAATTTCACAGATCTGTTGCCAATTTAGCAGGGCTCTGTCAATCTCTTGGCAACAAATCTGTGAAATTCTATTCTGTCTGGGCTACGGGATTGGATTGGTCAGACCAATGCATTCTGATCTTCAAATGTGGATTGGATTTAGGGACCAGCACAATCTAATGCATAAAAACTAAAACAATTATACAATAACAGGGGGATTATTGAATAGCCCCCTGAATTTATGTGGATCAGAACAAAATCCTACTCCACCTGAACCCAAAAAAATGTGTCAGACTAGCGCAGCCAATCCACCAGAAATCAAAACCTTGGATTGTACCCAGATTTTGGTCCAATACTGTTCCCAGTATTGGAACAGTTTCAGCATTGGTTTGAGCCAATTGGTATGAGCCAAAGTTATTTCAATAAAATATGTAAAAAATGACACTTCATGAATACTTCTTGGCCTTTAAAGCAGCACAAGTTGATAAGTGCCTCCTTTGGAAGCAGGTGCTATGCATCCAGGAGAAACTGAGTAAGCTTGGCTGTGAGGGCCTGAAAATTCTTTTGAGGCTCCATGATCATAAGCTCTGCTATTGATTGAGATGGTCAAGCTAGAAATAAGTGACTTAGCCCTGCTCTCCCTGGTGTTGATGAAGCATTATATGACAGAAAATCTTAGGAAATCCTGGGAAATTGTCAATTTTTCTGTAAGAGAACCTTCTAACAATTCAGGCTTAGGGTTACTTTTCCTCTAACAGTAGAAAATCTGATCAAATACAGTTGGGCGCGAAGGAGGTCGTATAGCAGCCCGGCTAGCTCAGTCGGTAGAGCATTCGACTCTTACATAATAATGGGTTGCGCGCGATTTTTCACGCTATCGAATTGTCGTGGGTTCGAGCCCCACGTTGGGCGCTTGTCTTTTTTCGCATGGCCATGCCAAAACTGTACTTTTACTGCTTCGCAATGGAAAAAACACTCGTACTACCCCTAAACCACGTACAATGCACGATGAGGATAACAGATGATAAGATTTTGATTGTCAATATACAGGAACAGCCTCCGTAGTCACGACCGAAGCAATGAAATTGGGCTGTAACCGAGTGCATACAATTTGTACACATTTTTTTTCCTGAAACAAAAGGAAGGAAAGTCGCAGACGAGGGGCATGCGTGTGCCTATATAGGAGTGATCAGACTGGAACGTAGAGTAAATGATATCAATCGCAACGTTCGCTCTACCGGAAGCAGAGTTGCGCGCCGCCTTCAAGTGTAAATGCTCATTGTCACAAGGTTGACCTACAAACGAAAAAGATAAGACATAGTTGAGAAACAATGGGATTGAATATTGAGCGATAATCGATAAAAATCATGGCGTATGGAAGAGAGAGTGCTTACTGCTTTTCCCTCTCGGTACATCTTGTCTTGCTCCAAGAAGTCTAATGGCATTTCAACCAAATGACCCTGAATTCGACTCAATTCACGCTAGAATGAGCCGTGGGTAACAGTCAGCTCGGTGTATACCTACCATAATTTAGCATCTCAGCGACTTGACTCTTACCTTGACTTCATGCACATCCCCAGCAGTTGGTGCGACATGGCATACCTTGGGCGCATTGGGACCACTTGGTACGTATTCTGGAAGTAATAATCCATCAGGAAAACCCTTTCAGTCTGTGCACATTGTTTTACGTCTTGTTATTGAAAACTTTTCTTACCCGCATAATCTTTCCAGTTCAAGATACCGGCCGCAGGAACACAACGGAACACTTTGTTGAACGCCTGAGTATTCACACTGGCTCTTCCGTTCCACATCTCTTCCAGTTCACTTCCCATCGGGTCGGTCACTAGTTGATCTTCGCGACTACCCATTTCATCTTCTTGCGGCACGTTGACAGGCAGCATAGACCTCGTCGGCTCGTTAGGCTGGTGTGAATTCGATTGGGGTGGGAGCAAACCAAGATGCTCCTTGTATAATCTTCTTCGTAACGTGGCTGCGAAACGACCTGCTTGCCACTTTGAGGCATGTATTAAGTCAAACAAGCATCAGTGTCGTTCTCGAAGATGAGTGGCTTTCCAATGTCGGAGGGGGAGTGGGCATGAATACAAGTGACTCACGTTCTCGCCGGCCATAGTACTATCAATCATATCCTGATCTTCGACCACCAACGCGATTTCACTGTCCCGATCGCCCACCATGCTTCGATCATTGATGTTAGCAGACCCCATGATGACCTTTTGGTCATCGACAATCATGCACTTCGTGTGAATATATAACTCTTCAGTCACGAATGCGTCCCGCTCAGATTGCTCGCAACCTAGCCATGGTAGATTTTCTAATCCATTCGAATTATCTCGCGTGGCGATTGACGCGGGAGCTCCTCCGTTGAAGCGAGATGCAGCCTCCGACCAGCTCTTCAAACTCTGGCGTGCTTCCTCTACGTTCTTGGGCAATTGAACTGTGATCGTTTCACCGTCCCGGGCCATCATATCACGTGTGCCAGCTTCCATGCTTTCTCCTTTTTGTGCGAGCTTAAACTTGACCTCTTTGTTCTTCTCCAACTCTTGAGAGCTAGCGGATTCACCAAGGTAAACCCTGGCTAACGCAGCCTCGGCTTCGTAGTAGCTAATACCGGCCGATTTTTCGATCTCCTTCAAAGTTGCGGGATCGTAGTCTATCCGATCGAAGCTCCTGAGATTGTAAAACGAGATGTATTTTCGAGGATCTACTCCCTTCGATTGGACATGACTAAAGATCGAATCTGGGCCACGACAAATCGACTTGTAAGTCCAATCCATTATTGCCATCGTCCCGCCAGATTCTTCTGGGTTGTCCAAATTGCCCGAGAACCCAGGGATACATGGGATTGCGACGACTACTTTGAAGGGTTGATTTGCTTGAGCGGCTTGAATGATACGGTTAGCCAAAGCCAAACCAATGGTATTGCGAATTTGACTGTCTTTGGCAGTCCCACAAGTTGTAATAAAGCTGTGTCATAAAAATGTTGGAGATTCAAGTCAGCCTTCGTGACTTTGGGATGCTCCGGACTGCTAGGTTTCATCGTGAAATACTTGCTTGCAAAGAACTCACAATTGATTTTCGCTGATGAAGGATCGAAAGCGAGAAACCTCATTAATTCAGCACACGGAAACACGTTGATATTGTTGCTATCCGAAATAGCTACTAACATGTATATAAACCTTTGGGCTTGTTCAATAAGCTGGATGTAAGCATTTTGAATGGAATGCTGGCTCCCAAAAAATTCAACCATTAATTAAGTCAACACGGTCAGCCAAGCAATCGTTTTACTTACCTCAGTAATCGTTCCGTTACTCCAATCTCCACAACTTCTCACGACTTGAACCTTCATGTTTCCCTTGGGGCCCAAATCGACTGTTGGTAAATTCGTACTCGTCCTGACATTTTCCTCCATGCCAAAAAACCTGCGGCCAGCTTGGGCCCATTGCTCGTAATGAGGGTGTTGAGTCGCGGGTTCATGATCTGGATGTGACGGATCATCAGGCATACCCTGACCAGGAATCTGGGGAAAAGCGAGTAGCTCGTATCGACCATTGGTGCCACGCTTTTTCACGTATTTCAAGTTGTAGATGAAGTTCCATCGTTCCACAAAGTGCTGACAGATATCGAAAACAGTGGGACCTTGAATCATCATATGCACCTACGAAAGTAAATACGAAACCACCGCTCGTTGAAATCAATTTAAAACCAAACTTTTTGATTTTGAATGCGACATACATCGTGCCAAGGCATCCTCGGGACTTCAAGTCTACTTTGCTGATTACTAGCCCAATTCTCCACCTCTTGGAAGTCTTGAACTCGCGCGTTATTGTAGTCTTGGCCTATACAGATGAACAATAGAAGACATAGTGAGCTTCAGGTGACATGACAGTTATCGCAGAGACTAAGATAACGGTCTTGTTACCCGGCCAAACTGTCTGGGTCAAATCCGAAGCATGGCAATCGGCCAAAGAGTGCGAAGGGGTATCCCAACGACCAAAGCACAAGTCCAGACCCCCTATGCATGCCGTATTGTCTTGAAAAGCAGTAAAGAGCATGTATGAGCGTTTGCCAAAATGAACTGGTTCGGGCTAGCAAAGGGACATACCATCCACGACTATGACTTTTTGATGATGGGACTGCAGGAAGAAAAAAAAAATCGAACAATGTTTCCATGTCAATTTCAGTTGTGCACATTACAAGCCACGATTACTCTCAAGCCAGCCAATGCTTACCCAAAATAATACGGTCTCTTCCCCATCAAAATGCTGTAAAAAGTAGCAGATTTGATCTCAAAGTTCTAGGAAAATCGAATCCAAAATAGTGAAGCTCACATCAGGGTGCCTCATACAGGCTATATTTGGATGCAAAGCTTCCAATGCATGCTTAGTATGCTCAGAATTCATTGTATTACTGACGTTCACCTCTATTGGAAAAACGGGAAAATGACGATCAGAACGGCAGTTAGCTAGTGATATTTCATAACCAACATATAGCTCTTGGATGTAGAGGGATATTTATTACCTTTGTAGACAATAATGAAAATCTTGACACCGGCCTCGGCTTTGCGCTTCAAAATGCGATCTAATCTCCATAGCTCATTCTGGCTAGGTGGACGACGTAAGTAAAGCTCCGGACTCAACCTGATAAATGGAATACATTCAGGACATCAGGTCGATTCCATGTGTTGGATGACTAGGTCTGGACTGACCACCAATCTTGGATAAAGATGCAAGATCGCGCTGATTCCAACAGCTCAGATGCCGCATAGAAGTAATCGTGGGCGTCGACGTACCTGTGCGGGAAACGTAATTCATAAAAGATCTTGGGCTCTGAGAGTGCGATCGAGACAAAATGAAGGATGACTGACCATTTGACGTGATTACCATCTCTCTCTTTTGCGAAGCTCTGAAAGCGATGCCGGGCTCTAATCGCTTCAAGTTTCTCATCGTGGATTTTCTCCTCTGGATCATCATGTCGAGCTAAAACGGATGAGTGGGTGGATGAATCTCGGGCTTCAGTTGTAGATCGCGGGAGGGATCAATACAAGCGATAGCGACACGACTGACAATTCGGATTGAAGAGTTTTTTGATCCCTTCTCCAAGCCTTTCGATTTTATCTTTTGAGTAACAATCGACGTCAGCAACAACATCACATCGGATCGATCGGCAAGCCCAAAGTAAAACGAGTCTCAGCCTACCGGAAACCGGGGTGTGGGAGTGAAAACGATCCAAGAATTTGTCCATCTCGTGGTGGTACGTATATCTCGAAACCTGAACGATCCAACTTCGGTCAAATCTTATGCAATGGCTCAAACTTGGACAAGAAACACGACTTTTGATTTTAGAGCACGGATACACAGCGGTGCTCGCCCAATTGGTGGGAATAGAGACTGGAATGGAACGATGAGGATGTGAAAGCTGGATGGGAAAGTGGAATCCTCAACTGTGCGAAAGGCAAAGGGTAATTTTGTGGTTAACAAGGTTATTGGAATTGAAGGTCGGTCAACAGGACACTGTTTAATAAGCAGTCATCCAACCATCCGGCCAAGCCCAGACACGGATATCTTCACAGCAACAGCCTCACATCCAGCGGGGTTCATCCTCGGATAAACGAGAAGCAATACACTGGAGGCCGAGGGGAATACCGCATGTACACTCCTGGACAGAACAAGTACTTCAAAAAATTCCTTGGCTGACACTAGATCAAACATCCACAGCCAACAACCCAAGGCTATGCAGCAGCCGCCCTCTTGCTTGTAATCAGTTTTTGATGGAAAGCTTCAGAGTGATCCGGTGTGATGTTCGGCCGGACAAGAGATCCACCAGCTGGTGCTGATTATCAAGCTCAGTATGGATCTCTAACCAATGCCTCTGGTAGTTTGAGTATTGCAGGGGCTAACATAAACGTGTTGTGATCACACTGCATATGTACACAAGTTCATGAAAAATCCCTCAATACATGAGTTTCTTCCCCACTTTGCATCTAGCTAAACATAAGCCTGTCAATCTATTGGGCCTGCTATTACCGAAGGGCCTCTTGAAAAGCAAGTCTCCAAATGAGGGGCTTGTATGCTATTGTTGGATTTTGGCATTTTGGCATTTTGTCATGAGGCTGAGGATCAGGGAGGTTTTGATAGGGAGTTGATACCGTCTCAGTTTTCGCCATTTTCCGCCGCGTGGTCTCATGGAGCATATCTCTTTAGTGTGGAAGAATTTATGATGATGACTATGATTGGCTGCTTGAATATGAGCAGGGCTGAGTATAGAAGTACAGCAGAGAAATGAATGGAGTTGACAGGAAAAGAAGGAGAGGGAGACATAAGAAGAAGAGGAGGGTGATTATTTGGAAGTTCCATAGCGTTTCCAGTTAGCTTCTTTAGCCTCCTGTCTCCAGTCCTTAGGACGAGCGATATTCTCGACCCCTATGACGAGTTCTCTGCTTCCCAAACCAGCCTGAGAGGATCCGAGCGTCCGGGCCTCGATGAGTGTGCCCATCGTTTTAAGCGACTCCGAGGTTCCGCCGAGTTTGGCCAGCATGGCTTCTCCGCGTCTCATTGACTCTGGTTCCTGGGTCTCATGGGACACTCGACTGGGTCCTGCTGTCACGTGTGACTGGCTTGACTTCTGTTTCGGAGCTGGCTGACATCGACCGTGAGTCTGTCGACGTAACTTGGCCCTGTCCAGATACTGCTTCGGCTCCGCCTGGGGAGGAGGACTCTCTTCGTCACCCGCTTCCTGATTCACGAATGCGCCCGAACAGTCGGGCTTCTTCAATTTCTTCGGGGCTGACTCGGCGTCGCCGCCGAAGAATTGGTTCCTCAGCTTGGCCATCTCGATCTTCCGTTTTCGTTCTCGTTCGACCTTTACTTCGGCCGGGTTCATCGCATATCGCTCCTCTTCGCGTGGCTGAGCTACCTTTGATACCTCTTGTGCAGCCAGCTGTTGTGAATCGAGACTCATTCGGTTGGATTCATCGGGAGAGAGGGCACATGCTTGACAGGAAGAAGGGAATCTTGGATGCAAATGAACCTGAAATGAAAGCACAGGATCCTCGGCTGACGCGACCATTATGGTACTATCGAATCAACACACACCGGAAAGAAAATGAGCATGTGACAACCCAGTAAAAGATAATGACACCGGTCTTACTCGAGGTGATTGAGCTTCTGGGGTAGACTAGCTTTCCTGGCTTTTGATAACCGATTCGGGGTAACACGAGGAGGAGCGTGCGAGGGGGATATGAAAGTACCGTGGGTACTCGCATTATCGACAATATGCCAGCCATGAGAGGCATGGTCACCGTCGGCTCGCCAGAAGAGCGTTGCATGTGTTTTTGAGACTTCCATTTCTTTGAGTCGGAGCGAAGGCTCGAACGTTCGATCTCTTCCAATAATCATTGGCTCGTCCACGCCGGGTTGAAGGATTAAGAGGTTGCGAGCTGGGTCGACTGCCGATGTACGCGCCTTAGGGAGGGCGACGAGCCGGATCGGGAATGGTCGAGGTGGCTCAGGGGCCGGTATAGAATCGTGGAAATCAAGTAGGGCCTCTTCGATGCTATCGAGTTCACCTTCTTCTTGATCATCTCGTTCTTCTTGCTGGGTAGCCACTTTCGATACCCCATCACGCCTTGGACGGCGATCGAGATGCTCGCTGGCCAGTTCGCCTTCCTCTTCTTCGTATATATCCTGGTAGGCTACCGTTCCTCTTTGACCGTTGGATGGTTTTATGTCAGTCCTGCATTTTGCGAAAGTTCTTTGAGAAGACGATGAGGGTTTCGAATCCCCGCCGTCAGGATTATCGACCAGGTTTCCGTCTTGATCAGCGTACGTCCATTTTTCGTCCTCATACTTGGCCCAGACGCGATGAAAGCCTATGAGGCGGAATTTTCAAGACGGGAGAGGGGGAGGATGAGAGATAGAAGAGGGATGGAGAGTATTGTAAGTAAACGCTATAAAGGTCATCGGCAGAAGGGAGTAGGAGGACGGGAGAAGGGGTGAGGGGAAACGAGGAGTGAAAGGGAGGCCGAGCTGTTCCAGTAAAGTCCACTATTAGAATCAAGAATCCATTCCTGCGACTTGGGATGTATCTCCTGGGGAGTGTTACTGCGATTGCGATGTTCCATGGGAGGCTGGGTGGGTCGAAGGTGAGACGAGAAGACGGTGGTTGGTATTGTTCAAGCCAGCGGAAGTTCCAAGACCTCGAAGTGTCCTCACTTATAATGTTCAGCCCCCGAACCGTTCTCGGTAAAATCCGAACCACATCCCCGGAAGTTCCTCACAGATTAGCCTCGTCCAACCGACAACTGAATAGGAATCATGGCCAGTTCGACCAAGATCCGACAGACGACCAGCAAAGTGGAGGCCGAGGTTCTCGATGAATATGCTCGAATGGTGGAGCTCCTAGATCGCGTATGTCCCCGTTATCCATGATGTGGCTGAGCGATGACCCTGTACATACTCTGCAAAAGAAGACCTGATGCTGACAAACTTGAACGATGTTGTTGCACTGCCAGATGTCTAATTCGGCACACGAGCTTTCGACTCTGCCGCCGTATTTGTTGGAAGGCCTGTTGCCACTAGAGCGGAAGATGGGATTGGTGTTGACTTTATTCAAAGCTTCGGTCTGGTCGGTCCTTGTCCAAAAACAAAGGGAATCTGAAAATCGACACCATTAAATCCGATGTCAGCCAACCCTCAATTATTCAACGCGTTGTACTTCTCACATGAATAGTGTATCACTTCATAGATTCCAACGGCTGCGCTACTTTCCCAATTACCCTCATCTATCAAAAGTGGCCTGGCTGTAAGCGGTCAAGATACATACATCCACAGCTGACCAGAGCTAGCTTGTAGGATGAGAGTGCGTGGCATTGCCAATTTTCGGAGCGTATGGCTCGGAGCAAGGCTCGAGCCCGTCGTGAGTATGTGGATTTGTCCTGCTTGACATTAAGCTTAAGGCGTGGGCGGCACCCAACCCCAACGCCGACCTGTTGCAATCGGCCCAATCCGGTTATCTAAAGACCTCCCTACCCAGCATGCCATCAACAATCCCGCTTCAAGGCTTAAAACTTGGAATCCAAGTAGCCAGATTTGCCTTGCTTGAGGTTCAGCGGGTCCTTGAAACTCCGACGGAGTGCAGACTTTACATTATTTCTGACCGTTGCTATTGGCATAGAGTGCCAAGCCCCATAGGAATCAGTTTTATCCACGTCCGATTTCAAGAACACAGCAGCATAGCCCTCTTGGACTGGCGGCCCGGGCCGAGAGGTCAAATTTGCTGATACATCTTCATCTGTGTTCTTGTCGGGAACGGGCGAGAACCGGATGGAACGCGGCTCACAGGTGTGACCGAGATCATAAATCTCGGTTCATCGAGCCACGGCACCGGCGACATGGCTGAGCAGTCTTGGCCTGGCATGTATCACAGACATCAAACCTGTGCTTGAATACACCTGATTGACCTCGCTTGGCCTTTCGCTGCTTTGTGTGCAGACGACGTCGTGGGTAAACAAGGCGGCTCAAGTGGGATGTGATCGGTGGACACCGTAAAGCTCAAGCAAATAGGTCTTTGGATCCGCATAAATAGGCGTCTTGATGGGCCTCCAGATGCTTTCTTACCACCGCTTATATTTAACTCTTCAACTTTCAATACTCTAACACTTGCTTGCTCATTCACTGTATACATTTTAGCAATAGTTTTCTCTTGCCTGTGAGAAGTTGATCACCGTTTCGATAGCACAATGCCGTCTTCTCGAAGCGCCTGGCTGCTCTTTCTGGCTTTGGGCCTGCCTGTACTCCAGGTGCTTAGAGACCAAGGCATCAGTCCAGTTCGCCGGTACACGCTCGAGAAGCGATTCGGTGGTAGGTTCTTCGACTTTTTTCCGTCAACCTGTGGAGATGATAAGGAAACTAATTGATAAACATTCCAAACAATCATTTATCTATCTTCTAGTTTGTAGGGTCCCTAACCAACGCAAGGGCTGTGTGATTTGGGGATCGGAAGCATGCTGTCGGGATTGTTGCATAGAGTGAGTCGCCATCAAAAAACTCTTCCGAGTAATCTTGATCAAAAGACCTGAGTCTTGATTATCCTTGTCCAGATATTATAACGATAGAGCTCCTGCAAGCTGGGGCGCTGATTGTGATTGTACTCCGAAATACATCCCACCGCCCCCGTCCCCACCTGCGGTCGTAGTCGTACAACAACAGGCTCCTCCACCACCAGCATCTCCACCACCACCTCCACCACCTCCACCACCTCCACCACCTCCACCACCTCCACCACCTCCACCACCTCCACCACCTCCACCACCTCCACCACCTCCACCACCTCCACCACCTCCACCACCTCCACCACCTCCACCACCTCCACCACCACCTCCTCCCCCGCCACCACCACCCGCCCAAGGACAAACCACAATTGTGGTCAATCATCCTGGACCTGCACCCGGACAGCCAGCTGTTGCATATGGCTCTCAACCAGGTGCTGTGTATGTGTACCAGCCGCAGCCATAGAACCCTTAGGCTTGGTGCTGGGATGACTTGCTAGGAGCACACGCAATATAATTTTTGCAAGTTATTTCAATCTGACATTTCAATTTTCCAACCCTTAACCTTATATAATGGCTGTCGTCTTCCTTGATGATCTAAGTACATTTGATTTGCAAAAACAAAACAAAATACTGTCATGCTTTGGCCAACTGTTTCTGGCCTTATGAATACACCTCCTTTTCTCAATCCCATCTATTATTTGCAGCCTGGATTTTATATACCTTATCTTACACATTTTTTTTGGTAAAAAGCATAACCAAGTAAACATTTTACGCATTTTTTTGGTAAAAAGCATAACCGAGTAAAAAGTATACAGGCCTGGGGAGTGCAAATGTTATTTTTACATACTTTACTCATTAAGATAGGATTGGTTTTTGCTTCTAGTGGCAATGCATACATCAGCTCTTTGAATTAAAACAGGATTTCAGGGCAGTCAATTCCCTGTGGGTCTCATGAGTTTTTAGAACTGGAAATTAGAAGTAAGGTGGAGAAGGCATTGATCACCAATCTCACCAGTCCGCTGTCTATCTTGTGCACAATTGGTCAAAATTGTCAGATCCTGTGCAATTACTTCAACAGACATCTCTATTGAGTGGCAGTTGATGACTAGAAAATAAATGTTTTGAAGTTGATCTTGAGATTTCGGCTTAGAGCTGACGTAGATCATTTGAAACAGTCTGGCGGATTAGCTTGTACATAGGATAAGAGTGCGCGGCATTGACAAGTTTGGGCTCCCAATCCTATAACTATGAGTGGGGCCGCAGACCTCTACAGCTCATCGTGATTTTATGGATTCATCTTGCTTGGGATTAAGCTTAAGGCATGTGCGACGTTATAGGTCTACTCTTGCGCTTATAAGTTTAAGGACCTAACTACGAACCTTGCGATCAATAATGCTGCTTTAACGCTCACGACTTGGAATCAAAGTCACCGATTCTATCATGCTACCCACGTTTTCACCGGGTTTCCAGCGTCCCATCCGCCCCCTTCCATGAGATTCAGCTGGTCCATGAGACTCCGACGGAGTCAAGACTTTACATTATTTCTGACTGCTGAAGTGTGCAAAGAGTGCCAAGCCCCATACGAATCCGTTTCGTCCACGTCTGATTGTAGGAACACAGCAGCATACATAGCCGTCTTGGACATGGCGGACCGGGCCGACCGTTCAACATGATGCCTGTATACATCTTCGTCTACTTGTCGGGACCGGTGCGAGGGCCAGATAAGCACACTTCTCACTAGTATCGCCGGGAGCGTCCTCTATTGGCGCCTATTTCCAAGAGAGAGAGACCTCGCTTCATCGATGTGAGCAGCTGCTTCCACGGCACGGTTTCGCCGACGGCATGGGTGAGCAATCGTGGCCTGGCATGTTACGTTTGAATACATCTGATTGACTTTGCTTGACCTCTTGCCGCTTGCTGTGCAGACGACGTCGTGCGCAAAGCGGACAGCTCATGGGACGTGATTGGTGGACACCGTCAAGCTCAAGCAAATGGGTCTTTGGATCCGCATAAATAGCCGTCTTCATGGGCCTCCAGTTGGTTTATTGCCACCGCTTATATTTATCTCTTCAACTCCTACACTTATACAGCTCGCTTTCTCATTCCCGATAGGTTTTTAGCAATAGATTTTTTTCTTTCTTGCACTTGAGGAGTTCATCACTGTTTCGATAGCAAAATGCCGTCTTCTCGAAGCATCTGGCTGCTCTTTCTAGCTTTGAGCCTGCCCGCACTCCAGGTGCTTGGAGACCAAGGCACCAGTCCAGTTCGTCGGCACACGCTCGAGAAGCGATTTGGCGGTAGGCTCTTCTTCGGCTTATTCCCCTATTCTCAAGGGAACTGAGGGGCACCCATTGATACTCACCGGGTACTCCAACACCTCGTTTGTCTATCCAGTTTGTATTGTTCCTAACAAATACAAGGGCTGTGTTATTTGGGGATCGAAATCATGCTGTCGAGATTGCTGCACAGAGTGAGTGGGCATTAAAATTCCTTCTTGGCGCTCAACAGATCTGGGTCTTGATGGTTATTCTTGTCCAGGTATTACAACTTTAGAGCTCCTGGAGACTGGGGCCCTGCTTGTCAATGCGCTCCGAGATACACCCCGCCGCCGCCGCCCCCACCCACCCATACCATCGTAGTCGTACAACAGGCTCCGCCGCCGCCACCACCGCCGCCACCGCCGCCACCGCCGCCACCGCCGCCACCGCCGCCACCGCCGCCACCGCCGCCACCGCCGCCACCGCCGCCACCGCCGCCACCGCCACCCGGACCAGGACAAACCACCATTGTGATCAATCATCCTGGACCTGCACCCGGACAGCCAGCATATGCTCAACCAGGTGCTGTGTATTAAAGCTTGGTGCTGGGATGACTTGCTAGGAGCACATGCTCTACATTTTTTGTAAGTCTCTTCAAATCTCTGTATTAGGTCAACCCTCTAGCCCTCAATCTTATCTGATGTGTGTTCCCTTGTCTTGATTATCTCTCCATGTGGTTTATAAAAATGGCATGCTTTATCCAACCATTTCCAGCCCTATTCATACATTTTCTTTTCTATTATTCACAGCCTGGATTTCTCTTTTGGTATATGTTTATGTGAATTGGTGCTCAAAGGAAACTTATCTTGTCCAATTGCCAATTTTCATGTCGGATAAAAATCACCACCAAGTAAAAAAATGTCAGGTCTGGGGAGTGCAGTTAGTAGTATTATAGGATTGGATTTTCTTTTCTAGTTGGATTAGCAATTCATGGGTTGAAGCAGGATTTGATGGCAGTTCATGTCTGTCTTTTTGAGCTTAGAATGATTGGACGATGCAATCTCCCCAGGCGACTGTCTATAAAAATGCTGGCTCCTGATCAGCGATCACTGCGACAGAGACATGGTTTCTGGCTGATGAGTGTTTGTTATTATCATGGGATGGGATGGGATGGTTTTTTTTTTTATGTATCATGCGCCAGTCTGTAGTTTGTATTATGTAATGGCCATGAACATTTCAATTCCAACTTGCACTGGCCACGTTCGCCCACGCCCAGCACTCCCTCCCCCTCCCTCTCCCTCGCCGCCACCTCCCTCCTCCCTCCCCTGGCCCAGCAGAACACCCACGCACACCCACATACTCGCTCAGGATGGGGAACAACCCTTCGAAGAAACTCCGGACGAAGCTCAGAGAACGCGAACCATCGACAACTGACGACCAGCAGCCGCAGAGCGAGCAGGAAAACAACGAGCAATACCCAGCACCCCACCACCACCAGCATCAGCATCAGCATCGAAAGAACACCTCGGTCAGCGAATCAACCACCAACCACCACCACCAGCCAACCCCATCCTCATCATCAAACCAGCCACCAACAGCAGCCGAAAACACTCCAAACGACCATCCACACCCAAATCCAAACGAACCCCAGCAGCAGCAGCAGCAGCAGCAGCAGCAGCAACCCAACACCGACAACACCCCCACCATCCTCGCTAACTCATCCGTCGCCAGGAACAGCAACCACCAGCCCAACGGATTCGCCGGCTCAGCATCCACGCCCTCAAACCAGCCGTTCGACATCGATGAGATCATCAACCGCCTGCTCGACGTCGGATACTCGACCAAGATCACCAAGTCTGTCTGTCTCAAAAACTCCGAGATCACTGCCATCAGTCTCGCCGCACGGGAAGTGCTCCTCAGCCAACCCACGCTCATCGAACTCAGCCCGCCCGTCAAGATCGTCGGCGACGTACATGGACAGTACTCCGACCTCATCAGACTCTTCGAGATGTGCGGATTCCCGCCCATGGCCAACTATCTCTTCCTAGGCGACTACGTCGATCGCGGCAAACAGAGCCTCGAGACCATCCTCCTGCTCCTCTGCTACAAGATCAAGTACCCCGAAAACTTCTTCCTCTTACGCGGCAACCACGAATGTGCCAACGTCACAAGGGGTCTGTCGATCTCTACAACCTTTTTCAAGGAGTAAAAAAAACTCAACCAGCTGACTCATCTTCTATCGGTCCCACAGTATATGGATTCTATGACGAATGCAAGAGACGATGCAACATCAAAATCTGGAAGACGTTTATCGACGTCTTCAACTGTCTGCCGATCTCGGCCGTGGTGGCCTCCAAGATATTCTGTGTCCATGGGGGGCTGTCGCCCTCGCTGTCGACGATGGACGACATCCGCCGGATCCAACGGCCGACCGATGTCCCCGACTTCGGCCTGCTCAACGACCTCCTCTGGTCCGATCCCTCGGACACCGCCACCGATTGGGAAGATAACGAACGCGGCGTGTCCTACTGTTTCGGCAAAAGCGTCATCGCTGAGTTCTTGACTAGGTACACTCGACCCCCACCCCCCCCCCCCCCCTCTCTCTCTCTTCCTCGCCGAAAACTGAACTCGTCTGTCTTCTTCAGGTACGACTTCGATCTTATTTGTAGAGCTCATATGGTCGTCGAAGATGGCTACGAGTTTTGGAATGAACGGACATTAGTGACGATATTTTCGGCACCCAACTATTGTGGAGGCAAGTCCCAACCACCCCCTTTCCCGCTGTCAATCAAAAACTGACCAAGGGTTCCTATTTTTGCTTTGGAACACAGAGTTTGATAATTTCGGGGCAGTGATGAGCGTATCTGAAGATTTGCTTTGCGCGTTCGAGCTGTTGAAGCCGTTGGATGGAGCGGCATTGAAGAAAGAGATGCAGAAGAAGAAGCGTACTAGGTGTGTGTGTGTCCGCACCAAACATCTAACAGAAATGTCGAATTAACTGGTGCGGGGTTTTTTTTTCTTTTCGCGGGGAGAGTAGTTCTGTGTCTGGAGGCTAGTCATGGCGCCACAAACAACGAACATTGATCGAGATTGTAAAGGTTCTTCTCCCTTCGTGGCTCGTCTTTTTCCCTCCTCCATTCTCACTATCTACACTCACACACACATATATAAATAAGCCAGAGCGAGAGAAGCACAAAAGCGTTCTCAGCACTCCTCTACCCTGAAAATAAACAAACACAAAAAACAAAGTCGTTATTGGTCCGTGCACCCCCACAAAAGAGTAGAACATGTACACATAGCTCGACCCGTCAGCCGGCCACTTTATCATCGCGCTTCACCCCACCTATTATTCTCTCTCAGGTGCACACACACGTACATATAAATATAAGGGATTATTTCACATCGATAAAAGGAATCCAACCGAATCTTCCTGGTCTATTCTCTTTCTCTTGCTCGGCCTCCTCTCTTTCCCCTATCCAATCTCCTTCTTCCGTCTTCCCTCTTCCTTCCCCTGCTCATTCCTCCTCTTCCTCCTCCTCGACCCTCCCCTTTGCCGTGCTTTTTTTTTTGCTCTGAACTGTGAACTGTGAACTGTGAACTGAACTCTCTCTTTCTCTTTCCTCCTCCTCCCCTTTTGTTGTTGTGTTATGGTTTTAGTCTTCAGTCTTTTGTTCCGGAGTCTGCCTTTTGTTCTCTGCCTTCATCCCCTAAATCAACAAAATCTCCAAACCCTCTCTCCAAATTTTGTTCCTTTGTTTGGTTTAGTAAGTTTTAGTTAATGCGTTGGTTTTTTTATTATCTGTTTGTTCCTCTTCTCTCTTCCACCCTTTGCAACCAAAACTTCCTTTATATTGCTTACTCCACACATAATTAATCCCTGTCCCCAATTCCTTTGCTTCCCTCATCTCTCCCTCGCCTTTCTATTTTGTTTAATTCTTATTGATTGATTGTTTTTGTTTTATTATTACATAATCTCCAATATAAAATTCAAATAAACTATAAAAAATCAGCTCAGTTTTGTTACCAACTTGTCTTGTACAAATTTTGTTTGCCTGCTCCTCCTGCTTTTGCCTTGGAAAAAAATAGAAAAGAGAAAAAAAAAAAAAAACATAGATGATGTGCTTGTTTGGATGGCCAGCAAGCTGTACACTGCAAGAAAAACTCTAGAAACTGCTTGCAGTTGAGATGCAGCAAGCTTCAACCAAGCTTCAGCTCAAGCTGGGGTCAAGCACCCAAATTCCGTGCTGGTGCAACTTGAGTGTGTACCTTGTTCAGCATCTCAATGTTGAACATGCTGTAGTGCCAACGCTGAAACAACCACAATACATGGAGCGCATCTGGTAAACATTTTTCATTGAAGATGGAGACCTACATGTCCTGTTTTTTGTTTTCAGCCATCCTATACATAATCAGGGCTAAAAACAAAAAATAGGACTTGCAGGTCTGTATCTTCAATGAAAAACGTTTACCAGATATGCTCCATGTATTGTATTTGTTTCAGCGTTGGCTACTAGTGCTCATGCAGTGGGCTGAGGCAAATGAGCATCCCCCTGAGCACCCTTTCATTTTCTTTTATTAAACAATCCATGCACCATTGAATCCAGCCAGAATAACATAAAAAGGGTATGTACACATGAAAGGGATATGTACAGAAAAAAGAAATATGTATGCATGAAAGGGGAATGTGAGGAGGTGTATTAACACATAAGAGGGATATGTACACATGATGAAAGGGGTATGTATGCATGAAAGGGGTATTTATGCATGAAAAGGGTATTTATGCATGAAAGGGGTATTTATGCATGAAAGGGGTATTTATGCATGAAAGGGGTATTTATGCATGAAAGGGGTTTGTGCAGAAGGGGTATTTGCACATGAAAGGGATATGTAAACATCAAAGGGGTATGTAAACCTGAATGATAAAAGGGGTATTAAAAGGGATCTAAAAAACTCAAAGGGGACATGTAAGCATGAAAGGGTCATGAACACATGATGAAAGGGGCATGTACAAATTGTGAAAGGGATACATGCACATGAAAGGGATATACATGCATGAAAGGGGTATGTGCACATAAAGGGCTATGTACACATTATGAAAGGGGTGAATGCATAGAAAAGGGATATATGCACATGAATGCACATGAAAGGGGTATGTGCACATGAAAGGGGAATTCGCACAGGTATCAACTCCTGCACTTAGTTTTTTGTGCCTTAGACTCACTCTTGCATAAATTAGACAATGTGCATGGAATCGACCAGTGCTTGATTCTTGCATGAGGCACAGCTTGCCTTGAGCTCTTGCATCTCAACTGCAAGCAGTTTCTAGAGCTTTTCTTGCAGTGTGTATATTATGTCTGTGAGAACCAATGTGAATGTGGGCTCAGCAAGATGTGTTGACAATCTACCATTGATTAGTAGGGATATAATAGGGGGGTCCACCATTGGAGTTTACAAAACTTAATGAGTTAAATGTAAGACCTTTATGAACAGTATTATGAAATTTTAGTAAGACACACAGCAGCAGGTGATGCTGATCAATCAGTGCAATTCATCAAAGTTTTCAAAAAATGTTCATAAACACCTTAAAATTGGTCCTAAAGATAGTAAATTTCAATTGTGAACCCCCCTAATGTATGAAAATGGCCATCCAAACAGGGCATAATGTTAATTAATAGTCCAATTTTTTGATAAGAAGAAGGAAAAATTGGCCATCTCTGGAGCATGGAAATTGGAATGTGTTACTTTTGTAATAGGACTCAGGAGGGTTGATGATGTGTAGATTTATGTTCAAGGCTACCTTCCTGCTGTCCTTGAATGCTTAATTTGGCCTCCCCAAAGCCAACTAGATCCCTACCTTACCCTGTATGTTGTGCCTGAGTGGGGAACAGAGCCTCTGCAAAATGCAGCCTGCAGGGCACTTATAGGCTTCAGGTGACATTCAGTCACATGTCTTGAAATTCCGGTATTGGCACCAACATTACTCCCTTTTGTTAGCTTTGTGTCACCTGCCACCTAGTTCCCTCAGTTGTTGTATCCCCAAATAATTTTCAACAACCAAATTCACTTATAATCATATCAATTTTACCAGTGGTTCCCCCTGCTCAGTAAGACATGATTTTATCTTTGAAAATTCACAATACAGCAAATAACAGAAAATTTTCCAAGTTTGCTTAAAAACAATTATGAGTATGTATTGTCTTACCATAAATTTTGGTGTACATTGCATTTTTTTGTGGTTCATGGATTTATTGTTTTATTTAATGATTTGAAATCACATTTTTGCCATGGATATCTCACAACTGCACTTTCAGGTTGTGTAGCAGCTGGGTTGTTGCTTGGCCTTTCTGTTGGAGTAGATGTCTCCTTGTGTCCTGGGGAGGGAGAATCAGGCTCAACAAGATGTCCTGATTTTTAATTTGAGCTTAGTTTTGCATTAGCTCTTCTGTCAGCCGTGGGTTACTCCGGAGTGATTAAAATCTGCTTGATGGAAGTTGACTGGGATTTTCAAGTGGCTTGCAAGTTGTAGACGGTTTTGATTGAATCCAAGGACTTCACACCCAACCATTGATAAGTTTTGAGAAGTTCAGGCTTGAAGATCTAGACAGTGATTCATTGATATGAAGGGATCTGGCTATCTGAAGCAGTGATATGTTGATGTATCTTCAAATAAAGAGGAATGAGTAAATAAAATGATGTTGCTATTTGTTGTGGCTAAAAACCTTGTTTCTCTATTGCTCCTCCCTGACCTCCTCTTGTCTCCAGATACTCCAAATGTGGAGTTTGTCCACCCCACACTACAACACCCCCCCTCAAACTCCACACCTCTACATACAACCAAACTGACAATGAAAGTAAAGGAAAAAAAATTGAAACCATAGGTGTGATGAGAGTAGAATCAAGAAAAAAAACAATAACATTGAGATAATAAATCATTTGAAAATCTTTTTCATGGAAATGGAATGGAGATTTGCTCAGAGAGGTTTAGTGAAAAAATCGGCGATGTTGTCGGAAGTTGATACCCATTCAAGTTTGATCTTGTGCTTGCATACCACATCGTTGACAAAAAAGAAGTTTCTTTCTAAACTCTTCATTCGTCCTTTTGAGGCATTGTCGTCAGATACCAAAACCGCCGCACGATTGTCACATTTGAAGATTAATTCCGGGTTGATGTCGAGTGATCTAACAATTGGTATGAGAAAGAGAAGAAAATCCATTGACAATCCGATTGAAATGAATTCCGCAGCACATGTCAAAGTCGCCACAACCTTCTGTCGCCTAGAACCCCATGCAATTGGACTGCCTAGAAATGTGATTATGAAACCTGAAGTCAAACGTTGATATTTGCCTCCCCAGCTGGCATCTGACCAAGTAATCAATCGATCATCCGTGTATTCCAATTTGAGTCGCTTGTCCTTTGTCGTTGCCAAATATTGCACCAAGTGTTTGAGGCCGTTCCAATGAGACTCATCTGGATTTGAGCTGAATCGCGCTAGGTAGTTCACAGCATAACTTAAGTCTGGCCGCGACCCGAGTGCAATGTAATTCAGAGAACCAATGAGAGATTGATACAGCGTTGCGTTCACCGGTTACTTGGTTGAAGTTGTCAGATTTTTATTTGCTAGTGGTGTGTAAGTCGGAACAATCATTGGTTGCACCATTTCTTGAAATTTCACAACCGTTTGATCCGTCAGAAGTGGTTGACTCAGAAAAATAGCATCATCTTTGTAATCCAATTTGATCCCAACCAGTTTCTCTGGTTTGTTGTCCCACTTCACCCGCAAGTTCTTCTCCATGTTGCTGCGTAATAGGCCCAGAGCTGACAAATCATTACTGAAAACAATCCCGTCATCGACGTGAATCCAGATAATGATGATTGAGTCGCCTTTCCAATATCTGTATAGACATTCCTCCACCTCACCACAATCAAATCCCCATCCCTGTAACAACCCCTTGAAATGTTTCCACCAGCACCTGCTGGCTTGTTGTGTACCGTAGAGCGCCTTCTTGAGCTTCAAGACCTTGCCGGCAAGATGGGGGAAAAGTTCAACCGGTGGATTGACGTATATTGTTTCATCAATAGGACTATGGACAAAAGCGCCTGTGATGTCAAATGAGTTAATGATCCATTTCTTCCTGATTGCAAGAGTGATAAGCATCCTGAGTGTCGTGAGTGACGCCGTAGGTGCAAATGTGGATTTGACGTCCCAACCAAGTTTCTGCTTGAAACCCCTGACCACAAACTGTGCTTTCAATTTCTCAATAGCGCCATCCGACTGGCGTTTGATGTCAAAGACAAAAAGTGTGCCGATGGAGTGCTTCCACTCCTTGTCTTCAATGTTGAATGTATCTATCTCCACCAGTTGATCCCACTCAGATATGCAAGCAGATCGCCAGCGATTGCTTGCAGGACCACACAGTGCCTGCCGCAAGTTGACGGGGATCTCTGCATCGGAAATCGCCTGAATTTTGTCGAGTTGATCATCTTGAGCATCATACACTTCCTTTGTCTTTTCTTGACCAAGGACAAGAGTTCTACAAACGGAAGAGATGTCAGAAGGTTGCTCAGGCGCATTAATCAGTGGTTTTCCCTGATAGTCGAGAAACTCAGCACACTCTGAGTTGACAATCTTCTTTGTCATCGGGTTCCAAAAGAACCAGCCCCTCTCATTGTCTTGGTATCCCACCAAGTAACCAGTCCAACCACGGATGTCCATTTTCCGGCGGCGTTCCTTGGGTATATGTACACATGCCTTGGTGCCGAAGGGGTAAAAACATTCTGCCAATGGTTTTCTGTTTGACCATAGCTCGAGAGGGCTTGTTTTGCATTGAGTGTTGGGTAACCGGTTGATTAGATAGCACGCACATCTGTACGCGTAAGACCAGAGTGATTCAGGCATATGTGAATGCCGGAGAGTTGTTTGAGCAATGTTGCCTAGTGTACGGTTCAGGCGCTCTGCTTCGCCATTCTGCTCGGGTGTGTACGGCGAAGTGAAGACAATCGATGTTCCGACCGACAAAAGATAGTTGTGGAAAGATTGAGTCGTGTATTCCTTTGCATTATCGCATCGGATGTATTTCGGGGCCAAATCAAAATGAGAGATGATCTTTTTTATAAGAGAGATGATGATAGTTGGAACCTCGGCTCGAGATTTCATGGCAAATACAAAAGAAAAGGTTGTTGCGTGATCCCTGACCGTCAGTAGAAATCGATTACTGTGTATGTCAGCATCGAGTGGGCCGAGGACATCAGTGACCATAAGATCTAACTTGGACTCCATGGGAATGACTTCTGGCAAGTGATGCCGCCGCCTCTCGCTTTTGCATTGTTTGCAAGATTCGCATATAAACGGTGTCCACGTCTTGAGATTGAATGTGGGAACAAAGCGCTTGAGGAAATCCTTAACGACCGCATCCGAAACATGTCCGAGACAACAATGCCAGTCAAAAGAAGGTGAAAAAGGGAAAGGAGTCGAAACATTTCTAACGAGAACAGAACAAGGATTGAAAGAGTCGGGATAAACTAGCCAAGATCGGTTTTGGTAAGAAGCCGTGGATGTTAAAAAGGACAACGTCAACTGGATGTCGTTATTCGGAAGGAAAGACGGAGTGAAACCGGAATCAATGAGTTGGCCGAGGCTAAGAAGAGTGCCTGTCATTTCCGGGCTGTACAGGACCTTGGGAATTGCCAGGGTACCAGCCCCACTGGTTATCCTGAGGTGTCCACTATGCGTCGCCATCATGTATCCCGTCGAAGATGCAAGATTCAGTCTCATGGGCGGGCGCAGAGCTGTCAAGAAAGAAAAATTATGGAGAGATCCGCTCACGTGGTGGGTCGCCCCAGAATCCAAAACCGTGCCTGCGCCGGCGGCACCCGTTGCATCTACGCCCACCGTTGATTGAACCGCCACGTCTTGATCAGAACCGGTGGGTGGGTTGTTCGGGGGTGCAGCCTGGCGGGCAAAACCGGAAGCGGGGAGACCAGATGTTGTGGTGTCCGGTGGCGGCAGGTTGGCATCCCTGCGGAGAGTCGGACAGCTCGATCTCCAATGTCCCAATACTCCACAATACATGCAAGGATTTGCGTTGAGCATGTTGGTGTCGGTGGGGCCGCGATTGCCTTTTTGTATGTTGCCAATCGCCGCTGCGATATCTTCGACTGTAGGATGTCCTGGTCTTCCAACATTTTGAGGACGAGGACGGGCTGCTGTGAGGTTCGATTGCAGATGTTGAACCGGTATTTGAGAAGGTCCCCGGCGATGGGGTGCAGAACCCTGACCTTGATTTCCCCACGAAGTAACTGGTTGTTGTTGGTTGGGCCAGGTGCGAAAGACCGTCGGATTACTGGGAGAAAGCGAGTCAAACCATATAGCCTCGCCATACACCGAGGTGATGATTGTATGGATATCGCGGGCCGTGACATCTTTCTTTTCGCCAAGCTGTAAGGAAATATTTTGGAAAAGCTGAGAATGGGACATGGATGGCGGGGGTGGAATGATCAATTGCAGCATGAGGCTTTCAACAAGGGCCGGCAAGCCGGCGCTGACTTTCTGAAAATTGGAAAAAATGTTGAATAACTTATTGAACAACCCTGGGAGCTGGGACGGATCGGTTGATGGACCGGATATACGGAGTTTGAGTAGCTTGTCCATAAGTTCCATCTGACGAAATCAAACTGTGCCTTGAAAGTTCGTTTGAACTGCGTCGAACGCCGCGGTTCCAGTTGTGTGTCGATCGACCAGGGATGCGAGTTCGTCATGGACAGTGTGGATGAGGAATAATAGGCAGATGTTTTCCTGCGCTGAAATCTTTGCGTAATTCTCCGGATTGTCAAAAAAGTTCGCATGACCAAGCGTTAACAGGATAACCCGAGTAAGACCCTGTTTCCACTTGCCAAAATTCGACCCGTCAGCCGTCAGTTGCTCGATTTCGGATTTGTACACACTAGGTTGTTGCAAAAACTTGTTCCTAGGTGAGATGTTGGTCTGGTTGGTCTGTGACATGAATGGAATGGGCGATATGGGAGTTGATAAGTATTCTAACGTGGACAACAATGTTTCTGAGAGAGAATTGGGTGAATTGCTTCGTATTAAGTTTGTTTTTGGTTGATACTCAGGCGTCAGAATGATTGTCGTGACAGATAGACCGAATGGATTCGGGATAGTTTGATAACCGTGGAGAAATGGGGCCGATGAAGACTTGTTTTTGTCGATGTGTCGGGTTACTGTCTTGGAAAAAACGTATGAAATGGCCGATATGAATGGAGAAGGGGGACGATCGAGTATAAACGGATCGGGTTTCTCTTTGATGGGAGAAGGAGGGAGTGGGGGTAGCTTGAGGAGTGCTTTATAGGCTTTCGTTTGTTTCAGACGTTTTGCACAAGTTGGTGGAGGAAGTGGTCCTGAGAGTTCAGGTTGTTCCCGGCAGGTCCTGACCATAAACCGGGTCAATAGTTGCCGATAGTTGAATAATGAAGGCTAGGCCTGTTGGTAGACTGTCGACTCTTAATCTGTTGTGGCTAAAAACCTTGTTTCTCTATTGCTCCTCCCTGAACTCCTCTTGTCTCCAGATACTCCAAATGTGGAGTTTGTCCACCCCACACTACAACACTATTTTTGTCTCTTCTGAAAGTCTGGGGAACAATAGAATCCAGTGGGTACAAATTATAAGCTCTATCATACAAGTGCCACTAGATAGAAGCATAAATTAGATGTTAATAACAGGGGAAATGGAAGTGAAACATATCTGAAACTTGGTATGAGTATAGATGGTGTAGTAAAACCTGATACAGCTATCTAAGGGGTAGAGAGGTTTTACTTTCCAGCTGACAATTGATACCACTAAAAAAACAATAAAAAAAAGGATAGAGCTATCATGTCAATCAAAGTAATAAAGCAACCAGAGATCTTTGAACCAGTACCAGCAAAGACATTGAGAATCTTGTGAAATATCCTCTGGTAGGTTGCTTATTGGTGGTTGTTGGCCTGAAGTGCATTTCCAAGCAAAGTTAGTATATTTGAATCTTCTGTTGTGAATGGAAGTTTTATCATCAGGTATTCTGTATTAATCCAACTGAGCAGTCAAGGTACCCTCTCGGGACTCCCATACACCAAGCACTTGTCTTTCAATAAATTTCTTGGATTTGAGTGGTAGTTGTTTGATCTCAGCCATTGTTGATGTAGGAATGAAAGTCTGGGCTAGTCCTGAGGTCGGTAACAGATCCAATACATCCGGGTTGTGTTTCAGGAGAGCATACCAAGTAGTCCACTTCTTCAGGTTATTGGACTCCAATTTGCCAGTATCCACTTCCTTAAGTACTTCTCCACTCAGCTTAGGTTGATCTGAATCTGGCAGTAGATTTCTATGCTTGGAGGAGGCATTGATGATCTTCTTTTGTATGCTAATTGGGTTACTAAGGACTGTAACCTGCTTCAACTCGTTGCTGAGAATTTTAACGTGGTTGCAAGGGCGTTTAGGATGGTATATCCAAGGCACATCGGACTTCACAATTGGCTCTGTTGTTGGGTTTGATGGTGTTCAAGCCTTGCTTGTAGGTGGCAGAGAGGTAGCTGAATCATTAACACTGTCTCTCTTCATGTGTATCTGCTTGTGTTTGCTTGCTACATCCTCACGTGCAAGAGATCCACAACGTTGATAAGATGTTGCATCACTTTGAACAAAAGAATTCAAAGGGTTCCCTGAACATGATTCAACAACAAGCTTGGTTCATTTGTGGAAGCTGAAAGACACAAGATGTTGATCCTACTGGGTGAAGGACACTTGCCAGGGATGGATGTCTTTGGTCCAGTCTGTTGTTTTGACTTTGAACTGCATGGCTTCAACCTTGATTTGAGATTACTCAGCTGTAGTTGAATTTGTGCAAGCTGCTGACAAATCAAGCTTATTTCTGCTTCAATGGACATCTTGATGAAATGAAAAGGAAGAGCTAGTTTTTGAGCGGATCAATTGTTTAAATGATTGGAAATTACAACCAATGAGGAGAAGCCTGTACGGGGTTGGAACTGAAGAGGCTCAACATGATAGAGCAGCTTTGAGACCTCATCTGATTGAAGATTTGAAACCACAAAGAATCCTGTGGCAAATGAACAACGACAACAGACACAATAAAACAAAAAAGCCGCCAACGGTGTTGAACTACTCTGAGGGAAGAATAGAGCTTTAGAGGGATTTGGTGCTTGAAGGGCTGCCTCTCAGGGGAACAAGAAAAAGAATATAAGAGTATGCAGTCTTAAGGAAAGGTGTGGCTATAGATATTCTTGAGGTATGTCTTGAAAGGTATTTACTTGTCTACTAATCTAATCTAACAGTTGTATAATGAATGGAGGACTTCCCGTCAACTTTGAATAAATCTGGAATTCCAGATTTTGCAGGGGAATCTGGAATCTGGAACTCTGGATCCCTTCGGGGAGCTTTGGGGACCAAGATTTCCCTGCAAAATCTGAAAACTGGTGGCTCAGATCTGGATTTCCAGATTGACGGGAAGTCCTCCAATATCTAGCTTGTCCAATCTGATTTATTGGCATTAGCAAGGGTAATGAATGGTGACCAGTTATCTGAATTTCTGGGGCAGGATCTGATGGGGAACAAATGACACGGCCAAAGAGGGCAGACTATATATAAAATGTGGAAGGTGGGGACAAGTGCCAAGTGAAAGTGAGTGGGAAGAATATGAAACTGGTTACTGAGCCCTGGAAACAATCAAGGAGGTGGAGAGACAATGAAACTGCCAAGGTGGCTGATACAAAAACAAGAAGGGAATAAGAAATACCAACAAGGGAAAATACAGCTCATATGGGGGGTTGTATAGTGCCAAGGCGGATACATGATGTCATTAGAAAGGGCTGGTGGGGGCTTGTACCAAGGGGATGATGTAACAAAGGGTAAAGACAAGGAAAAGGGGGGAGGCTGAAACAGTACAAACATGTGGCTGAAACCATAAGAGGATTATGTCATATTCTAGAAGGAAAAAACAGAAGTGAGTTGGGGTGTCACATGGTGGGGAAAAGAGGGGGGAAGAGAAAGGGGGGCCTGTCCTTGGTGTCAGAGGTCCTGGGGCTTGATTCTTGAGGAAGATGGGGCCTTGAGTAGTCCAGAGTGGTTGATAGCAAGGGGGAAAGCCTTTAATTTTGGTGCCATATTCAGGATTGGCTTACCACACCGCTTGTGAGTGAATTCTGCTGGTTCAAGGCTCAATGTTGGCTTGACGCACCCTGCATGCCCCATGAGGGGCTTGCAAAGCCCTGGGCCATGCTCTTTGATGCTCCTCCGCTCGCAAAAGATACAGCCTATTCTATGTGCAGGTCTGTCTGGTCAGACTAATCAAGCAGTGGCCCACTTCCAGCCTTGACTCAGCGGGCAATGGTGATCATGGTGCCGAATGCCATGGCCGGGACTTGGTCTTGTCCAAGTTTTTTTGGCGCGATGTACTTTTTTGGTGGAAGCTTGAAAAGGTTTCTGGATCAGAGACTATTCCAAGACTGCATTTATTTTGAATTTTAGCTACTAGGCTCTTGCTTGAAGGCACAGGACATGGTCCTGTTGGCCAAGACCAAAGAAGGCTCAACTCCTGGACTGCGTCACTACTGGCCTGATAATTAACACCGCTTATGTTAATGTACCGCTAGCCAAGATAAATGGGTGTCATCCACTTCGTGCGGGTTTCTCGATTCATACCTGCGACAAATTTGGTGGGTACATATCCTGAGGAGTGGTTTCAAGAACTTAAATTCCACTCAGAAAACTGCACTCTAAGGAGCAATACGTTTCGTGTTTTCAATTCCGTCAAGATTCCTTTTTTGATAAAACTTTTGGGCCTTGCCAAAAAGGAAATTCTTTTAAAATACCCCAAGACCCTCATCGGAATTTGTCATACGACGAGGGACACGCAACTACAAACCATCCAGTCAGGATCCAATTCCATCAAAATGTCTAACTTCTTCCGATTCCCGGTCCTCCTTCAGATAATGCAGATATGCTGGATCATGATGAGCGCAGAGGGTCAGAATTAGTCTCTTCATCCAGATTTTTACCCCTGAACTTAGACCAACATTGTTTGTTGACTCAAAATGCTTTGTTCGCTGCAGGTTCTTCTGACCGCTCAAAGCCGATTCGACGAGTGGTTTTTGCATCGGATGTTCAGATCAAAGCCATTCGTCCGTGGTCTCCAGCAACTCACAATACTGAAGGGTTGAACTTTCCAGGATCCCCGAGGCGTTCAACAGTGGATCAAGAGAGCTCTTTAATCTGCAGCGGAGATTCACTCGTTCTACAGTTTTCTATCCCTCGGAGCTTCCCTCAAATCCCCAAAGTTGAGGAACAAGAAGCCGGAGATGAAGATTTGAATGATCGATTTACCTTATATCTAAAACCAAGCGGCACTCAATTTCTGCACCCTAACGCAACGATCACCTATCAATCCAACAATGGAAGTTCCGCAAATTCGAACCAACAGTTTGCAACCACCAAGCCAATCATTGCAGATGAAGTGCTAGCCTATTCTGGCACAGCAATTTCAGAAGATGAAATGATATCTCTGGAAGGCAACCATATGGACCGGTTTAACAACTGGGCCAATATCTTGATCCATCATCCCTACGGCACAAAATGTGTGAAGAATTCTGATGATCTGATTCTGGAGGGTGCATTTCAAGTCAATGGGCGTCTTTGGCACATAAAAGCATTCGATTCTTACCAGAAAGTGAGAGGCCCGCATGATTCTGAGCTGGACACGTTGAGCTCCGACGACAAATTGCACTCCACATTGGTAGTTTGGAACAATTCAGATGATTGGGGAACTAGTGGGTACGTTAAACAATTTCTTCTCAAGCTCCTAAGAAATTGAGGAAGGTAAAAACGTCTTCCGTCAAATCTATTCAACTGACCAAATCTCATATTTTTTTTCTCGCCTCCTTGTGGAAAAACTGCTAGCAAACACGAGAATTTCCAACAACAAGACTTCCAGGATGATGAGTCTTTGAGTAGGGTGATCAACAATTCCACGAAGGCCTCTTCTCTTCAAATGACATATACCGAGAGTTCGACTCAACACTTTCTCCAGAAGCGACAAACGATGACCAGTGACATAGCTGGATTGACTGGAGACAAAGTTGATTATGCGCGTACGATTGGCTCGACTGATGGATGTCCGCAGAGTCCAAAGATGGTATACATAGGCATCGCAATAGATTGTACATATCTGAGGAAATATGGATCAGCAGATGCAGTCAGATTGGCAGTCTTGAATAATATGCATCTGGTCTCATCAGTTTATCAGAGGACCTTTAATATCTCTTTGGGCATAGTCGAGATTAATATACCCTCTGAATCGACTTGCCCTTCTCAGCCTTCGTCCGATCGGCCTTGGAACATCGATTGTCCTGACGCTTCATCACAGGGCCTCGATATTAATGGACGTTTGAACAAATTCAGTAAATGGAGGTCTGATAAAGGGGGCTCTGATGGCGCTGGATTATGGCATTTGTGAGTCCAAGCCAAACACTGTTTGTGGGAACATTATCCTACAATCCAAACCCCGATACCTCAAAACAGTTGAAAGACAAAATGGGAAGCTGCGTCATTACTTAAAATATCATTTTGCTTACTGCCAAGTGATTTTTGCTTTCTCTAATAAAAGGCTGACAGATTGTCCGAGTGGAAGTCAAGTAGGGGTTTCTTGGCTTGGGGCGCTATGTAAAGTGAATGCGGAGCAGGGTGTCAATGGTGGAACGACTAGTGGGACTGGGGTCACCGCTTCAACACCCAATGAATGGGAGACTATGGCTCATGAAATCGGTCACAAGTGAGTTAGAAAGTTGTTAAGTCTCATTTTCCTCTTTCCTTCATTTCTAAACTCCTTCTCTTAATAATATATTTATAATGGGGACAGCTTTGGAGCGGTTCATGATTGCACATCCGGATGTAGTATGGGAGATTCATGTTGCCCGGCCTCGACCTCAAGCTGTAACAATGACGATCAAAACATCATGGCTCCTTCAAGCACAAGTGGCTCAACCAGCTCTTTTTCCGCTTGCTCTATAGGCAACATTTGTAGTGCTCTGAAGCCAGGGAACAGTCAGAGGATGGATTCAAGTTGTGTCAGCGAGCTTGCACAACATTACACAATCGCACTCAATCAATGTGGTAATGGGATCCTCGAACCTGGCGAAGACTGTGATCCCGGTCAATTTGCTTCTCCGTGCTGCCAGTGGGGCGTCTGCAAATTCTCGCCTGGTTCGGTCTGCATGCCTTCGGCAAATTCGCCTTGTTGCTCTGCTAACTGTCAATTTGCACCCGCCTCAACTCCTTGTAATTCTTCTCAATCACTCTCGGCTGCAACGTGCTCGGGCTCTAGTCCCAGTTGCCCTCTAGAAACTGATCCAGAAAGCTCAGATTTCTCTTCCTCATTTTAGTTTCTATCTACTTTGTTCTTTTTCAGTCTGATTTATCTCCTCATACAAGTATCTCATAGGACGTTAGAAATTGGAGGCGTATGAATCATCCCCAATAGTCCAATTCAAGCAAAGATATGATAAGAATAAAAATAAATAAAAATGTACTGTTGGTTTGAAGTTTTCTTTTGTATTTTTCCTGTCATCTGATGGTTTTTGCTGGTTAAAAATAAGAAATGGGAATTTCACAAGATTGGCCTGTACCAATGCTACCATAGGCATCAATTTTTCAACACTTTTCTTATCTTCCACACAAAAATAAAAAATAAGAGTATTAGCATATTTCACATCTCCATGTTGTATTAGCATCTCTTAGCTATAGATACAGTTTGTAGTCCGCAGCATCCTCTGAAACCTAGTTGATTGCACTTAGTCCAGTCCAGTTCCTGTTCTTGTAACTGTTTCCCCATTCAACATTGTTTCAAGAATCTGTTGTGGAAATAAAGGTTGGGTAGTGTGTAGAAATGACCACCTAAACCTTCTTCAAGAATTTTTATCCGGGCTGAGTGATTATTGATGTCTTGGCTCCACACTGCTACGTTCTACTAGCCTTCAGCGCTCCACAATGAGCCTGATCTATAGCGTAATAATCCACAAGTGATGAAGTTCTGCACTCCGCAAACACAAGTCCGCAGTAGAAATCAAGCCAGTAAGAAAATAAGGGTCACATAAAACACTTCTGATGCTCTAGTATGTCTCTAAGTGTAAGTACAATGATCAGTAGTAAGATAGATGATGAAAAGGAAAAGAGAAGAGAAGCTGTGAGCCCTCCACCCCCTTCCTTCCCTCCACACACATCCACCTCCATTCCCACCAAATCCCGCAGCTTTGAAAATTTCCCGCACTAGTCTGTCATCTCCGTCCAACTTCTGCACATCACTTTTCCAGGCTCTGCTCCTCTCCAATACTTGACCTCCCATGTGCTCTGCCTAGCCCCTGTCAGTTGGTCTCTCACCAGCGCCTCCGCTTCAGCTACCCTGGCTCACCCACTTAGGCACCACTGCTATCAGTCCCCATGTTTGGTCTGCCACAGTCCAGCTCTAACCGTCTGCTCTGGTCCGCAATCTGCATACTATCCCTTCTGTGGATGTGTGATTTTCTGTAAGCTTTTCCTTTTGTGCTTGTCTGACATCATCCTCAGTGCTTATGTCACCAAATGCACTCTGGACTCAGCTGCTTGTGCATTCCTGTTGTGTTACCGGCAGCGCAGCAGGAGGTGGGTGGAGTCCATGGAGAACACCTAGCCAACCCCTGTACGCGCCAAGCCACCAAACACGTAAGATGAGGCAATTTATCTTGACACATGCTTCAGCCTGAAGGCAGGCGCTTACAGGGCGGTATAGGAGGTCGAGCTCCAAGCATGCTCCTTGGGAACTTCCCTCAAGGTCTAGGTCTCTTCCTCAGACTTGTCAATTCCTCCCCAGCAAGGCTGAAACGCTGCGCTGCGCTACAAAAAAGCGGTCTTTTAGCGCAGCGCAGCGGGGAACCGCTGCGCGGTCAGCCCAAAAAGCGGTAGCGCAGCGCCAGTCCCGCTGCGCTACCGCTGAAAATAGCGGGGGCCCGCTTTTTCCCCGACCCAAAAAGCGGTAGCGCAGCGGTCGGGGCCGCTCCTTTCAGCGCCGCGCAGCGGCCACCAAAACAGCTGCGCTTTGCGCTGCGCTGCGCTTTTTTGGCTGGCAGCGGGGGAGCGCTACGCGGCCAGGTCAAAAAGCGGTAGCGCAGCGATGGGTCCGCTGCGCTACCGCTGAAAGTAGCGGGTTCCCGCTTCTTGCCAGACCCAAAAAGCGGTAGCGCAGCGGGCGGGGCCGCTACTTTCAGCGCAGCGCAGCGGCCACCAAAACCGCTGCGCTGCGCTTTCTGAAGCGCAGCGCTTTCTGAAGCGCAGCGCTTTCACCCTTGTCCCCAGCCAAGCTGCCTCAGAAGCTCATCCTCTCCTTCCTTGCAATTGTCTCTCCTAACCTGGCCTCTTTCTCCATCTCCAACAAGAATTGTACTTTCTTTGCCAGCGCTCCTACTAACATGGCCCCTTTCAACAGCCCCAACAGAGACCGTTCCTTTTTCTCAACCGCCTACCTGCCCTACTGTAAGAGCCCGTTGGGGGGGGGGGGGGGCTCTTCACTGGGGCAAGGGGCTCAGGGACACAGAGGCAGAGCCTCAAGCAGTTCTAGAACCTGCGTTGGGGTGGATTACTAGCTCGGGAGAGATGTGAAGGAGATCTCTCAGTCAGAATATCTACAAGGTAGGAGGGAAGGGGAAAAGAGGAAGTTGGGATGAGAGCTTACCTAGCTTGGGGGAGATGTGAAGGCAATCTCTGCCAAGCCAGGAGGGTGGGGGAGTGATTGGGTTGAGTAGGGTATCATTTGGGATCCTGCTTGTGACACCTCCAAGGGGAGGGGTTACACCTACTTAATAGTTTTAAAAGAGGACTAGATACTCACGTTCACACGTGGGGTCTAGCGCCTTTGCCCTCACATCCTTGGGTGTCTGTCTGCTCCGCTGGCCTCTCCTCCATCGGGAGCTTCTCGCAGACATTTCTTCCCTCCCAAACCACTCTATGCTAGGGAAGCTTAAAGAGAGACCAGTACAGTGGATCAGGGATTAAACCTCCCCCTGACCCACACACAATAGTCTTGGAAAACCACTCTCTGTTTTTCGGGGCTCTCAAAATGTGAGCAGCCAGTTGAGTGAGCCAATAAGCTAAACAGGCTAATGCGCATAGCGACATGCTAGCCACCACTGTGCCCCGCATTCCACGCCTTCCTATGAGCTAAGTGAAGGGATTTTGAATGAAGACCGCCCACAAAGAAAGCACAGAGATGAGCCTTTGGGCTCAAGAAGGGACAGTGAGGGGATGAGAGCTCACCAGATTGGCTTGGATAGGAGGCGCGGATAATGAAGAAGAAGAACCAATGAAGACTTGATTGCTCGGACTAGGCTATGTATAAATAGACTAAGTACAAGGCATCAAGTTGTGGTCGTGGATAACAATGAATATGACATGAAATGAATAGAAGGTGATGGAACCCGATGGAAGAAAGAGAAAGAGGACTTGGGTGACATTCAAACTATCACAAAGAGATCTTGTGCGCAAGAGATAACACAGTAGAGAGGAAAGTACAACAAACCAGTCTAGGCAGGGATCAATGTCACATGGCTAGTAGAGAAAGAATACATGACCTAATCTAAAAGGTGAGCATCATGGGCAATAGATCAGATAAGGACAGAGAGAATGAAGTGAGTCTGGAAGGGGGAACGGTGACAAGTAAGAGAGGCAGAAGGAAGAGATGAAAAACCCAACACTAAGCAACATCAAGCATGGCGCAACATTACCCGGCGCTCCACAGCTCTTGAGGGCGACAGCGGTTTGTTGTAAACCTCAGAGTCTTCAGCAAGACCTCCCCACGGCGTCTAGGTTAGAATGGACGCCCGAGCTATCACTGAGTGGACATTCTACCACACTTGTCAATATAAATCACCACACCGTTTGCCCTGCTCAATCAACAACTACAAAATGTTTAGGTCCGTTTCCTAGTTTCACTATCTCTCTTTCACAAGTCCTCACTTCTATCCTTTATACTTCTTCCTCTCAGGTTTGTCTGTTGTGCTCCTGTCGCCGCCGCTGTCCGATTGCTTGCTCACAAGCATCTCAAACTCTTAAGGTTAGCATAGAAGAAATACCATTCAATAATGAACTCAGAGCTTTAAATGTGTTGTGATAACAGTATCTACTCAACACAACAATGACACCCATAAACAATCACTATCCTGATCAATAAGATGAGAGTTAGAGCTTGAAAGAGTTGATTGATTGCTCATAGTGATATCAGCAACGGTGAAACAAATACAATACATGTATCTGTATATTCTTCCTGTATTTGTATCTTTTTTGCACCCAATATTATTTATTTGTATTGTATTCAAAGACCAATACTATACAAATGTATTCAAACTTTGGTATCTTGTTGCAAATACAGCCCAATACAAGATACTGTATTTTTATGTTTTTTGATAGTTTTTCTGTATACAGTCCACAGTGGCAAAAAACAAGAAAATCAAGGTTTAATAATTTATTGATACAATACTATGGTATTGTATCTTCAGGCAGATACAATACATTTGTATTTACAATTTTGTATTTTTGAACAGATACAATACACAAGTATCTGAAGATACTGTATTGTATAGTATCTGTTTCACCGTTGATATCAGTATCTAAATGATACAACAACAACACCAATAAACAATCACTAACCTGAATGATAAAAGATGGAAAGTTAAGGATAAAATAACAGGTCTTTGTAAATAATAGAATAGGGACCTGATTGATAAGATGAGAGTTAGTGAGAGTTAAACTTATGTTGAGCTTGAAAGAGTTGATTGATTAAGAAAAGACAATTACAATAGTGTGCGGACTTTTATAAGATAAACTATGTTTTGGGGACAACATTGGGGTGCTATTACATAACTACAGTGTGTATAAGATCAGGTAGCTTAAGTTTGAGAATAACTAATAAAGAACTACTTTAAGTTCAACATTCAAAATTGTTTCAAGAATTCATTTGCCCTGCTCACTCATTAACTACAAACTTTTTGGGGTGGTCTGTTGTGCTCCTGTCACCGCCAGTGTCCGCTTGCTTGAAGTTGCTCACAAGCATCTCAAACTCTTAAGACTTTTTTTCTGATAAAGAGGAGGGGAGGAGGGTTCAATTTTTGAAATTCTTCACTTTTGGGCTCAAGACTGTCTTTTGGTGATGTTCAGTTTTAGTTTTAAAGAGTATTGAGGGATATAAATTTGGAAAAATTGGATTTTCATGCCCTATGGTTAAGGCCCATGTGTCATTTAAATTTGGGATTGCACCAAGAATACAGGATGAATGACGAATCAAACCATCCTGACTGATCTCAGAATGAAACATAAACGTAGTCTTAGATTACCTTAGAATTTTAAAACCCTTGAATGGTTTTTGGGAAAACTATAGTGAAGTCTATTTTTTGAGACTGGAGGGGACGCAGCCGGAACTCTGACTAGATGATGCTACGGCTGCAGGCACATATGTATGCAACCCCGCTAGCACCCAGCTGAACTTAACTAAGTCCCTCAAGACTTTGGGCCCCTGGGGGGTAGGCTGAACTTGCAAAGCAAGCCTCCATCAGGAGGGACTTACACTGTACCTCCCCACATTGGCACAGCAAGAATGCCACTTTGATTCCAGTTATGTTCACAGCTGGTGAACAATTGTGGTCTTGTAGGGCTGATAGTATCCTCTGAGAGAAAGCTACACAAAAAAACAACCACCCATTGTGCACACAAGCTGCAAGGTGTAGCGGTCAAGTTGCGCACTGTTTGTAATTCCAGCTGTTTGGGGATTTTTGTAGAATTTCTGTGGGTGGCATGATTTTTGCCAAACACCTGAAATTATGTAGGTTTGATAGGAAAAATTAGGCCTACAACCTAAGCTATTTTATAAAGCTTCAAAAATTCCACCCAGCCAAACTCAGATTCTTGGCACGTAGCGCGCAAGTCCCTCCTACCGAGGGCTGTTGGAGGCTTGCTTTGCAAGACACACGCCCGCAGCAGAGGGACTTTGTTAAGTTTGGCGCCCAGCGGACTTGTAAATATGTACAGCTAATGCAGAAAAGCTTGCGGCCAGCTTTTGGACCGCTGATTTCAGCCTCAAAGCCTGTATGGCCCCTGTACGCCAGGATTGCCATCAGAAGAAAAAACCTATCTTCTTTGTTTTCCACTTTGGGGCCTCGAGGGCCCCACCATTGGATTCCTGGAGCAATTTTACGTTGATCCTGCCCTTTGCCGCTCTTGTCTCCCTTGCCCCTTGCCTGGCCCGGCACCCATGTCAAGCAAAACCAGCCGGCCGAACGGGTTTTGACTGCCAGTACAGTGAAGCTGTACAGGCCTGTGGCTGAAATGCATGTTGGAGTACAGAGGAGCCAACAGGGTAAACTTTAGTCATCTTAGTTTATCCTCAAGTTATGCATGGATCAAATCATGTAGATACATGCATACCTGCGGCACGGTCCAACTTGTACTGAGTCTAGTCAACACGGCAGTCCTGGTTCCCTTCTCTCTTCACCGAGTTTAGACCCAATACTGCCCGTGCTTGAGCTCACCCGCGAAGCACTTCTTATTTTCAGGTGAGTAGTAATCCACACCGAGTTTGGACCCAATACTGCCCATTCTTGAGCTCACCTGCAACGCACTTCTTATTGTCAGATCTGCATTCGCTCCCTGAGCGTCTTATAGGTTAAAAGCCGGCTCTGAATAGCACAGCGGTTTGCGTCCATTTTTTGGGAGACCATCCAATTGATGGTCGGTCGAGGAGGAAAATTGAAACTACAAGAAATTCAAGAGAAAGCAATTGAAGAAAAGCTTGAAAAACAAAACAGAGAAAAAGAAATTGAAGAAAAAGAAAGACTTGAGAAAATCAGAGAATTTGAAGAACGATCTCAAAAATACTACAAAGAAATTAATCAACCAGTTCCATTGACCGCAATTACTACAACAATGGCAGCGGGACCGACGGCTGACGACTTCTTCCACCTCAAAGGAGAAATCCAACGACTCAAAGGCCTACTCAACAACGCCAACCTACTCCGCCCAAACCAACAAGCGCCGCCTGATGGAGGAAACAGCGTAATCCAGAGTTTCCACAAGAAGCCGCTTGACCTCCACTATATGCATAACCCCAAGAAGACACAACTGGCGAAGGGGAAAGCAAACTTTAAGGTCTGGGATTGTGAAATCAACCGGACACTTAAATATGTTTTTGAGAACGCCGGCGTATTCACAGCACAAGAGGCCAATTTCAAAGCCCAATTGGCGGAGGACCAAGCGGCCATTGCTTGCCTCCTCCGATCCACCATTGAAACTCCCCTCCTGGACATAGTCAATAGGAACAACTCAGAAGACCCATGGAATATCTTCAAAAGCCTCAAGGATCAATGTGACCAATCTGACAGACAACACAAGTTAGATCTAATCAACCAATTCACAGATTTAATGGCAAATCAATCCCAACCTGGCACCAACAGTTATCTGGCAAAATGGAGCAAAGTATGGGCCAAGATGTCGCAGTTGAAGATCTTGTTCAAGGAGATGGGAGGCCTATGTCTCCAGAATAGTTTTGCAGCACCAATTGGGATTGACTCAAAAACCTTTGAATTTGTTGTGAGCCAGAAACTAGAGGCTGCAGCCGCCGTTGACTTGAATGATGTGATGACCGTGATACAAGTGGCGACTGGAAAATCTCAACACAAATCAAGCGCCGTTGCAAACAAATCCCACGCGCCAATGGACCTAGACGCCATCAACGCCATGCGCACAAACCCCAGCAGATACGCCCCACCTCACCGCCAACACTCTCAACAGCCAATGCAGAACAGCAAGAACCAGACACAGCAACCTAATGGTTTACCAACACAAATTCCAAGAACCCAACTGTCAATTGAAAAAGCTGCAGCATACCAAGGAGTTCCGCTCAACAGCACCCTTACCAGAAAATGGGGTATCAAATGCCACTACTGCAAGCAGAACGGGCAAGTGGGTATTCAATAAGGATCCCCAATACTCCGTTTGAGTAAGCCCCAATCTTCTGGCCCAAATGACAACGCCCTCTCCCGCAACGTAATGGCTTCTGCCAACAAGTGGAACTCCTCCTTGTGGAGCCATTCCAGTGGCCCAAAGTTGAGACTGGCCATCTGTTCCGCCGTAATCCGCTTTGTCGGCTCAAACCTTTGCGGAACCCGATGTAGAGGTGTCTTGAACAGATCACGGCTCCACTTAATCTCCCTCAGTGGCGGGTTTAGCTCCTGGGGCATTGCTACATTCCGTGTCTGCACCTTTCTCGCCACCAGTTTGTAGCTCCCACCGTTGACTTGCCCCATTCTTGCTTCTCTGTTGTCGCCAATTGTCCTGGCCACAATCAAACCCCTGCGCGGACGTCTCGTTTTTCTCACAACCGTGGCACAATGGTAGGGTTTTGTAGACAACCAACTCAGAAGTACATATTTGGGAGGACTTACTTGTACACTGCTTGCCTCCGCCACGCAGTTCCCGATTTCCACGCCGACTTTTCCGCTCTTGTCCATTCCCGCTTCCCGCTTGTCACTCGTCCCTGTTGCAGAGTCACAGCTAACCACAGTGGCGCTGTGGTAGTGCTTTGATCCTTCCACACTCAGAGATGCACACAATGGAAAGCTCACTTTGGTATTGACTTGCCTCTCCATCCTTTTGCCAATACCCTCCTGCTTCTTAAATGTTGACCGTCCGGGCTGAGTCAAAGCTTCCTCCGCCCGGATAGCTCGGTCAACAACTAAAAATCCTCCGCGGGAGGCTCCGCACAGTGATGAACTGGCTTGGTTTCTTTGTAACGGATTGCCAGATTGATTGATAGCGTCATCTTCAAAGTAGCCCGAGCCATGTCAGAGAGGGTATCCCAGTCCAATCCGGACTCTTCAGCGTAGTAAAGCCTCTGGGAGCCTTGAGTGAGAGGCTTGCTGTCTTTAGAGTCGGTCTCCGGGCGGAGTAGTCCTCCAGTGACGATGTCGTGCACCCCCACAATTGCAAAGAGTTCCTCAAGCCTAGTGCGCCAGGAGGGAAAGGTAACCGAGTTGCCATCAAGAACCGGAATGTTTCCAATGAGAGCCGAGGGGTTCTGAATTGATTGAGCAGGCATTGTTATATTGATCAAGGGGAATTGAGTAGCGGAACTAGTGAGATGTATTGAGCGGGTTTGAGTTCAAGTTCAAATATTGACAAGTTTGGGATTGAGTGAGATTTTTTTTTTTTGTCACGAGCAGGTTGAGCAATGGGCCTCATAACCTGTTGAGGGGAACAAAGGATGAACACTGAAGTTCACAGACACAAAGTCCTGTGACACTCAGGAGTGAGAATGATATGGTTCTGATTCACTAAGGAAGGAAACCCCAGAAGCAATCTTGTAGATACTATATACAAGATTGATTTGTGTTATGGTTGAAGCATACTGAATATTGATATAAGCATACTATCTCAAAAATTGGCACAACAATTGCAGACTTTTCTGGGAAGACGTTGAATCCGGCGTAATAGGACCACCCTGATGGACACGACGCACCAGGCTCAAATTACCTGCCACCGGATCAACCTTTTGGGAGACATAACCGTTTACAACAGCTCAACATACCAGAGGTAGACGATGGGAAGATTCTGCTTGATTCAGGTGCATTGACTCATGTGAGTGGCTCACTTACACTCTACACGTCAACCAAAGAACTACAACAGCCTTGGAAGATATTGTTAGCGGTAGCAACGCTGTAACAGCTGCGCTGCTTTTAGCGCAGCAAAGCGGTTAGCGCAGCGGTTTTTTGTGCCGCTGCGCTAAACGCTGCGCGCAGCGGCCAGACCGCTGCGCTAACCGCTTTTTGTTTTCCTGGAAAAAAAAAGATAATTTTAGCGCGCTAAAAAAAGCGGTCACATAGCGTTGAACCGCTGCGCTTCAGCAGTAGTGCAGCGGTTTGAAAAAGAAGAAAGAAAATGGTCTAAATCATGTTAAAAGAGGTTTAACATGCAGTTAAATTCCGCTATCCGCTAAATTAGCGGATAGCGCAGCGGATTTCCACTTCTGCTGCGCTATCGCTAATTGCCATGGGTGGGTAGCGGTCAACCGCTGCGCGTAGCGAGTAGCGCAGCGGTTTTTTCAACAGCTTCCGCTACTTGCCTCTGGGACATAGCCATGTGACCGCTGCGCTGCGCTAAATGACCGCTTTTTTTAGCGCAGCGCAGCGTTTACAACGTTGGCGGTAGCTGATTGCTCCGTGGATGTTAGCATGAAGGGGACAATCATAATCCTGACAAAGCAGGGCCCAGTCATTGTTGAGGATGTCTACTACTGCCCAGGTGTCGACGGCATTATCTTATTGGTTGGAAGGCTGGCAAATCCATTTCAAGGATCAAGATGCGCTGTTGACTAGTCCCTCTAATATTGTTTTTAAAACATTGTACCAAAACTACTGTTGGTTTCTGAGCAATATAAAAAAATCTTTAACCGTCAACAAAATCACACAAAAACCATTGTTTGATCCATTTCTATGGCACCGCTGACTTGGCCATGTACCTGAAGAAGTTGTGCGAAACTACTTAAAGCAACACTACCTGGACGAAATCAAAGGGAAAGTCTGGGCTTCTTTTTTTGCCAAAAATGCACAATTCCAAAGAGTATCAACAAGAAGTGGCCGGGTGGGAATTCCTTAATACCTTGTGACGAGACGCTGGACTTACTTGTTTTGGATGTAGCTGGCCCGTTCTCATATGACATGTTGGGAAAGCGGTATATTTTGACTATGCGAGATCATGCATCAACATATATCTGGTGCGACTTCATGGCAGAAGGTAGCAAGGTACCAGGAAAGATAATGGCATGGCTGAACCACATCAAGAACACCCTTGGCAAATACCTCAAGAACATTCTATGCAACAATGCGCCGGAATATACTGCATCTCTAAAAAAACTGCTTGTACCCATAGGAGTATCGTTAGCGCCAGTACCCCCATACAGCCCAGAACAAAACAGAGAGGCTGAGTGGGTTAACAGGACTCTAGGAGACATGGCGCAAACAATGCTACATGAGTCCAAAATGCCAAGACCATACTGGAGCTATGCATACCATATGGCAGCTCATCTCCATAACAGGATCCCAAATAAGAAGATTGCTGATTGTCCCTTAACAGCACTTTATGGAATTGTAACCAAAATGCGCTATACCCTTTTGGAGCTGAAGCCATAGTCCATATACCGTTGGAAAAACGTGACAAGCTGTCAAAACGCGCACATGTTGGAAGACTCATTGGTTATCCGGCATCAGGAGGCGGCTGGCTGATCCACTTGTCTCACGAAGGCAGGATCCTTCACTCAACAGCTGTAATTTTTCCCAAATTTCAATCCCTACCGGTGAAAAAGAAACCAGTGACCAAGGGAGATCTTGATTTCATCATCAGCCAACTGGTACTCAGGTTGGGCAAAGAAGACACAGAGGAGAATGCAAAGGCTGAAGAGAAGGCTATGTCTCACCTGATAGTTAACAAAGATTGAAGATTGCCGTTGAACATCCAAGCAGCGCTGAAGGCTACCAATTCTAAAGAATGGTTTGATGTGGCGGTCTATGAAGTAGAAAAATTCTTTGAATTGGACGTGTGGGAAGCCGTAGAACCATTTCCGGGGGTTAAAGCTTTGGGATGCCGATGGGTTTTTGTGATAAAAGACGGGCAAAGAGCAGGTGATCCAGAAGTTTTCCATGCCCGGTATGTGGCGAAAGGTTTCAACCAAGTAATGGGAAGAGACTGCAACGGAACATACGCGCCAACAGCGTCGCTGGTAACATTTCAAATCCTAATCTTGATAGCGGTTAAATACCACTACTCTATTGCTACTTTTGATGTCAGCTCTGCATATCTATACAGCTTGATTGAAGAAGAAGTATACGTGCAGCCTCCCACAAAGATACGGCCAGAACTCAAAGGGAAGATAATGAGATTAAAAAAGGCAATGTACCACACCAAACAAGCGGCAAGATGCTGGTTGAAATTCTTCAAGAACAAGATGGAAAATATAGGTTTTGTAGCTTTGGAGCTAGAACAATCCCTATACATCTATCAACGTGGGGGAGACTTCATTATCATTTGGTTGCACGTAGACAACGGTTTTGCAATGGCGTTGAATGACAAATTGATGGACAAGCTGAGGACCGCTGTAAGACTCAAAAGGTGTTGTGAGGCCCTTTTGCTGAATGGCAAAAGGTATGGATGAGGTGCAGGCTCTGCCTTTCTGTATATCAGAAAACAAGACCACCAAGGGTAAGCTTGGCAATTTATTTTGTGATAGGATATGTTCAAAGATGAGATATATAAGAGGATTGTTGTTGATGTCCAAGGTTGATGGGGTTATTGATGTATGAGATAGGTGATGGTGACTTGATGTCTTGAGTGGGGCTTGAACCTAGGTCTTTGGCCTGGGGGTATATAATTCCAAAAAGTCAGGGGTGATGAGGGTGAGAGGGATCTAAGCTCAACCAGGAGTGGAACCGGGGACTGGGTTACTGGTGAAAGGTATGTGAACTGAGTGGTGATATAAATCTCATATAAAGTGTGAAAGGTATGTGAACTGAGTGGTGATATGAACTGATAACTGTAATCTGGGATAGAGGATAATATGAGTGGTGATAAGTGAGTATGGGATATATTAGACTGCCGGATGGCATGAGGAGGGAACAACTGGCAGGCAGAGGCCTCCTTATATAGACAATGATGAGGGAATTTAGCTCCAGGGGAGCAGCTTTGAGGGAATTTGGCTGGTGAGAAAGTACAACTGAGGGAATCCAGCTAGTCTATCTACAATGTGTCCCTTTGATATGCAAACAGGATCATATATATTCATACAAGGATTTTCCAAGATCAAAGATATGCAAATGGGAAACAAACATATGCAAGGGGAAAATAGGAGTTGAGGACTGATAAAAGGAAGGAAGAGAAGTAATTCATGTGCCGTATGCATTATGCCAAGTATGGTAGCCAAGAGTTGAGTCTGTGTGTGAACCCGCTTGGACTGGTGCGTGAAAGGGGTGATTTGGCGTATCTTCTGATCTGGTGGAGATATGAGGTTGGTTTCAGTGGGTGAATAGGGGTTATTTTGGTCCTAGATTCCATTCCTGATTTCCATTTGGCAGTATCTTGAGGCGTTTTGTGAGTACACATAAAAGTTTGAATTTTCCTCCTACAAACCCAGGAATAATGACCACACCGCGATGGAGAGAGAAATGAAAATCAAGTGGTCAAACAGCAGAGTTAAACTAGTGGGCATCAACATCAAATTTAATGCAGACAGTTTAGAGCTCAATCAATAAAAACTGGCTACACAAATAGTTGTTGACTATCCTAGGACAATATTCCCGCAAAGGAGCACGTTACCGGCGTAGCACTAGAAATCCATGTAGGAGAACCGGTGGACCAGACAAAATATTGGCCAACAATAGGATCGCTGAAGTACTTGGCGGCAGGGACAAGACCTGATTTGTTGCACGGAGTAAACCTACTGGCAAGATACAGCCAGAATCCATCACAAAATCATTGGAAGGTGTTGGATTTTTTGATTGGGTATCTGAAGCGGTCAACGTTGAGGAAATTGGTAATGAGCAGCAGCAGAAATACATTGGATCTTTGGTCGGATGCAAATTGGGGAGGTGAACACAAGCGATTGACTTCCGGTTTTGTCATCAGCACATGGGCAATGCCATTGCATGGGGAGCAAAAAGGCAGACGGTGGTAGCATTGCCGACTTGTGCGGCGGAGTATGTTGCATTATCTGAAGGAGCACAGCACCTGGCTGGACTAGCAATTCTACTTGAAGCCATACAACACCAGCTCAAAATGAATATATATTGCAATAACAAAGCTGCAATCCTGATAGCTGGCAACAATGCATCAAAGAAGAAAACAAGGTACTTAACCCGGGCATTCTACTTTATTAATGACTTTGTAAAAGAAAAAAACATCAAGATAAACTGGACCAGCACACAAAATCAGCAGGCGGACATCTTTACCAAGAAACTCAGCCCAAACAAAATGGACACGGCATTGGCAAATCTAGTGTTGAGAGGGTGAAAGTTTACCATGTTGGGGGGGGGGGGGGGTGTTGGAGTACGGAGGAGCCAACAGGGTAAACTTTAGTCATCTTAGTTTATCCTCAAGTTATGCATGTATCAAATCATGTAGATACATGCATAACTGCAGCACAGTCCAACTTGTACTTAGTCTAGTCAACACGGCAGTACCGGTTCCCTTCTCTCTTCACCAAGTTTGGACCCAATACTGCCTGTGCTTGAGCTCACGCGTGACGCACTTATTATTGTCAGATCTGCATTTGCTCCCTGAGTGTCCCATAATGCAGAAGTCATTCTGTGTTAGCTGTATGTACAGCAGGCCCAAAAAGCTTGCTACTTTTGCCCCAATTTTGAAACTTTTGGCCGCAGCGGTCAAACTTTGCGCAGCTGGAAATGGCTGTGCGCGCGGACTGTGCTTGGTATGTATTTAGTACAGGCGGACCGTCGAGTGACAGCAGGGACTCAAGTCTTGGTCAGTCGCGGTTGCCAAGATTGCGACCCAGCGACTTTGCAAGCCGCCAAGCGTGCCATACAAAGCAATTTTCTAAGTTATAAATTATTAATCACATACCTCATCCCATTCCATCAAAGCACATAAAAAGACCTTCTGAAGTAGGTCCAATAGGGGGGTTCACAATTGAATTTTATAAAACTTTGGAGGTTGATTTTAGAGATTGCCAGTGGGTACCCAGCACCCGTTAGCGGGTACCCGCCACTGCCCTTTGAGTACCCGTCCGCAGGTGCCGGGTACGGGTCCGGGTATACAATTTGGGCTGAAAAATCTCTGGGTACCCGTTGTTGTCAGCTGCAGTTGCGCACTCCAAGTGTGATGGCCGGCCATCAACATCATCCCACTCAATGGCCGGCCATCCCATCAAGTGGGGTACACACCCCGCTTGATGACTGGACATCAAGCGGGATACACGTCCCACTCAATGACCAGCCATCAAGTGGGATGCGCACTCAATGACCATTGACCGGTCACCAAGTACACACCCCGCTTGATGAACGGTCATCAAGAGGGGTCCACACCTTCGATGACCGGCCATTGTTGAGCGGAGTACACACCCCGCTTGATGAACATTCATTGAAAGGGGTACACACCCTTGATGACTGGCCATTGTTGAGCGGAGTACATACCCCCACATCCCACGCAATGACCAAACATTGAGCGGGGTGATCACAATGGCCAGCCACTGAGCGGGGTGTGTATTCCGCTCGATGACCGGCCTACACCCCCACTCAATGACTGCTCATTGGGTGGAGTGCGCATCCCACTTGATGGCCGGTCATCGAGTGGGATGTGTACCTTGCTTGATGTGCGGTGTGGAACTCCGACCGGTGCTGGGCCGTCGGCAGTTACTTGAAGGGAAAAGTGCGCTGTGCGCTGCCTTTGCGGTGATCCAGAAAAGAGTCATGGGGATTCAAATTATAGCTTTGAGAGGGGGGGGATTTATGTTGAGAGGCGACGGGGTTTAGATCCTCGTCGGCGGTGGTTTGTTTTGAGAGATCAGGAGAAAGAGCCGGCGAACTGGGCCAGAAGTTGTGATCAGAGAAAGGTTTTCGTGACTCGGAACTTGGCGGCTGAGAGCTTGAAACTCAGAAGGCACGCGGGGAAGTGATCGATAAGCTTTGATATCTAATTTGCTGGGATTCGGGGTTGTGATGGATGATCTGAGATGAAAATTATGGTTCAGACGAAGTCCATGCCGCTCCAAAGCCTGAGTTCAGGCTGAAATCAAACCTTGGAGTTGGTGACATCTGTGGACAGGTCATCATACACCCGCGCGCACAAGCGCGCCACAACAACACGAGAAGAGAGGGGAGAAAGAAACAACACCAACAAAAGAAAACCAACCCTCCGCATGACAAAACCTCTCCAACGCGCGCATTTTAGAAACAGAAGAACATAAGACAGAGAAAGAAAAGAAAAAGCAACAAAACAAGCACAAAAGAAACTGGGGCCTGATCCTGAAACATCTTGATGATTCCACCGCACGCAACGCGCGCTGATTGATCTTGACGTCCCATGAGTTGATGTCTTGATGGCTGAAAACTTGCAGAATCCTCTGCACCGTGGGCGCCACGAAAAAGATAACCACAGCGGTCATCAATGTCAGAATACAGTGCCAGCTGCGCAACCCGCCAAACGGCGCAGGGGGCAAACAGACTATGTTGCACAGCAACGTAAGTTCCAAGTTTCACCCTCTCAGACAATAGCTCAAACCAAGCCACATAGACAGTCGCTAACTCCGACTTGTACCATCTCCAAACACAGCAGGTGAAACGAGCAACCAGACTCCGAGGGCGCAAGCCGCGACGGAAAGATCTAACAACTCCAAGGCAGCCGCGATTCCAGAACCTTTGGTCTCGTGAGTACTTAAAGAGCAGTCTTGAGATCATGAATGAGGCACAAGACTAATCATCGCTCATACATCACAGCTCACTGTCTCAAAGAATATCCAGCCGCGTAAACAGCTCAGACAACCTATCAGCTCGTATCAGCCCCAAGACAAACGAGTAAGCTATCCACTTACGAAGTGCTCAGGCAACAGCTCGCTAATTTGAGCACCGCTCATCCGCAGTTCCCACAGGAACAATTCCACAGTCTAATAGACTCGACAGTATAGACACGAGTGCGCTGAACTCAAGAGGTAAACAACCTTCACTAGTCGCATTAAGACGATCATAAATCAGCATGCTAACGCAGCGTGTCAATTTGTTATCCAAGAGAAAGACACAGCCTTATTCCTCTCTTCAGTTCCTAGCCGATCCCACTTCCTTCCAATTCTCACTCCTAGGCTTCGTGCCCCAATTTCCACTCTACACATAAAGCTCAGAGACACGGCAAATTCACCTGCTCTTAGGTAATTGGCATTTCAACTTATACGGAATCAAATTCATTGCAATTGTACATAGTTTTCCACTCAGAATCTGACAAGAAATAAAATTCTTAGTTGTTCCATAACTTTATAATCAAGAGGGGTCTGTATGCGCTCGATGACCGGCCATCGCCACCCAATAGGCCACTTGCAAAATGCAGTGGCAGTACCCGTGGTACCCGCCTCAAGTACCGCTGGTACCTGTCGGCGGGTGCCGTGTCTGGGTCCGGGTGTCCAAAATTGGAGAAATTTGTAGCAAGTACCCGCACCCGTCGCGGGTACCCGGACCCGTTTGGCCATCTCTAGTTGATTTAAGGCCTTTATGAACACATTTTTAAAATTTTGGCAAGATGTCCAGGAAAAGGTGCGAATGAACCCCCCTATTAGGGGGGTTCACAATTGAAATTTGTAAAACTTTAGGACCCATTTTAACCTGTTTATGAACATATTTTCAAAAAGTTGATTGATTGCATTCATTCATCCGTATTACCTGCTACTGTGCATTTTCCCAAAATTTCAAAATGTTGTTCATAAAGGCCTTAAATTTGGCTCCAAAGTTTAGTAAAATTCAATTGTGAACCTCCCTAATAGGTCCAATCTTGGAGCACGCCTTATACTCAGTATAGGCTGACTGATGATGAAACTTGCTCCGGTGATCAATGAACGTTCGTCGGCCGTGCTCACTGAGCCGCCCGCGAAAGTTCGACCTTTGAAACGAGACCAGGGCGGAGGACATGTCTTGTAAGCTGTACTTCATGACGCTCAACCAGGGCCGATGACACACCTTGGCCACTACGTGCTGAACTGTATGGGGATAGTGATGGTGTCAATTTGAGTTTCTCTTGGCTTGTCACTTCATTAAAATTTCCCAACAACTCCATACCAAAATACTCAGCTATTATTATTTTATAAACCAAGGCATCAAAGCGGCACCAAACAAGAACAATACTGGCTATCTTGAACTTATTTAGTCAGTAACCAAGTCATTCGGAGGCGCCATGATTGCACCCAGAGCTATATCTGGTTTAAGCACCTTCCGGATGAACACCAATTGGCAGCATGCCGCAAGCACGATTTTGTTCATAGTTTTTCATTGCACCTATTTCATTGGGAAGACGCACGAGGAGGTGATCCCTTTTGCTTGTTCAGGTGTCGAGGCTTCAGATGGCATGGCCACTGCTCCACAAACCGCTATGACGCACGGCCCAGCTTATGTTGCTTATGTTCCCGGAGAAGAACAACGTACGAAGGACGGCGTGCTGTTCCCAGAAAGTCGCAGGGCCTATATTCCATCGAGCAAAGCAAATCGTGACTCGTCTTCTCACATTGACACGAAAGCTGTGCTTGAGGCCAATCAGCCAATAAGCGAAGAGGACTTAATTTCAAAAGACAAATCACTCTCTCAGCTTCAAAAAGCCGTCATAAAACTTGAAGCGGCTGCATCAGCCGACGCAGATTTGCCAAAGATAAGGAAAGATAATCTTCAAGAACATGAGAACTTCCAGCTTCTCCAGATTGATTGGAAGGATCGTTTTATCAGCCAATATCGGAAGGAAGGCACGCCCGATGATTTGGAAAAGCTACAGACTCAGTTTCATATAAACGGGAATCCGCGTCTACTAATAGCACTGCTCCGAAGCTCTGAGCAGGTTGCGCGGGAAACAAAGGTACGACCGGAAGGGTGGTGGTCCAAATTAATGGATTTCATTCGCTATTTTTTCAAGAGAGATGAATGGATACAGGACAGGGCTGCTCTCCAGTTGAACAAAATCAGAAGAGGATTAAAAGAATCACATGTCACATCCGCTAACGAAAGGATTCTAACCGCAATCAACCGACTATCGATTTCTAGGAGAAAGGGTCCAAATTTCTCAGAGAGGGAGATCCAAATGATTGAAAACTTGTCCCATGATAGCTCTCATCTCACTGCTGAGGATGAGGCTCTGATAACCGAAATAGCCAACGAAAACTTTGCGAAACGTACCATGAAGAAGATTAAAAACTTGCAGGAAGTTTACTCTTCGGCTATGGAGAAAACCCCTGCAGCCACAAGAGAAGTCATTCTTGGGGCACTGAATCACTTTGAGGCTATGGCTCAGCGTGGAAAAGAATGGAATTACAGAGAAGAGAGAAAACTTTTTGAGATTCTGGAAAAGATGAAAGATATGAACGATGCCCCTAGGCGATTGTTCAGGAACAAGCAGATCAGGTCGTACCTCGAAAATTGCGCTCTAAAGTGGGAGCAACAACAAGATCGCGGGATAGCTGCTAGGGCGTTTCCAGTTTTGAACATGAGTTCCAGAATAGCTCCAGAGGAAAAAGAGGTTTGGGAACAGCTAAGTAGATTCTGGGAGGAGAAAAAACTTGGACCAGCTGCTACGGGACTTACCCTCAAGGAATTCTATTCGGAAAAACAAATGCAAATAGTCCGCCAACATGCCGCCCAGTTTGATGAGAAATTCGAAGAAACTTTGAAGACAGCGAAATCTATCAAACTGGAACAATCCTACCTTGACGAAATAGGGAAGATCGAAAACTACATCAGGAAAGAAGAAACTGAACAAGGGAAATATGAGCTTGCTTCAACTGCTTTGCAATTAATGAGATATAGGAACATTGCGCCCAGGATTGCCAGGAAGGGGGAAGGATACTTTGATTCCTCCAAGGAGTTTGATGTGCCAAATGTGAAGGGATTTTCCAAGAAAGAGGTTGAAAACCTTGCAATTGAACAACTCATAATCAAGAGTTCCAATATCCCAATACACCTGGTGCAAATAACAAACACATTGCTCACTGGAAATGAAATACATTTAGTTGGCTATGAGAGCCAGTTTGAGAACTTGAAGAACCACTTCACAAAGAATGAAGTACAACAGATAAGAGAGTTAATTAAATTATCTGGAGATGATGAGAAATTACAAGAAGAAACAAAATTTGTACAGCTTTTGAAAATTTTAATCAAGGCAAATGTGAGGTCAGAATATGATTTAGATTGGGGGACCAAATTTACCAAGGATCTGGAGATACTCACCACTACAAAGAAGGATGATGTTTCAGCAGCCAAGTATGAATTACAACAGGTGAGCCACATCAGATCTGAATATAAAAGGATCACAGATTCCCTCAAAATATTTGGAAAAAAGGAAGGTTCTTCAGATGAGGATTTACTTTCAGCTCAAAAAAAATCCATAAATATCAAGTTCTTGCAATAACAATCTCACCTTGAGATTCAACTTCTTTCAAAATGATAGCAAACTCTTTGTTTTCCCCTTTGAATCATTAAAGATCCCATTGAGTCTTTTGGACAGAATTATCCTATTAAAACTGGATCTTCAGACTAAATCTTTACATCTTGCCTCATTTTGCAAAACAAATTTTTTCTGGTTTCTATTCCTTTCTTTTTGTGTATCTCCTCTCATCCTCTGTATCATTGAAGGATTCTACATGCCTTCTTGCTTGCTCTGGAAAGTAGTTCACAATCAATGGGTTTATGATTTGACAAAAATACTTCCATTTTTTTCCTTATGCCCTCATCTCTCTTCTTCATTCCCCTTTCTGGCAGCCAGATGTGAGGAGTAAGAAGATTTGCAAACTCAAATAGGGCCTAGATGTTTATGAAAATATCAAGTTTTGGAGAAACAGATGCCCAAACTTGTTCAAGTTAGCTTGACTGCCTCTAGACATCAGTCAAAGGAATTGAGTCATATTTATTTGGGAAGTGTTTGAATGAGACAACTATGGGAGTATTCCCCAATCAGAAAAGGGAGATGATCCAGGCAGAACTTATTCCAAGTATGTTAGCATATCAGCATATTTTCATAGTTCACCTCATATTACTATTAGTGTTTGTTAGAGTCTAGAGATAGCCACGCGCACCCGGGTACCCGGGACATATTTTCAGTAAACTCCCACACCCAAACCCGCACCCGCACCCGGGTGTAGAAGGCGAGTACTCGCGGGTGTGGCCCATTTTTGCTCAGAAGAATATGTACATATGTATGTGGTGTAAGGATGATCACTGGTACCCGGCACCAGGCAGCTTGGTACCGCGGGAGGGGCAACCTGTCTGTTTGCGTGCAAACGGACAGGAAACCAATTTTTTGTCCTGTCCGTTTGCGTGGAGCTGATGTTTTGTCCTGTCCGTTTGCGTGCAAACGGACAGAGGTCCTGTGACACTATTTCAGACTTGTCACAGGTCCGTTGTTTGCATACATATCCAATTGCACTCACCACCTCAGATTCTTCTGGTACCGCTGGTACCGCCGGCACCAGCTGGGCGGTGCCGGGTGCCCATTAATTTGGCCCAACAAACACCCGGTACCCTGGTACCGCTAGCGGTACCCGGGTGCCGATGATCATCCTTAATGTGGTGGCTGATGGCCATCCGGCACAAGGTCTCGGAGTTTGCGGCCCAAGTCACAAGCTCACAAAATCTGAGACAGGCAGGTACCCGCTAATTTTTTCCTGGAAAAACACAACACCCGCACCCGCCAAGCAGGAACCCGCTCATGCCGCGGGTACCCGCCCACGGGTGTCGGGTACCTGCCAATGGGTACCCGTGGCCATCTCTATTAGAGTCCCAACTTGCACATAGATTTGTGCTGCAGATAAACCTATTCAATACTCTGAAGTAGTTCTCCATCCTGCATTTATGTTGTGGTGTGCCGTATTGCACTCATGGTGTCAAGATACAGTTTACAGCAGTTTTTCAAGATTTAAAAGTTTTGCTCCACCTCTATCTGTGCCAGAAGATTCATAGCATGCACATTGGAACTCAATATGTTCCATGGTTTTCAAGATAAAGATGGTGGACTCTCAGATAATCAAGTTTATAGCATGTTTCTCTACTATATATTTAGAGGATTGTAAAAAAAACTCCCATTGTTTCTGCAACCAATTCCCAACCAGCTCCTGACGTTGGCCTAGCCCCTTTTTTTGGAGTCGTTCTTCTAAAAAAATTATTTGGGATTTGTTGCTACTAATTTCATAAACTTTTTGGGACTTGGTTAATCAACTACTGTAATCTCAAATTCTGACTACCAAACGCGGTTTACATTGGGAGGACCACTACCCAACGTTGCGCCTGGGTTGTGCAGACCAAAAATTGACCCGAGCACAATTTGGTAAATTGTTTTGCAGAGGGCAGAAACTGTCTACCTGTAGGTAACTAACCCTGTCTGAGAGGGTTGTTACTAGCAAGATGATAATGTAAAGTGCCAAGGATGGGCCAATGGGTTTGTGGTAAGACCTGTAAAAGGTTTCACTCTATTAGTAATCTTGACTGAGAGGCTTGCTCAATTAAGGCGCATCCATATCAACACAAGGTGTTAATAGGCATCCAAGGAATAACTCAATATGGGTTCATGGTTTTACCTACAAAAAGGTAAGGGTAATCAAGAGTTGATGTTATTCCTGAATTGAAAGATGGGTGAGAATGAAAGCACTGTTTAACTGTAGTATGGGTTAAAATTTGCTGTAATAATATTCTGAGGGATAAACAGTCCTGGGGACGTGTTTATATAGAGGGGAAAAGAGCAGGAGGGGATTTGAGGTGCTGGGAGGCGCTTCAGGACCAGGGGGGAACTGGAAGCGCTCAAACAAAGCAGATCCTCAACAGGATCAGCATTGGAAATGATCAGGGCAGTGTAATGATCAGTACTGATCCTAGATAAGTAGCTGTGTACACTGGCTGATCAGTGATTCCATTCAGTGCTCTTTTGAATTAGATTACATCATGTATTGTTTATGTATTTATATCATGACTAGGGAAATTGCGGCTGCGCCGCAGAACAAAGGCAAAGACCAAGTGCCAGTCAAACAGATAAACAATTCAAATACACATGTTGCATGACAATAGGACAGTTCATATTTGAGGTTGAGAGCTGCTGGTTTGCTTATGACATATGTGGTGCTGCTTGCTGGTTTTGGAAATCTGTTATCTCACCAGCCAAATTTCCCTGAAACTGTTCTGCTATGTAGTTTGAAATTTTTGCATTGCTGAAAAATTTGTAATGAGAACCCCCCTGATGTGTCTAATTTCTTCATTCAATTTCATGAGTTAAGTCTCATTTGGCAGTGGTATATCACAAGCATAACATTTTGGATTCTTGTCACACCTAATAAAGTTTTGGTTGACTTTTTCACACAAGATGTCAAGCAAAATTTCCAGTATTACACTTGCAATAAAACTGCCAAATGCATTCTTACTTATAAATAATAAAATAAAAATATCACAGGCCATTAAAAGCATCCTTCTCACAGTAACTTCTTGACAACCTTGAATTTTAGGTCTATGTACCTTGGATTCATTTAAACAAGCTATGCCTAATCCCTTGAGCAAAGTAGGCCTAGACAATGCCATATAAATTTGCCCATGAGCAAAAGCTGGCCTTAGCAGAAACAACCCACCGTATCAAGTGACTGCCTTGATATTTCATGATGGTAATGGCAAGCAGACTGGGAACTGGGAACTAAAATAATGAGAAAGAGGAACCAAAATCCATTTCAGGTTCATAAGTCAGGCCCCATTTGAAAAGATTTGGACTGCCTGGTAGATCTTGAATTTGAATGGCCATTCTTACGGCCCAATGGAATTTCAGGTAAAAACTATATGTGATCATTTATTGTTTTTGTTATTACAGCTATTTTATCCTTTTGAAGGTCTAATGTTGGAGCTAAAAAAGCAAGAAAATATGTGATCTGTGCTTGTGCAAGTAGCCAGGCAGCGGCCCAAAGATAAGCCTTCCAAACAAAGGTTAAGAATTGAGTATGAGTTGTGATCTATCTCATCAACAGGAGACCTTGAAGAGAGTATCTTAGATCAGCATTGTGTGTTCCCCAATTTCCAAATTAGGTTGTCACTTTCTGGTTATGATTGTCCAATTTGACTGGAAATGAATAATTGTGGGCTTGGCTCATGTCTGTGTTTCCCAATGTTTTGGGAATTTCCCTGAGGAAGATGTGAGGGAAATATGTAGCAATGTATTGTAATGATGGACATGGTCCACGGAATTAGTTAATGAGATGTGATGGCTGGTTTGTTTCAGGAGAGTGCAAGCAAACAAAGTTGGTGTTCCATTTCCAGGGTTAACAGGGTTTATAATTTATAGAGAAAAGGAGAAAAATGGAAAGTCAAGAAATATATGTAGGAGTTATACAAAGGGAATGGCCCAGCTTGGAAAAATCCGGCCTGAGTTAGAAATCTAGTCTACAAGGCTTGGTCACGTCAATCTGAGAGGCCTCCCAGGTCCAGATGTGGATTGCCAGATCCCAGAAATCCAGATCTTACCAAATTGCTCGCTCTGTCGAACGCATCTCCTTCGGAGACGCTTCGCGCCTCCTTGGAGAGGCTTAGTTAAGCTCGCCAGTTGTCCAGCTTCCTCAGAGTCACATCCGGCCGCCTTGTTGTGCTCTTCTGACCGCTCTCGGTCTTGCACCCTCAAAGGAAGCCGCCCTAGGCTTTTTAGTCCATGTTCTTGCTTTGCCGCTCTTAGCCATACACTCTTATATATTTGTTTGCGGACACCTGTATGTGTATCCCTATTTCCTCATTTGCTGTGCGGCATTGGCAATGGGCCTCCAGGTAGATCACTACGAGTCAGATACTTTCTCAAGGGTCCCCCCGCATTGTAAGCTTCACAACAGCATCAGGAATTGTCATAATAAGTCCAGAAAGCCGCAAGAGCCAAAAAGCAGTGAAGAGGTGCAAGACGTGTATGAGAAGTTATCCGCAATTTGTTTGCCCTAGGTCTTGACGGTTTCTGCGTGCCTATCTGCAGGCAAGAATGAGTTTATCACCCTTGGATCGGCCGATATTGAGCGGCTATCTGGCACTCTTCAGAGCGGGGTCCCAGCAGGACTGCTGACGGGGATCTCCGGGGAGTCCGCCTCCAAGAAGACCTGCTTATCACTTCAGCTTTGATTGAACCTCCAACTCCACCATGCCCTCGGCTCTTGGCAAACACATCTATTTGTGCATTGAGAGCGCTTTCCCGACCAGGAGATTGCACAAAATGACATCCAGATTGCTCGCGCGTTGGACCGGATCTTGTCTTCCTCGGCCCCCGAAGCTCAGAAAAAGGCCTAGCAATCACCAGTGCGGTCGTCGACAAATGCTAATGTAGACTTGAGCAGGAGCTTGCCATATGTTAAAGCTGGGCTGATTGTGGGTGCGAGCTGATTCAAAATGCTAGTATGAGTTGATGAGTTGATATATACATAGCATGATGACAATGTTGTGTACCATCTTAGTGATGTCAAACGGGGCACCGCTGAACAGGGGATGGCTTTGATGTGCAAAGTAGACGGTGCTGGTGCCATAATATTGGGACAAAAGACAGACTGTGAAGGGGATGATGCCAGGGGATTGGTAGTTGAGTACAATGAGACAGATAGAGCAGTTTAAATACCATCACCTACCAGTGATGAGACTGGCAAAATTTACCAAAAATGGAAAATCAAGGAGACTGGCTCTGGAAGTGATGCCACAGCCCGATCGTGTTTTGTTTGCCAGATCCACCAAAGGCAAGCATGATTCAGGGCTGTAGGTTGTCCACTGAAAATGTATGGTTGGGTGCTTTTCAGCAATGGCGCAGCGGTGTGTTGGTTTTGGAATTGGGTGAACAAGCCAGTAAAGCAAATAGTCCAACACGCTGTTATTGGCCGGTTTTGGATTGGGTCACCTGAATAAGGAAATAGACCAAGACGTGCTGTGAGTGAACAGTCAAATGTAGCTTGCTCACCAGCAGGCAGGCAATGATCTGTTCTGTTTGGAATTGCACAACCGGAGCTGGGAATAGAATAGTTCATGGCTCAATCATCGGGGGGCATACCCAACATCTCGATTTTGGAATTCAGCTGAGCCGGCTTTGGAAACGCACTGGTATTTGTGGGATTCCACAACAAAATGGGAAGAACTTTGTACGAGTTGTTGGTTTTTGCTTTTGTGGAATCGCACAACAGATCTGAAATGTCTTTGTTGATATTCAAGCAAGAAGCAAAGGGGAAATGGAAACAAAGGCCAAGTCTCAAATATAAAAAGAGAGACACAAGTGCCATCAGAACCACAAGACGCTGGGAGGTATTGATTGGCTTTGCCGTGATTGTTGTCCTCCCAGCAACGGTGGGCCAGCTACGCTAACCGTAGCGTTAGCATGGCGTAGCGTAGCGGAATTCCGCTAACTTTTAGCGTAGCGTTAGCGGAATTGCGCCTTTCTGCGCTAACGCTACGCGCAAAGGGTGCACAGCTAATTTAGCTGTTAGCGTAGCGTTAGCGCAGATGCGCGCAATTGCGCTAACGCTACACACGCAGGGCGCAAAAGAGCGCGCGCTACGGTGCGCCACAGTGCTTTTAGCTGAAAAAAAGGCCTTTTTTTCCGCTAAAAGCGCTGTAGCGCAGCGTAGTGACTGTAGCGGTGCGCTAACACTAACATACAATTGGCGCGCTGTTAGCGCCGCTGAAACGTAGCGCAGCGTAGCGGCGCTAACAGCGCGCTAACGCTACTCAAAATGAGCGGGCGTAACGCTAAGTGGCCCTGTAGCGTAGTGTAGCGTAGCGGCCCACAGTTGCTCCCAGCAAAGCCTTGATCACTGATTACGACAATGCCTCCTTTTCCTGCAGACCTCATTATATGGGGAAATGCTGCGCAAAAAAATGGGGTGTCAACGTAATTAGGGATTTTAGTCAATATGTTATGTAAGTAGGGAATGAGGCGTAACAGGGGATGAATGAGTGATACCTGTCTTGGGGGTATTTCACGTGTACAGTAATGTTACATTATATTGTAATCTTACTGTGTGCACGTAAATCAACTCTTATAACAACATTACATTATGGTAACTGTATTTAACTATGGTTATCTGTAATGTAATGTATAACAAGAGTACATTCTTAAGCTTGTGTCTAATAGCCCGGTTCACATTGGATTTTTAAGGCCATTTTGACGCATTTTATCATTAAAATTCATTGTTTTTTTCAAGTTGGTCAGATTCTTCTGAAACCACTTTTTCTGATGATTGAAAAATTTGTCAAAATTTCATGATAAAATCAGATAAAAATAGGTTCAAAGTCACTAATGTGAACCAGGCTAATGATATACATATGTAATAAAGGTGTAAAAGGAATGTACTATATGTAGTGTGAGCAATTGCAGGTACTTGGTACGTGTAAGGTACTGTGACATGTACTCTGTGGCTGACACTTCCTCCCTCCAAAAAAGGCGGATCAAAGAATTAAAGAATTCTTTTATCAGCTCTGTATTGTCTAAGGAATTTTTCAGAGTCTGGAATTTGGTCAGTAGTGAGCCATTCATCTTTTTTAGAACCACTGTATCTAACTAGATATTGTTTAATGTCCACATTGATTTTCCTGATTTTTCTGTGTTGTAGAGCCTTCTTTATTTTCACAACCTCTTTCTTCAGTCTTGGAATTACAACTTTGAACATGTTGTCTTTCCTTAAAGGGAAATTTTCATTTATGGTGTTCAAAGTTGGTTTGCATAATTTTATGCATGCATAAATCATAAAATCATAAAAATATTTTGGTGAGGAAATTTTGTATTACATAATCAGACAGTCATATCCCCTACAAAAAAGATTTTATGATTTTATGATTTATGCATGCATAAAATTATGCAAACCAACTTTGAACACCATAATTGTTACTAGGCACCTAACATTTAATTAAACTAATAGGAAAGGTAGGGTGTTTTCTTTCTAATTCACCTGTCAACATAACTTCAACAGCATTCTTCCAGTTCAAAGCTTTAATAACAAATGGTCCTACAAATGAGTCTCTCAACTTCTCAGGGCCAGTGAGGTTGGTAAAATTAAATGTAGAAATAAGAACTTCTTCTCCAACTTTAAACTGGTGAGGTTTATGAGTCTTGTCCCATCTAGATTTTTTGTATTCAAAGGATTTTGTAATACATTCTGCTGCGTAATTAGCTGTCTTAGTCATAATTTGATGGAAGTCTGCTGTGTTAGGATGTATTGTTACAGATTTAGATAAAACCAAGTCTTTGGGGAAACAAGGAATCCATCCTCTTTCCAGTTCAAAGGGTGTACTATTTGTAGAGCTATGTTTACTGGAATTATAGGCAAACTCAAGGGCTGGTAAAAGTGAGCACCAATCATGAGTGTAGTTATCTTTGTCCTTAAATTCCAATCCATAGGCACAATATCTTCTGATCATGTCTTCAAGAGTTTGAATCATTCTTTCAGCTAATCCATCAGTCTGTGGGTGGTAAGCTGTTGAGAACTTTATTTGTGTACCACATCCAAGTATATTAAAGTCTCAGAATTGTAGAAAAAAAAATCAAGGGTTCCCCCTACAATTTACTGAAAACTACAAAAAAAATCAAGGGTTTCCCCTCTCAGAAAACAGAAAGGCAAAAAACAAGATTTTGCATACAAAACAAAGAATTACAAGCCAAAATAATCAGTTACAACAATAAAAAAGCCAAGCCTGCACCCTACCACCCAATGTCAGCAAGCTGACATACCGTGGCCCACCACCCATCCCTGTCTAGCAGGGTTGAAAAGTGGTGAGAGGAAGACCCCCAGCCGTTAAGCACAAGGGGAGCCCACGAGTAGCGCCCCATCAAACTGCGCAAGTGCAACAGCGGACGGGGGTGAGACAAATCCCCGGCTGGAAGCCAGCCCGGAGAATTGCCTGAGGAATATTAATGCTGCCACAGGTCGTCTATTTATAGGCACAATCAAACTTAGCTAAGTCCCTCGATCGGAGGCGCGCGAGCGCTGTTGCAAAGCGACCCTCCGAAGGAGGGACTTACATCCTACCTCGCAAAACAGTAGGCAGCAGAAATCCCATTTGGCTGGGGAAAATTTTCAGAATCTTCAACTCTTGATATCTCGACTCAAGTAAAAGCCATCGAGAATCTGAGCAGACAGATTTGTCCGCCTACATCTGCCCTTTCACTTTCCACCTTCCTGAGGTTGGATCCCTCCAAAAACACTCTTGAATCCCAAATGAAACAAAAAGGAGTTCATGGGTTTTGGGAGGGCATTGTTCAAACAGGCCTGGGTCAAAGCCATACTTTTGACACCTGTCAAAACCTAGCAGCTCTTTTTTTTTTTTTTTTTAAATCAAGCTCATGTGTTACAGATAAAAGAAAGATACCAGCAGAGAGCCATGCTTCTTGGCTATCTCTTGAAGCAGCTGACTTGGCCCCAGCTGTCCTTGCGTAGCCTCAACGGAGGGACAAGCAAAAAAAGCTGAAAACAGACATCTGCTGCCTACTCTTTTGCGAGGTAGGGAATAAGTCCCTCCTTCGGAGGGTCACTTCGCGACAACGCTCGCGCGCCTCCGATCAAGGGACTTACAGCCAAAACCGAAAAGCTTGCGGGTCCGGCAGCCTGAAAATCCGACCAACAAAATTTTCCATTTAAGCCACCTCCCCTGTATCCTTCCAAACATTCTCATCTTCGCACTCCTTCCCTCTCTCCATCTCTCCCATACCCCCTACCCCCTCCCCATCGAAAATGCCCCCCGACTCTCCTCGCCCCCCCCCGCTCATCCGGACCCACCCACAGCCCAGCCGCCGGAAACGCCCACCAGCCAGCCGGAACCATCCACCCGCCAGCCCAACCGGAACCCAAACCGCCTCACATCCGCCGATACCGATACCGGTGAGTACCTCACCACCCCCTCCCTTCCCTCCATGCCTTCCCCCCCTGTTCCCAGCTCTCCACTCACCCGGACAGCTGACCCGATCATTTTTTCTTCTCCCCCCCCCAGTCGGTCCCATCTGGAAGCCCGACCACCAAAAAGACCCTACCCAACGTTATCCGCCAACAAGCCCTTCCGGAACCCCGACCGCAAGGATATAGCAATCCATTACCGGTGAGTCCGTCGCCGCCACTCTCTCCCTTCCCTCCAATCCATCCCCCCCTCTTCCTTGCCGTCCGATCACCGGGAAGCTCATTGGTTATTCTTGCCCCGATCGATTCCACTTCAGCACGTTATGGTATATGTTAAGTATGCCCCAGAGGTCAAGGCAATTGTCGTCAGACTCAGCCAGGGTGGTATGCGTCTTGCCGAGATCAATGCAACCATCGGCTACAACGTTTCGCCTGACTCCCTCACCCGTTGGAACGATTTATACCGCCGCACCAGGAATGTTGTTAGAGATCCGGCCCTCTATCTGGAGCGTGGCCGCCCGTTAGCATTTTCTTGTGAGGAGGCCAAGTTCGTATTGACGGCACTCAAGGCTGAGCCGACGCTATACTTGGATGAAATTCAGAGTCACATCCAGGCGATTACCGGCACTCGCCATCCGCTCAGCACCATTTCGGCGGAGTTGAGAACCCGGCTCCTCTTAACCAAAAAGGTGGCCCAAACCTATAACACCAATCAAGACGAGGCGGCTCGATTCCGATTCACTGACCGCATTGGCCATTTCCCTGCGGAGTATTTGGTGTTTCTAGGTGAGTCCGCGCTGGTTCGGTGGTTTGTGAGATGTGTTTGAGGTCTAAATTGGTCTTACTCCTCCAGACGAATGTGGGGTTTTGCTTGGAACGCATGCTCGCGACACTGCGTGGGCACTGCAAGGCCGCCGCACAACTAGGATCCCAAAGGCGCTTCGAGCCAACCGAGTCACTGTAATGCCCGGGGTATCGTTGGACGGTCTGCTTGGGACCATAGCCCAGGTGGGATCCATGTGCCGCCTGGACATGGAATATTTCATTGAGACTGTACTGGCAAGTCCAACTTCCTTATCCCTCAGCTCGGTTTCTTCGGTCCAAATAGCCTGACTCTGGTATGTACCCCCAGATGCCTGCAATGAATCCGTTCCCGGGTCGAAACAGCATCCTGGTGATGGATAATGCTCGGATCCACCACGGCGGTCGGGTTGCGCAGATTTGTGCAGATGCAGGGGTATTACTCATGTACCTTCCAACCTACTCTCCCGACTACAACCCAATCGAAAAGGTATTCTCCGTCCTCAAGTCGCAATTGAAGCGAGCGCAGATTCTCACTGGAACCCGCGCGGATGCGGAGATAATCAAGGAGTTTTTGCCCACGATTGTCACGCCGGATGTGATGAGAAGAATCTTCTTGGGAACTGGTTACTCAGGCGGGGATTGAACTCAGGTACTTCCTGGTGGCTCCTCCCTCCACTACATGATTTCATCCTCCCTCCACTATATGATTTCATCCTCCCTCCACTATGATTTCATAGTGTTACACCTCCTCCTATTTTGTATGTTGACAGCACGCGCTGGGTCCCTCATGTGTGTCTATGATAGAGTTTTCACTCTATGTTACCCTCCATAGATATAAATACAATAACAATATACATTATTTCGTGGGCGCACGGAGTCAGATGACAGTTGAGCAGGCCTCCATGAGCGTGCAATCTACGCATGGGGACTTTGTGAATTTTCCGTAGGCTTGGGCGTGCGGCTCCACAGTGCGGGGACTTAGCCGGAATTTGAATCCCTCAGTGGATCTCGCAGCAGTGCGGGGACTTAGCCGGAATTTTGGGCGTGCGGCTCCACAGTGCGGGGACTTAGCCGGAATTTGTTGGGCGTGCGGCTCCACAGTGCGGGGACTTAGCCGGAATTTGAATCCCTCAGTGGATCTCGCAGCTAAGTCCCCGCACTGCGGCTCCACAGTGCGGGGACTTAGCCGGAATTTGAATCACTCAGTGGATCTCGCAGTTGAATCTACGACCCTGCGGCTCCACAGTGAGGGGACTTAGCCGGAATCTGAATCACTCAGTGGATGGATCTCGCAGTTAAATCTACGAGACCTTGATTTTTGGACATGGGTTATTAGGCTCTATCTGGTGAGCAATTAATTGCATGAGTCAACCAGAACTTTATGATGAATTGCATATAGGATCTGGGCCTAACTCGAGTGAGATACAACTAGGGACCAAGTGCCATATTAGGAAGTATGTGAAAGAAGATATTGCACGCATGGTGCTACTTACCACGGCAATCGCGCCGATTTGCCTGGAAATTCGCTCAGATCTCCTGAGTGGGTGCGACCTTGGAGAGCAACACAGCCAAAGGCGAGGGCTCAGACTCTTCATCGGAGTTGTCTGACAAATCGTTGGTCATGTCATCCTCCGCAGCCGCTTTTCTGAAGGATTCCTCGGCTGACGGCGTGGTTGAAGAGGTGGGGTGGCAGAAGGCCGCAGGTTGGCCGCCAGCGGTGGATTGCGGGCCAGAGACAGCCGTCGCGGTTGTCCCAGCGCGGTCCTGGGCCCCCGGGAGTGCGTGAGTGCCGGGAGTGGCCCCGCTGACCTGGTCCAGGGCGCTTGGAGTGCCCACGTTGACTTGGTCCTGGGGGATTGCGCGTGGGGTCACAGCGTCATGAGCGGGCAGTGTGTGAGTGGGGATCAACCATCTGGCCCCCTTCATCAATTGGGACGCCAGGGGTGCGGGAAAGTTGAGCTTGGCTAGGGCGATCGTAGAGGTGTCCAGGAAAAAATCCCAGCGACCGATGTGGTGCAGCTTGATTAAGCCCCGCGGGAGTGGGTCGTCATTCGGGACGTTGCACATTTGGAGGAATTCCTCCAACTCTAAACGTCTGCCGGCTTCATTCATTCGCAGATGGGAGCTCGGGGTCGTCATGCTGATCCAAGAACTAGCCAATGGCGATCTGGGCGTCGGGACCTTGCGGCTGCGTGCGAACCTTGGCGGCGAACGGTCTCGCCCAAAGTTGAGCCGACTCACGGTCTGCGCTATACCTTCCGCGGCGGGGCTGCGAGGCATCTTGCGAGCGGGTGACCGATGGATCCCAGAGTTGATATCTGAGGGTTGCATGACTTCTACATCTGAGCTCGCGTCACGAGTTTGACGGGTAGAAGGATTTGATGGGACTGAATGGGTGGCCGAGACTGCAGCAGGGTACTCGGATTCCGAACTGGTCGTCTCCCAATCCTCAGGATAGCCCCCAAGGTCCTCGAAACCGGTCAAGTCATACCAGAGGGCAGGCCCCGCGCTTGCCCCAAGGGACCGCTTCGCCGGGGACTCCGCACGTGCAAGGGAACCTGCGCCAGTTAGCAATTGAGCGCCAGGAGAAGGCGCGCTCGCCGCCGACTTAGACTCCGAGGCAGGGACCCAACGGCCGGGGAGGACACGGCCTGCGGACGAGACTCGCACTGGAGTAAACACTAGGCCTGCCTTCTCGGTTTTCGGCCCCGCGGCCGGAGCAGACAACGCTGACACCTTCCTGGATGATAACGATTCGGCGGGGGTCCCAGGATGGGCGGCCGAATTTGAGTGAGACGTCGCCTGGCCTGGGGTTTCCGACGCCCGGGCAGCTTGCGATTTCGAAGGGGAGGCAGCAGACTTGTGCTTACTGAGGCGCGCGTCTTGTTTAACCGCCAGCTCGGCGAGGGTGAACACGGGACGCTTATCTTTCGTGAATTCAGGGATGTCGGGGGGGTTGTCCTGGTCTATCCCGGGGATTTTATGAAGCATACAGCGACTCCACTTTGTTAACCCTTCACGAGTCACGCGGATTGAGGCGCCTGGGTTTTTCAGGTCTTTGATTCTCATCGACTTGGTGTTCACGCCGTACTTCCCAGTGATGTACACATGGAGATCGGCCGCGATCCGGATGCGCTCTTGTTCATTGACATCGGCGAGCGGCGAGCGGCTGTCGGATGGGAGGGACGATCTACCTGGTCAGTATGGCCTAACCGAGCACCTGAGGCTCCACATCCACGAAAAATGTCTTACATTGACCGCCACCCGAGCCTGGGAGCGTTCCAGGGCCAATCGCGTGTCATCAGGGCCATAACTCATCGCCAGAGCGTCCTGCTGGGCCCTTGCCTGAGGAGACAGGCACGTTAGCCACCCACCGGCGTCAATGGGAAATGAAACTGCAGCACTCACCGCCTGTTCAGCCTTCGCTTTTTTCTGTGGGTCCTGCATGACCACCTTGATTGTCAGTTGGGCGGTCGGGCTGGCCAGCGCTTGCTCGACGAACTCCGCCAATAGGGCTGCAGAGGAGACCATAACGTTTTTACCCTTTGCGAATTTCTCGTTTTTTGGTATGATGAACTGCCACTTGAGTAGCTTCTCCTTCTCCATCTGACAGAGATGAGCCCCCAGGAGCGGGACTATCTTGTCGAGTCCGTCGATACAGTCCTTGATGAATTTGGGCCAAGTCATGTGCTGCAGGATTGTCTTCAAGACCGCCTTGTCATTGCTGACCACCTGCTCCCAAGGTTTTGCACTGGCCGCGGTCGTGTTGCAAGGATTAACTTGGGCAATCTGGCCTGCCGCGGACAACTGGTACACGTGGTGATTGAGGTTGATGATCCGCGGGGCCGGCGGACGTCTGGAGTCCGATACTGGAGCCGCAGCTGCCTGGCGGAGAGGGGCGCGGCGGGTCGTGTTGGGACTGGGACCTATGCTCTCGGGATCGTCTCGGTTTGGGATTGACTGTTCATAAAACATCTTGCAGGCATCGGCCTGAGAGTCTGGGGGCTGACTGGGTCCGAGGTACGACTCTTGTGGCTCGCCATGCGCATTGGCGAAGGGCAGCGGATCCATCCGGCTGGTGAGCGTAAAGAATTTGTCGGTTACTTCTTTTTCGTTGGACTGATGCCAAATACACAAAAAAACCTTCAGCTGTTGCCCAAATGTGCAGGGTAAAGTATGATGGAAGCAAAGGTATGTACATACCATGGTTGCAACTGTGCAGCTGGCCAGGGACCAGTGGGTGACAAGAAGGAAGATGGGGATTTCTAAATCTCGGAGGGGGGGGATCAATCCAATCAGCTCTCGAGGTGATTGGACGGCAGGTAAGAGGGGCGGGAAGGGAGAAACACTCACCGGTATCGGAAAAGGTGATTTTTGGAGTCGGGGATCTGAATGGGCTGTTTGGCGGATGGTACCGACTGGGGGGAAGAAGAAAAAATGATTGGGTCAGCTGTCCGGGTGAATGGAGAGCAGGGAAGAGGGGGGGAAGGCATGGAGGGAAGGGAGGGGGTGGTGAGGTACTCACCGGTATCGGTATCGGCGGATGTGAGGCGGTTTGGGTTCCGGTTGGGCTGGCGGGTGGATGGTTCCGGCTGGCTGGTGGGCGTTTCCGGCGGCTGGGCTGTGGGTGGGTCCGGATGAGCGGGGGGGGCGAGGAGAGTCGGGGGGCATTTTTGATGGGGAGGGGGTAGGGGGTATGGGAGAGATGGAGAGAGGGAAGGAGTGCGAAGATGAGAATTTTTGGAAGGATACAGGGGAGGTGGCTTAAATGGAAAATTTTGTTGGTCGGATTTTCAGGCTGCCGGACCTGCAAGCTTTTTGGTTTTGGCTGTAGCTAAGTTCGAGGCACAATGGGCATTTCCCCTCTGATTCGCAGACGCACCTGCCCCCATGCCAACTGTTGTCTACAGCCACCTCAAACGCGGCAAACAAGCCATTTGTCCAATCAACCACCTTGGCATTTTACTCCAGAACCGCCACCGCCACCATCATATCACCACGGGCTTGCCAACCTCCCCAAGCCCACTTCACAACGCTCTATGTACATACCCATATTTCCCCCAGGTGCAACCCCTTCTCTACAGTCACCATGCAAAGCCACCCCCGGGGCAAAACCATCGCAATACCGTTGTCACGACATTCCAGGCAGGCGTGTCATCGGGCATTGATGTGGCTTAACCTCCAGCCATCGCCCGTACCAGCTCAGCCCTTCAACTCTCGAACTCGCTCTCAGGTCTTCTTCACATGTGGCTCAGCAAAATATTTTTCAAAGAAAGGATCTATTTGTAGAACGGCTGAACTGACGAGCACTTGATATAATTGAAAAAACATGGGTGCGTCCAGGTCGACAAGCAATCAATCGGCTCTGGTTCTTAGGTCAATTATGCTCGCCGATTTCTCTGAGCGCATACGAACTGGCGCTGGAGGCGATTGTTCAATCCACCTGGGATATCTCACTGTATAAGGAGACCCTAGCCGCGCACAATAAGCTTGCCTTGGCAAACAATCTTCCCCTGTTGACCGCAAACGAGGACTGGATCAATAGTACCCAGGACGAGATCAATCACACGCTTGCAAGACTTGAGAACAACCTGAAACACAATACGACTAATTGTATTAAGGATGGGATCCGGGTGAGTCTTTCGTATCTGTTGATTATGATTGATTTTGTTGATCACTCCATTTAAAACGCGCCCTGAATCGAATTCCAGTCCAGTTACCAAGCGCTGGGTGCCCATTACCGCAAAGTGGGTGACGTTGGGAGCGCTCATCGAGTGTTCTCGAAGGCTAGAGAACACGCCACGACCGCATTACATGCTGCCGAACTCTCCCTCGCCTCCCTCAACCTGGCACTCGACGCTGAAAACTTCAAGCTGGCTCAGAGTCATGCGGCTAAGGCCCAGGGTGCTCTTGACACCCTCATCGGAACCTTGGAGCTCAAGGCCGCAAAAACTAAGACTAGTGGATCTACATCCACCGTAGGCATTGATTCCCGTGACCCGTGAGTGCTTCCTCCTCAAAATTAAGCAGTGATTGCCTCTTGTGTTCATTTTGATGCTTTGTTTATCCAGAACCGAGAAAGATATCCAACGATTGTTAGATTATGAATAAGCCCCACACCTCATTATGAATACACAGCAACTATCAAAGCGAGTCATCCAATTCTCACTAGCATCCAAGAAAAAGTACCGGTCGCAAACCTAACCTCGATTTTCACTCCACATCAAAAACGACTCATACGCACACAACCTTGCTGGTCTTTTCCTCACGCGTTTACATCATCATACTCGTGAGGAAGAGACTAGTAAGCACATCAACAATCACTAACGTTATCCGCACATCAAACAAATCAAAACTAATCCGAACTTTATCCACCCCTTTTTCTTTCTCCCATCCTTTGTTTATCCTCCTATCCTTTCCGTTAAATCTAGACATAAAAACCTCTTGCGCGCGTCCCTCATAATCACCAAAAACAAAACTCAAATCAAATAATCCCTGCGTCATTGCAGGTATGCTATTTCACATCTTTTCTATCTTATAAATGTATATATAATACCAATCTAATCAATCACTTATTTTCGTCTATCTTTGTTCTTTTTCCTACATTATTGTTTTTCTAGGTGTGTTGCTGTCTTGTCGGAGAAGTCGTCGTCATTGTTCTTACAGGATTCAAACATTGTCATCTCAGGTTCGCTATTTTTGTTATAGTTTATGATTGTTTTATTCTTTTCTTTATTTCATGCTTTACAATAAAATCACGCGTTTACATCATCATACTCGTGAGGAAGAGACTAACATAAAAACCTCTTGCGCGCGTCCCTCATAATCACCAAAAACAAAACTCAAATCAAATAATCCCTGCGTCATCGCAGGTGTGTTGCTGTCTTGTCGGAGAAGTCGTCGTCATTGTTCTTACAGGATTCAAACATTGTCATCTCAGGTGTGTTGCTGTCTTGTCGGAGAAGTCGTCGTCATTGTTCTTACAGGATTCAAACATTGTCATCTCAGGTGCACTTTGTATCATCCTAAAATTTACAACGATGGTCCGACAGAGTTAATGTTGTCAATGCACTCACATCGCTTGCCCAGGGAGACTTTGGGAGAGCGACGAGCTACTTTCTCAAGGTAGGAAAAGATGCCGGAGAGAGCACTGGTGGAGAACTGGTAAGGACGTGAAAGCTCAGAACCCGATTTTCAGTGGAGAGCAGGAAGCTAAGACTAAGTATATATTTGTGTGTGTAGCTGGCGACGGCGACCGACATAGCGATCTGTACGACCCTCTGTGGCTTGGCTCATTTCGATCGACAGCAGTTGAAAGACCGTCTGATCGATAACCTCGAGTTCAGGTCGATGCTCGACAGCGAGCCCCAGTTGAGACGGATCTTGAACTTGTTCAGAGAAAATAAGTAGCGCGGCGTGTTTGAGTATTTGAAAGCCTCTCTGGTTAGTCCATTTCCTTACTCTTTCCACATTCGTCGAGAGGGGAGACGGAGGAAACTGATAATTTGAATCAATAAATAAGCCACTGTACCAAGGTGATTTGTATCTGGCCGAGCAGACGGAGCGCTTAATGATGATGATTCAGGAACGGGCGATTGGACAATACTTTGGCTCGTTCTCATCGGCGCAGCTCTCGAAAGCGTCAGAGGTTTTCGGATGGCCGATGGATGAACTCGAGCAGCGTCTCGTTCTCTCCATTTGCTCCGGCCATCTTCCCGCTAAACTCGACCTCGCCAATGCTATCCTACGCGCTCATCAACCCACTCCTCGCTCCCGTCTCCTCGCTAATGTCACCTCATCCGCTAAAAAAATTCAGCATGACTCATCGGCCGCTCTCTTTCGTCTTAAGCTTATGAGCGCTGACCTCCTCGTCCGTGATGTCAATCAACCTAACATTCCCTCTCTTACCCCTTCCTCTGAACCCGTCGATCGCTCAAAATTAAATCCACTCGGATCGATCTCAAGACAGATCGGAATATTCTCTCCAGCTTTCTGGATTGTATCCAATAGGTATATCTGTGATACTCAAAAGTTATCTTGGTCCTTTCGACCTGCAGATACTACCAATTCAATTTCTCAATATTATACATCTCGCCTCCCATTGAAATTAACCCGTAAATGTTTCTTGTGGTTTTACTGGCAGCATAGCAGCAGGCAAATTTGACCATGCATGCTTTTGCAAGTTGGTGTTAAAGGCTTGTCTTGAACACCAAAATTCAAAGAAACATTCAAGCAGGTTTGGGGGGTGTATTACAATGTGACTTGCATGCACTTTTGCAACTCCATGTTCAAGAATGCACTTGAACACTGACTTGCAAAAGTGCATACAAGTTGCTTCTGTCCAACTTTGAAACACCCTATTAGGTAGAGCCCATCTACTCAGTCCGTCAGCATTAGTGTGCTTGGCTCCTGCTTTATGGGTTATGGTCATATGTCTCCAGTATTGCTGTATTGCAATCTGCCTTCTGAGCATGTGATGGTTAGGTGTCTTCATATTCATAAGGGTTTTTGCTGTGGCAGTCAGTGACAACTATGACTTTACAACCTTCTAGATAGTAATGCATTTTTTCTAATGCTCATACAAGACAAATGCATTCCAGTGTGGCACCATCCAGGCACCGCAGCATGGTTCCACCTGTGGACACCATCACCACCACCACCACCACCACCTTGACACCACCACCACCACATTATGGTTTCCAAACCAGCAAAAATACTTCACCAGGATCTCCACAAGCAAAAATCCTTCACATTTTACTATAAAAGGGGAGGGACCTTTGCTTCCTGCTTGGCCGGTATCCACTCTCCTGACTCCGGCCAATCTGCCGATCAGACCTTCTCAACCCGGACCGTCATCCGTACTGGAGAAAAAATTGGGCGCCCGCGGCGGCTGTACTACAAGTTCACCTTCCCCGCCGTCTTGCGCTGCCATTCAGCTTGTGAGCACTCAGCCTCCCCCTCCGCCCTCCCGGAAAGCCTCAAAAGTCTCTTTGAACAGAGAAGCTACCCCCAAGGTTTGTCAACCTGCTACCCCCACCCGACCGGCCTGCTGAGTAAAAATAATTGCTGTTGCTGGCCGTGGAGCTGGGCATGTGGTCTCCGCAGCGGCGCAGCCGCCTTGGCCTCTAGTAGGTCATAAATTCCTCTCCAGAATTCTGACGTAAATTTGGGATCTCTGTCTGTAATAATGTATCTTGGGCATCCTACATCAGCAATTATCTTTTGCCAAAAAAACATAGCTATATCAAAAGCTGTATTCTCTTTATTACATGGAAGAAATTTGGTTCTTTTGGAAAATCTGTCTGCTACCACTAGTACTGAATTAGAATTATCTTGTCCTGCAGGTGGTAATCCTGTAACAAAATCCAAGTTTATTAAATTCACAAAAACATGGCAAAAAATATCTAAGTTTTGGTGTGCAGCCACATGATGGCCACTGTTGAAAAGATTACCCCCCAACACTGTGTGCCATGGATAGACCCTCCAGCTTTTGACAGTGCAACAAGCAAAAAAGGGTCAGCATTTTTCATTCTCAAGCAGGGGCCTATCCAAGCGAAGTAGGGGGCCTGCAGGGAGGGGCCAGGACAAAACCGGAACCCCTGGGGGAACATTTGACAGCAGCTCCCCCTCTTTATATACTCAAGCTCAGCCCATCCATAGGCGGCGAGTTGTGATTCCCTTGAAGACTCCAGCCGTATCCGGCGTCATGGCCACCATATCCTTGCCAACGCCACACCTCCCAGTTCCGCCCAACAAAAACCCTGCAGCTTCCCAAGCAAGCCTTGTTCTTTGTGAAACAACCGTTGATAGACAATGCCGTTGTCGGATTGGATGGCCAGGCAACGGTAGTCACAACATGAATCTTCCTGGCAATCAGCCTTGAAAAAGCCCTAGCCTATTAACACAATCCCCTTGTTCCAGGGGCCAGGGGTCATCGAGGGGAGTAACGCCACCTTTTGATGACCGGTCCCGGTCATTGAGGGGAGTAACACCACCCCTCAATGACGGACCGGTCATCAAGGGGAGTAACACCACTCCTCAATGACGGACCAGTCATTGAGGGGAGTAACACCACCTCTCAACAACTGGTCCCGGTCATTGAGGTGATTAAAACATCTCTCAATGACCAGACCGGTCATTGAGGTGAAAAACATCTCTCGATGACCAGACCGGTCATCAAGGTGAACAACATCTCTTGATGACCAGACTGGTCATCAAGGTGAATAACATCTCTCAATGGCCGGTGTGTGCCGGTCATCAAGCGGACTCACCCCTCTCCAGTCATCAAGGGGACTTATGACCTGTCTATACTGGCCATTGAGGGAAGTAGCACCTCCCCTCAATGACCGGTACATACCGGACATCAAGGGGTGTAGCACCTCTCGATGACCGGCACACACCGCACATTGAGGGGTGTAACACTACACCCCGGCCATTGAGTGGGGTCTCCTATTGATTGGGGTGAGTAGGCCACTCAACAGCCGGTCATTGGGTGGGATCTACCGCTTGATGGCTGGCCATTGAGCGGAGAGTGTACTCTACTCGGTGGTCGGCCATTGAGTGGAGTGTGTCCTCTGCTTGATTGCTGGCCATCGAGGAGAGAGTGTACTCCACTCAATGGTCGGCCACCAAGTGGGGTGTGTACTTCCCCTGATTGTTGGTCATCATGTGGAGTGCAAACCCCACTCAATGGCCGGGGTGCAACAGTGCTTTACCCCCATGATGACCGGCGCAGACCGGTCATTGAGAGGAGATGTTTTTCCCCGTGATGACCGGCAGGGACCGGTCATCAAGGTGTGTGTATGCCACTCCATGGCCCGTCATTGAGGTGGGGTTTGTACTCCACTCAATGGCCAGTGAGGACTTGAGTGCACCCCAATGCACTCCATTTGGTATTTGCCAGCTGGAGTGCAAAGCCAAAATCCTTTGCTGAAAAGGTGGAGTGCTTGGGCTTGCACTCCATTTTTATTGGAGTGCATCTAGCTGCGCTCCCCTATTTTGGTAAATTTTGGAGTACCCAGTTCTATTTTGGTAAATTTTGGAGTACCCAGTTGTGTACTCCAACAAACATGGAGTGCCCATCTGGAGACTCCATGTTTTGGGAGTACAAAATCAAGGCACTCCAGCTTTTTTGGAGTGCTGGCCCCCCAAAGCCAAAAAAGTGGAGTGCACAAAGTAAAAGTTTGGAGTAGGCTCACCCTAACACTTCAAGGATAATTAAATTTCCCAAAAAAAATACTCAAAGTTTGAGGTTGGGAAAATCATTGAAAAAAAATCACTCCGTACTGAAAAAAAATGCAAACTGAGCATGCTCAGCCAAAAAAATAAAAAATGTGTCAGACTGAGTAAAAAATAATGGGGCACATTTTTGGGGTGATTTGTTGGACGGGCCTGCACAAGGCCCGCATGGGCCACTGACAGGCCCGTTGGGCCCATTGAAAAATTAGTATTTGTTTGGAATTCCGATGCTCTGCTAAAATGTGAAATGGGTCAAACTGAATAAAAAACATGGGGGTACATTTTTGGGGAGATTTTTTGGACGGGCCTGAATGAGGCCCACATGGCCCCCACAAAGCCCACTGGGCCCATTGAAAGAGTAGCCTTGGTTAAGAAAGCATATGCTCAGCTAAGAAATAAAATGTGTCAGACTGAGTAAAAACCCTAGGGGCACATTGTTGGGGAGGCTTTTTGGATGGGCCTGCATCAGGCCCGTGCGGGCCAACAGGGTTCCTGTTGAGAGTCAAGCCCTTGCGTCAGCTTGAGATTTTTTTCTGGCCTTGTGGATGTCACTCGACCATTACATAATCATTTCCTATTCCTCTAGTCTCTCAGACTCCCTAGCTCGCCTCTTTCGTCCAAACCAACAAAACGCTAATCATCAACTTCACAACCGCTCATCTCAACTACTCGATTCACTCAATCTCTTCTCATCTGCAAGCTTCAACATTTCCGAATATTTAAACTTGACTTCTCCCTCACCTCGCTTCCTTTCCTCGGGGAACTCACTCGACTTATTTTTTTAATACATCACTTCACAGTCTCAACCGCCTCATTCACATTGCCGTCCGGACTGTCTGTTCCTCCCGAAGACCTTCACACATTCGTCTTCAAAACTCGTCAAAGCCTCAAGATCCCTCACCTCTCCCTCAAACACATCTCTCGGTCGTATGTTCCAAAAACTCTTTCCTTACTTCTGAGCTCTCCTGTTGACCTTTTTCTTTTTAGTCTGCTATTCTGTTTTTTTTCTCTCCTCAAATCTTTTTTGTCGTGCTCTTCTCCTTGTCGTGTTTGCCTTCAGGTACTTTCCTTTATTTTTTGTTCTTTTTGTTTTGTCTTCTTTTTCTTTTGTGTCTGATAAAATTGCAATCCTTCAGTTTGATATTTAACAGTTCCAAGGAAAAGGAAAGGGCCTGGACATACATTCTGTGAGTGCACAAATGTCATACAGATGGCAGAAGCCCTTCAATATCTTCTGTTGATTAGTGGTCAATTGTTGCTGTTCTGAAACATCATATGGGCATTCTTAACCAAGACTACTTCTGGGTTGGCCAAACCAGCTTTGGGTGGGCCCTGACAGGCCTGATTCAGGTCTGTCAATAAGCCCTCCCCAAAAGTGTGGCCCCATGTTTTTTACTCGGGTTGACACATTTTTGCTTCTTAGCTGAGCATAGGCATTCTTGACCAAGGCTACTGTTTCAATGGGCCCAGTGGGCTTTGTGAGGGCCATGTGGGCCTCATTCAGGCCCGTCCAAAAAATCTCCCCAAAAATGTACCCCCATTTTTCTTATTCAGTTTGACCCATTTCACATTTTAGCAGAGCATTGGAATTCCAAACAAATACTACTTTTTCAATGGGCCCAACGGGCCTGTTAGGGGCCCATGCGGGACTTGTGCAGGCCCGTCCAACAAATCACCCCAAAAATGTGCCCCATTGTTTTTTACTCAGTCTGACACATTTTTATTTTTTTGGCTGAGCACGCTCAGTTTGCATTTTTTTTCAGTACAGAGTGATTTTTTTTCAATGATTTTCCCAACCTCAAACTTTGAGTATTTTTTTTGGGAAATTTAATTATCCTTGAAGTGTAAATAAATTCAGCACATCATCAAAATTTAATTCAAAGTATTTCCACAAGAAAAAAACCTCTTCACTGTCAAAGAGAGATAAAAACCAAAGGCAGGGAGCCATCTGGGTAGGGGACTATGCTTGCAGCAGCAAAGCCGCCTTGGCCTCTAGTCCATATTAATTACAGACCATCTTTCAGTAGGTTCTTCAATTTCCTGTAATAGTCCATATCTCTTTACTGTAGCTTTTTTGGCTTTTTGGCACCTTTCACAAGATTCACAGTAATCCTTGGTTTCATTCTTAAAGTTTGGCCACCATGCAATGTGCTTCACTCTCTCTGTAGTGCACTCTACAGAGAAATTTCCAGCAGTGATATTATCATGGCATTCTCTAAGGAATAAATTGATGTGTTCTCTTTGTACCAGGACCACTACACTAGTATGTTTGGTTCTATGGTAAAGTAAACCATCAAGAAGGGAAAATCTGTCTTCTTTAAATGCTTTAGCCCAGGGTTCTTCCAATGAGTTGATTAAATCCATGTTCTTATACTTACTTTGTAGGATTTCCATAACGGTAGAAGTATTCTCATTTTTATCATAGGATTTTCTGATTTCATCCCAAAATTCTTCTTCCATTTCACATACGTTGTGGTGAGCAAAATGGTACAGACAGTCCATCACCACCCCCAAAAGGAAGGCAATGTGCACACATTGCCATGTTCAATACATTGTTAATACCAAGGTATTTCACATGGCTAACCTAGGTATTACAGATTATTAACCTTGTTGTTCCAGAAGTTTTTTACAGAAGTTTAACCCTCTTACAAGAGTTTAATTCAGTTTTCACAAAAGTTAAAACCATGTAATAAAGAATTCCAGAAGAAATTTTAGCTGATCATTTTGATGAAAATACTTTTGGTGGGTTTTAAAACTCATGCCCTGGAGTACCCTGTTGTTGGTTTAAATTCCTTTGAAAGTGCATTAGCCACACATGTAGGAACCTATCTGCAGGGTTTATCAATCTGAAATCCCCATTTAGTTGGTGTACTAGAGGCCAGGGCGGCTTCGCCGCTGCAAATCCAAGATTAATATATTCCAACCCTTTTTTACGATTACCCCTTCAATACTTGACACAAATCTGTGCAAACAGGTAGTTGCATCATATATTACACTGCAATTCAGAATTTAAAAGGTGATTTGAACTTGGTTACACAAGTTGCAATGTGGGGGTCTTGTGATTTTTACAGTCAAATTTCCCTTAGAATTCAAACTTGATCAAGAATCAATTTATCAATCAAGATCAGCTCCACAGTGATAGCAAACAAGCTAAATTATTTTGATAAATTATCTTTCAAAGCAAAAGGATCATCAAACATCAAAAACAAGTTTTAGGTCAAAGGAGGAGGTTCTATGGATGGCTGTGTCAAGAAAAAGATTTTACAGATACTGCCATACTGAAATCATGAAAATGAAAGGCAAAGGAAAAATAAATTACTTTATAATTCAACCTAGATTCATGTCAGACCAGGTGCACCACAAACTTCCATTAAACATTGACACTCTCCTACAACTCTCACAGTCCACACCCAACACACATAAGATCAATTTTATGGAAAAACTCCATTCAAACAAGTCCACCCTAATTTTTTTGAATAAATTCCTAGTGTTCATTTCTGCAAACTCTTTTCTCTTGATTCAAAATTCACAACACACAAATGATATGTTCTTAACAACCCCTGAACACATTCAGCTATGAAGTAATGATGTTATTAAATTGATCTCTATTTAATCCTGTATTTCATTCTCCTTGTTTAAAGAGAGAAAGACAGAGATACAACCATCAAGTAAGCTAAACACAACAGATAAGTGTGTTGAACTCATTTCATAGATCAGCAAAAGCAAAACAAAGATTCAAAAAATCAAGCACCAAACACAACAAGAGAGGGCCACAGGGAGTGTAGGAACCACATTGGGAGTATTCTTTTTTCTTGAAGTCGTGCAGGACCTTGGCAATAATCCATTTGAGGAGACTGTTGTGAGGTGATCAGACAAGCAGGAACTTGAGGACGGTGTGGATGTCGGATTGATGTAAGGGAAATGGAAAGACATTGTTGTATCTGGCCTTGATAACGGACTCTCTCGGCACCTGACACCCATTCTCATGAGAAACAGCGTATGTAATAGTGGAATGGCCCTTGTGGGCAGAGAAGCACTTCGGGTTGACCTATCTGTTGCTCCAGCTCATCATCCGTACGGCAAGCAGCGCATCAACGGTCGACAATCCAGAGGGCAGCGACGGCAACAAAGGCGGATGCCTCGACGTCCAGCACGCTGGCTAGCACGCCAGGGAGGGCGAGAAGGACGGGTGCGGCGGCTGATGCGCCAAGGCGGAGGCCCAGGAGGCCGGCCTTGACGACAAAGGCCAACGCGCTGGAGATACTCAAGCGGGCCCCGGGGGCCGATGAGGATGCGCATGCGGGTCGCAACAAGCTCGACTGGCGTCGGCTCTCCTCCCCGGGCTACTTGGGCGCGGGCGCGCAGGACGGCAATGACCATCGCGTGCGTGAGAAAGCGGCGAGAATGGGATCGTCGAAAATATTGTAAACTGTTTTGTGCGCCTTCTGGAGGAGCATGTGGGCTTGGCCTGTGGAAGATAAGCTTGTGGGGGCGAGGGCGGGGACAAGGGGAGGATTGATGTACCTGGAGGGCAAACCGGGCAACCTGGACGTCGGGGGCCATGGTGCGGTGCTTGGACTCAACAGTGATGTTGTGTTTGGTGACTGGGTTGAGCAGAATTTTGCGCGGGGTGTACGCGAGGGGCATGGGGTCGTGTTTGACCTCCACACCGAGTCTGGGGATTGTGAGTATCCTACATCCCTCATCCACACACATCAATACAGGAAGGAGAGAGAGAGGGGGGGGGGGATGGATGGATGGACGTACTGGAGGGAGGAGCTGACAATGCCGATGAGGCCTTCCGGACACAGCTTGGCACTGAAGCTGTGCACGTTGTCCAGCGCGTCGTAGATCAGCGGGCCAAAATTCAGCAGGTTCTGGAAGGTGTAGTTCAGCCAGGTGCGGGATGAGAGCAAAATGATGCTGGTCTTCCTGTCCACCTTCACGGGCAGGAGCTTGATGGGACGGGAGCTGAGGAAGCAGTAACAGAAACATCAATCAGTATTTCAACAAAAAAAAAGTGTGTGGGCTTTACTGGGTGCATGTTTCGGTGAGCTGGGCGTTGACAGAGTCGAGCACGGTGCGGAGGAGGATGCCGTTAGCTAGACCAATGTTAACAAAGAGGGTTTTGTTATTTTTATTGATCGATGAGTCAAGGATCTTGGCAATACAGATGGAGGTGGGTGTGGCGGCTGTTGGAAAGGGAGGGGCTTTGAGGCAAGATCAAAATGGTGTAATGGCTGGGGAGGAGCAGGGACCTTTGGATGTTTTTGGGGAGTTGTTGGAATTGGTCCACCTGGAGTCAAGGCCAGGGCACAACAAGGTGCAACGGTGGGTAGGGAGCTGGGTGGGTCGTACGGTGTGGCGGCATTGGCAAAGCAACAGTTCAAAGGTGAGTGGCGAGTCCGCTGTGATGGGTGGGATGGAGCTTCACCAGACGATTGCCTATAAATAGGGGGACTCTGGCATCCATGTTTCCCCAGGCAACTCTTGAGCTGTAATTCCAGCCTGGGGTTGCCTCACCCCCGTCCGCTGTTGCATTTGCGCAGTCCGGCGGGGGATACTTGTGGACCCCCCTGTGCTTACGGGCTGGGGGTCTTCCTCTCACCACTTTTTAACCCTGCTAGACAGGGATGGGTGGTGGGCCATGATACATCAGCTTGCTGATGTTAGGTGGCAGGGTGTGGGCTTGTTTTATCATGTTGTATTCTTTTTTCTTTTTTTTTTGTGTTTTGCTTAATTTGTGAGCTGAATCTCAGCCTGTGGATGCTTATTTGGTAAAAGGGGAAACCTTTGATTTTTTTTTTGGTATTTTAGTCAATTGTAGGGGAAACCCTTGAATTTTTTTTTCCACAAAACTGAGGCTTTAATATACTTGGATTTTATTCAAATGGCAGTACCATAAAAGATTTGATAACACACTTCATATATATATATATATATAATACTCTTCAATTGTCCTTGTATTGAAAATAAAATTGTTAATCATGTGTTTTCTCAAATCAGTTCCACTGCTTAGTTGTTGTTTTTCTATCATAAATTCATTTTCTCTTTTAAATTAGATAAATACTTTTGTGTAAACAGGCCAGGTGACTTTGAAAAATGATCCAAGTAAGATCCTTCGGGTGGAGGTTGCAGTGCTGCAACCCCTACCCAATCCCAGCAGGTACTACCCTGTCCCGTCCAAGAGGGTCAAGGAGGTTACAGGTCGCCAGACGTCTTGGGTACACTTCTGGGCGCGCTGTAACCCTGGAACATGTACCAGGGCTTCACGGGTATATCCTGTCCATTCCCGCCGGGTTCGGGTCACAGGAGAACCCTAAAAAGGCCGGGTACCCCGCGGGTTCCAGCCTAGGTGCACCTCTATGCTAAAAGGGACTTTAGACGATTGTCCAAAGTCACTCGGCCTTGATTTGGCCTCCCTGATGAAGTACAAACCCGGCCATTTTGATTCAAAAAGAGGTATGAACTCCATTTGGACCTCCATAAAATGGAGGTTGTACCCCCATCAAATGGAGGTTGTACACCCATTGGTTGGAAGTACAACCTCTGTTCATCAGATGTTGCACTCACACCCAAGTTTTTACTACGCGCACGCCATAAAGGGTGTAGACAGGTGTGTGCACCATCATGTTTGGCAGGAAGCAACATGTACAGCAATGTCAGAAAAGCTTGCCTAATTTTGTGGCTGAAATGACTTCTGCATTTCAGCCACAGGCCTGTACAGCTTCACTGTACCGGCAGACAAAACCCGTTTGGGAAGCTGGTTTTGCTTGACATGGGTGCCGGGCTGGGCAAGGGGCAAGGGGGGCAGGGGCAGCGAAGGGCCGGATTGCAGTAAAATTGCTCCAGGAATCCAATGGTGAGGCCCTCAAGGCCCCAAAGTGGAAAAAAAAGAAACTGGGTTGTTTCTTCTGATGGCATTCCTGACGTACAGGAGCCATACATGCTTTGAGGCTGAAATCAGCGGTCCAAAAGCTGGCCGCAAGCTTTTCTAACATTGCTGTACACCAAGAAAACCGGTCCTCAGTCCCGTATGCCTGCATACTTGGGGTACGGGACTGGGAATTTCAATTCCACAAACTTCAGCTTGCCAAGCGGAATACATACCTCTTGGCAAGATGGACTTTGACCAGCTTGCCAAGAGGAATACATACCTCTCGCAGAGATGGAATTTGACCGGCTCTCCGAGAGGAATAAAAAACTCTTTGCAAGATAGATTTGTACCAGCTTTCCAAGAAGAATACATCCCTCTTGTTGAGCTGGGCTTTGACCAGCTCGCCGGGAAGAATACCCTCGGCAAGCTGGTTTACAAATTCAGCTTGCCAAGAGGTATTTATTCCTCCAGGCAAGCCGATACAAATTCATCTAGCCTAGAGATATATATTTATCTTGGCAAGCTGGAATTTGACCAGCTCACCGGGGTGTCTTGGCGTACTTTTCCCTGGACGCCAAAAACCAATGGCGTACACACATGTGTACGGCTTTTTGATGTGCATGTAGTAAAAATTTGGTGTGCATTTAGCACAACCCAAAAGAAAAATAAAAGAGAAAAAGAGAGTTAAAACTCTATTCCAAATTCCCTTCCAAGAGTGGGATTGGAGACGTTCTGACTCACAAGAAGCTGCAAGCCCCACATTCAAAATTTTAGATGGGCAAAGAAAGTGTAAGCAATCTCCTGGGAGCTAGAATCCTAATTCTAGTGAGTTGTTAATGTAAGGCCATAAATAATTAAACATCTTATTAGAAACTGCACACCTTTGGATTTTTTCAAGGTAGAAGGTAGAAAAAAGCATATATGATCTTTATAGGTTCAAAGTTGAGAATATATAAGAAACATGTACAACAAAATTTTCAGCATGATTTGCTCTGTTTACAACTGTTTTTATATACATATTTCAGCATGGCAATATGCACTCATTGCCTTCTTTTTTTGGGTGGTGCATGGTTCAAGATCAAGATGAAGACTCAAGATTCAAGTGACCAGTTATCAAGAACAAGCCCTCAAGATTATCCATCTCAAATCTCAAGCTCAAGATTCAAGATTTTGTGATTGATAATGATTTTTCTCTCTGTTCTTTTTGATGCGGCTTCAGTTCAGTTACAACTCAGGGTGTAAAAGGGTTGGGTTTGGGTTGGAAAACAGCACCCGAACCCAACCCAACATACAGCGCGGGTCAGGGCAGATTTTAAAATATGCTGCCCAAACCCAACCCAATGTCATACTATTTCAGGTTGGTTTGGGTCTTGGGTTGACCCAACCTCTTAGACGCCAAAAGCCCCCAACTTGACTGTTGGGGGCGTCATAGTTGGGCCGCAGGCTGACCTGATTAGGAAATAGGCTGCCTGAACCCGACCCAACAATTTTACAAGTTGGGTTGGGTTGGGTTTGGGTCATGTCATTTTCTTTAAGAATGTGCCCAAACCCAACCCAAAACCCAACGTGTCTTGGGTTGGCCCAACCCATTTAAACCCTGAGTTACAACTCCACTTCCATTGCACCCATTCTCTTATTTTACTCTCCTCATTTTTCTAGGTATGCGGTTGATCTTTCTTTGTCTGTGTTTTGTTTTGTTTGTGTTGTGCAGAGCTTGTTTGTAGTTAGGGATGTGATGAACATGTCTGTGACATTTTCACTTCCTGGAGTCTGAGTTCAAAGGTTGAACTCAGATGATGGGGAGGCATGGCAGTCTGCTGATCCACAAAATACACCATCAAGATTCTCAGATCCTTATCCTCCTCACCTCATCATATCCTTATCCTCATCACCTCATCAGATCCTTATCAACCCTCAAGCATCCCTTTACAGATCCTCAACCCCCAAAACCTGCCAACAATTCTCACTGACATTGTTGTTCAACCCCCTTTCTCTGGTTTTTCTCAGATCTCATTCATCCTAGGACCTCACAGGAAGGCAGGCTCATCACCACTTTCCTTTCCAAGCACTGCCTACGGCCTGGCACCATAGGAGTTCCACAACATGTAATCCAAGGATATCATAATTCTCTGAAGGAGCATCATATGCAGGATTGTGTTCATTATTCTCTTGAGGAAATAAGGCCATGATTTTTGCAGCAATTTCTCCATCCCATGCTGGGTTCCCTGGTAAATTTTCTAAAGACTATCTGCTAAGAACATCCACATTTTTATGGATAATTCCAGCTCTGTGGATGATAGTCATGCTTCCTCTGTAGAGGTAGTATATGTTGGTACACCTCACACCTGTGGATATAGCTCAACGGTAGAGCAAGCCAGCATGCATCGGGGAGATGCGGGTTCGATTCCCCCTGTCCGCACTATTCCTTTTACTCGCTCTACAGGTTATGAGCCCAGCGCTATAGGCAGCTGCGTACCTGGGATGAGCCTCTGGGAGGATTAGTGGGCTCTGTCACCGGTGTAGGTGTACAGGGGGTGTGTAGAGGTAGTATATGTTGGTACACCTCACACCTGTGGATATAGCTCAACGGTAGAGCAACCCAGCATGCATCGGGGAGATGCGGGTTCGATTCCCCCTGTCCGCACTATTCCTTTTACTCGCTCTACATCCTCTCCAGATTTGAATAGCAATTTGCCATCTAAGCATATGTCTATTGGAAGTTTTAATACCTAAGAGACTTTTAAGGGCTATACAATCAGTAATGACTTCAAAGTCACATCCATCCAAGTATTAATATAACTAGAGATCAATGCGGCTGCGCCGCTGTAATGTGAATTTTCCAAAGTTGGCTCAGAACCATAATGTATTCCCACCAATTGCCACAACACTCCGCTACACTAGTAGAAATAAAATTTGGTTTTGTTGAAATGTGAAATATTTCTAAGCTCTGCCTCTATTCAAGAATTTTTAACGGGCTGAGTGATCAACAATGACTTGTGCTCCTACAGCTACATTTGGCTAATCTTCAGGTCTCCGCAATGAGCTTAATTTTTTGTGTAATGGTCCACATGAAATAAAGCTCTTGGAATCACAAGTATAGTCTACAATGAATAAGAATGATAGAAATCTCCAAAAAAAAAATATTTATAATACCATAAGTACCATAAGTGAAGTACAATAGTTTGTAATACAATAGAATAGATAAGATAATAGTCAGATGATGAAAAGAGAAAGAATTCCATTCCAATCCCTCCCTTCCCTCCACGTACATCCACTGCCTTTCCCACCCAACTCCGGTCCAGGATGCTCTCCTGCAATAGCTTGTCATCTTGGCCCATGAGGGGTTGAGAAAAAAAACACTTACTGGTTGGTTTGTGCAAGATGTAATAATAATTTGGGGGGAAAAGGTTGCAGCCATGCTGTGATTTGTTAACCAAAGTAAGAGGCAAACGATTGCGAAAATTTCTACAAAGTTGTTTATAAAACGGGATTGTAACTGGCTTGCAAGTCTCTTTCTCTATTGGAACCAGAAGAGTTCTACTTATAGGCTTCCAGACCTGCCTCAGCAGGGCAGAACTTGGAGGTTTCATGTGAAACCCCCAGCTCCACTGAGGTTTCACAAGGCCTCACGGGTCATGTCACATGACAGTGAATGTAGTTCACCCTGTTCCCCTTGCCCCATCTAGTCCGGCAGAGACTCCGGACCCCATTCTCTCTCTGCTTGGACTAGGTAAGGATTTCCCTTTCTCTCTCTTCCTCTATTTCTTCTTCCATTCTCTTCCTCTTGTACATAGACTCACAAGAGACTCCGGACCCCATTCTCTCTCTGCTCGGACTAGCCACGTAATCCAAGCTCCCCAAACGTTGGTTCTAGAACCGCTAGGCCTTTGAGCCCATCCCACCGTGCCTCTCCAGCCTCCGCTCAGTGAAGAATCTCCCAACCCTTACACTTTTTTTTTCTAGATCCACCAACCCCTCCCGGCATTTGGACACAATTTTTTTGGATCACTGTCCATTCATCCGCCCTCAATCTGTCCGCCGTCCGTCTTCAATCTATCTGTCTGTCCGTCTGTCCGTCTGTCCATCTGTCCGTCCGTCCGCCCTCCGTTCCATCCACTCCCACTTCCTCTACAAGCTTCTAAGTCACGGGAATGGCAAACGATCGGCCCAAATTGCCAGGCTTCCTAGCCTATATCACCGCCCAAGTCAAGAAACGGCTTCTGACGGGTTACACAATGGACACCTCAATTCAAGAGCTCCGGAGGGCTCTTGTCAGCTGGCAAGCAAAACACAGTTACCCCTTAACTTGCCAACTTAATGTTTTGCTACACCAACTGCAACTGTCACATGTTTCACATTCATTTCACCCTTTTATTCACATTTCACACTCTTTGATTTTATTATTGACATAGCTTATATATGCTTGTATCTAGTCAACCTCAAGAAACTGGATATATAAGTTGTACTCCTTTGATTCTATTGTTCCCTAGACTTTCAGAAGAGACGATAATAGAACTTCATTTTATTTACTCATTCCTCTTGAGCTTGAAGATACATCAACCAATCACTACTTCAAGTTTGCTCAACCCTCTCAAATCAACAGATCACTGTCTGGATTCCTGAGCATGAATTTCTCAAATCATCAATGGCTGGGTTTAAACTTTTTGCATTGGATACAACCCCCTCTACGACTCGGAGCCACTGGTCAATCCCAGTAAACTTCCATTGAGTGGATTTGCATCTTCTCCCGAGTACTGCCTACGAGGAACGTGTGTTGAGATCGATGGACTTCTTTTTGTCAAGGACCGCGTAGTCATCCCAGCAGACCCAACTCTCCGCCTTCCACTCATTATGGCGGCACACAACAAATTGGGACACCTGGGATTCCCTGAAACGATCTCCAGGCTTCGTAGAGGGTATTTTTGGCCAAGCATTGGTGAAGATGTGAGAATGTTCGTCCACACGTGCCCCACCTGCCAGCGTAAGAACATGCAGCCCCCCTCTGCTACAACCCCGGCCCCATCAGAGTTGCCAACTGGGCTCCTGCTGCCGCCTGCTACATCCTCTTTGCCCTCTGGCCTCAACAACTTGGCGCAGCGCCCAATGCAGTTCTTCCCTGAGCAAGCAGCCTCCACGCCAGCCACGCCCACGTCATCCATCATCACGCCGTCCCGCCCCCCTCATCCTGGGCCTTTCTCCAATCCACCAGCAAGAACGCTTGTCGATCTGCCCGGCCGAAGCAACCAGCCAGATCGGGGAGTTGTGGGCCCACATCCTCGCCCGTCTTCTTCACCGCCACCCATCCCATCTTCTCCCGCTCTGTTGACACCCCCGACGAGCTCCTCTACCAATCACCGCTCGGCTCCACCTCCAGCCCTGGATTACGCAGTCGGCTGCGACCCCTCATTCCCCGTCCAACTGGGTGACAGAAGCTCTGCGAGGCCCCCCGACCAAGCAGCTGACAGTTACGCAGCACGAATCGAACACCTGGAGAAGGTGATACAAGTCCTATTAGCTAGGAGTAAGTCAACCAAGCCACTCTGTGACCCCAATCTCCGAGCTGAGCTCGCCTTTGTTGTTCCTCTGGTTGGCTCCTTTCAATATTCTATGGATCGGGGTTTGCAGCCCGTGCTATCCAGAGCAACGACTGCGTCTCTGACAAAGGACTGGCGAGACCGGGGACGAAATGGACAGTTTAATCCGATCACCCCGCCGGGTCTAGCCCCATCCCGGCTGTCCAGAACCAGACCATCTGCAAACTTCCAACCCCCCTCCACCGCCTCCCAAGAGACTCTCCTGCCGACTGCTGCCCTGACAACAAGTGTGTCCCGGACCTATAAACGCTTCACATTCAAGACCCTGGCCGCCACAAAGCCCCCCAACTCTTCCCCTCTTCCACCTTCTTCTTCACCGCGGCCCGCCACCATCTTCAGCAACAACATCATCCTCTCCCCTTTCAACCGCCAACAAAAGCCAGCCATACAGGTTCCGAGTGTCGAGCCACCGACCGGCCGCCGCGTTTTCCCCAACATTGCCCAGACCCGCCTGCCATCAGCCCCACCCCCACACTTGCCCGGCCCCCCTCCTCTAAACGTGAGAACTCCCAGCCAGCCTCAGCCTACCCCATCCTCTAACTCAACGACTGGCGTGGATGCTAGCGAGGCAACCCCCTCACTGTCAGCTTGCGCAGCAAAACCACCTAGTCAAATCTCTTCAATAGCTCCACCAGACCTCCTCAGGCCTCTCTCCACATCTCCTCTGCCCAAAACTCCGCCACCCCCACCAAGAACCACCAACTCATCCACAGCCTCGCCCCCTCCAAATCACATGGCTCTGGCGCTGTCCGCGCCACCATCCCCATTGCAATTGAGAAGTTTTCCTGGCTCCTATCCTACTCCATTGCTCTCCTCAACTCCCTACTCCCAAATGAATGCCTCCTCCAACCTCCAGCTAGTCACCCCATTGCCTCCGCCTCCCTTCCCACCTTCCCAATCTCTCCCTTCAGGCTCAATTTTCTCCTGCGCCTGTCTTACCTGGACCCAACTTCCTTTTTTCTCCAACCTCATCCCTTCTTGCCTGACTTCTCTCTTCTTCCCTTTTATAGGGGGGGAGATTGTGAAACCCCCAGCTCCACTGAGGTTTCACAAGGCCTCACGGGTCATGTCACATGACAGTGAATGTAGTTCAGCCTGTTCCCCTTGCCCCATCTATTCTGGCAGAGACTCCGGACCCCATTCTCTCTCTGCTTGGACTAGGTAAGGATTTCCCTTTCTCTCTCTTCCTCTATTTCTTCTTCCATTCTCTTCCTCTTGTACATAGACTAACAAGAGACTCCGGACCCCATTCTCTCTCTGCTCGGACTAGCCACGTAATCCAAGCTCCCCAAACGTTGGTTCTAGAACCGCTAGGCCTTCGAGCCCGTCCCACCGTGCCTCTCCAGCCTCTGCTGTGGTATACAAAATGGGAAAAATCAAAAGTTTTTCTCTCATTTGCATAATTAGTCATAGAATGCCTCACGGTAAGACCATATGGACCCCAGAAAAGGAATCTACGGCCAAAGTACCCTCTAGTCCCCACTGGAAGCAAAACCAGAGCCCCACTACACTGGAAGTTCCCTGCTCCACTCTAGCTCCACTGCATATATTAGTTTGTATTTGTTTGCCATCCGCATTACATCATGTAGCACTGCCCCTGCGGCTGTGCCCTGCAACCCCATTGTTCCCCGCCTCATTTATGCACCTCCTTGCATCAATTAAGCACAGCCTCACTCATGCACGCACCCCTTACATAAACTGTACACAGCCACTCCTGTATTTGCACAGCCCCCCTGGAGCAAAAATCCCTCACATTTGTCTATATGAGGAGCTCTCTCCCCCCCCATTTTTGTTCCTCAGTTTATTAATCATCAGTGATTCACTCACCACCTTGTACTCTTGACACTTACAACTTACAACTATACTCATAACAACCCTTATATATCAATAACAACTCTTTATACGGTTCATTGAACAAACTCATCTTGAGCATCCACTCCTATCACCTTATTAAAACTTGCCAAGCAAAGCTTGGTGGGTCTTGTAGCTGGTAGTATAGAAGGGCAGAGCTTGCAACTCCTTCACCCCCTTCTCCATTCAGCAAAAGGGTTTCACAACCACTTTTGAGTCTTACACCGCTCAGTGAAGGGTCTCCCGACCCTTACATTTCAATCCCTTGATCACACTTAGCATCCATATGAATATTGAGGCTTACAAACAGTTCTGTGATATCTCTTAGCCATTGATCCCTCCTACTACAGCCTACTGCTTGCAGAGTGGTAAAACACTTCTTTGTTAACTTGAACCAAAATATTATCAACCCTTGGATTTGAGAACCACTGTTGTTTCATTTTTGCCTGGTATACCAACTCCATAATTGTTATTCCTCCTATCATTTTCAGAATTCTGCATTTAGGTTTTAAAAGGCCCAACTTTTTTATATACAGAGTGAATATATGGCTCAGATTCCTAATCAAATCAGTGTGATAAATAGCTATCAAGGAAGACTGGCTCAGCATGAACATGATTGCAGGTCAAATATGTGGAACCATCAAAAGATGTTACATCTTAGCCTTCCTTGGGGTGATAGGAATCAGCTCATGTCATCATCTTCAGCATTGTCATTGTCATTATTGTTGTCCTGGGCAGCTTGCAGGGGCACCATGCCCACACTCTCTTTGTATTCCTCTTCCTCCTCTTTGTCTTCCTTATCCTCTTCAACTATGTCTCAATGGGCCTTTGAACAACATCTCAATCAGCTGCTAAATGAGCTGCTAAATGAGGCCCTACAAGCCAGTCAAAATGGGACAGAGAAAAAGGGATGCCAAAGGAAGAGTGGTAGTTACCATGTTGGACCCAGCTCAGTGCAACTTCTCCTTGACAAAGGAACATGCATCATGAATGCGGCCGGAGAGCTGTAGATTATCGGGATGGAAGATGGCCTTGGGCATGCAGTAGCCAATGATGAAGGTATTAGACTATTTGTATCTACATGCATATTCACTTTGTTACATTGTCACGTAGTCTCATCATGTCCGCAGTAGTCTGAGTTCTGAAACCTAGTTGCTTGTTTATAATCCGTTTCTCATTCCACTCTAACGGTTCTCTAACCATTCAACATCTGGTCCAACTCAACAATATCACTGACATCCCTCAACTCTTGTCTAGGTCCGTTTTCATCTTTTCACCTTCCTGTTTAGCTTGTCTCATCTGTCTGCCCATCTTGTTAGGTTTGTCCTCTGAGTGTCTGTAGCCACTGCTGCTTGCTTGTGTCTAACGCACTCCTCATCATACAAGGTGTGCATAAGTAATCCAACCATTCAACATCTGGTCCAACTCAACAATATCACTGACATCCCTCGACTCTCGTCTAGGTTTGTCCTCTGAGTGTCCGTAGCCACTGCTGCTTGCTTGTGTCTAAAGCACTCCTCATCATACAAGGTTTTTCCTCTGAGTGTCCGTAGCCACTGCTGTTTGCTTGTGTCTAACGCACTCCTCATCATACAAGACATTTCTTCTTATAGAAGGTAACTGAGCAACTGAAACTGCACTCGCAATGGGAGAGAGTCTTGAGTTGGCGCTTGTGGGCCCGGTTGATGAGCGCAAACACCTTGGAGCCGTTGAAGATCTCTGCCAGGCCGTCTTGGTTGCCCAACCAGGGAAGCTTGATGTAGTCCAGAGAGGGGTGGGAGGTCTTGCGGTCAGCATCCAGTTGTTTCATCTGGAACGGACTAGTGGTGGTTGGGGATTCGGGGGCGGCAGCGCAGGAGCGGTTGGTGGTGCTAGACGATCTTGTTGGCGGTCTTGAGCGTGCTGAGTCGATGGGAAACAATGCCAGTGGTCAGACTGCACGAGTTCATGACCTCTGGATCGCCAGATTCACCTTGTTCTCGACCCCGGTATCAAGAGCGGAGGTGGTCAGGTCGAGGATGAGCAGTTTAGGGTTCCGGACGAGCGTACAGGCGATAGCAAGCTGTTGGCGGCGGCTGCTGCTGAGCTGGATGCCCTTTGTCAGGTTGTGGTTCTGCTACTCTTAGCTTTATCATACCTGCTGGTGTCACTCATTCATGACCTGTCATTTACAGGTCTTACCCTGAAGTAGGGATCTTCATGTGACACCAGTGGATGTTCATTCACCCACCTGCAGCCATTCATATCCAAGCGTCCTTAGTACAGTGATTAGTACACTTGACATGGATATAAGAGACATGGGTTCAACTCCCATAGGACACATAATATTTTATGGAGTTTCACACCCTTGGGGCCTACCTCGGTCTTGAAACACATTGGGAGGGCCTTGATGAACTCCAGCGCATTTGCCAGTTGTGCCGCCTCAACCATCATCTTCTCCAACACAATTCCCAGAACACCATAGCTGATGTTCGTGCTTACTGTGCCGCTTGGCACTCAGTAACACCGGATCTTGCGGGACCGCCACAATTCTGCCGTGAAACTCCGGATTGGCTCATTGCCATACAGTCTCCCGCCCAATGTGAATCATAGAACCGCAGGAGCCTTTGTTAATCATCAAAATAAACATCACTCAATCCTTTGAATGTATTATTAGAAGAGAAAAGAGAGAAACGAACAGGTTGACAAGCGTTTTTTTGCCACTTCCAGAAGAGCTGGCAATAGCAAGCGAGGTGCCGGGGGTGATCGTGTATTGAGGCCCTTCAGGATAGGAGTATGCGGCCTTGCAGAATAGGAGAAGTAGACGTCCTTGAAGACAACAGGTTTCAAGGGTTCAGCCGGACTCAAGGTGCGGCCTTCAGCCAGACAGAGACCTAGCAGAGAGATCATGTTGTTAGTTCTTCTGTTGAAAGCATGCAAGGTGCAGCGATGTGAACTGGCTGGAGGTCAAAGATCTGGCTGCTCGCACCCAGCCCTTTCATGAGTGTCAGTGCCACGCAGGTCAAATACATATAAATATGTACCTCAGCGGCGTGGCGGTGGTGTTGTCGTCATGGATATGAAGCAGGGCAGAGTCGAGGGGAAATTGAGGCGGGCCTTCTGGTGGAACGCGTATAAAACGGTGCCCTTGTGTTTGCTTTACCCCCCAGGGCGTCCTCTGCCGCTGTACTTCCAGCGTGTGGTTTGTCCTCAACCCCCTCTGCTGTTGCACTTGCACAGTTTGAGGGGCTAAAGAGTGGGCCCCCCCGGGTTCTGCAGCCTTCACTGCGGGATGGGGGCCTTCAACACCCTTCCTTTTTAACCCGTGCGCTTGACGCGGGCTGGAGGTTGGCCCAGACGCAACAGCCATTGCTGTTCACAATACCTTTGGTGTTGTTTGGGGGCATTTGAGATTTCATTTTTTTTTTCCAGTTCTGTTGTATGTAGATTAAACCTTGTAATTTTTTTTGTGTTTCATAATAAGGGGAACCCCTTGATGTTTTTTTTCTATTTTGACAAAATGTAAGGGGAAACCCCTGATTTTTTTTTTTTTTTTCAATTGTGACAAAACTGTGTCTTTAATAAACTTGGATTTCTCTAGTGCCCATACTAGACAAAGACATTCTAACTGGCTAGCTCCATATATTTTTTCACTGTCTTTCAAGGTGTGGGAAATGTAGCATATTACTCCTTCTCTGGGGACTTCAAAATCTTGTATCTGGTGTAATGCAGCTCCGAATCCTTCCATGCTGGCGTCTACATATAATCTGTAAGGTTTATGAGGGTCAGGCATGAACATTATTGGCGCTGATGTAAGTTTTTCTCTGATTACATTAAATGCTTTCACTCTAGTAGTTGTCATTTCAAAGGCAGTGTTGGGACTACTAAGCTGATAAAGTGGGCCATTTATTTTTGCAAAATCCTTAATATGTTGTCTAGAGTAACTTGCAAAACCTAAGAAAGACTGTACTTCTGTGAGGTTAGTGGGCATAGGTTTGAGCAAAACAGCTGCTACTTTATTCATATCTATAGCTATACTGAGTCCTGATACTATATGTCCCAGAGATTTAATTTCTTGAAATCCAAATTGGAATTTTCTCATTGATATTTTCATGTTCATTTTAATGACTCTTTCCAAGACTATGGTTAACTTCTTAAGGTGTTCTTCCCAGTCTTGGCTGAATATGATAATGTCATCAATGTAAATGATAAGCCATCCTTCACGTAACTCTCTGTGGAATTCAGTGTCCATCATTCTCTGGAAGTGAGATGGTGCATTTTTAATTCCAAAAGGCATTCTGAGATATTCATAAATACCCATATGTAGTATAATGCGTAACAGATGTCTAATTTCTTGATGAATTACATTTTGATAGAATCCTTTTAGTACATCCATGCAAGTAATAAATTTTGCATGCTTGAGCTGGGTGATTGCTTCACTGATTTTGGGCATAGGATATCTTTCAGGAATAGTGTAGGTATTAAGGGCTCTAAAATGTCAGGGCAGGTCTCTAGAGTGACACCGCCGTGAATATAAACCTTGGGGATAACTAAGGTTTGGCTGATCTCAGCTGTTCACAGCTATCTAGCTGGAGCTCAACTTGGCCGCGTAGGCGCAAGGAGGGAAGCCGCGCCTTCTTTGGAAGGGGCTGGTTGAGCGGATACAACCTGAGTTCAAGGACTTGTGGAGATGTCCTATCTGGGACAAGAGAGATAAAAGAAGAAGATCCGACTTACCAAGTCTGAGCGCGGCGAGTTGAGGAGGAAGTTGGATAGAAGAAAAGGTGGATCAGAAAATCCCCAATTGTTGTAAGTTTTAATAATCAAACTGAAGTAATTGCATGTGTTAGACAAAGAGACACAAAAAGAATGAAGACAAAAAAAGAAGAAAAAAAAATGTACCTGAAGGCAAACACAACAAAAGAAGAGCACAACAAAAAGTGGATGATAAGAGAGATGGGAAGAAAGAGCAGACTAAAAAAAAAACATTGTCAATAAGGGCAAAAGATAAAAAAAGAAACAAGAGCACAACATACAAACGAAGAGAGCTTTGATTGCTGAGGCGGTTGATTGAGCTTGAGGTTTGGATGTTTTTGAAGACTGATTGATTGTTTGTCTTCTGGAGGAACGGATATTCAGGAAGATGAATATTGATGATTTGTTGAGACTATCAAGGATAATGTTGAGAGTAGAATCGAGCTGGTTCCCCGGAGAAGGCGAGAGGAATGAGAATGCTTTTGAGTTTAAGTATGTTGAGATTGTTGGGTTTGTTGGTTTGGCTGGCTGAGAGAGTCTTTCCTAATGAGTTTGATGAGCAGAGACTTGAGTCGGATACAAAGGTTGAGCGGAGCAAAAGGCAAGGGATGAGCAAGACAAATGAGACAAATTAGGTTGAGTCGTGAGAAGTTTGGAGACTAGCTGAGGAAGAATCCGAGAGGATTACATGTCTTGTGATATTTGCAGGACATGTCTGCTACATGAGTCAGGAGCTCAGGTTGAGGCACAAGCTTGACTCTTAACACCCCCCCTTTCCTCTAGTTGTAGAAGACCAATGGCAGAGAGAAATTTGATCAACACAGGACAAGGGACCAACTTGGTAAGGAAGTTGGCAAGCATTTCAACAGTAAGAGTGTATTGAAGAACGATCTTGGACGCTTTGATTACATCGCGAATAAAGTGAAGTTGGATCTTGACATGTTTCATTTTTTTTGAATTTGTGTTGGCTTTGAAGTTGGCTACTGCAATGCATCCTTGATTGTCCTTGTGGACAACGGTAGGTTCATCAAGAGTAGTCAGTTGAAGTTTGATGCAAAGTTGTCGAAGCCAAAGGAGTTTGCAGGAGAAGTCGGTGAGCGCACGGTATTCTGCTTCGCATGATGAGAGAGATACAACTGGTTGCTTCCTTGTTTGCCAACAATTCAGATGGTTATTAAAAAGGGCAAGGAATCCGGTTACTAATCGGCGAGTGACTGGGCAGTTGCCCCAGTCGGCATTGGTGAAACCACGGAGAGGGGACGGCAATCCACAAGAGTACACTAGGCCGTAGTCCGGCGTGCCACTGAGATATTGCAGCACGTGTTTGAAGGCATCCCAGTGCTGTACGCCAGGATTTTCCAAAAACTGAGAAAGATTGCTAACCGAATAGGCAATGTCCGGACGGGTTGCGGTGCTGAGGTAACTGAGAGCCCCAATGGCACTGCAATAATTTTCACCAAGAGAAAGGAATTGATCAATTTCTTCCTTTGATGGTTGTCCAAGATGCGAATTTGGCACGAGAGGTGGGGAGGCTGGTCGACACATTTTCATGCCATAGAGATCCAAAACAGAATTGACATAATGCTGTTGAGTTAGAACGATGGCGCCAGGTTGATGCAAGATTTTTATTCCAAGTAGCAGATCCGCTTTTCCCAAGTCTTGTTGAGTTGTCTGTTAGTCTGCTACCATGATGTATCACCACAGTATGGAGGGCTGTCGGATCGACCCATGAGCACTACCAACCAACCACCCAGCTGGCAGCCACAAGCGTCTGTAGCCTAGTTGGTAAAGGCAGCACTCTAGTATGTGTCTCAGCATAGCTGAGGTTGTGAGTTCGACTCTCACCAGACACATCTTCATTTTACAGTCTCTACAAGTCTTTCATGTTGAATTCCTTTTTGATGGAGATTTTGAAAGGTTCGACTTGCGGTCCAAATACGGCAATGTCATCAACGTGGATGAAGAGATAGATTGGATCAGGGACAAGTCAATAGAAGACACAAGGGTCGGATACAGCACAAGAGAAGCCAACGCTAATTAACCAAGAGGATAGCCGATTGTACCATGCTAGGGGAGCTTGTTTGAGGCCATATATTGCTTTGTGGAGTTTTAGGCACTGAGTTTTCTTGTCGGCAGAGACACCTTGAGGGATCAATAGGTAGACTGCCTCCTCTAGGTCAGCATTGAGGAAAGCAGTTTTAACGTCCAGTTGTTGGATTTCCCAGTTCATGGCGGCAGCGAATGAGATGAGAAAACGGAGGGAGTTCAATCGTCCAGTGGGCGCAAACGTTTTGGAAAAGTTGACGCCGTAGGTTTGAGAGAAACCCTGTGCACAAAGCCGGGCTTTAAATTCAATGGCGCAGGATCCATCCTTTTTCTTTCGAAAAACCCAGGTAGTACCGACCAGTTTTACCCCGGGAATGATGTTCACAACGGACCAGACTTTCAGAGTTTCCATTGCGTCAAGTTCTTTCTTGATGGCAGTGATCCATTCTTGAGCTTCGCAACAATTGACTGCCTGGTGAAAGTGCTTTGGGATCTCATTGTTGACTTGCATGACAAAAGCGCGAGGTCTCCGAGGATGGTGAATAATGTTTTTGGAGGTAATATCGCCCCGAATGATGTTGGACGAAGTGACAGGAAGATCCTCTGGGATGGGAGTTGCAGCGGGATTCTCAGCAGGGATATTGGTGACAGAGTCAGACTTAGAACTGTCTGAGGTATCAGAATCGGAGTCTGAGTGCTTGGGGAAGTCGTGGAATTCTTTGTCTTCAATTGGATCAAAAGTGAGAGAGGGAGCGTCATCAACAATAAATTGATTGTTGCTGGAAACAGGAATGGGATTAGATCCAGATAAAGAAGGAAAGATTGATTCCTTGAATATTGCGTGCCTAGTACAAATGAGCTTTCCATTGCTGATACGGACTACTCTGTAGATTGCTCCATCATTTTCAAAGCCAACGAGGATGCCCAACTCGCCAGTGTTGGCTAATTTCCACGATTGGCGATGTTTTGGGACCGAGATAGCAACTTGACAACCAAACGTTTTTATCCGTTGGAGAGGAGCAGCGGTTTTTGTCCACAGTTTGTATGGAGATTTGTTTGAGCGCGAGGGAGTGACCAAGAGATTGGAGAGAAAGGTGGCTGTGTTGACCGCTTCACCCCAATAGGACTTTGGAAGATTACTGGTGGACAACAAGCAGCGCGCTTTGTCGAGAATGGTCCTGTTTGCCCTTTCCGCGAATCCATTGAGCTCTGGAGTGTACGGAGGAGCAAAGAGGTGGCTAATACCCTTTTCTAAGGTAAAAGCTTCAAAAGCTTGGTTGACAAATTCCCCTCCATTGTTGGAAACGATTTCTTTGACGTGGCAATCCTGAATATTTTCCAAGGATGCGATGAGCGTTTTCAGCGAGTCCAGCCTGTCTGACTTTGATTTAAGAAATCAAATGAATTTAAAGGATGAAAATTGGTCAACAACAGTCAAAAAATATTTGAAACCGGAGAGAGTGGAAGGAATGATTGGTCCAACTAGATCAATGTGAAGACGATGTAGTGGAAATTGGGCTGGAGAGAAGTGATTGGAAAAAGGGAGACGAGTCATCTTGGAACAGAGACACACATCACAGGAATTGTTTGAATCAGGAGATGATAGCCGCATCAATTTGAGAATTTGATTGCTTGGGTGACTGAGTCAAAAATGCCAGATATTTGATACGGGCAAAGATTTAGAAAGAAGAGCAACCAGAACTGAGTAGGTGGAATGGAGTAGTCCATTGATTATGTTACCGGTAAACATGACTTGGTCTCCATCAGAGACAGAAAAAGTATTGTTCTGTTTCTGAATAACAAGGGTTCCAGGAAAAAGAAGACCGAGGGAAATCAACTGTTGAGAGATGTTGGGAACATAAAGACAGTTTGATAGGTCAATGTGTTTTCCGTTGGTGAATATCCTTGCGGATCCATGGCCTTGAGCGTGGAGAGAGTCATTGGGATTCCCAGTTGTGATGGCGACTTTCTCATTTATTAGATTAGTGAAGAGAGCGCCATCACTGAGCATGTGATGTGAGTGGCTGCAGTGTCCATTACAAGAGTTTTGTCGGAGAGTTTTCCGGCGGAAGCGACGAAAGCAGAAGCTTGAGCAGGAGAGGCACTCGCGTTTTTTGGCTTCTGAGTTCTGATATTTGGGTATTTGTGATAAAATTGGCTTTCCGGATGAGAGGTTGACAGAGGATTGTGCTCACTTCCAGCGCATAAATGAACGATCTTTTGAGGAAATTTAGATGGGGCTGTCGTAACAAGGGCTGAGGCGGATTGTTTACCGCTGTCTTGATGCATGGCTTTAGATAAGGTGTGAGTCCTAAAGAGCCGAAGGGCGTCGAGACAGCTATAAGGAGTTGCAACAGTTTCTTCGGAGAGAGCAATCTTATCTACAATCATATCGACGTCCTTATTTCCCATGAGTTTACCGAGAATTTCATAGGAAAGTACGTCGCCGGGCATCTTCTTTTTGACCAGTTCAATTTCACAAAGTTGTTTTTGGATAGGGTCAATGAAGAGTTGCAAGTCACCGGTGTATTTGATTGCAGACCATTTCATGAAGACATGGCCTTGATTAATGATGGACTGAGAAGCGTAGCAGTCTGCAATTTTTGACCATAGAAGAGCGGCGCTGTGACGAGTCTCCAAGTTGACAACCTCATTAAAGCATTTTTCCTCAAGTCTAGCAGTGATGAGAGAAATTGCGAGAAAGTTGTTTTCTTTAGAATCTGCCATGGTCTTGTCTTCTGCATCTTTGTCGGTGTTGTTTTTACCATCCTTGTCGGAATCAATTTGACAGACATCGAAAAGCTTTCTTCCACAAAGATATATCATCATTCAATCACTCCAATGCGCATAATCGTCGCCATTGAGTAAAGGAATATTTTGTTGGCTGATGTTGTCCACTCTGTCAGAGTTGGACATGTTGAATGTTTGCCTTGTGAGTTTGATTTGAGGAATTGTACTGGTTCCGAGAACGCGAGACTGTAAATCTGTTAATAATCAAACTGAAGTAATTGCATGTGTTAGACAAAGAGACACAAGAAGAATGAAGACAAAAAAAGAAAAAGAAAATGTACCTGAAGGCAAACACAACAAAAGAAGAGCATGACAAAAAGTGGATGATAAGAGAGATGGGAAGAAAGAGCAGACTAAAAAAAAACATTGTCAATAAGGGCAAAAGATAAAAAAAGAAACAAGAGCACAACATACGACCAAAGAGAGCTTTGATTGCTGAGGCGGTTGATTGAGCTTGTGGTTTGGACGAGTTTGAAGACTGATTGATTGTTTGTCTTCTGGAGGAACGGATAGTCAGGAAGATGAATATTGATGATTTGTTGAGACTATCAAGGATAATGTCAAGAGTAGAATTGAGCTGGTTCCCCGGAGAAGGCAAGAGGAATGAGAATGCTTTTGAGTTTAAGTATGTTGAGATTGTCGGGTTTGTTGGTTTGGCTGGCTGAGAGAGTCTTTCCTAATGAGTTTGATGAGCAGAGACTTGAGTCGGATACATTAAAGGTTGAGCGGAGCAAAAGGCAAGGGATGAGCAAGACGAATGAGACAAATTAGGTTGAGTTGTGAGAAGTTTGGAGACTAGAGGAAGAATCCGAGAGGATTGCATGTCTTGTGATATTTGCAGGACATGTCTGCTACATGAGTCAGGAGCTCAGGCTGAGGCACAAGCTTGACTCTTAACAGTAAGTCGGCGTTGAGAGTTGAATACAACAATAAAGGTGGGCGTGGTAACGGATCTGGGGATTATCCCTGGTAGGAACAATCCCTAGTACTCCCCAGCCGTGCTGGGCTAACTTGTGGTCCGATGCACATTGGTACTCTTCGATCTATCCACCTTGGAATCTTATTAGAAGATACCCAGGCATTGCTCCCTTCAACAGCCAAGTCTGGCCTGCTCCCTCAAGCTGGCCGTCTCACTCGAGGGCGCCACATTTGTGCGCTCTCTATTTGGATGAATTGCTTGGTTGCGGGTTGCTCTTGCTCACAGCGGCCCGTAACTTGTCGCCGTCTGCGCTGTCTTTACTAGCAGACTGCTGACACTTCACCAACCATCTTGGACTTATCTTTATGCCACGCAATGATTACAGGTGTTGTAACTTCCACATTCTCATTTGCACCAACTTTGCGCAGAACTTTCATTCTGACTAATTCATTGACATGTTGTTGTAATGCTTCTCTGCTTCTTGGAGATGTTGGAATATAACAGGCTTTTCTTAATGGTGGTGGATAAGGTCTGGAGGTATTAAGCTTGATTCTTACTTCATGTCCTTTAATGCATCCAAAGGGTTCATCAGCTGTAGCAAAGGCTAATTTATATTTATGAAGTAATGAAACTAATTTGTCTATTAGTTCTGGCGTCAGATCTGGTGAAATTCTGGCTTCAGATATGGTGTTAGGGAACTTTGAGGCTTCTACAGCATTACATTCTAGTTACTCTAATGTAATTTGTTCCGTAATTCCTAGTTCAAATTTAGTCAAGAGATCTCCATTAATTGTAAAGTATTTACCATTACTATTAATGACGTCAATACCATAATTAATAATGTAATCATTACCAAGGATAATGTATTTCATCTTAAAATCTGCCATCACTACTAATTCAACTGTAATTTGTACACTAGTTCTTGTGTGTGGGAAAATAATATCTAGAGTAATAATACCTAGTGGGGATAATTTGCTGTTGCAGCTGTAGAATTTCTCTTTCTTGACTGAGGATATTTTGGTCTTCCAGTTAGGCACAATGATGTCTAATAATTTGGGAATAATTATTGAACAGAATGCTCCGCCATCAATGAGACATTTGATTTTATACTTGTTACACAGTATATTATTAGTTTTTGTTCCTCCTGTAGTGTGCATATTACCTACTTGGTCAGGTTTTACTACTGGTAACTTCCTAATATTAGGTGTTGCTTTACCCTCTGGTATCCTGGAAATATTAGATATAAGTTTGTTTGCTTTACATGTTATGGTGTGATTTGAATTGCTTGCTGATTCATCATCTGAGTCATCAGAATCACTAGGAAGGGATTCTATTGAGGAAATGCTAATAGTTTCACATGGTAATTGGTTATCTTCATTCTGAATTACAGCTATTTTCTTCCTGATCTTCTTGGGAAATTTGGTAGACTTGTGCCCAGTCTTACCACATCCATAACATGTAATTTCCTTAGCAGGAGCTGCTGGTTCTTTAGTCTCAGATCTCTTATCCTTGTAATTTTCTTTTCTGTTTGTTTTGCTTCTAGCTTTGTCTTTTTTACAAACATTCACTATACTTTCAATTTGGTTAATGAATTCTGAAGTATCATCATTAGTTCTGATGGCTCGGCGCATGTTATACTCAGTTTTGGGGTTGAGTTGAGACAGTAATTTATCATTTATAGATTGGTTGTCCAAGTGTCTTTCCACAGCTTGTATCCTGTTAACTTGGCTGGTAAACCATTCAGAAGGTTCAGTTTCACCATACACGTCAAATTTAGATCTTCTAAAGGCATCTCTGACTTTTCTTTTCCATTCTGGAGAACTATATTTCTCAATGATTTCTGCTTTCCAGAAAGCCCAATTTTTTGGTCCTTGAACTTCTTTCTTTCTATTATTATACCATATGTCAGCTGGTCCTGTAAATGATGAATTAAGTTTAGAACAAATGATTTGATCTGGTGCATTTGTATCATCTTGTAAACTGTCAATCCATTCTATAAATTGTTAAGGATCATATTCTCCTTTGTCAGAAAATGTGGCCCATTCACTTATTCTGGGTAAATTGGCTAATACTAATTTATGGATGGCTTTTTCCTATTCATTTGTTGGAAAATTATGTGGAGTAGAAGATGGTGTTCTTCTGATGGGAGCTGGTAGTGGAATTTCTGCATCACTATCAACTGACTCTGTATTCTGTGACTTTTAAAGTGGAAAGTTCACAGTGGGTGTTTTATCAGTCTTTAATTTAGTTGAACTGCTGCTGGCCTGCATATGGGGTGGAATTTCTTTGTTCATGCTCTCTTTCACCAGTGGAAATTGGAATGGGTGATGAGTGTCCAATATTATTAATCCAAGTCTATTAAAACCAGAGTTTTGTGGGGAAAAAAATGGGGCATGCTAAATGCACCCCAAGTTTTTACTTCATGTACACCAATAAAAAGGGGTACACTACTGGGTACACCAACAAAATTGGGGTATTCTTGATTACACCCCAATCTTCAAGGGGTACCCACCTGGCCACCCCAAAAACATTGGGGTACTTGCATCAAAACTCCAAAAGAGCTTAGATATTGGGGTGCAATCCAATTTACCCCAACAGAGATGGTGTACATGAGGGGCGCACCCCAAACACACTTCTGGAGGCGGTCATTGAGGGCAGGTGGACTCGGATTGACGCCCAGAGCAGACCAATCATTGAGGAGTTGCTACTCCCACCTCCCCTTGGTGACCGGCACATACCGGGCATTAAGTGGACTCTCCTAGGTCGCCGGTCCCTACCGGTCATCAAGGGGAGTAGCAACTCCTCTTGATGACCAACCCAGACTGGTCATTGAGGGGAGTAGCAACTCCTCTCGATGACCAACCCAGACTGGTCATCAAGGGGAGTAGCAACTCCTCTTGATGGCCAACCCAGACCAGTCAGCGAGGGGAGTTGCTACTCCCTTCAAAAAAATCATCAGGGGTAGTAGCAACTCCCCTCAATGACCAACGCCAACCAATCATTGAGGGGAGTTGATACTCCCCTCAATGACTGGTCTCATCAAGGGGAGTAGCAACTCCTCTTGGTAACCAACCCAGACGGATCATGAAGGGGAGTCGCTACTCCCTTTGATGACTGACAGAGACCAGAAATCAAGGGGAGTTTCAATGTTATGAGCCGTAGCGCGGGCTCCGCAGCGCAGACTCACATGTACATAGACTACACGTACATGTCACGGACCATACTCAAGGTTTGAGAGGCTGGAGATCTAAGCCTCTTCCTCATCCTGCAATCTACCATCTTGGATCCAGAACCCCCAGAACCCCAGAACCCAGACCCCATCTTCCTCTCCACAGAACAGACCTTAACATATTGCAGGATCTACTTAACGGAGACAAAGACCAAGAACCCAACAGACCAACAAGAACCAGATCCCTCCGACTCCGAAACCTTGAACATCCCGACTCCGAAACCTTGAATATCCCGCAATCCACTCCTAGAAACCTTGAATATCCCGCTCCAACATCACACAGCAATACAATGGATGCCTCCGAAGCCGCCAAACTCCAACAACAACTGGCGGACATTACTAAGAAGGCCAACAATGAGGAGGAAAAACGCCGCCAGGCCGAGGCCAAGTTGGAGGACGCACTCCGCACTCCAAATCCACCCCCTCCCCCAACCGCAACCAAGACCCCCAAGATTGCTCAACCCAACAAGTTCAATGGAGAATGCGGAGCGGTGGCGGAGACGTTTGCCCGCCAGGTTGGCATCTATATGACTGTGAACAAGCACTTGTTCCCGACCGACACGAAACAAATCCTTTTTGTGTCCTCGTACATGACCGGACCCGCGGGCGTGTGGGCAGCCCCGTTCCTTGACCAGGCAGCAGTGGAACCACCCACCCTGACCTACGCGGAGCTCACGGCGGCCTTCTGGGGCATGTTTTTTGACCCGGAAAAGAAGGCAAAGGCAGAACAAGCCCTCTGAGCGCTGAAGCAGACCGGTTCTGTGGCGGACTACACCCACACCTTTGTCCAGCACGCTGTGGAACTACTCAAAGGGGAGAATAGAGCTTGGAAGGGAAATGGATAGCAACACTAGTACTAATGTAAGCTATGCAAGGGTGCTGATGAGGCTGCCTTCCTGACTAATGCTGAGGGGATGAGAGTAACACTAAGAAAAAAAGAAGAAAAGGTGTGGCTGATTTCTACTTGATCTTAGGAGCTAGTACTATGAGCTGACTACTGCCTACTGAAGGTGAGAGGGTTGGAGCAATGGTTGAAGGGGGAAAGCAATTGGAAATGATTCAATGGCAATGGGTTGATGAGAATGGGCACTATAATTTCTGTATCTAAAATTCTCTATAAATTCTGCATAAGGTACAAGTGAGGGGGGGAAGAACAGTTCTTATATGAAAAGAGGGATGAGCACAGACAGTGGAGGCATTCTGGCTATGGGAATAAAGGAATGTACAAATGGGGAAGAGTGATGTGAACATAGTAACAGTATGTAATGATGAGCAATGCTGAAAGGGGAATGCTGGTTATGGGAATAAAAGAATGTACTAATGGGGAAGAGTGATGAGAACATAGTAACAACTTGTAATGATGAGCACTACTGAAAGAGGTAAGCACAGATCCAATGATGTAATGTGTACAATAGGCATAGTACATGATGAGCATTGTATGTAAAGGGTTTAGTATGTGAGAATATGTCTGTGAAAAGAATGTAATGAAATGATTCAAGTAAGTTACTAAAGAAATGAGTATTGTAACTAATGAAAACTGTAGGTTTTCTGTAAGTCTTGTATCCTCTATAACTACTGAACCATTGGAGATAAGGGGGTACTATGTATGAGTGACTATAGGTGAAATTTGGCGTAGAATCTGAATATGCAATAATAATGAGGTATTTGTGAAGGGTTATGGGGAGATGGGTAATATAATTATGAATATATGTAGAGAAAAGCAATAAAATACTACTTATGGTTTGGAATGGAGCACCACAACGCCTCCGCAGCGGGATGGGAAATCCCCACCCTCCTCAGCCAGTACCGCCAAGGTCTGAAGCGGGACATCCAGATGGCGCTCATTGTTTCCCGCACGGCATTCACAACCATTAATGAGGTTGCTACCTTGGCCCTGGAGCTTGACACGGCAATGAGCGGAGCGGAGGCCGGAACAGCGCCGGCTAAACAGAAGATCGACCCCAACGCCATGGGCCTATTGGCGTTAAACGGATGACTATCCGACTCCGAGAAGGCCCGTATGATGCGGGAAGGACTCTGTTTCCAATGCGGAGCGCAGGGCCACATCTCCCGCGACTGTCCGACCAAGAAGGGAAAAGGCCGCGGAAACGCCAGGATTGCGGCAATGGAGGATCAGATCCGACAATTAGTGGAAGGGATGGCGGCAATAGGCGGAGGCGGACCAGCGGATAAAGGCGGAAAAGGCCGGGCCGACTTGTCAAAAAATGGAGGCGCTCAGGAATGAAGGTTGTGCCTTTCCTGAGCGTGGCGGAGTTGTCTTGTAGTATTGGTGCTAGTCAAACTTTAACCAGAAATGAAATTGACCCCAGATGTTTCATCTCTTGCACCATCACAACTCCCAGAGCCACACCCCAGAACCCCTTACCCCCTGCCTCCTTTTTGATTGATTTTGGAGCAACCCATGATGTGTTGAGAGAGTCCTATGCCGCCGCGGCGGGATTACTCCGCAACGCCACCGCCTCAAGGCGGACAGTGTTGGGATTCGATGGATCCACATCCCAAGCGGCATATGAGATCAACCTGACCCTGAATGAAGAACCCCACCCTTCAAAATTCATCATCACCCAACTGAAACACACGTATGACAGCATCCTTGGGATGCCATGAATCTGCAAACACGGACACCAAATTGACTGGACCACCCGCACACTCCGCTCCGACCACTCCGACATTGCAGCTGCCTCCGCAGCTTTGTCCACTCCAAAAACATCCTCAACAGAGGGCCAAGGGACCATGATGGGGAAAGCTAGGATTTGTGACAAGGGGGTGTGTGTTTTACTGCCCCCGCAATGTGAGTTTGATAGACTACCCTCTTCCATACTCCCTGAAACGGCTGGCAAGCTTTTTGTCCCTGTGGATAGTACTCTGCACCCCAACAGGAATCCCGCCCCCCCGCAGCTGGAATGGAACCCCGCCAACCCCGCCGACAATTTTGCTGCCGCTTCGGCGGTATTGTTCACTCCGCAAACATCCTCAACAGAGGGCCAAGGGCCCATGATGGGGAAAGCTAGGATTTGTGACGAGGGGGTGTGTATTTTACCTCCCCCGCAATGTGAGTCCAATAAAGTTTCTCCGCAATCATTTTCCGAAGCAGCTGGCAAGCCCCTTTCTCTCCTAGAACTGTACACTGCAGAGATTAGCGCCGCCAAGACATCGTGGCCGACCTCCCCCCGGCTAGCAGCGGCGGAAAAGGCCGCTATTGCAACACGGACCGTTGAGGAACTTTTCCCGCAGTGCTACCATTGATTCATTGACATGTTCCGGAAATCCAGCGCTAAGAGCCTACCGCCACGAAAAAAGTATGACTTCTGTGTTGACCTAGTCCCAGGAGCCACACCGCAAGCAAGCCGGATCATTCCGCTTTCACCGGCGGAGAACCAGGCACTCAACACACTGATTGCGGAAGGACTGGCCAGCGGAACAATCCGGCGGACCACGTCATCATGGGCGGCCCCAGTTCTATTCACCGGAAAGAAGGACAGAAACCTTCGCCCCTGTTTTGACTACCGAAAACTCAACGCACTGACAGTGAAGAACTGCTACCCCCTTCCGCTGACCATGGACCTAGTTGACAGCCTGCTAGACGCCGACACCTTCACAAAGCTGGACCTCCGCAACGCCTACGGAAACCTCCGAGTGGCGGAGGGAGATGAGGATAAGCTAGTGTTCATCTGCAAGGCGGGGCAATTTGCTCCGCTCACCATGCCGTTTGGACCCACAGGAGCGCCGGGAGACTTTCAATACTTCATGCAGGACATTCTCCTTGGACAAATTGGAAAGGACACCGCCGCATACCTGGATGACATTATGGTATACACACAGAAAGGCGGCGGTCAACGGAATCCTGGAGACCCTGAGCAAGCATCAATTATGGCTGAAACCGGAGAAATGTGAATTTTTGAAACCAGAGGTGGAATATCTTGGACTCTTAATTGCGTGTAACCGGATTAGAATGGACCCGGCAAAAGTGAAGGCGGTGACGGAGTGGCCTGCACCGCGGAACGTTACGGAACTTCAGCGGTTCATCGGATTCTCCAACTTTTACCGCCGGTTCATTGACCACTTCTCGGGGAAGACCAGACCTCTACACAACCTGACCAAAGCAAAAACCCCCTTTGTCTGGGATGAAAAATGTAACTCCGCTTTTGAATGCCTAAAGACCGCCTTCACCTCCGCTCCGATACTTAAGATTGCGGACCCGTACAAGCCGTTTATCCTGGAAGGTGACTGCTCCGACTTTGCGCTTGGAGCAGTCTTGTCTCAAGTCTGCAACAAAGAAAAAGAGCTCCACCCCGTCGCTTACTTATCCCAATCATCGGTGCAGGCGGAGAAGAACTACGAGATCTTTGACAAGGAACTATTGGCCATTGTTGCCGCTTTCAAAGAGTGGCGGCAGTACCTGGAAGGAAACCCGCACCGCCTGACCGCCATTGTTTACACGGACCACCGGAACCTAGAAAGCTTCATGACCACCAAGGAGCTCACTCGGAGACAGGCGCGGTGGGCGGAGACCATGGGTTGCTTTGATTTTGAAATCATCTTCCGCCCGGGCCGCCAAGCCACCAAACCCAATGCCCTATCAAGAAGACCGGACCTAGCCCCCGCCCCTGGTGAAAAACTGACCTTTGGACAGCTGCTGAAGCCCAATAACATCACGGAGCGGACTTTTGCGGAGATATCGGAGTTTGAATCCTGGTTTGAGGACGAATCAATTGACTTGGCGGAGGCGGAGCACTGGTTTGAGGTAGACGTACTGGGGATAGACGCGGAGCACGGAGTGGAAAATGAACTGGCAATGGCTGATGCGGAGATCATTGCAAGAATCAGAGAATTGACCCCACTCGATGCCCAACTGACCGGATGGATAGAATCCTTGAAAACCCCCACAGGTAACCGGAACAGATACACGGAGACTGATGGCATCTTGTACAACAAAGGGCGGATAGTGGTACCGGCGGACCCAGCACTGCGGACCAAGCTCCTGAAGAGCCGACACAACACCAAAGCGGCGGGCCACCCAGGCCCATCCTGCACCCTTGCCCTGGTCCAACGGAGTTTTGTGTGGAACGGCCAGAAGAAGTTCGTCAACCAATACGTGGATGGATGTGATTCTTTTCAAAGAGTGTTGAGATTTGAACTGAGTAACGCTGCACGAGGATGCAAAAGATGAGCCAGTGGGCTCAAGAGAAAGGGCAGTGAGGGTTGAGGGCTCACCGGATCGGCTCAGGATGGAGGCGCGGAGAAAAAATGAGAAAGAACCAATGAGTTGATTTCAATGGACTAGGCTATGTTTAAATAGACTATGTACATGATAGCAACTTGTGGGTGACAATGAAAATGAATATGGAAATAGAAATGAATAGAAAGACCAAGAACTCTCAAAGATATCACAAATCTGTCACAAGCAGAGCGCGCGCACATCAGAGAACAAGGATATTGGGGAAAGATCAATAGTCTAATCTCGGCAGGGAAACGATGTCACAAGGCAAGTACGGAACAACGATCATGACCTACAATATACAGGTCATAGGAAGTGAAGAGAAGGGAATCAGGAGATACTTGAGTGAGGAAAGGAAAAAAGGATAGGAGGCAGAAGGCATAAGAAAAGAGGACAAGAGGACGAAATTCCAACAAAGAGTTAAAGCCTCGACGCAACAGCCATTTGGGACACTGGAGCCGCTGTCAATTCCGGCGGGGCCATGGACGGACATCAGCTATGACCTCATCACAGACCTACCTGAATCCCGCTCCCACAACAGCATACTGACTGTTGTTGACTGTCTGACAAAGATGGCACACTTTATCCCCTGCAGGAAGTCCATGAATGCGGAGCAGTTAGCGGACCTGATGGCGGAGCACGTTTGGAAACTCCACGGCACTCCGAAGACTATTGTTTCCAACCAAGGGAGCATTTTTGTATCCCAAATCACCCGGGAATTGGACAACAGACTTGGCATCCGCCTCCAACCATCTACAGCGTACCATCCAAGGACAGACGGACAGTCAGAAATTGCAAACAAAGCGGTGGAGCAATATCTCCGCCATTTTGTGAGCTATTGACAGGACAATTGGGCTCCGCTCCTGGCAACGGCGGAATTTGCTTACAACAACAACGATCACACGTCAACAGGGGTGTCACCATTCAAGGCAAATTACGGTTTCAACCCATTGTACAGCGGAATTCCATCGGCGGGACAGTGTGTACCGGCGGTGGCGGAGCGACTCCGCCAGCTTGCGGAGGTACAGGACGAACTGAAGCACTGTCTAGAAGCGGCGCAGGAGGCCATGAAAAGCCAGTTTGACCGCGGAGTGCGGAAAACACCGGAATGGAACAGTGGAGACGAGGTTTGGCTAGATGGGCGCAATATCTCGACAACACGCCCCAGCCCCAAATTGGAACACCGCTGGCTTGGACCATTCCCAATAGCTAGCAGAATTTCAACCTCCGCTTACAAACTGACCCTTCCGCTTTCCATGCAGGGATTCCACCCAGTTTTTCACGTGTCAGTACTCCGCAAACACAAGCCCAACAAGATTGCCCACCGACAGCGGCGGACCCCGGAGCCAGTAACAGTCAACGGCGGAGATGAGTGGGAGGTTGACGGAATACTGGACAGCCGGCGGAGAGGGTGGAAGACTCAATACCTTGTCAGCTGGCGCGGATTTGGACCGGCGGAAAATTCTTGGGAGCCGGAGGCGAACTTGAAGAACAGCGGAGACCTATTGGCGGAGTTTAACTCAAAATTTCCGGAGGCGGCGGCCAGGCATTGGAGGACGCGGAGAAGAAAGTGAGAGGGCAAGCTTTTTCCCACTGGGTTTTTTAATGCTGCCCGGGGACAGAATGCAGAGCCAAAAGAGGAGGATTTTTTTTCTCATTGACCAACCAGAAAAGGGGGCGGCTTGGGCATTAAAGGGGGGATAATGTTATGAGCCGTAGCGCGGGCTCCGCAGCGCAGACTCACATGTACATATACTACACGTACATGTCACGGAACATACTCAAGGTTCGAGAGGCTGGAGATCCAAGCCTCTTCCTCATCCTGCAATCTACCATCTTGGATCCAGAACCCCCAGAACCCCAGAACCCAGACCCCATCTTCCTCTCCACAGAACAGACCTTAACATTCAACTCCCCTCAATGATCAATTGGTGTTGGTCATTGAGGGGAGTAGCAGTCATTGAGGCGAGTTGCTACTCCCCTCAATGATTGGTCGGTGCTGGTCATTGAGGGGAGTTGCTACTCCCACTCCCCTTGATGTTCTGTCCTCTTGGTGGCAAGCCGCGACCGGTGTGACAAGTCGGGCTGGGTGCTGGATATGTATATCTGGGGTGTGAAGGGGCTCACCCCTATCACAGAGTATCAGATTGGAGTGCAGGGGGTTTGCACCCCATTATGATGGGGTGTCATGGCCATGTAAACCATAGATTTCACTTGTTTTGGGGTACCCTGTGGCTCACCCCAACTTCCATGGGGTATGAGGTGCTGTACCCCATCTTCACAGGGGTGTGCAAGTGTACACCACAAGTGGTTTGGGGTACACATCAGCTGTACCACTTTTTGGTGTCCATGAAGTAAAAACTTGGGGTGCATTTAGCATGCCCCAAAAAAATCAAGGGTTTCCCCTATTTTTTATCCACAAAACAACAAAGAAAGGGTTTTCCCTATCTTTTAATCACAAAAAAGCAAAAAACGCTTCCCTCATCTGAGGAAAGCCTCCACAAAAAACGCAACCTAGCCCAAAGCCAGCTGAAGCTGCTGCACCCAGGCCCATACTGCCGCCCAACTCACTGGATGGGTCAAACATTATGTCAGGAAGGCCCCCAGCAGCGCGGTGGAAATCTGCTAAGTGGGGGCCAGCTCTTTAACCCCCCAGGCTGTGCAAATGCATATGCAGAAGCGGGGGAGCCTGAGATGCACCGCCTGCTCAAACTTAACACAAGTCCCTCCCTGTGCTTGCGGGGCGCGAGCACCCTCCCTCTTGCGGGAGGGACTTGTGCCTAATGTCCAACATTTGGCCTTAGGCTGCCCAGCCAAATGGCCAAAAAATCCTTCTAATCCACATATCACCGCATACCCCTCGGATTTCTTCACAGCCTCCAGTACCATTAGAATCAGCTCCTTGTTGTACATGTTACCATGTATCCCATCAAAGTTGTATCCTCATCCCTTGGAAGTAATTGTGATGTAAAAAAAACTGCCTTGGGAGGTCTGGTGAGCCAAAATTGTGAGAACCTGTCCAATCTTGACCAGCAAGTAGCCCAATGGGTCCATCACATTGCTCAGAAACAGCCCTGGCAAGAATGGCTGCTGAGCAGCCAATTTTTGTTGAGAATACTTGAAAAAATATGTACAAGATAGCTGAGATCAAGGGCTACAACATGATCAGCTGGGATTTGGAGTAAAACTGTAGAGCTAATCATAAAATAAATGTAAATACAAAATTGCTCATTTTCTTCAAAAAACCTTGTCAGCCTCAGGCCAAGAATCCGACTTTAGTCCTAAGCCTCTCCTTCGGAGAGGCTTCTTAGTTAAGCTCGCCGCCTGCTGGAATTACAGACAAAACGGATGTGCCTGGGGGGAGAACCTGACTGGCCAGCTCGCAGTCTTTTTTAGCCAAGCCCCCGTGGGCCTCTGGATTTGAGTTGGACTTACCTCCGGGTTCACAACAACAACACCACCAAGATGCCCAAGGCAACATTGCTGCCGCCATGAATATGTAACTACCGACCTTGCTGAACCAGTTACTCCCATTCCAAGTTGTCCATAGCTCAAGCGCGGCAAGCCATCCATTCCACCCTACCCTCACCAAACATACAGGAACACCACCAACACCACCACCGCCATTGCCATGCCACCGCGGGCTTGCACCAGCCCCCCACATTGGGGGGACGGTTCAGCAGGGTGGTCTCCATGATGGCGAACGCTGCTTAATGTTCAGCTTTTTGCCAAGCTCATCGTGCAGAATGGTTGAATACTGGCAGTTACTTGCAGAACAGAAAGACTCTACATTGTTGGGTTCAAGGCCAGCCGTACCAACCTCTTCTATCTCGCTAACTCAATCAATCTTGCCGAGCTGGCCGACGACCATGCCGTCAGGAAAAACGACCTTGTCATTGTCAAGGCTGATCTTGGCAAGCTTGTACACAACCATGTCTTGATTGAGAAGGTCGTAAAGTTGCAGACCCGGCAGCAGGAACTACTTAAAGCCCTGCCAACCAACGGTATTCCCCCACTTTGGGCCCCGCTGCTGGAATCCTCAACCATGCCATTGTCACTGCAACCACTCTCTCCTGAGTTCCACTGATACATAGCAGGCCGTTGATTGCCATTGATTTGGTTGATGAAGCAGCTTCTGCTTTGCAATTTACAAGGGACAGTCAACCAGAAGCTGTTGACAGACTAAAGTGTGAGAAGCATCAGATAGAAGTTGAAGTCCACACCTTGGCTAAGGAAAAAGTGAGTGCAACAATTCCCTGGCGCTGTTGCGCGACCGATGATCAGCTCGGTCACCCAGCCAAACCTCTGCTGTCTGCTCTTTCCTAAGACCAAACTTCGCTCTAATGGCGGTAATAGGATCTGCAGATGGCGCCCCACTACACCCCTACATCAGATCACAACCAAACAAGTCGCATGAGGTCCATGATATGAGCAGACCTGTCAAAGTTGCCAAAGCTTCTTGTGCACCCTGTCTGATTACAATTACGCTCTCAAAGGCCCCCCTCTGATATATTCTAAAACTTCATAGTTACTTGTCATTGGAATTGGTCACATGTTTTTCAACAAATTGATAGTTTTATACCCAAGAAAACAAAACAGCAAAGCTTTTGGATTTCTCCCAGATTTGTTCTTGCAGGTTTCTTAGGGTTTTTTTATCTGTGCATTTTGGTTTGACTGACTGCAATAAATGTGTGTATGTACTCAAATCATATGAAGAATAAATAGCAAATCCAAGACAAATACTTTTCTCATATGACTTCCCCAACCATACATATACATATTTCCCTGTATAAGAACTTTCATCATTAAAATCAGGGTTACTTCATGAACAAATAAAAATAAATTCAATGTGCCATAAAAAGTTGGAGTCTAACAGCACACTTGATCTGTCAGTTGGCAACAGACAGGATGATCTGTCTGTGGTGAACTACATGAGACTCATTGAGGATACAAAGGACATGTTTAAACTACTTCTTCAACCATGGATTTTAGGTGTTTTTTTTTTTGCTTTAATTTTCAGAAATCATCAAAAATAATGGAAAATTGTAGAAAACAAGGCATTCCCACAATTTTGGTGACACCAAAACATTTGTTTCTGAAATTAAATGGTTCAAAATTACTGCCACATAATGACACACTTTTGTGTGAAAAGAAAGACTAGGTGAGATTCATAGTGATTGGTGAGGTTCATACTGATCAGTGATGTGCATTGTAAGATGTGGAAGAAATAATCTTAGAGAGATTCTTGCTGGAATCCTGGCATTGTATTGGCAAAGCTGCCTTGGCCTTATCTTAATCTATCTACATAGACATGGTATGGATGTGGTACCTGGGTGCTCATTCCACCGTGTAGGCGGGGTATAGCTGGATGGGGGGCATGATTTCTTGCAGTGGCAAAGCCGCTTTGGGCTTAATTTGTGTCTCCTTGGATGGTTCACAACAGTCTGGCAAGATTTGATATCATTTTGGGCTATAAAATCTGGTTAGCCTGTCAATAGGAGGGATGATTGAAAGTGGGAGGCTGTTCATTGAGTTTGCAGCGGCAAAGCCGCCTTGGCCTCTAGTAGAATTTTCTACTTGTAAAATTATATCTTCTAATTTATCTTGTTTTGACCCTGTGTCCATGTTTTGCTTTTCAAACCTATTTACTATGTCTTCAAATGTGGTGAATTGTAATGTAATTTTATCCTAAGTATCATTCTGCAGGGTTCTGAAGTGTGATTCCAACAAATTCAATTTCTGTAATATTTCCTGGTTGGTATTTTCTTGATCTTCAACCAGTTCTTCAGTTCTAGCTAGGGATCTAGTAACTTGGGTACTCAATATCTCTGGAGCAGAGGGCGCTTCATCAAGCTTCTTATTCATACTCTCCAATTTATTCAATATGAAAGTGAAGGTGTCATCTTCAGAATTCACTTGCTCATCTACACGCTGTGTAACTTTGTGGCACAATTTTTTAAGATCTGAAGACAATTCTTTGTTACTTTGTGTAATTCTTTATACAACAAAGTTAAGATTTTCTGTGTACAAATGTAGGGCATTTCTGAATGGAGTATCTGGATTGTTAACAACATTTGGAATTTCTGGGACACTTGATGCGTGTTCTGAGCCAGAATTACTATTACTACTAAAGAAATGGGAACTATTCAGGTATCTAGGTCCATCTGGCGCTCTGGGCGGGCTATTTTGTCTTGCTCCAGATGTTGATAAGTGCCTTGCAACGGTGGGCCAGCTACGCTAACCGTAGCATTAGCGTGGCGTAGCGTAGCGGAATTCCGCTAAATTTTAGTGTAGCGTTAGCGGAATTGCGCCTTCTCTGCGCTAAAGCTACGCGCAAAGGGTGCGCAGATAATTTAGCTTTTAGCGTAGCGTTAGCGCAGATGCGCGCAATTGCGCTAACGCTACACACGCAGGGCGCAAAAGACCGCGCGCTACGGTGCGCCACAGTGCTTTTAGCTGAAAAAATGCCTTTTTTTCCGCTAAAAGTGCTGTAGCGTAGTGACTTTAGCGGCGCGCTAACACTAACAAACAATTGGCGCGCTGTTAGCGCAGCATAGCGGCGCTAACAGCGTGCTAACGCTACTCAAAATGGGTGGGCGCTTTTTGCCGCTACGCTAACGCTAAGTGGCCCTGTAGCGTAGTGTAGCGTAGCGGCCCACCGTTGTGCCTTGGAGGGATCTGCCTGGGTGTATCATTTCTTTGTATATTTGACTGTGCCATTGTTGATTGCGCCCAGTGTTCCGCAGGTGTCTGGAATTCAGATTCCCCCCTCTGCCTGACTGGGGTCTTGAAGCTGGTCTGCGGCTCTGAGGGATTCTTAATGGAGAGTGGTTTCGTCTGCGGGACGGCTTCTGGAGTAGTAGGGACTCTGAGCTGATGTCCATTGGATTCCAATACTTTGTCCTCTTCAAGGTGGTTATCAATCCTTTGAGATCTATCATCTCCTGGAAATCCGCCTGGCAATACTTGAGATGTGCTTCATTGCCGTGTGGCTGCTGTGATTGCGCACGTTGTAAGACTCAAAAGTGGTAATGGAACCCTTTTGCTGAATGGTGAAGGGTATGGTGGAGTTGCAAGCTCTGCCCTTCTGTTATCAGTCAACAAGACCCACCAAGCTCAGCTTGGCAAGTTTTATCAAGTGATAGGTCTGGTCTGTTCCAGATGAAATCTGTTTGACTGGCAACGTGTAAGTGTTTTAATTACTTTGTTATAAGGGTTGAATTGTTGTTATAAGGGTTGATTTATTGTTATAAGGGTTTTAGGATTTGAGTGTGGATGAGTGTTGGGTGACTTGTGAGTTCTGGGTGAGGAACTGGGGAGCAGACCACTGGGGGTGGAGAGAGCTCCTTTTATAGACAAAAGGGGAGCCCCAGAGGGGGCTTGTGGGTTAGGGTTTCAGCTAATCTAGACAACAGGGTGAGGGATTTTAGCTGGTGGGAGTAGATACAAATGATGTCATAACCCCTCAGGGGCGCATGAATGGTGTCAGAATATACAACAGAACATTCTAAATATGCCAGGGGTGCATACATGATTTCAGAATATACAACAGAAAATTCTAACACATGCATGAGGTGACAGTAGACTGCATGAGCTGTCATACAGGGGGAATTAGTGTATACACAAAGTCTGAGGCTGCAGAAACAGTGTAAATGATGTCATACTATGTATATAAAGGAGTGTATGTAGTTTATGTAATGAGTGTAGCCTGACAGGGAGATGTATGTTTGTATCCTGTGATATGTATAAGTGTACTACTGTGAACTTGGGTTGAGGCAGGTGACAGCTGGGTTACTGGGGCTGGCCGTGTGATATGTGTCCATGAGGTGTAACTTCCACACTAGAGGGGGTCCAGGGGTGCTTCCAGTGGTGACTAGGGGTGAAATTGGCCGTAGAATTCATTTCTGGGGTCCATTTGATGGTATCTTGAGGCCTAGTATGAGTAACTATGTGGCATAGAAAAAACTTTTTATTTTTCCACTTTTCCGTCTACCACAACGTCCTTGAGCCACTTCTTGTAGCCTTTCATCCTGTAATAATAGCGCTTGAAATTCTCTTACGTCAAGACTATTAGTAGAAGATACATTTTTAATTTTTCCTTTCTTTGTAGCATAAATGATTTTGTCTGCTACAGGTTGTTTAGCTTGAGGAAGAACTGACGCAGGTGGAAATCCTCTGCCTGGGTCTGATTTATGGTTACTTCCATTATAACCTCAAGATCTGAGAGATGGGGGAGACATAATGGAAATAAATGTGCTCAGTAGGAAATCTTGCCTTCTACTTTGAGTTTATCCTTGTATAAATTTACCTGAAGATTTATCGGAAACAGCTGGGGAATCTGGGCGCTGATTAGTATCAGTGGTTTCCTCTCTAATCTCATGGGGTTGCGTGTTTTTGTCCGTAACTCCAAGGGATTGAAGTTCTGGGGTTAGGGTGTCAAAGTTGGTGGACACTGTACACAATCAGAAACACAAAAATATATTAGTATTAAAAATACCAATCTGATGGGAAAAAGGTAAGGAAAAAGATGTACTTTTTGAATTTTTCACAAGTATTTATGTAATCCAAGGAAAATGGTCTTGGTCTGTTTTCCTCAGATTGGAAAATTAGGTCGGACCTATTTTTTTCACCTTGGATTATGTACGCCTTCCCCAGCCTTTCCCTCACCCGCACCATCAGATACACAGCACATCCTTGTATCGCCCCCCCCCCCTACCCATGGAGTGAGTACCCGCCATCGAGAGCAGCTCACTACACCCTTGATGGCCGGCCAAAGCCAGTCATTGAGTGGAGTGCATACACCCTCCACCGATGGCTGGTCAGTAGGTTCTACACTCTCAATGGCTGGTGGAGACCAGTGATTGATAAGAGTCCACACCTCCGTTGATGCCCTGTCTGTACCGGGCATCACTAGCCACTCGCCACATTCTTGATGACCGGTTTGTTCTGGTCATCGAGAAGAAGATGTACTTCTCGAGATGACCCGTTTGTTCTGGTCATCAAGAGGAGTATGTACTCCCCAAGATCCGGAACAAACCGGTCATCAAGAGAAAGATGTACTCCTCAAAACGACCGGAACAAACCAGTCATCTTGAGGAGTAGATTGATGACCGGTTCGTTCCGATCATCAAGGGAGTATGCACTCCTCCCAATGACCGGTTCATTCTGGCCATCTAGAGGAGTACATATAGTGCATAAAGCCTGTCTGGGCACATGCACAAGTTTGGGGGTGAAAAGCCCAAGCCCGCTTGGCCAAGCCCAAAGTGTGTGTGACACACCCAAAACCCCCGCTTGGCACATGGCCAAGTTGGCGGGGTTCGGCACAAAGCCCCCCTGGGCCAAGGCCAAGCGAGGGTGCCACACCTGCCAAAGATGCCGGCCATCGAGGAGAGAAGTTTCACTCCTCAATGGTCGGTCTACAGACCGGTCATCAAGACTTTCCCTTCTTGATGACCGATACAGGTATTGACCACCAAGAAGCTGGGAGTCGTCTCTCCCTCTTGATGACCGGTTTGCAGACCAACCATTGAGGAGGGGTAGTTCTCTCCTTGATGGGGGCTCTCCTCCCCAAGACTAGCAGTGTATTGACACATCCGATGGCCGGTACACACATCAGTCTAGATATGTTATCGCGGTGATCCCATTGGCCCAGAGCTTGGGGTCGGCCAAGCCAGACTTGGACATGTGCCAAGATCTGCCGCCTGCCCGACCTCCCCGATCAAGCCCTCTGGGCACCCCCCAAACCCCCAGTGGCGCTCGGCCGCGCGGGACTGGGGCATGTGCCCAGACGCGCTTGATGTACTATACTCCTCCCAATGACCGGTTTGTTCCGGTCATCTTAAGGAGTCCATACTCCTCTCGATGACCGGAACAAACCGATCATCTTGAGGAGTGTATACTCATCTCAATGACCAAGAGGACAGCCCATCAAAGGGAGCCCTCAATGACCAAACAGACTTGCCATTGAGGGGAATACGTTCCCGATGGCTGGTGTGTACCGGTCAGTACCGGTGATCAAGGAGTTGTTGATGAATCCGCGGTCCCATGGTAAATACGCCTTTTGGAGCAGCTTGGGGAAACCGTGCAGGGAAAATAATCTTGACGAACCGGTATTTTTGGCAGCTCGGAATCCAAGGTGTGAATCCGCAGAAATCTATGGTACAGCAAACTTAACTAAGTCCCTCTTTTGCCTGAGGCTTTGCCGGAGGGACTTATGACTAATCAGGGATTCTTGCATGAGAGATATTTTCGTTTTGGTGGTGATTTCCTTTGAACCACCAGAACTTGTTTCTGACCATTGTAAACCTTCTAAGATTTTGGTGGATGGTACACCTGCATCTGCCCCTCCTTCTCATATAATTTTAGACTCCCTTGCCTCAATCTTCATCCCTCTTTTATTTTTTGAAAAGTCTCATTTTTGAAGAAATTGACCGGATCACACAGAAAAGGTCCGAGCGCGCTCAGCCAAAGCGCTGTACTTTTATTGAATTATTTTTTTCTCAATCAAATGTTTAAAAACTTTGAGTTAAGAAATAGACAATCTGAAAAATGTGTAAAATATAAGAAAAAGTATGCAATGTATAAAAAGTTGGTCTTGTGAATGATGGTTGAGAATTACATGAGATATGGCGGATGTAACGAAATGAGGGCTGAAATACCCGGTTCTCTCACGCGAGAATTCCTGATAAGTCACAAGTCCCTCCGGCAAAGCCTCAGGCGAGAGAGGGACTTTAGTTAAGTTCGATGGTACAGGCCCCTCGCTTCCCGAGTTCAGCCTACCCCCCGGGGGCCCGAAGTCTCGAGGGACTATGCAAGTTCGGACTTGTTCGTTTCTTGGTGCTGAAGAAGACAAGGCTTCATCAAGATCCTTTCACCAACGATCGATGGTTTACTACCGGAGCTGGGACAGCTTTGTGTCCGAATGCAACAAACTATACGAGTCATCGCCTGTAACGGTACGTCCATCATAGCAGTCGTCAGCGGATCCGTCAGCGGATCGAACAAGCCCGTCATACACATACGATCCTGATTGATGGGGCTTACACACTGACTATGCTCGATGGCAGACCCGATATTGCACGAAATGGCGTCACAGTCTGGGCCTGCTAATACTCAAGGTAACAGACGATAATAAAGTGAGTCTCTTCCAAGACGCTTATCAACAAGTGTCTACCAATCGATTCCTGACCTTAAAATATAACAGTGTATCAAGTTCAAGACTCGATCGGCGGTCTACTTAAACCGATTTGAGCTCATGACCCGGGCAACGATACAGCAGATGCAAAACGTGAAGGCCACCAACGAGCCCGAGGTTACCGACAAGACCACGACGGATAACAAGCCCAAAGATCTTGGTTCGCTTGGTCCATCCACTTCTGCTAAGGAAGCCGCCAAACAGCCCCCTGGATCCAAAAAGAAGAAAGGGAAAAAGAAGAAATAGTACAGAGGTCAAGCCTAACACAAGCCTCTCGGTGAGAGCGCGAAAGGCACCCGCAGGGTCTCTGTCTCACAGAGAGGCTTGCTCCCAAAGCCCGAAGTCCGGGGTGATCATCTGTACTGAAAAATGTGCATTTTTTATTATACACCTTATTATATATAAAAGATCCTACATGTATTCCAATTCTTCAAGGTTTCAGGACCTCCTGGCTTTCATCTCGCGCATCCAGCCATGTGACATGTATTCATTGACTCTTACTTTGAAAACGGCACATTTCTTAAAGCAGATAAAAACATCGAAGAGATGATGAAGCGACCTTAACACAAGTCCCAGCCTGCGTGCGGGCGTGCAGCATTTGGCTGGTCGTGAAGCGACCCCGACCGGAGGGAGGGCCTTGCATACTATTCAAAGTTGGCCAGGTGCTACTTGCATGCACTTTTGCAAGTCGGTGTTCAAGTTTATTCTTGAACACCAAGTTGCAAAAGTTCATGCAAGTCACATTGCACTACACCCCCCAAAGCTTCTTGAATAGTTTTTTGAGTGTTGGTGCTCAAGAAAAGCCTTGAACACCAACTTGCAAAAGTACATGCAAGTCATGCGTGGCCAACTTTGAATCCCATAACCAAAACACTTCTCTTGCGTGAGCCAATTCCAAGGTTTGGCTGGGAGCAGCCTTGTTTGCATCACCACACTCTCAACACTCAACATAATCTTTCTAGCTTTTGATACATCATAGTTCTACATGTTCTGGATTTTTCATTATTTCTTAGTGCAAAATCTTGATTGTTTCTACTGGAAATAAATTATTGAAGTTCATGATTTCAAACTTGGATTTGGCTTGCGCATCATATGACAAGGACCATGCGCAGTCATACTACTTCTTGTTGTCAAGTTTCAAATGTGAAGGGGTGAGAGTACAGCAATAAAAAAAATACTGAAAAATCAAGAAGATGGTAAGCTGTCAGATAGACAAAAAAAGAAAAAATTCTGATGAGTGGCATAGAAACCAGGAGAGAAAGAGTGGCCTCTATATCACGCTTGGCTCACGCGAGCTTTGTGTTTTAGTTCATAAGCCTCTCTGGTGAAACTGGGCTGCTGCCCAGACCCGCTCACCACGAGTGGCTTAGTTAAGCTTGATGATGAAGGGTGGGCAGAGTATGTCTATATATGTCTACATGTGAAGCCCTGAGCTCCTCTTGGGTTTCACAAGGTTACACAAGACTATCCCTTGATTCTATAAGACCATCCGCACCGGGTGCTAAGTTAGCCTGGATTAGGGCGCTTAGTTTGACCCTGCACCCGCATCAGGTTGGATCAACCGGGGATCAACTTGACCCAGAGCTCTGTTTGGAGCTAGTGGGGTCTAAATGTAGACCCCACTAATCCTGGGACTAATCTCAAATTGAATATGCATCATGCCTGTAAGCATGAACTTTATGTGTTTAGGTGCCAAACACATAACATATAGGCACCTAAGCACATAACCTCCAACAGCTTGGACCCACTAATCCCCACCCATGCGGATGGCCAATTGTAATCCAAGCTATTTTAGCCCAGGCTAATCTAGCAACGGATGCGGATGCTCTAAGCTCTCATCTACATAGTCCACACTTCCTTGCTCCCGGCCTAGCTCAGTAGAGACCCCCAACTGATCCCTCTCTGAGTCTCACTGAGGTAGGTAAGCTTCTCATTCCCTTTTGCCTCCTTCCTCTATGATCCATCTTGTATGTAGAGAGACTCCAGACTGATCCCTCTCTCACTGAGCTATCTCTATGAAATAAAGCCCCAAGATTGTGTCTAGAACTGCTCCAAGGCCTCAATGCCTCAAAACAGTAAAGGATCTCCCAACCCTTACAATACATGTATTTCTTGGTACAATAAACACAATAAATTTGCTTGTATCTACGTTAAGGAATGCCGCCGGGTACCCGTTGGTACACAGCGGGGCAACTGGGATGCCAGCAGGGCGGCCATCCAGACGCCAGCAGGGCCCTGCAGTGGCTGTACTCCCAGATGGCGCCGTTCTGCCACACACCGCCAGGACGTCATGTAGCCATGCCCTGCACCTGTATCTGGTGGCGCCAACCTGACCAAGGCGCAGGGGTGGCAACCTCATGATGCAAGGGCTGGACCTCCGACGGCCATCCATGCTGACCTCCTTGGGAGATTGTTCTTGAGGGTGGTGTCATGGCGCCTACTGCAACGCAAGGGAGACGGGTGTGAGGAGGGCAGGCTCCGGCCACTGGGGTCAGCGGGATGACATGCCTTGAGGGGCCTTGTGGCCACCGTGAGGCTATAAATTGGTCAGGTTGGGCCCCATGATCCTGACTGGGGTGGCATCTGTGCATTGTCCTGGGGCCAACGCTGTGACATGGTGGATGGGAGCACTGGGCTGAAAATAGGTTGCATGGCTGGGGTCTCACAGGCAATGGCATGCTGACTAAAATATTGGGATATATCTTATATTCCTAAAAACAGCAAGGAAGGAGACATCTATGACATACTTAGATACAACAAGGTGCCCATCTGGGCTGTTTTTACGGCAGGGATACACATGGAGGGGGAGCTAACATAGGGATGGGATCTTCTGGTGCACTCTTAATGGAGGGGAAGGTCACATATTTATCTGTGATCTCAGCAGAAAGGAAGCTGAGAGGAGCATCACTACAGGAGCATGGGGAAGGAATGCTTGCCGCCGGGGCCAGGAAGTTTGGCTGTCCTCCGGCCGCGGGTCCGCCTGTGTCGTCTGGGCCCCCGAGCCCGCCCCCGTAGGGACTAAGCCCGGGGCAGCAGCAGCAGGAGGGCGCCCCAGAAGATGAGGGCCCTCCGACCAGCAGCAGCCCAGCACTGGTTCCGCCAGAACATCCCACCCTACCACCAACAACAACCCCACCAGCCAGGCAGCAGAACAGCCGACCCGCTCCTGTTCCCAACACACAGCCAGCAGCCCCCGGAACACCAGCAGCAGCCGATCCGATATCCCGCCCATCCGGCCGACGCCCCCCCCAAACTCAGCCGGGCCATCGCATCCTTCCACAATGCCGCACTCGTCTACCTCCACCGAGGCCTGGCCATCCACTCCGCCCAGCCCGCCCTCCATCCAGCCGTCGCCCCGCAGCCGCAGGAGCCCTTCCTCTCCGCGGTCACCAAAGGCTTCAACCAGATCCTGCTCCTCGAAACCGGCCTCGAGTTCGCCCAGTCCCGCCAGGTCATGGAAGCCCTCCTGAGCATCGTCCGCCAGAAGCTCAGCCTCTCCGAAAACAGCGAGCACCAGCACCGCGCGGCAGTCTGGGAGGCCTCCAAGCAGGTCATCATCCACTGCGCGCTCCGACCCCGGATGGCCAGTGTCGGCGAGTGGGCGTGGGAAGAGATCCGGCGGGGGAACTACGACCGGCTGGCCGGGGTCTGGACGGGCATCCTGGAGATCGTCGATCGGAGGCACGGCCCAGCGGATCCCAGCCAGCCGCCACCGACGATCGGCCTGGACGAAGGCTTCTTCACCGCACTGGTCGTCGTCTCATCCACCCTGAACGAGGGCCCGCCTCTGGGCCGCCTGGTCGGCTCGTTGGTCGACCGGATCTGGTCCCGCGTCCGGCCTGCCGACCGGCTCCCGCTCGACCGACTGCCCCAGCCCGCCCGCGCCCGCTTCTTCCTCCGCGCCGTCGAGCTCGGCCTTCTCTGGCGTCGGCCCGCAGAGGACGAGCCCGAGCATGCCGACTGGCTCGTCGAGCAGGACGAACGGATCGTCCATCTCATCCGCCGCAACTTCCTCGCGCAGCACCCCCATTCCCTCCAGTACTGTCTCGATCTCTCGCAGCGGATCCAGGAGGCTGTCAAGGGCGCAGAGGGCGTGCCCGGCTGGTTGCCTGTCGACTGGACTCCGCAGCCCACCACCACCACCACCACCACACCCTCCTCCTCAGAAGATCCCAAGAAGAAACCATCCCAAAAACGGGAAATCATCCTGACACAGAAAGTGGTCGGGACCCTGTTGACGGGATTCGCGGAGAACGGGATGATCGAGCAAGTCGAGCAGCTGATCGGCTTTTCCAGGCGGCTCGGCGGGATGTCCCGGTACCTCTGGTCGGCGGTTCTGCGGGGCGTGACGAAACAAAGCCAGGCGGGCGCCCTGATGAAGGAGTTTGTGCGCCGGATGGAGGCGGAGGACGGGCTGGAGCTGGACTTCACGATGCGCTGCATCCAGATCAGCGGCTGTATCGGGAGCGACCTGGACGGCGCACTCGCGGCGATCGACGAGCTGCTCGTCCACTCTGCTGCTCCGGGAGGCAAACCGGGCGGCTCGAGTAGTAGTAGTAGTAGTAGTAGTAGTGGTGGTGGTGGTCGCAAGAAGGGCAGCAAGCTCCCGATTGACGCAATCAACTCCATCGTCTCCGCTCTTTTGAGACACCAGATGCTCGAGCGCGCCGAGAGCCTGCTGGAGGCCCTTTCCGACCGGCTCGTCCCGAACACCACCACCCTCAACCACTTCCTCAACTACCATTCCCGGCTCCAACACCCCATCCTCGACCATGTGCTCGCCCATCTCAAACGGTTCGAGGACCAACACGTCAAGCCCGACGTCGTCAGCTTCACCATCCTTCTCAACATCCTCCTTAAGCTCGGCAGTGGCCAGCACACCATCCAGAAGCTCCTCGCCATGATGGAGCTTGCTGGCGTCGAACCTAATGCGATCACTTACGGCTCGATCATCCATCACCTCTGTCGCAGCGGGAAGATCGAAGACGTCGAAGTGGCCGACAAATTGCTCGAAGAGATCGAAGAAAGAGGCATGTAAGTCTTCCCCTTTCTCTCTTTCTCTAGCACTCGATGATTCTCATTTTGTTCATGGATGTATGGTAGAGCGACGACGGACATCACATACACGGCCTTGATCCAAGGGTTCCTGCGAGCGCACATCCAAGAATACGAAGCGCGCACGGACGGCTTCCACCAGCCATCATCATCAGCAGGCGGCGGCGGCACGCATGGGGCGGAAGGAGAGGGGCGGAAGCTAGTGCGGGCGACGGAGCTGATTGGACGGCTGAAGGAACGCGGGAAGCTGAACCAAGTGGTGTACAACGCGCTGCTCAATGCGCTCTTCTCTACCCGCCAATTCGAGAGCGGGATGCAAGTGTTCAAGGTCATGCGCGCCGAACTCGCCCACAGCTCCTCCCCCGGTAGCAAGAAGAAGGAGGGGATAGAGTTGTATGGCAACGGACTCATCGACTCCTACGGCATCATGTTCCGGAGACTTATCCAGTTCGGCCAGCTCGATCTCTTTCATACCCTCTATTATCATCACTTTCGGAACGAAATGTTTACCTTCGTTCCCCTCTGGATCGAGAAACTGATCGATCGTTTCGAGAACTCGAAGTAATTACCACCCCTCTCTTGCTTTATATATATCTTGAGTTGTCTTTTTTTTTTTGGGTGGGGGTCGTGTTACGAGATGAATATGGTGGTCGTGATAACGTACAACAAGTTAAAGAAGTTTGACGATGTGTGTCGCACAATGCAAATGACCTCTTGCCCGCACTTTAATGCTCCACCAATCTTAAGATATTTAGCTTTGCTTGATGAGAGAACAGACAACACCGGATAAACAGCCCTACACATGTCATGACTGCTTTGGACGTTGTCCATGGATGTATAATCGCGCATAATACTTTTTCTGTACTCCCTAGACCCTACTCCGAGTCTCATCAGCAATCCACACGGCAGGCGGACCAACAGCGAACGCGAAACGAGAACCAAAAAAAAATGTATTACTTGTTACTCCGCCGCTGTGTTCCGAACCTTGAGCCGCGCCGGAAGGGACGGTCTACTTGTATTGTGAGATACAGCTTTGATGTCAGGGTGGACTGTGACTCGTCGCAACGGGCAGTGCCATCCCGAGACAAAGCCTCTAACACTCATTGCACCGATCGGCCGGAGCCTAGGGTCCCTGGGGCTGGGGTCCCTCATCAGCAACCAAACGGCAGGCAAAAGCTAACTTAACAAGGCCCACCCTCCTATCCGTGAAGTGGTTTCGGACCCCTATAAGGTCCAACAGCAATCCGCAAGAAAACAGAACCGAAAGAGCGATATTATTGTTGTTGTTGCTGTGAGGTTCTGTTCCGAAGTCTGGGCCGCGCCGGAAGGGACGGTCCGAGCACTTGTTTTTTCGAGGTATTTGTCGGGTCTCATCCGTCTGAGACTGTCATGTTAACCCGTACCCACCTTTTCCTGGCCTACTGACAAGCGCAGCGCCCAAAAAAAAAAGCAACTCCGACGGCCCGTACCGGACAAGAAACCTTTCGCGAGACGGTGTGTGACGGACATAACCTATGGTGTCGTCAGATGCTTCGTCGTTGGCTCTTGCAGTTGATGAAGCCGCAACAAGGTCCAGGGTTTTGTGTATTCTCTCATCGACAGTTTTTGTGAATATATCACCTGAACGATGTGTTCAGCTATATGGATGCTCTCGATGAACCATTACCAGCTAGCCATCCGCTCGAGACCCTGGTAGATATTGGATGGACGGTTTGGCCGAGCTGCTGGCTGTAAGGAAAAATGTTTTGAAGCCACAACAAGGTCTATGGTTTTCGGTTTTGGGGTCAGACTCACAACAAAGTCCAGGGTTTTCTGTACTTTCTCATCGAGTCCGACAGCTGCTATGAATACATCATCCTGAACATTGTGTCCAGCTACGTGGCCCCAGTCTAGCCCTGTCACTGATGGAGCTCTCGATGAACCCTTACCACACGTTGGCGACCATCCCTTCTGCGGTCGATTCCCGTTGGTCGGTTGAGACGAGCAGGTGGCTGTCAGCAAATTTGTTGCTGGCCTGCAGCCGTGACAAGTTAAGTTTGACTTATCAACAATTGGCCTCTCAAAACATGATCACTTGATTCGGCCTCTCCGCTCAGACGTCCCTCACGCTGACAGTCCACAGAATGCAATACTTTAGCCGTCAGACGAAACTCTCTGCCGGCTGGTTCCACGCGCATCGTAATACGACTCCGAGGTAAAAAAAAAAAAGCTAGGACCGTGTGGTTATAAATGAGGATGAAATCATGAGCAGGGCCCTCCCTTTCTCCCCCCGCGCAATAATTGGTCTACGATAATTTGTTAGTGTCACTCGTTAATAGTTCCTCATCTGCTTATTCGCCATGCCTTTTTCATGGAGAAGATATCGCCAAATCATCTTGTTGGCTCTGTACTACGTTCGAGCCACCCAAAGCATGCACCAAAGTTTACTTGAGGATACGTACGAGTCGGCAGAAAGTATGCCCCGTCCCCTCTCACCGTCTTGCTAGATTCTGCCAACACAGAAGGCTGACTATTTATATCCTCCCTTAACCCCCAAAAAAAGAAATGAAAGATTCACTCACAGATAGTAAAAGCGCAACTCCAGGGAGTGCCACGACCATCATTATAGAACCGACTATCACCAAATCTAATGGGGTAGCTGCAGTGGGCGATGATAATGCAATCGAAAAAGGAGAACATATGTTGTACAAAAGTTCTGTTAGTTCCACACATGATCCCGCTGCAGTGGATTCTTTGCGAAATGGTGTTCACGTCAAGGCCCCTTCCAGAGATCATTTGACTTTGGATAACGGCCCTCAAGATGATGGCTCTCGGCAGGATGCTTCCAGGGATGTTATCCTTAAGGATGATTCAGCCAAAGAGCATGCGATCGCAACTGATTCAATCAAAAAGGATCCGACAGAAAAGGAGAAGACGGCGGAGAAGAAAAAGGAAAAGAAAGGGGAAAAGAAGAAGGAAAAGGATGAAGAATATGATGATCCGTCAGAAGGTAAGTCCCCAAAACATTTACTTATCCAACTTTCAATTCCAAGGAGCTAATAACAACAAAACATTCCATGCTTTTCATATTTAGAAATCCTTCCAGTTGATCCGGTTCTTGGCTTCATGCAAAGTCTTAAAACAGTTGAAAATAACCCGGCTTTGGCACTCAGAATCCACGAGATGGCCACGGATCTTGAGACTATCAGGTTTTGGACACAACATGCAAAAAAGTTGATTGAAAACAAGAATGCTCTGGAAACACTTGGGAGTGATATCAAACTGTATAAAAAGGAAATCTTGACAGGCAAAAAGCTAGAGGAAGATGGTTTGAAGCTTTTGCACAAGGGATGGAAAATTTATACACGCTCAAATTTTTCCAAAGGAGGTAAAATCTTTCCAGATCCCGATGATGGAGTGAAAGTTATTCCAGATGGAGAAAATGCAAATGTCATTCGAGATCCAGAAGATGCAGGAAAAATTATTCCAGAAAATGGAGAAAGACTTATTTCAGATTCAAAAGATGAAATAGAAGTTCATCCACATCAACCTATGGCTGGCTTGAAAATGTTGCAAGATGCAGAAGAACTCATAGAAAGTGGACAGAAAATTTTGAGAAAGGGGAATCACCGGATGAGACTTGCTGAACAAGATATTAGTAAAATTTTGAAAGAGAAATCAACATTGATTGAACCCTACAAGGAATTTGTTGAACAGCTTTTTTTAGTTAATCTTGGATCAAGATTGGAATTCATTGGAAAAATATCTCCGGAAGAGAGTGCATTACTTTCAAAGCATATTGATTCCATTCCTCCAGCAACTCTTGATCAAGGAAAGGAGGCCAATGGAATCTCCAAAGATCTAGAGAATAATGCAGTTTCCTCCAAGGATGATTCCAAATATCTTTCAACCATTTTCTTCAAAAAGCATCCAGATGAAGACAATGTGAAATTTTACAGCCAAGTTCATGAGAAAGTTGAAAATTTAATTAAAATCATGAGGGGAGGGGAAACTGACTCAGATGAGACTCACTCAAAGTTCAATTCAGATAAAAAATCAATACGCCAGTTCTATAAAGCTGTTTCAGAAAATTTGAGCAAAATATTGCATAAGATTGGACCAGTAGAGATTGAGATGGGAGATAATTTTGATGAGAAATTCTATAAGAAAGGCCTACTGTTACGAAAAAATATATTTGACACAATCAATTATATGCACAAATATGGTTATATCACAACAGAAGATTATCAAGAGTTTTTCTTGAAGGATAACACACTAGAAATTGCTGCAATAAATATCTACTACTCACTGGTTTCCCAAAATCAACATTGGATTTCTTACCACACCAATGAGTATGCATTACTTGTAAGAGGGTTGGTACCCTATGCAAGCTATATCATGCAAGGTAAGATACACTTAAATATTTCACTGTTATTTCATTAACAGGTTACCAAAGCTGAAAATCTTTATTTTTTGTCTTTCTATTGGCTGTTAATCACAGTTCTTGGGGAGAGGGAATGCACAAGGTTGTCTTACTATAACTACAAAGCAATTTTCAGTTATTCTAAAGATCTGAATTATCCCTTTGATAGAAAATCAAAAGTTGAAAGTGTCAACAATCAATTTGCACTTACAAGGGAACTAATGTTTTCAGATGATAATTTTTTAGATCCGTTTTTAAAATATGTTTCAAATAGAAAAGCCATATCAGAAATTAGTGGTGAAGAAAAGGGAAGGAGTGCTTTAGAAAGGTATCAAAATGGAGAAAAGTCTATGGATAAACAGCTAAGAAGATTCCACACAAGTGGTGAATATAGAGGTATGAAAAAAACCATCCGGCAGATGTTCCGCATTTTTCCTCAAGTTGAAGGCCAGCAGCTTAGGTTTTTGTTCAGTTTTATCAAGTTTGTTGAAGCTGAAGGGGGAAAAAACTTGATTGAAGTAGGAATCCTGGATGAAATTACAAGGAAAAAGCTCAATATCATGTCAGCAAGATACCAGTTCTTTGAAGAAATAGACCAGCTCAAGCTTTATTTACGCATGAGATATGATCCAATTCAAATTCCAAACTTCATCAAGTATTCAGAAAAAAATGGAGATGAAGTTATTTCACCCCTTGATTACATAGAGAAGCACTATGAAGAGCTTTTCATCAACAATAGGAAGTTAATTTCTGATATGATTGAAAGTCATGGAAAACCAGATGGTATTGATATGTCAGAATTTAAGAAGTTCTGCATGGAAGAAAAAGATCAAGAAGAACTATTTAATATTAAGCTGGAAATCAGTAATACTCATAATCACTTGAAGAAAAAAGAGAAAAGGGAAAAGAAGATCAAGGAAGCAAAAAGAAGCCAAGAAATAGCCAATGAATTAAAAAAGGGCGAGAAGAAAAACAGTCCCACTTTGCAACGCACAGTGTCAATGTAAATTTAAACTTACTTCATTATCTGACCATTTCACATTTGCACTCAAATATCAAAATCAATATTTAATTAGCAATATAGCAATCTAAACTTGACCTATGAAATTTTGAAATTATCACTAGATAAACTCCTCTTCCACTCCTTTTTCTTATTATATACTTTCTTTCATCCTTGTTTTTTAAATTAAATCTCTTGGTATTTACTTTTGTTTTCTCATCTAGTTCCTTGTGGTTCATTTTAGTCTTTAAATTAGTCTATTTTTTTCACCACTCAACCCGGAGAGGAAGGGAAATAGATAAGCTAGGCTCTACATAGCGCAGAGCCCTGAGGGCAGCCCCACACGGTATCTGTCTCACAGTGCTTTGCGCCCCTGCCGACCAGTAGGCGAGGACTTGATGGTATGTACGGCCCGACGCGACCAGTTCAAGTTGAGTTCAGTTATAGAGCCCTCCGGGGGTCACCCGGGGAGAGTCAGAGAGGGAAGAAGTCCGAAGGATTGGAAGAATGCATATTACGTATGTATTAACTCCTGTGGGCTGAATTTGGCTGTGCAGTTGCCTGCATTGCCGGCTGGAGTCGAGCTGGGTTGGGAAAGACTGTATCAGAAAGGCAAGCCTCTTGGAGGCCATCATCCAGAGAGCTAGCACAACTCGCCAAATATCCCATCCAATCTCTTTCATCAGACGCTACAACGCCAAAATGAGCATCTCAGTCTATGTTATACTCTGTCTGGCCGCTGCGCTGAGTATTATCCAAGCGAAGCAGCAATCACCCGTGGTCTTTTGTGGGATTGTCGAAGGACCTCCGATCACCAGAGACGATTGTAAAAAGTCAGTCCCCCCTCTTACGAATCGAAATGGTTAAGAGGCTCGAAAGTTAATCACATCCTGATCACCAATCTCTCTATTTTTTGCAGGAGCTTGCGCAAGTTCAGTCACAAGGGAGGCTTCATTTCCTGGAGTGACAGCGACGTCCAATCTTGCGGAACCTGTAAGGTACGTGGCCCAAGGTATCATACATCCTCCATGTTTTCATTGGAACTGACCATTGGTTTAACTTTTGGCTTTCCGAAATAGATGTCCATCACTCAACCCAGTTTACCCAACCAGATCCAACACACCGCGTGAGTATTCAATTTTTTGAATTGAAATGACCCCAGGTCAGGTGGCAGTAAAAATCACTTATTGGATGCATTGTTTAACAGCAGATATCATGATGTGTTAATTGCGATAGACCGAGGCATGGACAAATGTGGGGGAAAAGTAAGCCGTAGTTTTTGATCCGCATTTAAGCTAGACGTTATCAGTAGACTTCTTACCTGCCGTGCTTATTCTTTGCGGACAATCCAGCCGGCCAACGCGACTTTTGGTACCTCTGAACATTTTTCGGTGTTATTGAACCCTGCCGCTGCCAACGGAGATAAGTGCCTAGGTTACTAGCGGGGAAAGCCTGTGTAGCTTGCCTTTTTCAGGAAGGGCTGAGCCTTTTGTCGTGGCGGTGCACTCGAACCCAATCATCCGACATCCTGATCCATAGGCATTGTCTCTTGTCCTTTGAATGATTACGTCAGAAAATACCTTACAGTTACATTTTTGGTTTCTCCTCGGTACATAGCCTGTACTGTACCGGTCATCGAGGTCAAACTCTAGATGTCCGATTCAAACAGTGACTTATTAAGCCTACGATGAAGGTTCCGGCATTCAGTGTAGAATGCTCTCAGTTTTTGGTGTTATCGGCATCGCCGGAACATGTGCCGAATCGAGCTGAATCGAGGCAATCTCATGGTTGGAAGCTAGCATCCACAGAGAACTCCGCTCGAAGTGTTTTGCTCCCTGTTGAGAAAATGGACAGCGGGCGCTGACCGCTTGGCCATCACTTCGGCACTGTGCTGCGCTGTGTTGCAGTCTTTCCACACTTGGTTGATTCCGAACTTAGTCAGTCCTCCCTTCTGAGTTGGCAGGCTGGCGCCCCTCGCGCGAAGCGCGAGCCTCCGTCTCTGTGAGACAGAGACCCTGCGGGGCTCTCCTCCAGAGAGGCTTGGTTAAGCTCGGATTGATTCTGGCCCTCTTTGCGTTCAGATGCTATGGCCAAGCAGTCAGCGCCCGCTATCCATTTGCTCAACAGGGAGCAAAACCCTTCGAGCGGACTTGAAGAGAGAGCAATAGAGGAAGCATTGGAGCGACATGCTTTGCAAAATAGTCCTTCGAAAAAAACACGCTTCTCTTATTATACATAAGGTAAGAAGCAGCACCCAAAAAAATTAAAACATAACAAGGCCTTGACCGATGCGCCCACAAATCAAGAGAAAATGATGTAAAATCAAACAAGATCGTTGAAATAGTTACTGGTTACATTGTGGGAGTGTATTTTGGCGGGTCGGATGAAACTTGGATGAAAAAGAAAAGAAAGAAAAAACAGATGGAAAGATGAAAACGAGTAGCATACATACAAGTAATGATAGAGGTTTGCTCTTTTGGTGGAAAAAGTACCAACAGATGATTTTGTCTAACCTTTTTTTTGATTTTCTTTAAATTTATTTATATAAGAAGAATAGGAAGAGGAAGATGATGATGCTGAACGGATAAGTTGGCATGTGAGCCTATGATGTATGTGATTGATCACATTGCAAAGATAAATAAAATAAAATAGTAAGAGAATCGCGAACTAGGATAGTGAGAAGATATTAGGGAGATCAAGAGAGTGTCTGATGGTGGCAAGCTATCAAGAAGATTACGCAGAAAGAAGGTTGATCAGCTCAGGCAGCTTGGCGAGGTGGAGAGGAAGAAAACAAACCTGCTTTATAGTACGTTGTGATTGTCCTTCATTTGTCCAAAGGTCTTTCACCGATAAAATTTTGACTTGATTGTGCGGGGTGATGTCGAGACAATGGAGAGGAAGGTTGACAGGAGGAAGACTGAGAAAGGGGGGATTGAGGCTGGTGATGATGGCGGTTGAGGAGAGCCTTTGGGAGGAGTGCAGGGACGGAGAGCAGTCTACGAATCTTAGTGGACAGGCTGGTTGGTGAACGAAAGCCAAAGTCACTCTCAGTCAGTTGGTGACGCTGGTGGGCGTTCCGAGGATTCTTCCTACGAGGGTCACGGATGAACAGGGTCGGATGGATCGGTACACTTGAGGAGGCAGCGGATCTAACGGAGCCAAAGCTGTGGCCACTGCAGCTACTAATAGAGGATTGCAGCGAATCCGGACTAATCGAACGCGGAGGCGCCATTTCGTTGAGGCCTGGTGTGTGTGTGTACTTGTAGTGACTGAAGGTGATCAAAAGATATTATGAGGTGGAAGCAGAGGGGATGGGGGATGCAAAGGTGGTGGAAGAGGGACAGAGTTTAAAGAGGCAAGCGGTCGCGAGGATTCTGATTTGGGTGGGCTGGTAGGACTGGGTGGCCCAAGAATCAAGGTGAATGCTGGAGAGGGGAAAAAAAGTGAGCAAGTTGGCTGGGTATGATGGCGATGAGATGGCTGGTCAGATGATCACAAACATGTACGCAGCTATAAGCTCCAGAGCGATGGAGAGCCAGGCGAGGTTGGCAGGCGGCAGCGGGAATGGTCTGGGATCGGAACAAGATAATGGCTTGGATGGAGGCTGGGCCTTGAGGTGGGGGAAAGTGAGGACTGATTGGGGGTGTGGACTGTCGCTAGTCCCAGGGCTGAGAAGTCTTTTAAGTTAAACCGGGATAATTCTTCTCGAGTAGCGGAGAGAAGGGCTGTACGTGGTTACTTGGCCGCTGACTTGACCCTTTTAAACCGAGCGCCTTCAGCTGGAATGCAGGGCAGTGCACTTGTATTTATCTCCGAGGAGGAGGGACAAGATGACTTGACGAAGAATTACCCAGATCCCACAGCAGCCCAGCCTCTCCCACAGCTTTTTTTAAAAAGAATCCATCATCCGGATCAAGTCGGGTGCCGCTTGGAGACCAACCTTGTGAAAATGCCGGACCACCTTGCTTGAAAATGCTCGGCACTCAGCCATAATCTACCCCCTTTATCCACAACACACCCGCTCCAACTACATATACCAAACATAACATCATCCAACACAACGCCATTAATATGTACTCTGATCTACTCTGATCCGGAGACGGAACGAACAGCGCAAGCACTCCGACGGGCTACAACACAGTACATATGTAATTACTGTGTGCACATAGTGTAAACCATCACTTTCCACCGGCTGTCTTGCCAGTCTCACACCGTGAACGTCTTGATCTTTGTCTGAAAGGACGAGGCTCCGCCGCGGAAGAGGCGATGATGCAATGATGATTCACTTCATGAGGCTGGGAGATACAAAAACACGCGGCCATTAGTCGTCATGTGTACAAATCTTTATGAACGACCACTTTTCTGATTCTCTGACATCGCGCCCCATCACCATGAGACTTGAGTGCTGTCGGTAAATAAATCGCATAGAAGCCACGACCGAAAGGGCCCACATCATATAAAACACTTGACGCTCTAAGCCTTGTTTGCTGGTGAAAACTTGATCTCAATCAATTTTCACCAGCCACTGAGGTTTGTGCTGCCTTCTTATGTAAATGAACATTTTGATACAACGGGAAGTCCTCCTCAGACCCGCCTTCTACTTAATTGAAGACATTCAAGCGATGGATAGTCTTCAAATGCATAAAACTTGCTTGGAACACAGAATAAAGCGTTCGAGACTTCCCAGTTGGGTTGAGAAATTTCGTGTTTGATTATCGTTCCATCTGCCTTGACTTTATAAAAACACATGTGAGTAGAAACTGATAAGGAATTCGTAAATATCTAATATGTACATATCTGCTCTATTCAAGCGGAATATCTAGCCAACGATCAGAAACAAGAGAAATCTCTGACAATTTTCTTTTATTTGTTATATCACGCCAAGAATTGGTACATTAAAGTAGAGTTCTCTCTTCCTAGAGACCGTTCATCTCGTACGAGTCTTCCTTTCTGTTTCGTAATTCTTTTGACGTTACATGGTTCCAGTGGTCGGTGGAGGTGGTACGCATTCCATATGGTTCCTCTTTCGACGACCCCTCGGGTGCACTGCCATAAAAAAGCCGCATCCCCACCCCTAATGAACTTATCAGCAACAGTGCTCCACAGCAGTTGATAACTCCGCGGTAGTCTTTCATCGAAGGGGTCGGGGTTGTGAGGAGCTGTCCAGAAAGGGGCCCGGTGATAATGTTGGCAAGTCCTCGTGAGGCCAAAAAGAAATTGATGATTGAGGCCGATCTGGGGTTTTTGGGAGCAATGATCATCGAGAACCGGTGCCAGAGTGATGTATAGCACGGCGCGAAGAGGCCATCTTGAAGAGAAAAAATGAATCATTGAAATCAATTAACTTACGGTGAAAGCGATCAACACACTCACATATAGTGCAGAATCCGCAAAACATGGCAAAGTCTTTGCAAAAACCCCACATGAAGAAGACGCTGATTGAACTTGTCATGCAGGATATGAATAAGATCCAGCTACAATCCATGAAATCGCTCGCCATACCGCCTATTATTTGGCTAGGGATACTGGCTGCTGAGTAAAATTCAAGTGGAAGCGCCCCAGATCTTCCCATACTCGTAGCGAACGATGGCATGTAGATCACTGGAGTGTAGAAAGCTCTAAAGATGCGTGAAAAGATGGATATCAGCCAATAAAGATATTAGTCGGACAGAGCGGTAAAAAAAACTGACAAGCTTTGCACACACTAGAAAACATGAACATGTCGGGAAGGTTAGCTAGTATCCGAATGCTTGTATTTTGAGAATGAGAGGCATCGGGCCCACATTTACTGCAATCAAGAACCAAAAAAGAGGTAACTTCAAGTATTCCATGTTTATACTATCTGACTTTGTTTTTGATGACCTAGGAAGCCGCCCGCTATATGTATGTGGAATCATCAGTAAGCGCTCAGCCAATCCAGAAGAAGAAGACAGGGCAGAATCACTTGAGGAATGGGAGAAGCATAAGCATGAGTGCTAGCCACATGACGGCATAATACCGCAATGTTATATGGGTAGGATGCTTCTCCAAGATCAATTGCATTACAGGTCCCCAAGCCAAACCCAAGACAGCCGAGCCTATTACAGCACATAAGGCACGTTAGCCCTTATAATTGGTATTGTATAGATGATTCCCTAGCATAGACTCACCTGAGAATGTCAATCCTCCAATTAAGCCTCGCCTGAGTACCCACCATTCGGAGAGGTAAATTAGATTGGGAGTACTGAAGTTTTACAAATAGGATTTAGGGATTTCGAATTCGAAATTCTTTGAGCTTCATCATAGCTACTTGGTCATTGGGGATAGCTCACTAGATCATCGCTGAATGAGAGGGGGAGAGTCAGATTGACAATCGAAGATTTAAAGGAGTGCGCAAGCAGGCCATCGACGAGAAGAAAGAGCGGCTTTATTTTTTGACTTACAGCCTCCGATTCCATACAAAACACCTTGAGCGAGGATCAGGAACACGCCCTAAATACCGCATTCCCTCAAAAAAAGCTCGATAGATCATAGGAAGCTTTGAGGTTGGTCTGAGATCTTACATTTTTCGTGTAACTGGCGCTAAACAAGCCAACGAAACAGAGTATAGAGCCAATCCAAGGACACCAAATACAAAATGTCGGATATCTCAATGTCAGTGGCGACAGCACCACACCTGTGGTGTAGAGTAAGCCGAGACAAGAAGTTCCTGATTGACGCGAATACGATCCACGACATGAATAAAAATTCCAAACATGAAATGGGGTATTCCATACCGATTAAGGCTGCCAGGGAAGGGTTAAGTTCAGAGTATGGCTTGAATGGTAAAAAGATACCATAGCAGAGTGTTGGACCTGTGAAGCCAAGACAGATATTCGAATGATTGGATGATAAAAGTTTGGTTTGTTCATTTTATTGACGACGATGCCAAGTTCTCTTACCCCAAACAATACCATCAATGACGAAGGCTACTAAAGCGAATCTCCAAGCAAGCCAGCCTCCGTCAGCGGGAGGAAGGTCAGATGGTTCTTGTTGTATCGTCACAGCCCCGTTGTCCGGTTCGGTAATCTATATCGCGACAGTCTCTGGTTCTTTAGGAGCCGCTGACTGTGTCCTGGGTGAGGATGCCTGGTACACACCTTGTAATCGACCATGCCGGATCGCCTCTCGGTAGCTTCGTCGATTTCGTGGGCCATCTTTTTTTATAAAAGATTGAAGGACGCGAATGAGTTTCTAAAAGAGATGGAAAGAGGAAAAAACTTGGTGTTTCTCAACCTTCCAAACGATTGTTCCTATCATGTAAATATACGTTATCAGATGACCGACCCGGTACTTGTCGCCAAATCGATTACCTGAAACCGCCTTAGGACCTTGTACTGGTTTTAAGGAGCTACCAGTTGTTGATCCCAGGAGGCACAATTTGACTCGGCGTATGGGCTTTCATTCTTGGCACTACGATTGGAGAGCGTAGTCTCTCATAATGCATACAAATTGTTTCACCGAGTGGCTTTCAGGCTACCTACAAGCTGATTTCCCCATTTTTGTGCGCATCGCAGTTTCCCTGACTGTGACTAAAACTTCCACCTTTGTTTATGTAGAATTGCAGTCGGTGTTGATTATTGGAGATGTGTGGAGAAGTTACTTCAGCATAACCGCTGGTAACTCATTTGCTGTTCACCCGCTGCGTGTCCGCCGCGTAACAGATCAATAAATTTTTGTTGAAAGGCACCAAGTCTTCCATGACAACATACTAACACTCAAAAGTAGTGGAGACCCTAGCTAACTAAGCCTCTCGAACGGAGGGTGAAACGACGAGACTTGCATTAAGTTAGGTGCAGACCTGTGAATCCAAGTCAGCATGGGCTCGAAGCAAAGATGGGGAAGATCTGAAATTTGGTTTGTCTGTTGTACGATAAGGACCATTGATGTTTAATTAAATACATACAAACTGAGAACGGTGAGCCAAAAGCTGGTTGCAGCGAAACTTTATAGCGATAAAATGTCATCTATCCATGTAAACCATATATTTATAGCATCGCATCGCATCGCTCACCGCCCTCAAAATAAATCAGCGGGATTGTTGTATTTATGTCAATCTAGTTGCGGATGCTCACCGCGGAGACTGAGCGAATAAAGCATGATGTAAAAGTTTCAGACACTGTGACTTGTCACCAGGGTCCTGGGTACCGCAATGCCTCAATGCTAAATTTGTTTCGATAAACAAAAACAACCGTGACGAGAAATGTGGCGCAGGCCCTGGAAGTCATGTTTTCTTCTTTCATCGCGGCCTTCTACCACAAGTATCAGGGCCGAGTGTGGACCTCGGTTTAAGACCCCTGTCATTGTGATTCCGACGAGACTCAAGCCAGATTCAGAGAGAAAAAACTGAAACCTGTCGGACTCGCAGTGAAAATCGTGCTGCGGCTTCTGCATAACCGCGGATGATTTTCATCGCGTAACTTTACAACCTCATGGTCTGATTATTTCACTATGGGGACTATTAGCAGTACTTGTAAGATACGAATTTGATAAGATAAGGTGATTTGATGATTGTACCTGAACGTTCAAGGCTCATCCCCATCATTGTCCCGGAGAGAATAAATATTGACCCTCAAGAAAACTGAGTTGTAAATTATTTAACTCTTTCCAGCCCACTCGCAAATCTGATGACAGAATACTTTGAAGCATTTGAAAATATTGAATTCGCAAGCGATCGTGACAATGTGTTTGTGTTAAGATACAATAATTCATAGTGATATAGTTATTAATAGCAGTCAAGGAAGGATTATAGAGGAAAGATACTTGAAACCCGGAAAAGACGATTTAATAAAAGACGAGGAGCCAGAAAACCCAAGAATGATGAAGCAAAAAACCCCAAAATTGAATGAAAGAGTAAAATGATTGTAGTAAGGAAAGTGATTGATAGATATATTAAACTGATGCAATAGTGATTGTTCGGAATTGGTTGTCGAATCTTGAAGGGGTGTCGGCAACTAAGTTTTGTGCCAGATGTGCTGATAAGCCTTAAGCAAAGGTCCACTAATTAAAATAGATCGTTCAAGATTAGTATTTCGCGTAAAGGGAGTATGGTGGAGCTAGACCTATCAGCTTACTCGGATTCCATGTAGCCTTCCAGTGTTGAGTGGGCTCAATCTTCGGAAAGCGGCCGGCGAGAGATCCAAATCATTGGTACTGCAGCCTTCACAGCGGTCAACAACGCTTACAACTATGGAATTAGGACCATAGGATGCCCGGATGCTTTTTCCGCAGAGACTGATGGAAGAAATTTCTCGAGCGTTAGAGCATGCGGACTGTGTACACAAAAGATTGGAAATATCTGCTCACGAATTGCCATCCTGATTTCCTCCTTCATAGCTGTCATACAGAGAGTGTGAAACCGCTACAATGAGATCCTGGTTACCGCTCTGTTGCCCACATGAGCCTAATCCAGGAGAGTAGTCTGAGAGATACACACACACACACACACTAATGAGCACATTATCATTACCGCTAGAATTCATCAAATAGACTTACATGTGGCATCGCCTCGATGGGTGTCCTCCTCTCTGAGTTTTCCTTTTGCTGGACCATAGGCAGGGCCCGGGGCATTGTCGCCCAATCCACTAGAAGCCGGTTGACTAGAGGGTAATGTGTGGATTGGGTTAATGACTAGTTGCGCCATGAACAATGCCATCATTAAGAATCGGTTTTGGAATAACATTTTCGTAGAATATTTGGTTCGTGAGTGCACGTGGTGTAGAAAGATCACGTGAAGATTAAGCGAGGAGTCGGAAAGATGAGGTGTGGGAGGAGTATGCTCAAAGATTGTGATGATCAACGGCCTGGCCGAATTGATTTAGAGGAGTGTAAAGAATGGAAATGTGGAGAGAAGTGACCTGGCCGGAAGAAAGCAGCGATTGATGGCTCGCTATAAATAGTGAAAAGGGGAAGCTACGAGCACCAACTCCAACAGTACCTTTCCGAGGGTTTGTGCCAGCCTTCTCTCATGTTTGGCGGGAAAACAAGGAGAAAATGGCCAGTCCCTTTCGAAATCGCCCCAGCAAACCCACCAACCCGGTGTTACCAGCCTTCGCTGGGCTGCTCGAGTGGGCTGTTGAGGAGACACTGTCCTCGCGAGCGAGCTTAACAGCCACTCGTGGTGAGCGGGTCTGGGCGGCAGCCCAGTCTCACCAGAGGGCTTAGAGCATCTCCAACGGTCCGGGGGGCAGTTGGCCTGTGTTCCCCGGCCCGCAGACACATTTCACAGCAGTCGCGGCTCAGCTCCGATTATAGACTGGCAGTTCAACCCGCAATCCGACTGAAAGCTCACTCCCAGTGCCACCCACCACCCTCTGCAAGCCTGATTCCGGTCATCGGGATGCACAAATATCGATGACTGTAACATTCTGGTCACGTTCTGGTCGTCGGGACGCATGTATCTCGATGACCGGAGCAAACCCGGTCATCAAGTGGAGGAAACACTGCTCTTGATGACCAGAACGGACCCGGTCATCGAGGGGAGTGTTTACTCCTCTCGATGACCGGAACGGACCCAGTCATCGAGGAGAGTGTTTACTCCTCTCGATGACCGGAACGGACCCAGTCATCGAAGGGAGTGTTCACTCCTCTCCGGAGAGAACCGGTCTTCGAGGGGAGTGTTTACTCCTCTCCGGAGAGAACCGGTCACCGAGGGGAGTAAACACCCCCCTCGATCATCATAGAGAACCGGTCAATGAGGGGAGTGTTTACTTGTTTACTCCTCTCAATGATTAGAGAGAACCGGTCATCCAGGGGAGTGTTTACTCCTCTCGATGACCGGAAAAGACACCGTTATCAAGACGAGGCTCGTTGATTCAATTGCTGAAGTTTTTTTTTCTTCCTTGGTGAGCTGCAAGTGTTTATACTGTGTCGTCCGTCTTTGCGAGGTATGAAGACGAGCGGATGCAGGTGTGTGTGGTCAATTGCGGCCGGGAGGCGACCCCCAGAAGTCAGCAGGTGATCGCGGGTTGGACTGCCCCCGGCGATGTTCCCAGGGTCGTTCCGCGGGTCCGTTAGCGCGCAAAACAGGAACCTGGGCGGCCAAAGTTCGCCCCCGAACAGGACCCTGGAAACCCCCTATAGAGGTGGGTAACCAAAAATCCAAGATTTGGCCAAAATTCATACATTTTCACAAGGCATTCATACCAGTTTTGTGCGTAGCCTCAGGGCTCTGCCCAAAAATCCATACAAATTTGGTGCGTACCCTTTTTTTGGCCCAGAAACCCCACAGCGGGCCTTTTTGCGCAGCCAGCTTGCCGCTCTTTTCACTGCATAGCATCAACAAAGGGTAGTTATGTTATGTTGCGTTATCCGCACAATTTTGGTAACGTAACTACCCCTGTTATCCGGGGCCCCCTGTTACTTTACTAGTAACGGGGTCATTTCAGGCCCCGCGCGTAACGTAACGGGCCTCACAAATGTGAGGCCCGTGATTGCGTTATCCCCCGGATAACGCAATAATGGACTATTTAAGGCTTTTTAGCCTCATTTTTTGCCCGTTCTCAAGGGCTCCGCGTGCCTGGATAACGCAACAAGCATAAAAAAAACCGGCTCAACGTGTTGCAATAACGTAACTGCACTGCCGTTACGCGTAACGCGTAGATAACAGCAAAAATTTTGTTACATTGCCGTTATCTACGCGTTACGCGTAGCGTAACTACCCTTCGTTGATAGCATCTTATAGGCAGCTGTAGCATTTTAATTCAAAAAAAAAATGAAAAACAAGTGGATTAAAAACCACAAAAGATCAATTGGGAGCTCGTCCGCATTCCAAGAGGGGTGACCACAAGCTTTCTTTAAGTACTCAAGCACAACTTCAATGCCAAACTTTCCACACCTGAGATTTTATTTGCAGTTTTCAACACCAAAGATCACATCCATGCTTTTATTCACAACATACCACATTCCCTCATCTTCTTCATCTTCAGGGATTATTGGAGGAGAGCTAAACTGCCAAAAGATTAAGTCATTTTGTGTTCTGCGAGGTATCTGTGAATCTGATAGAGAGATTGAGAAGAATTTTTCAAACAGATCTGGAACAATAGTATTGACCAACATTTTTACAAAGATGAATTAAACTTAGATGAGCTCTGATTTGCTCTGATGAGCCCTGACATGTTTCTACCTTTTTGAGAATTAGCTTGAATTTCTGTGTATTCAAGTAGAGCCTAGATTAAACAGGATTAAGCTGGCTACTAGTTGTGGGCTCTCAAACCCCCTAGAACCCCTCCTCCTGCTGGTGGGCAGTTGAAAAAAACAAATTGTTGGCTGGCCTTGGCTTGCTGCCAAGGGGGGGGGGGGTTACCGGGGTGCTTTTCTGCTCAACCATGAACTTTCATACAATCTTTGTTACCAACCCCCCAACCCCATGAGAAACAAAGTACATTTTCCGTGCGTACCCTCATGCCAAAGAAAGGTCATTCATACATATTTGGTGAGTACCCTTTTTGGTTTTGGCCAAAAAATTCATACATTTTGGTTACCCACCTCTATAGGGGGTTTCCAGGGTCCTCCCCGAACGCCCAGTCGCGGCTCCGTTAGAGATGCTCTTACGAACAAAAGCACAAAGCTCGCGTGAGCCGGACGTGATATTGTACACACCATTACTTCTCCCCTGGTTTCTATTCCACTCATCAGAATTTTTTCTCTTCTGGTTTTTCTGACAGATCACCATCTGCTTGATTTTTCAGTATTTTTTCTATTTCTGTAATTTCTGTACTCTCCCCGCTTCATGTTTCAAACTTGACAACAAGAAGTAGTATAACTGCGCACAGTCCTTGCCCTATGGAGCGCAAGCCAAATCAAAGTTCAAAATCTTGAACTTGGACAATTTTGTTTCACTGGATACAATCAACATTTTGTGATAGAAAAAATACGGAAAAATTAAGAACATGTAGAAGTATGAGGTATCAAAACCTAGAAAGATTATGTTGAGTGTTGAGAGTGGGGTGATGCAAACAAGGCTGCTCCCAGCCAAACCTTGGAATCGGCTCACGCGAGAAAAGTGTTTTAGTGTGCAAGGCCCTCCCTCCGGTCGGGGTCACTTTGCAACCAGCCAAATGCTGCACGCCCGCACGGAGGCTGGGACTTGTGTTAAGGTCGCCTCGCGAGCCATCAGCACAAATGACCAGTCCCATTATATTCCATTGATTCAAGCCCACTCTTGATTTATACCAAGGCTTCTCGACCCAGCGAGCGGCTCATGGACAAGCCCACCATTCTCGTTCTGTCGAAGCATCCTCGGCTCAGTAAACAGGCCATAGACCAGTGGTTTATGGCATGAATGTGGGTGGCTGCGAAGTCCCCTGGAGTGGAGATAAAAAACATGTTACTAGTTGGAGCACATTGTCAAATAACAAAACAATTTGGGGTGATAGGGGTTGTGACTAGACAATGGACGAAACCGAGTAGAGCCTCCCGTGCAAGCCCCTCAGAACGGCGTCTCCGGATGGTCTTTCACACGGAGACGGATTAAAACTGCAAGGCCCTCTGGAGTCGAATCAAAGAGCAGTACAGCGACCCACAAAAGGACGCGCTTGATGGCCCGCCTGTGTGCGAAGCACAAGTCGCTGCCGGGGGGGCAAGTGTGACCACCCGTTTCCTGTGAGAGACCCTGCCGGGGCCCTCCTCCTGAGAGGCACCGTGTAGCCCGCATCGATGGGGTTTGATTTTAAACTGGCCCTATGTATACATACCGATTAGACTCATGGATCATAAAGACTTCTGCTCTCGACGGCCATCTTATTCATCCTTTTTGCGTTGTTGATTGATCTTGGGGCGGGTCAGGAAACCGGCTGGGCGGTTTGGATGTATGTGAGTTCCGAGAAGATTTCAGCTTGGAAGGTTTGCATGTATTATTTTTCTGAAGTGTTTCTATCCTACCCGATGGAAATCACTACGCACTGGCTTCACGATGACAAGAGGTGGCACTCAGCCTCAGGTGGTATGAAATTTCACCAGCTCAGACTATATAATTTACGATGAGCTAAACAGGTTAAGCACCCTTCTCCTTTGTCTCGGTTTCTGAAATCAAGTGAGTCACGCAGTACTCAGAATGACGAATAAACAATGTATGTACGCACTGGAATCTTTTCATGATTTTTTGTCTTTCATTTTCTCTGATGTGGGCCGCACTAACAAAACTGTAAGCCATTCTCCCTGGTTGGATTCATGGCCCATTTCTCCATGCGGATGCCAGCCCAGTTTTTTCACCAAAGCTTCATCTTTTTTGAAGATCATATCTTGAGTCCTCTTACAGCCCCTCTGGTAGTAAGATTATGCTACGTCTCTCAATTGGAAAATACTTTGGAGGGAATTGATTTGGCTCTGCCAAGTCCCATCAGTCTTCCTGACAATCAGATATGCCAGCAATCCCAAATGATTTGATCCAGGCAAATTTGGTATGTGATCGTGGACCTGGTGATAAGTGAAAACACTTTCCCATTTGATTCTTTTTTGCAGATTTTAATTTTTGAAGGGATTTAAGTTTTGTGTATTTTTAGCCGCTTGTTCAGTCCTCTCCTTTCTTGAAGGCCTTCTTCTCTTTGTTCTGATTTCCGGCCAGTCTGTGGCTGTAGCTTTTTTCAGACGATGGATTTTTATAGATCTGATCCTGGTGATTGGTTGATGATTTTGGGTGAGGGTTGCGGCGCAGCGATCGGCCGATTGAGCTTCTCCCACCAGCTCGAGCACAGTTCCTCTCCGCACGGTTCGATCATCAAAAGTCTTTCAAAGTCGTCTGAGAGCAGCTGGCGCCTGTACACCAGAGAGAGGCTTGAGTTTGTAATTAGCTTTTAAGTTAGTTTGGCAGTCGTTTGGCTAAGCTAAGCACCTCCTTCTTCCCCTCCTCCACCCCTCCCCCCATCTCCGCTCCCCCTCTGCCACCAGCCAGCAGTAACAGTACCACCGTCATCGCCCCCCATTAAATTCCAAACACTCCTCGTCAGTCCCCCTTTCCCTCAATCCTCTGTCCTCACCCCCGTCTTCCATCTCCAAGCCCTGTCCTACACTTCGCTGCCCTCCCTTCCCCCGCCATCTTCTCGATCGCGATCGTTTCTGTTTCACTCCGCACTGCTGCTGTCCCAAACCCTCTTGCACCTGCTTCAGCATATCTTGCTGACTGAGCTGACCACCCCCACCCGGCCCGCTTTCTTCACCCCCCCCCCCTCTGGCTTGACTCTCATTTTGCTGACCTGGGCCTCTTCGACTTGCGTTTGTTTGTTGCCATAGGTCTTTCAGAAACTATAAAACCTCCTCGAGCTTAACCGGCTAATATTCGATCATGAGAGAAATCGTGTAAGTGACTTATTCTTCTTTTCGTATGGCTGGCTGTGATTGATTCTTCGTGTGCGCTTTGCTTCATTTGCAGTCACCTCCAAACCGGTCAGGTGAGTATCTTGATCCTTCGCGATTGCCCAGTTTCACTACATCACATCCTCCAATGAACCGCCTCTGATTTTGTCTTGCCCATTTACCGGGGTCTCTCTGGCGGAACTAGTGCGGAAACCAAATCGGTAAGCACTGCTCCCCTCACTAATCCTTGGCTCACTGCTTACCCGGAATCACCCAATCTGACATAGCATTCGTCTTCTTCAGGTGCCAAATTCTGGGAGGTGGTCTCCGACGAACACGGTATCGCTACTGATGGGCAGTACGTCGATCTTTCTTGAGCTTAGCTCCCCACCATATATGATCGAGACCGCTGATCAGAACCACTCGATCCATCATCCAGATACAAGGGTACCACCGATCTCCAGCTCGAGAGGATCAGCGTCTATTACGTGAGTCATCTTGTCCTTCACATGTCCTATCTGCCTCCTTGACTAATTGCCTCCACATATCAACCTCCTATCGACTTGCAGAATGAAGTCGCTACTAACAAATACGTGCCCCGAGCGGTACTGATAGATTTGGAGCCCGGAACCATGGACTCGGTCCGATCTGGCGCGTTTGGCTCCCTGTTCCGCCCCGACAACTTTGTGTTTGGACAGTCCGGTGCCGGTAACAACTGGGCCAAGGGACATTACACTGAGGGTGCCGAATTAGTTGACTCGGTCCTAGACGTCGTCCGCAAGGAAGCCGAGGGATGCGACTGCCTCCAAGGTTTTCAGATCACCCACTCCCTTGGTGGTGGAACCGGTGCTGGAATGGGAACCTTGCTGATCTCCAAAATCCGAGAAGAATTCCCCGACCGTATGATGGCCACCTTCTCCGTCGTCCCCTCGCCCAAGGTCTCTGATACCGTCGTTGAGCCCTACAACGCGACCTTGTCGGTCCACCAACTGGTCGAAAACTCTGACGAGACCTTTTGTATCGACAACGAGGCCCTCTACGACATCTGTTTCCGCACCCTGAAGTTGGCCACACCCACCTACGGTGACCTCAACCACTTGGTCTCGATCGTCATGAGTGGTATCACCACCTGTCTCCGATTCCCCGGTCAGCTGAACTCCGACTTGCGTAAACTGGCCGTCAACATGGTCCCCTTCCCCCGATTGCATTTCTTCATGGTCGGATTTGCTCCACTTACCGCCCGTGGGAGCCAGCAGTACCGTGCGATCACCGTGCCTGAGTTGACCTCGCAAATGTTCGATGCCAAGAACATGATGGCTGCCTCAGACCCGAGACACGGCCGATACTTGACCGTCGCCGCCTACTTCCGTGGTAAGGTTTCGATGAAAGAAGTCGAAGAAAACATGTTGTCAGTCCAAAGCAAGAACTCGAACTACTTTGTTGAGTGGAGTAAGTCACATTTTGCGCAGATGACTATCCCTTTACGCCTCTCGGTGTACTCTACTGATCGCGGTCCTCTCTTTATCTCATGGCAGTTCCAAACAACGTCCAAACCGCTCATTGTGACATCGCACCTCGTGCACACAAGATGTCTGTGACATTTATCGGTAACTCGACTGCCATCCAAGATTTGTTCAAGCGGGTGGCCGATCAATTCACGGCCATGTTCAGACGTAAAGCTTTCCTGCATTGGTACACTGGAGAAGGGTACGTCTAGGTATTCCTCAGATGTTTTGTATGTCAACGAGTTGGCTCATCTCTCTCTCTTGGCGCTTGTTCTCTCATTAGAATGGACGAGATGGAATTCACGGAAGCAGAATCCAACATGCAGGATCTGGTTGCTGAGTACCAGCAGTACCAAGAGGCTCATATGGATGATGATGAGGAAGTTGAGGAGGCTTATGAAGATGAAGTGAGTGGTGTTTTGCTAAGTCATCGAAAAAGTTCGCTAGTGATTCTGATGTGTCGGAATCGCTTGAATAGGCCCCACCCGAAGAGTGAAGTGGAGTGTCCACCCGAAGGATATTGTAAGAAAACATTAATAACAGTCTCCCCGTAATTCGACTTGAATCAACTGTTTTTCTTTGAAGATAGACCTAAGGAAAAAGAGCAAACCGAGTTGAATTTTCCAGTGATCGTTTCTTTTGAAGTTCTATGTGATTTCTTTGTTCTTGAAGCATAGATTACAATAAATTGAAACGGAAGGTTATAGCCACCAGGCATATGGCATACCAACGAACGCGAGAGAGAGAAAAAACTATATATATATATATATGAACCCACAGCCCAATCACGTTTTGTCTTACTGTTATTACTGCTTTATTTGTTTTTGGTTTTTGTTTTTTCTGCTCTTTTTCGTTTGTCCCTCTCTCTCTCTCCCTCTCTCGTTTGCGTTGGTGGGAATGAGTGCTTAATTCTATCGCCCCATTTCCATTCCCCTTTCCCCCCTCAGACTCAATCCACCCCTGCCAACCAAGACGACATCTCGCGTATTCGAGCGTCCCCCACTTCGCCTAGACTTTTCCATGCAAATAGACACCCTTCCCCCTTATATATAAGATTGTGCGGCGTCATGGTCCACCATTGTAGGTGCTCAGCAGACACGTGTTGCCGCTTTGGATCTGAGGAGAACAGAGGGTGTGCTCCATATGTAAGCCATCAATACATGTTGTAGAGGTTTTTTTTTTGCAAGGTTATGCAGCCTCTCTGGAAGTGTTGTGCGGGCAACATTCTTGTAGAGAGGCACTGGGTTGGCTGGCAATATCAGAAAAGCATCACACCCAGGTAGCACATCTTTTGTGCTATTGTGATTCTGCTGAAGCTTGAACAACTCAAGATTTTCAGTGGGCCAAAGTTATGGCCTTTGAGCCACAGCACCGGTAAAATTTTGGTTTTCTGACCAACACAGCTGCAAACTTGGCATTGTCAGCCCCCTACTGTTCCCCAGCAGGAAGGGTGAAAACCTGAACTCAAATGTCACTGGTCAGGATTCCATGATTTTGAGTTCACAGCTCAAAAATCTGTCCAAGCATTCCTGGAATCACAATATGTAGCTTTTTCATAGATTGTAAACTCAATTTTCTAGTGACAAAGGAAAACTGTCTCAAACTGCTCATCTTTTCAATACAATGCCCCATTGTAATTCATGGCAACATACCAATTGTTTAATTAAGCGCGGTTGGAAAAGAGGCACATGAAATTCCACTTGAACGGAGGTCCAGGGGACCCGTGTACAGCGCTCTCTGTGGGAGAGGCTTATGAGTTGTCTCTCAATTCAAGCAGGAGCACAAAGTATCTGCTACACAAAAATGCAAAAATGATAAGAAAAACTTGATTTGGCAAAATTGTAGATTCTGTCCTTGTGAGGAATCTGAGCCACTCACTCATCTTCTCGCCAGAAAACTGATTCCTGGAGACTGAGTCACAAACTGGTAAACCTTTGTTTGCAAAACTTTCACCTTGTTCAATTTTTGAAAAGATGATGGGAGGTCAATGGGTAGTGATGGAGAAGATCAAAGTATGCAAAATCATAGGGACTGTGATATAGCATATGGTACACTTGGGGTAGAACTTTAGAGAGGCTGGGTGACGAGCTATAGAAATTCATGCCAATATTGCATTCCTCTCTCTTTCCTGATTCATAATGGGATATTTGCCATTAGCATTGATGGGACTGTGCATGCTTTTCTACTCAAACAAAGCTTGGATGGCAATTCAAGGCACTTTACTATATACTTCCCTGGCCCTCAGGACAAGCTACATTCTGCACCTTCAATCTGAACCCACAATTAGTTACAACCTGGCCCAATTGGGCAAGAAATAATGCAGGATCCGCCAAGGAAACTTTGACCAAATTCAACAAAGTGCATTGGGTCCTAGGAGGTATGTAAGATAGTATTGCTATCATGTCCAAATTATTGACTTGAACTTGCAAACAGAGCCTTGCCTGACATGATGCTTTGGAAACTCTGTCTGGATACAGCTAGACTTGGTGATTGGCGCGTTCTGATATCTCAAGAGTATTGGCGCGCCAAGGAAGATTCAGAATATATTGAGGTGCCCATCAATTTGTCCTATCAAGCAGACTTCTGTTTGGAGAAAGCCAGTTCAAGGGAAGATTTGATAGCCTGGTTACTCTTGAGCACTATACCTCTCTTAGAACACCAACTTTTGAGGCTCCAACTATTGCTCGATCCCCCCGGCAGCTCCAGATGCTACAGCTTGAGCCGAAGAGAATGAATTGTTTAGCTTGGTTTTTGGCAGGGGGTAGGAAAGAGACGCGAATAAACTTTGGAGTTCTTGGTCATCGACATGGACACAACCTCTGAGGACCGAGATTTGGTTCGCACGCGGGATGAAGCTAGCACGGTTGAAGTAGAGCGACTCGTTTATGGAGGCAGCTCTGGAAGGTGTTCCCTGGAGCTGGTTGGCGGGAATGGGCTTGTTGAGGGCAACTGGGTGCTTGAAAATGTGGATGACCGCGCGCATTCCAGAGGACAATGTCGGCGGCACCACAAGCGGCGTTAGTAGCACTCGACGGCAATACCGAAGCTAGCACAGGCAAGGGCAGGAGCGTTGTTGGCATCTTCACCAGCTGATAGAACAAAAAAGGGTGGTTAGCAGCTGCAAGCGGGTCTGGATGTGTAGTCAAAGGACAACAGTTAACATCTTGACTTTAACACCGAAGGCCTGAGCATCGTCTACAGTTTGCTTGGTGTCATCAAGGGAGGGTCAAAGATGGACAGCAAATCAATGAGCTCAAATCTGCTTCCGGAACCTTCATCTTTGGCATTCGGTACATTGTAAGCAAATGCCAAGGCAGGGAGACCACGACGGGCGAACTCCTCAAAATTGTTTTCCAGACGGGTCTCAAGGGCTCCAGTGTTGTTGGACCACAAACCAGGAGTTTCTGGAAGCCAGACAACAGAAAGGGTTCAAGGAGGGATTGGGCTTGGTTTCTTTGAGGACCAAGAGAGTGTGCTCGAGTTGATTTTGCCGCGGTAGGGGCACAGGTAACACCTAGACAACAGTTGACCTGACACTGTTGTGTTGGTGACTGTTTGAATAAGCTTGAGGTGTGGGTGTGGCATAAAGCAGCTGAGGGCAAGTGTTGTCTATAAAAGGGGGGGGTTTGTATCTTGTTCCTCAGCCAATTCCAGCCGCTGTAATTCCAGCGGGTGGTTTGGTTCAAGCCCCTCCGCTGTTGCACTTGCACAGTCTGAGGGGACAATACTCGTTGGCCCCCCTTTTGAATAATGCCTTCAATGTGGCGCGCTGGGGGCCATCCTTTCACTGTTTTTTGACCCTGCTAGACAGGGATGGACAGTGGGCCACGGTGCATCAGCTTGCTGATGTTGGGTGGTGGGGTGCTAGTTAATTTTCTGTTTTCCATTGGTTTTTGTACTTGTAGAGGGGAAACCCTTGCATTTTTTTTTCTTTTGGCATTTGTAGAGGGGTAACCCTTGATTTTTTTTTTTGTGATTTTGGTAGAGTTGTAGGGGAAACCCTTGAAGTTTTGTTCCACAATTCACAGGCTTTAATATACTTAGATAAAAATTTTGGAATTTTTGGGCAATGGGAACCTTGTTTTTAAGGCCCCCACATCCTACCTTGGTTCTAGTTTTTCATGATTTTTTTAACACGGAAGAATGCTTCAAAAACTCCCAAAAAATTCAGAGAGGCCAATTAAAAGGCTTTCTATTGATTGGTCAAAAACCATCTTGAAAAATTTGTGTATTTCACCCGCAGTGTGCAAAGTGTTTGGGACTGCGCGCACTGCAGTGTGCGAAGAGTTTTTTGCAGTGCGCAAAGTAAGTCCGTATAAATAAATAAAAAACAATGTGATATCCCATATCATCCAATACTGGGATCATATTGGATTGTTTCACTGTTGCTACAAAGCTGTCCAAACATCTGTAGAAGCATTGAAATTATTTTGAAAAATGTATGCTGTGGTGGAGTAGATTTCCACCATAAGAAATCATCATACTAAGAACTCTTGCATCACCTGCTCCAGAGTTTTGACACAACTTAATATGATTGGTGTGAATTAACCAAGAAAATCTATATTATGACATCAACAATACATACCAACAGCTTTGTCCAACACACTTGATTAGTAGATCTTCGAAGTAGTATTTCAATAACCAACCAATTTCGCGCCGGTTTTTGTTTGTTTGACACCAATAAGGTTATAATGCAACACAGTGTAGGGATAGAAAATTACTCGTCAAGACGCTTTCTGGGCGATGCGGGAGTCTATTCATGCGGACAGTACTAAAATTCAAACTCCGGCTGCTGCGAGCAGGCCGGAAAGGTCGCAAGCGGTGGCTCTGTTCTTTTCAATTTCAAAGCACTCCACGTCGTATGCAGTTTTCAAGTCGTGCAAACTCCTCAACTTGTCCACCGTATCTTTGAAAGCTAGTAAATTAGCAATAAGGTCTTGTTAGCCAAGCAATCACATTCTGCGGGCCCACATCTACTCACGAGTCTTCATCAGGCTCTGCCACCTTGACTAATCCATCTTCCATATCCTTTGAGTCAGTCAGGATGGAAACAATCGGCGTTGTAGAATCGCTGGATAGGTCCGGTGACGCAGGGTCTTGATTCCAAATGGGAGGCGCAGCATTCGCGCTCGAAGGTCCCCCGCTTGCCCGCTGATCCGGTAGTGACGATGGCGTAGATACATCGGATTTCTCAAGTCTTGCAATAGGCGTCTGGATAAGTGACGTGGATGTGTTTCGGGTATCGGAACTCCTCAAACGCTTTGAGCGCTGTATATTCCGCTCCCCAAGGAAATCATCGTAGGACTGATTGGCGTTAAACTGGCGACTATATGTCCAAGCAGCCTTGTAGCATGATCCAAGGGCAGCAGGCGTGATAGCTAGCTGGTTTCCTAAGAAAACCGTCGAGTAAGTGATGGGAGAAAGAGCAACGGACTGATAGACCGGAACACCCATTATTGATGATAGCAAATCAATCATCACGCGACTTCCTGATGCTTTCCCCATGACAATGATACGTTTTGGTAGAACTGAATGGTCATATGGATTGAAGCCAAGTAAGCTGTAGGTAGTTGCTAAAGTTTCATCTATACTTCCTAGATTCCTGAGCCTTTGACTGATACGAGAAAGTTGGAGGCGCATTGTGAGAACTATAGAGAGATTTTATTGGTGAATACATGGAGAACGGTCACAAATTGACAAATCCAATAGGGGGTTACTCACACTGAGATTCTAGTAAAGAGCGTGGGTTGACTCGCTGATCCTTGAATTCCTTGATACGCTGGCCTGCTTCAAATCTTGAAATACCCTGCCAGCTCCCCAACTCTCCATGTGGCCAGAAAAAGGTGTAGAGCTTGTCATCAAGACTATAGGCTCCCCGTTAGCAATGAAAATGAAAATGTTCACACGCAATCACATGTGCGCACCCTATCGTTCCACCTTCCGCAATCAAAGTTACGAGTGTGTCAAAGGTATGCCAAGACCCATTACAATATGTATCTCGAAGAAAATGTCGCGCCAAATCAGCATCTTTATATCTGAAAAACCGTGCAATCATTCATTCAGCATGGAGGTTCATGGTGTGAGTGTAAAAGAAAATTGACGAACTCGAGTAGCGCCATGAAGGGCATGTGACTGGCAAAATTCGACGAAGACTTCACTGGGTTGGGAAGGATTTGACGAGTTGAATCGGGTAGATAATGTGGCAGCGGCATAAGAACGGAGTCCGAATCACAGTCCCCCAAGCAAATCATCACATCTCGTGGCTTGAGGGGCTGACTCAGAAATGTAGCTTGATGGTGGCCCAGAAAGCCGACAATCTGACAGTCTACAGGTTAAGGTATTAGTTTTAAGTTGCATTTACAGCGTCTGAATCATAAACTTGCTACTAGCCCGCTGAAAATCCATACCGGCGAACAAAATAGCTCGCAATGGGTCCTAGCTGAGAGGAATTGATATCCGGTCAGAAAGCTTCTCCAACTGCCTTGGTCAAAGAGGATATCACGACTGACCGAGACTGAGTTATCAAGGTAAGGTTTTCCTAATTTTTGACTCAGTTTGGTAGCTTCGTTTGACGTACCGGACTGTGAAGAATCGTTGCCCATGATAAAATTAAGCACTAGCGGATCCCATTTCTTGTCGTTCATGCTCCATAAGCTGGGCCGCACATATGGATAAATTAGCTTCACTTCTTATCGATAAGGGGGGAATTTTTGTCTTGCAAATCAAGTACCTCATGCTTGCAGCATCACTTTCACTCAACGGTGCAATACTGGCTCGCAATAAAGAGAAAGATCACGTGAAAATACGTCAGCGATCAAAAATGATACGGAATCTGGGCACGAGGCAAATCTTCCCGAGATTGTGAAAAAATGACTCAGACTTACCTGCCTAGCAACAAAGAAGACAAGAAAGATGATGCCGAAGATATACGGTCAGTGGCTTCCAATATATTTGGACGTGTTTGTTGAACTTTCATGATCTGGACACCTGTGAGTAGGAATGTTAAACGTCCGCAGTAGCTTTAGACGAAATCTCCGTGAAATTGCAGATGTGGAATGAGAAATCGCGTAATGACCTGTAAAGCGGCAAAATGCCCGAACACCGGACCTGCGTGCCGTCTCTTCTGAGCCACCAATCAGCCACTCAAGAGATTGTGCCTGCGCGTCCGTGGACGTATCGTAGAAATTGGGAGGGTTGGGTAGGGTCCATGTCTGCTCTGGCGGTAATTGTTCATGTAGGGGCTTGTTAGGGGCTAGCCTGGAGAGAAGTGCCGATGCTGCCTTTGACCACCATACTGAACTATGTTGCTGTGGTGCGAGAGGACAATGTTTAACATTGATAAATACTTCAAAAAAAAGAAATCACAAAATAATTGTCCAAATGTTGTTTGATTGACTCACCGGGGCCGATCCAGAAATGCACTTCACGCGTTTGAGTTCAACCTGAGATGATACTTTTTGCAGCAAGATATCCAGTGCTTTGACATGTAAGTGGGTGGGAGAGGTCGATACTTCGCCGTCCGTGTGGCAGCCATTCTGAGTTCTGTTGCATTTACAACAAACCCGGAATCAAAATAAATGAACAAATTGATGTGTTATGAACAGGGCACCAATGGGCTAGATAAAGAAAGCAGAGATCGCAATGTATAGCTTGAGACTCACCTATACTCCGGAAGGTCAGTATCAAATTTGACACATTCACCGAATATAACATTCAGAGATTCATCTACGATTATCAATCCCATTTTTTCGGTAGATAAGTCAAGAGAAAGAAAATAGGGTTTCTGATGAGCTGAGCCAAGATCACGAGGTCCTGAAGGCGCGACATTCTGAGGTTTATCGGTGCCTAGAACCATTGAATGAGGTACCATAACCGAATGCTAGATTGCTTGGTGATGGCCTCTATGGCCCACACAGATCCTCTTTCGTCCCTTTAGTAAATCGGAAAATCTAGTAATATTTGGTTCGTGCTGTCGGAGCCCTTCGCGAAACGTTCCGGGGGAGCAATGTTATCTTTTCAGAACACAGTACTGGAAATGCCAACGTAGCCCAGAACACGAATGCTCTATTTTTGATAGAAGTCCCTATCGGAGAAGTCAAGGGCTTTCAGGTTGATCTTGGACGCTGCCCCAATACCAGAGTGCAACGTCGAGAACAGCTTTGCACGACCTGAGCTGCGACTAATCCTTAAAGAATCCCGAACAGGCTTACTTCCGCGAAGCTATTTTTGAAATTACCAGAAACTACGGATGAACTGACAAAACAAAGTTAATACAAAATCAAAATTCGGAGGTGTGGGGTTGATTGACAACCCCGGGTTTCAGAGGAAGATCAAACTGGCCCCAGGCGCTTGAAAAGTCTCTTCAACTGCTATGCCTAAGGGAATCAACTTACCAATATTGTGTGCTTCGTGTGAACTTTTGGATGATCGGGGATGGTGACCAGGCTCGAAATCGAAGATATGTTGATTTAGTGGTGATAGCAAATTCGGCGTAATTCCCGAGAGGAAGGGCGGCTACAAGCGAGAGCAGCCTTGATTGGGTTCAAACTTTATTCGTCACGGAGTAGAGACACAAACGATACTTCTTTGGAAGCGGTGACCGCCACGTTTCTTGGAATGAGGGAGATGGGGCAGGATGGGGCGCTTGAGACGTGTTACGATGTGGTGGCGGAAAGATCAATTTAGCGCCAGTAAGCCTCCGTTACAGCAGTATATGTATGCACCGCAAAGTGAAAGACCATGGTTTCTGGAATAGTGAAGTCTGATGAAGAAAGCGACCAGTCAGACAGACCGCCCGCCTCGAGGCCCATCCCGACCCTCTGCGTGCTGGGGGACCCATTCAGCCGTCGGGCGGTCATTGTTGCGTGACCATAGAACGTGAGATACGAACCTGACGGCCTCATGAATTTGTAATTATTGAACCTCATTCACGCTGAACTGACACCTGAGCCTACCTGAGCATAAGTCATAATCCGACCTCGAAGCCCACGCGCAGCCCGCGCGAGACACCTCTTGAGGGGTAGTTTGCGGGTGATTTTTCCTGATTTATCGAAACGCCGGAAACGCCGAATTTGGCCACGAGTGTTTTCCTCCCCCCAAGTTCGACTTGATCCACTTCACCCGCACCTCCCCTCAGAAGGAGGGACTTGGAAAGAACGGAGTTTTTTGGCGTGACAGGTACGCACAAACACACCTTTTTTGTTTGGCTGTATCTTTGCCAAAGATCATCCAAAATTATTCATAAAATATGTCTTGTGTAGCCAAGAAACTCAGTTCCACTCACATTTTTTTGTATTTTTTGAGCAACTAATTGTCAAAGAAAAAAACAAGGAAATGGGGGTTTCAGCCTTTTCCCACGCCGAGGCATGCTTTTTGCAGCCCCGCGCGGCCATGCAAACTGGCAAAATATTGGTCTTTGGATGCCAATTTTTTGGAGAAGGTGGTGAAGGTTGATCCCCAAAATGGATGAGGAGAAAGGCAAGACCAAGGCCTTTCTCATAATCTTTTCTGTGCCAGCATAACTGGTATAGATGAAAAGTTATCGCAGAATTAAGATTTTCTCTGCCAAATCTGAAAAACTTGTTGCACCAAAAAAACTCTGTTCTTTCCTGAGTCCTGTCAGCAGGCTCCTCTTCTGTGGTAACCCAACAAATGTAAACTGCGTGAACAGCTGTATAAAGTTGCCCTGTAGCACAGGAGGCTGGTAGAGCAAATACTACCAGGACCTCAACTGATGAAATATAAATCCAAGGTACCCCCCTTGGGTTCATATTTGTCAGCTGGGCTACTATATTAAAAATAGCCCAGCTGTCCTGTTATGTAAATTACTGCAGATTAAAATAAGCTGTGGCAAGGTAGCACCACATAAGAAAAAGATAAAAAACAAATCAACTATCAATTAAATGTAACATTACATATGAGCTGAGGCGCGGGAGCGCTGCACACAAGTAAATAGTTAAAAGTGCTCTTTTATCTCTGAGAAACTTTGAAAACAATGTACCTTTGATTTAGATGAGGGGCAGAGAGGGATGACATGTTGGCCCCTCAAATCCGGGCAGAGAGATGGAAAGAAACAGCTTCACCCAGATGCCTCAAGATCAGAGGATAGGTGAATACCACACAATATGAGATCAAAAGACTAGGTGAGACCAGGTGAATCAAAAATATATAACCTGCATGCTAAGGATGAGCACGTAGTGTAATAGCGTTCTAAGGTCCAGAGGCTGAGTTCATACCACACTCTCTGAACCCAAGAAGCTAAGAAAAAGGATCCTGCAATTATCAAATCACATTACTGGTTACCCCAGATCCGGCTGAGAGACCAGATATGTACATCACTACCTCAACAAGTCCAGCACCAGCCAAGGTAGTGGATAGAACTTATAATGAGAAGATTAGATGAAGCACCGCGTGCTTTCCATCTAAAAATCTCCTCTGATTGTGTACATAGGATGAGGATTGAGTAGTGGAGGCTACCTAGATCCCCTGACAAAAGGCTTCAAGAGCACCCAAGAGGAATTTCAAGGGATCTTGATTTATAACAATCTCCGGGCAGAGAGAGATGGTAAATACTTCTCTGCCCATGGCCAACAAACACTTCAGAAAAGCCAAACACTGTTTTGATCTTGTGCGCAGAACCAGGATAAGTAGATCTATAGCACAAGGTCCTTAGCTTAACCCGGCCAAGAGGCTGAGGTACTTGGGGACTGGCAAAGAGGTTTATCACAAACTCGTTGCCTCCTAAGGAACAGAAACCAATATAAAAGGTGGGCTTTTGAGAAAGTGAAGGCCCCCCAGAATTTTCAACATATTCTTTTCACTGCCAGCTCCAACCCCGTCAACCTCTGACCCAACGGTGGGCCGCTACGCTAAACTATCCGTAGCGTGCGCTATCTGCTAGTTTAGCGTTGCGTAGTTCCTGACACATTGCCGTTAGTTGTAGCGCCCGCTACGGGCCGCTACGCTACGCTAACGGGCGCTAACAGCGCTATCAGCTTTTTTAGCGGTTGAATAGCACTGCTAGCGCTGATAGCGGCGATAGAGGCCCTGTAGTTTCAAGGGGTGCCTGTTAGCGGTAGCGGGCAATCACTGCCCGCTAACGGAAAACCCTGTCATTTGTAGTTTAGATCCGCTACGCTGCGCTGAACTACGGACTAAATGTAGCGTAGCGGCCCACCGTTGTCTGACCTGATTGCTGTCAAAATAAAAGTGTGTCACCTGATAAGAAATGGCACTCCACCTCCTTTCAAGATAACTCCGGGTTTTTATGGTTATTGGCGCTGGTTCTTCGCAACGTTCAAACCTCTTCAGCGCTCCGCTATGAGCCTGATATGGTCTGTCTGGTCTACGTAAGAGTAAGCGGCTCTGCTTGCACACAGTAAACTCCGCAATTAAATAAGAATATTGGATGTTAAAAACTCTCCATGGTGTAGCAATACACAAAAGCTCTGCAAAGTATATCTCTAACTACAATAATAATGTAAGATAGGTAGTATCAACAGTGGGCCTTTACTTTACTTTACTATAACCAGGCCCTTCCAGTAGAGTATAGATGTTTTTATCATCTCTGGTACTTTAACCAGGGGAGATTTTGATGCACTCTCCAGAGAGTGCCATACTGTACGCTTTTTCCGTAACTGTGCTGGATGCCTTTGATGAAAGTAGTGTAAAAATTAATGAAAAATTCTGGAACTAATCCAAAAATGATCTGAAACAAATCCTGGATAATGATTCATGCATAAACAATCCAGAAGTCATGCAGAAGTCAACTGGAACGTGTTTGAAACCACTAAGACACAATGGTCACAATCAAATCATAATTCAATTTGAACTGTTTTTTAATTGAGATGAATTCTTGGGTTTCAATTCATATTATTTACGTGTGCATGAAGGTGGTCATTGTTTTAACTTTGCTTATGTAGCTGCCATGTGCGCGTGTGTAAGTTTGTTACAAATCTCAGGTTGGCCCCCCCGCAGATCAAAAACATGTACACTCCCATTAGAATGATGTGAAAGGCCCATCTGAATTGGCATGTTTCCCTAAAGAAGGCCAGTATCATCTAGAATTGAACCAAAAAAGGATGAAAGTAGGGTGAAAATATGAGTCAAGTCAAGCTTGGAGGTGTGTGGTCCCAGATTTCAGCTAGACATCCTGGCTTCTTAACATATATGAGCTTATGAGTTGGTTTTGTGTTTGTTTGTTTTCCAATTTCTCCATGCATATGCATGTGAGTTTTTTTCCACTTCGCAAATGTCACCTTTGTGTACGCGCGTACATCAGGGTGACAAATCAATGGAGGGGCCTTTCACAGCTCCATTGCAAGTAAAAACCGGTCAGCAAGCCATGAAACCCGCAAGTCACATTTAAGTTGTGTGAAACCCCTTTGACATAGTGAAATTGATCAACAGAAATTTGTCATAAATGAGTAATAATTGGGCATTTCTTAGCCATGATTTAATAACAGGTTGTAATTAATTTATCATTAGAAACCTGAATGGTTCTAAACAACATTGCACAAGTTCCTGTGACAATTTGGCATCACTTCTGACACACTTCCCATTGAATTGTGAAAAATTTATCAATCATTTCCTAATCCAAATCTGACTCACATCAGACCCAGAACAACATAAAATTAGACTCTGGCCCTCTCTGGAGAGTGTGTCAAAGTTTCCCCTGGTTTTTACTGGTTATAGTAAAGGAATATTTCCCAATGGGCTGATATAGTAGAGAGCCCTATGAAACATGTTTCAACCCTAGTTATTTCAATAACCAGGGGTAAAAGCGGGTTTAAATGTACTTTTACCCCTGCTTATTGAAATATGAAGGGGCAAAACCAGGTGCAAATGCCTTGTTGTGGTTATAAGGGGCCTTTTACAAGCTCCCATCAACAAAACAAAACAAGTTACTTTAACTGATACTGTACCTGTAAAAAAAAAATTAAAAAAATCAAATACGTGTTATAGTAAAGAAAAATTCTTTACTGATTGGAGTGCTATCTGTTATAGTATTGAGCCAAAAACATCTACTCTATATATTTATAACTTTACCAATAACTGTAAAGTAAAGGCCCATTGTTGGTAGTATCCCCCCTGATAGATAGAGAAGTGAGAGAAAAGCCCCCAAAAAGGTCCCCGTTCCTCCACTCCCTCCACCCGTATAACTCCGCTCCCAGCCAACATTGCCCATGTCCTTCCTTTCCCGCACTCGCCAAAACTCTGCATGCATTGCTTCCAAACCTAGTACCTCTCCAATGTCAAAATAAAGTGTGCCACCTGATGAGAAGTGGCGCTAGGCCTCCTTTCCTATATAACTCCGGGTTTGAATGGTTATTGGCTCTGGGTTTCCGCAATGTATAGACCTCTTCAGCACTCCGCTATGAGCCTGATATGATCCGTCTAGTCTGCATAAGATTCAGCTGTTCTGCTTGCACACAGCAAAACTCCTCAAGTAAGTAAGAATATTGGGGGGGGTAAAAACTCTCCATGATGCAGCAATACACCAAAGCTTTGCAAGTATATTAGTAATCACAATAATACCATAAGATGAGTAGTATATAAAATGATAGACAAAGAAGTGAGAGAAAAGCCCCCCAAAGGTCCCTGTTCCTCCACTCCCTCCACTTGCATAACTCCGCTCCCAGCCAATGTTGCCCGTGTCCTTCCTTTCCTGCACTTTCCAAACTCCGCATGCATCACTTCCCAGCCTAGCAAATCTCCAACACCTGTTCTGCCGCACCCTCTTACTAGCCTCCAACCCCAATCTCTACCTGGCGCATCCACCCCAACGTCATCTGCTTCCACTGCCCCAGTTCACCTGGTGCCAGTCCGCACTATTCAGTCCTTCCATGCGTCCCGCCAAAGTCCTACTCCAACTGTTCCAATAAGTCCACGTGCCCGCAGCGTGGCTTGAGCCCCAGTTCCCTTGTCCCTGTGACAAGTCCTTGGTCCTGCAGCTTCCCCATTTGCCAACTTTCCGGGTGATTTTCTTAGCTGTACATTCAAGGTTTTCCTCAACCTACATATAAGACGCATAAGCACGCATGCTTGTTGTCTGTTTGGATATGTAGACTGAGCATTTGCTCAGCCACCCCACTGCATTTCCGCTTGTGCTGTGGTGAGCAGACATTCTACGCCGCTAGCCTATATAAATCACCAAATCGCCCGCTGCTCTTTGCTGAAATCTGACTTGATTCCTGCCTTTGCCTCAGGATTCCCTCTTCCGAGTGAGTCAGCTATTTTCATTAATAATCTATTGGATCTATCTGAAATCTTCCTGGGAACTTTATAGCTCAAACACACCTGCTTTGAAGGCCCCAGACGTACAGGCACTCAAGTACCCTTGCTAAGCAGGCCCTGTAGTACCCAAGAGGGCACTTAAATACCCCAGGCGCTCCTGGCCCCTCCGTTAAAAATCCCTTTTGACGGTGTAGCTAGAAGAAGTATTAATTCTTGGCTTCCCCAAGCCTGACAATATTTCATTGGTTGATATCAAACCATTTCAAATTGGTTGAGTGCATCCCAGTTTAAATGGGATAACTTAGTCTTCAATACAGCCAATTATGCTGGCAGTGCCTGTTATCTCCGCTGTCAAACTCCTATCTCCCTCACTATGAAAAAACTCAAGAAACTGCTGCCAGTTGACATGCAGCATACTCGAGTTGATTTCTAGTTGATATCAGGCTCAGACAAATTAATCCAAGGGTGGTACACCCTGGAATATTTGGAAGTTCCTTAGCTTAAGTCTAGTGCACAATGCACTAGACTGATTGGAATGAGGTGCACAGACTGAGCCCTGTCAAATCTCAGTGAAGATCAGCCCCTCTGGCCCAGTCAACAAGGGGGTCATAGGCGCCCAGGCCATACCTGCGCGGGTCAGGATGCATGCACATCCAGTTGACCTGGAGGAATCCCTCCTGGTCAATGACTATACACAACAGTTTGCCGGGGGAATCCCGCCCAGTCAACACGGAGGGCTCCTCCCGGTCAACAGACCATTTGACCCGGAGGGCTCCCTCCTGGTAGACAGACCAGTTGACTGGGAGGGCTCCCTCCCAGTCGACAGACCAGTTGACCGGGAGGGCTCCCTCCCAGTCGACAGACCAGTTGACCCGGAGGGCTCCCTCCCGATTGACAGGATAATGTAATAGTCAACTGCGGTTCATCTGGTGGCTCTCAGCCCTCTTGATGACCAGAACATAATGGTCATCAAGAGGGTTCCAGCCCTGTTGATGACCGGCAATTGAGAGGGCTGAGATCTCTTCATGACTGGTATGTTCCAGTCATTGAGAGGGCTGAGATCTCTTCATGACCGATATGTTGCAGTCATCAAGAGGGTCTCAGACGTCTCAATGACCGGCACACGCCAGTCAGCAAGAGGGTCTGAGCCCTCTCAATGACCCAAATACACTGGTCATTGAGTGGGTCTCAGCCCTCTCAATTGCTGGTCATCAACAGTGCTGGGACCCTCTTGATGACTGTTATGTTCCGGTCATCAAGAGGGCTCAGACCCTCTTGCTGACTGGCGTGTGCCGGTCATTGAGAGGGCTGAGACCCTCTTGATGACTGGAAAATACCAGTCATCAAGAGAGCTGAGACCCACTTGATGACCGGGGTGTGCCAGTCATCATGTAATTATGTTGGCCGGGAGGAATTGCTCCCGGTTGACGCGCTTGTACCCAGTCAAAGTGGGTGGCTTCTTTGCTGGGAGGGATGTGTCCATGAGGCTGCAGGAATCACTATGGGCTTGTGCAGCCCATTGTCCAGGCTGATTTTCTGAGGACACCTGGAGGCACAGTGCTCAAAATTGAGCACTGAGCTGTGCCTTGTGGCTTAGCACCAGCCCATGCTGAGCTAGGCTGGAAGCAAGCTGGAAGAACCCTGGAAGAATCCAGGTACTGATCAAAGTACTAGCATAGTAACTGCATGTCAACTGAAATCAGTTTCTTGAGTTTTTTTCATAGTGCCTAGCTTCCAAACCCCTTTATAGTCTACAATGTTAGGATACCACTCACTGCCTCCACCTGCTGACATAGCCCACCTTGGATGTCACAGCTTCCCCCAATACCTACCTCTGCTAGCCACTCTGTTCTGGCCTGCTTAGTTTGAGTCCAGCTCCACGCACCACCACCTTGAGTTGTGTGCTCCGCCGCCCTTGGATCTGTAGTCAGCTGTTGCATGTCCCCCGGTTACATCCGTAGTCCCCAAACTCCAGGACTCCACGCAGCCCCAAACACTTTCAAGACCTGCACCACTTTGTGTCACCACAACGGGACCACAACGGGAGGTGCAACAGAGCTCAGATTTCACATGGAAATATAGATCCCCAAAGTGATCCAGAATCCTAAATTTCAGATTTCTCTGCAAAATCTGAAATTCCAGATTCCTCTGCAAAATCTGAAATTCCAGATTTATTCCAGAATCCAGATTCACGGGAAGTGGAGGACTTCCCGTCGGCTAAATTGCTTAATCTAGAGGGACAGGCTAAACCTTACTGGCTGGTGAAATTTTATTGATATCGAGTTTTAACCAGCAAACAAGGTTTAGCGGCCTCCTCTAACTCAAGCCTTTTAGGCGACGGGAAGTCCTCCAGTGAGGACTTCCCGTGCCTGTGAGCCCCGCAGATGATGGTTTAGACCCAAACAGTCTAAATTCTTGCAGGGAAATCTGGCTTTTGGGCTCTACATCTCTTCTGGGAAGCCCACAGATCTTGATGGGAATTCATCCATTAGAGAAGAGTGAGCAAGCTCTTCTTTAGCAGCCGAATGCTACGCTGAACAGAAGTATGAGCGGAAAACCTCAGAAAACAAATTTCTATTTGCTCTTTCAGAGTTGTTTCAAAAAATATACAGTTCAATTTCGTCAAGATATCGCGCAAGTGTGTATACAAAAAAAAATCGCCCAGAAAGAAATGACAAATTTTACTGCTATAATAGACGCGATAAGACTGGAGGTCTTGAATCAATCGGTGCAGAGGTAAGGAGATAAGATAACAACTGATAATAATAATGCAAAAGAGTGTGATAGTAAAAATAAAATAGATCTTTTCTGTTTTGGTGTTTGACGTTATGTTACCGATTGAAAGCCCCAAGATAGTTGAAAAGAACGGAAAATGCTAGTGGCATGACTCGATGCCGCTACTGCTGGTTGGAGCTAGCCCCGACGCGAATAGTTGAAAGAGAATGTACTGATGTTGAAACTGTAGGCCTCGGTGGTCTCCCTAATGAGACTACATCCATTCCCACTGCATCGTCAAAGAAAAAAAATGTGTTAGAAACGATGCCTACAGAAACGAGGCCGATATTTCATTTAACTGACTGTCATTCCATGCAGACGACCACGCTCCATAGGGCCAATTTGAGCAAACGCGGCAGGAGAGAAATCCAAATCATGCAAAGCGCATCCAGTGCAGCGGTCCACCACTTCGACCACCACAGATTTGCCTTGATACGTAGCCTTGACTTTTCTGCCGCAGATGCTAGAAAATGGAAAGATCTTTTTAAGTCACCCAAAGTATTGATATTTACAAAAGAGACACTAACGGGTTCATGTTTGGGTTGGCAGTAGCACCAGGAAAGCTATCGAATAAAAGATGAGAAGCGGCAGCGATCATGGAGTTGTCATTGCTGACTATTCCGCAGGCCCCCATACCAGTCCCGTAGTCTACGCGAGAAGCAAGTTTCATGAAGAATTAAGTAAGTCACTTCACAGGCATCAAAATAAGAGAAAGACAAAAAGAAGCTTACAAGTAGCATCACCGGAATTCGTGCTGAGTCCTATCGGTGGGACTTCGAGTTTGGGGGTCAAGGGGGTCGACGGAACTTCGACCTTGGGGGTCGACGGAACTTCGACTTTGGGGGTCGACGGAACTTCGACCCTGGGGGTCGACGTGATTTCAAGCTTCGGGACTGGGACGGGGGCGGCAACGTCGGGTATGGGAATTGAGACTGCTTTAACATTCCCGACCTTCAGACTTGAGTCGCTCTTCAAAGCCGATTTGCGATCTTTCAGGTTTCGGTGGTAAGATCGGCAATACCTGGATTTGATGCCCCTGGAGCACTTTTTCCATCGCGGCTTTACCACCAACGAAGAGGTATTATTGGTGGCAACGGATAAAGAGCCTGACCTTCTTGCTTTGCGGATTATTGCGGCGTGGAACGACGTGGCATCCAACTGTTGAGGGAACTCAGTCGTCGGTGAGGTCATTGGGGAAGGCGAAGCTGGGATGAAGTTTTGGAGGTCTGCTGCGTGGCCATATCGAGCCGAGATTGAAAACGTAAAAACTAAACAACCTAACGTTGACATTCGAGTGGTATGCATGGTGATGAATGAGGGATCTTGAAAAAAAGGAGGAAGAAACACTTAGTCCAGAGTGCTCAAGAATTTAGGGGAATAATAAGGGTGGATTGTGATTTATCTCTGTCCGAGATAATTCCACAATAGAACAAATTCAATCGAGGGCGCCTTCAAGACGATTAGTCAGATTTTGATGTAGGAAATGGATAAAGAATGAATGCTTTTGTCTAAAGTAATGTGTTCGATTTTTCGGACTGTGGCGAAAGGAATATATATCTGCCTTTCTAGGGTTTGGGTGATTGTGGACAACTTTGATGGCTTGTTTTGAGGGCTTAACATGAGGGGGACGCGTCCGACGTAGCCTAAGAGAAGAGGGGCTTTTAAATCAAAGACCAGGCCACATGCGCCAGTTATACGAGGGATTCGCCCAGCAAGGCTCATTCGAGCGAGATAGTGATAAGGCAAAAAAGTTTATAGGAGGGTACAACTTGCGCGTACTCACCGAAGCGAATGCTAATTCTAAGCTGCCGAGGATGACGTGAATGCGTGGCAGGAGTTTCTCCTGAATTGTCTGATACTTGATGGCTTGGGGTATAGAATATCTAAACGCGTGGAGAATTGACAGCTTGGTTAAGCTTTCAGGCGAAATGGGGTTATTCTGGTCAGCTTTTGGAAAGGGATACGCATAGAAGATGGACAAAATGCGCACTGGAAATTTGGAGGAACCTAGAAAGAGACCGTAGTAAGCTGGGGTGGTGCGAAGAAGAGGGGACGGTGAGATAAATATGTAAGCAGTGAAGAGGAGAGTCCCTTTTATAGCAGACAGGACGGCGAAAGAAAACGTTTAGTAGCATGAATACTGGGCGCAAAGTTCAGGCCAGATGGTTTACTGAGTAGCGAAGGCTGGTTGGAAAAGGAGAACTCAGCCTTGTATCGACATCATTCAATTCGAGTCACTTTGGCCTAGAATGAACGACCGGGCCAGGAATAGCATGGGCGAATGAAGAGCTTATGTGCCTGTGTAGCTGGGCCATCTGGCCTGTACACGGCGGGAGCGATCGATGCAGATCCATCCGGTCCAGACGGCGCGCGGGTCGGATTGACTTGGAAATTGCCCAAAGTTATGCACTTCTCTGACTGATGGTAATGGCTTATTTCATCAGCAGAGATGCATGGTTAATCGGATCTTACGAATTTCTAAAACCAGTCTACGGAAGCTGATGGGCAATGAGAATCTGCCCGCAAGCCTGAGGCTCGCCATCTTTCCGAAGCCGGAATCCAGATAGTAGCAGATCACTCTCAGAGCATTCGCATTCGTCGGGTTAAATTGCCGATTTTTGGCAACTTGACCCGACTGGCAATCGCATCGGTCCGGGCTAAATCCCGGGTAAGCCTAGGCTTGATGTCAGGTTTGGGCTCGCTATATTTAGTGAGCCTAAACCTGAAATTTCTCACATCAGCTAGCCTGCAGCTGACCCAACGAATGCGTCTGCCGCTTGAAATAGCCTCGGACAGCTAACCTGCCCACGAACCCGGGCTTACTGGAGGACTTCCCGTGCCATCTGGGACCCCCGCAGATGTTGGTTTAGACCCAAAAAGTCTAGATTTTTGCAGGGAAATCTAGCTTTTTGAGCTCTTGATCACTTCTGGGAGACCCGCAGTTCTCTTGACCCAGAATTTAGCGAACGAATCGGAAGCCCAGCGCCCTTGCACAAAGCGCGACCTCGGAAGGAGGGACTTGGACTAATGTCCCCAAACTGAACTGAGAGATTCTGATCTTCCAAAATATTTCGTGCCTTTCCAATTTTGACTGTGTTCCCTAAGGGCCCTGCACATGCCTTTTGGACCATGAGACTTGTCTTGCTCTTCTCTGTCTTTTGTGGCCTAGGGCTGGGCCCCGACCGCGGCGTAGTTGGGTATACCCGGCTAGGACGGTATTTTGCCAAGAAATACCCAACCTCTTTGGTCGGGTATTGGACTCGAGAGGTTGGTGGATACCCGACAGGTAGCCACTTCCAAGGCAAAACTCACGATTCAATTCAGAATCTATCAAAGTTGTTGTCTGATGACCTCCATTGGCATAAAGACAAGGGAGGTCAGAAGGAACTTTATGATCATGTGTTTGATAATAGGAAGGAAGCGGAGAAAAAATACAATAAAAACTAATCATAATTGATGTCATCTTGAGGTACATTGTCATATGGGATTGGGTCCAACATCCCATTTGAGTGGTACCACTCTTGGGGACAAATGAGATTTTCCAATGACTGAGCTCTAAGACTGCCATGCTGAGGACCAATAATTGGCTTGCATAGCAAAATTACTCACTCAGAAGGTGCACTAGTGGCCAGAATGGCAAGATGCTATGCAAGAGAGGGATACACCAAAATCTTGCTGCAACAGTATTTGCAGGTTTGTTATTTTCCTTCAGGTATTGAAATATCTCCAAATTGAGGCTATTTTTGGGATTTGTGGAATTTGTGGATCCAAAAATGTTGGCAATAATAGAGCTCATCTGTTTTGGTTGCGGCTGAGGTTTGCTTGTGTTGCTTGATCAAGGTTAGAGCTGGGCGCTTTGCACCCGGGTACCCGCGGACTGTTTTCACCCAAACCTGACATCCTCACCTGCACCCGCACCCGCTCACTCTGGCAGGTACCTGCCACTCATTACACACTTAGCAGGCAAAAATCACTTTGTATTTCATCATATAATAGTTTTGACAATGTGGTGATAGTGGTAGATCACTCCACTATCACCATTGAGCGGAGGAGATGTTCATGCCACAAGCAAAGAGAACTCAAGTACAAATCTTGCAAGAGGTGGATCAACAGCCGGCGCACAAGGTCAAGAAATTGAGCAATTGGGTGCAGACGTTGATGAATCATGGATGAAACATGCAGGATCATGTTGTTACACAAAAATTGGCAGGTCTCAGATTGTAGGACAGTGTTGGGAGAGTCAAAAGCAGTCAACTTTGCGTTCATTGTTTGAATGCTTGGGGGTCTTGGCTGTTGTCCTGTTGTGCTGGCCCACACCTGGGCCTCTTGCTTGGCCAAGCCATTGCTTAGCAGAGGATACAGAAAGTGCAGTACTGGTGGTTGTTGGGGGGATCAGGCAGACGATGGAGGGGGGAATGAGTAAGGGGGCCGGTGAAACTCCCCAATGGTGCACAGCTGCGGCCCATACATCCATGGGCGGGTGTGACTTTGAATACCCAGGTACCCACAAAAGTTTACCCAGAATCTCAGACACCCGCTGGCAGGTACCCGCCAGCAGATAGCGGGTACCTGCCAGCGGATAGCGGGTACCTGCAACATGTTTGTTTGGCCCAGCTCTAATCTGGGTTGCCTAAAATCATAATACCATGTGGTAGATTTGAATTTGGATAGGACTGATGATGGGTTGAATTCAGGCTTGCAGATCTCTTGTTGAATGAACTCACATTGCTTTTCAATATAAATCATCTTGATGGGTGGATTGAGTGCCATTGCACAGAGAGGTGCAGTCTTCTCCAAAGCAACTAGTAGATATTTTGTGAGTTTTGAAATCATACTCTTAGTAGCGGGAACAAGCTGATTATGTATCTTAATTTTTTACATGAGCAATATATATATTGGCAGAGACATTTTTAGTGTTGGATATTTCAAAGAACATAGGAATTTGGTTGCTTCATGGAGTGGTTTCAAGAACTGCACCAGCTGGGATACTTGCTGCCATTCAACTGGGGTGGGGTGAGCAACTATTTGGAAAGCTCAGAGCCATAACAGAAAATTCCACAAACCTCTCTCAGTTCAACAGCTCAATTGAGCATCAGATAGGTAGAATTCCATTGTGTCTTCACATCTAAAACATTTTTTTGTCTAGAGATGGCCTCTTTCAGACGGGTACCCATTCTTGACCATCACACCTGCAACCTGCACCCACCGGCGTGTGCTGTGTGGGTGTACCGGGTACCTACTGCAGGGGCGGGTACCCGCTCTGATATACTCACTGCCCATGAGAAATCCCTCCCGGTCAGCAATACATACACTCAATTGCTGACCAGGAGGGATACCCACAGTCAGCAAGCTCATTAATGAGTGGGAGGGGATCCTCCCAGCCATTGAGTATATCAATGACAAGGAGGCAATCTTCCCAGCCATCAAAAACCTCAACATAAAAAGCCGCAAAAGCCCCAACCTCTCAGGAAAAAAGTATGACATAAATCATAACCCTCTCCTATGGAGATTCAGGGTGTAAACGGGCCGGTTTTGGGTTGCAAAACAGTGCCTGAACCCATTGGGTTGGTTTGGGTCTTGGTTTGACCCAACCTATTAGGCGCCAAAAACACCCAAATTGACTGTTGGAGGCGTCTTAGTTGGGTTGCAGGCTGACCCAATTGGAAAATAGGCTGCCTGAACCATGACCAGAGGGGTAATAATATCTGATATACTTATTCTCTGTTGTAAAGCTCAAAAGTGTTCCTGAGAAACTTTTTCTGAGTGTGGAAAGGGATGGATGATGAAAACTCTGCCTTTCCTGGTTCACTAGACACTAAAAAAAGCTCCCCAATCTCAGATTGGCAGGTTTAATGTAGTGATATTCAAAAGATAACTGTTGTTATGAAGTGGGTGCAATGAAGTAGCTAAAATGTGTTATGAGTGAGGAGTCTAGACTTCAACCAGGGGTTATTTGGCCAAAGAGGACCCCTCAGAGAGTTGTTTTGTGTTGAGTTTTGATTTTGTGTGTAAGTGTTTGAAACATAGAGAATAACAGTTTGGACCTGTTGCTAGGTACCCAGCACCGCCAGCACGGTGCTGGGTGTCTGTTTTTTGTGAAAAGTGGGGGGGGGGGGGGGGGTACCTGCTCAAGTTCCTCCCAATGCAGCAGGGGCTGGAGCCCGTGCCTAATGCATTGCACCCAGCGAGCCGGAATTTGACCATCTCGCCAAGAGAAATTCACACCTCTCGGCGAGATGGATTTGTGCCAGCTTGCCGAGAGGAATGCATCCCTCCCGGCGAGCTGGACTTTGACCAGATCGCCAAGAGAAATCTACAGCTCTTGGCGAGAAATAAATCTTGCCAAGGGGTATGTCTCTTGGCAAGCTGGTCAAAGTACAGCTCGCCAAGAGGAATACATACCTCCTGGCAAGCTCAATTTTTACACCAGCTCGCCGAGGGTGTCCTTCCCAGTGAGCTGATCAAATCCCAGTCCGCCGAGAGGTGTGTATTCATCTAGGCGAGCTGGACTTTGACCAGCTTGCCAAGAGACATACCTCTTGGCAAGCTGGGCTTGTAAGGGTTTCACCAAGGCTCCACCCTTACATAAGCTGTGTTGTAATAGAAGCATTATTATTCATGCTTATACATAGTATTCCCGCTTTATATAGTTTTGATCCCATCTCTTCTCTTCTCCCCCAAGCTGGTCTTCATCCTTCTCCTTCCTCTTATTGGCCGATCTTAGGAATTCACACTCTTTTTATAGACTTCTGGCCTTTGGCCCTCCGTCCCTCCGTTCCTTCCAGTGAGGGTTCACAGAACCCATACAGGACTTTGACCAGCTCGCCAAGAGACATACCTCTTGGCAAGCTGGACTTTGGGAATCGGTTTCCCCAGTCCCATGTGCCAAGTACGTGAGAAAAAGGCACAAAGTAACACCGGTACCCGCCCCAAGTACCGCTGGTACCCGCCAGGCGGTGCCGGGTGTGGTACTTAGTCCCTGCTTTTGGAAAAAAATGTACCCAGTACCCGGGTTCCAACCGTACCTGGGTCCAATTTGTTATTCTCTATTGTAACATGTGTAAAACCAAAATATAGAGTGACTGATATATTGTGGAGTGAGCAGTTGTGTACTTGTTATAGGGGAAACTGAGTGCAGGTAGTCTGCTGGGGAAAAGATACAACAGGGGAGGAGAGCCTCCTTTTATAGACAACAGTGAGGGATTTTAGCTCCAGAGTAAAGAACCCTGATAATTTGAGAAGGTGAGATGATGAACAACTGAGAAATAAGGAGAGAGCATACCCAATGATTGATATTGATGGGATGACAACAAACTAGAAAAGGTGGAAGATAGGACAGGAAAAGGACTGAAAACTAAAGGGAAAGAAGGATTAGTGATGTTGATGACAAGAAAAAGGAAAGAAAGCCGCCAAGAGAAGGTCTTGGGTTTTCTTCTCACCAAGTTGGAGCAAGAACAAGACGTCCTTGAGAATAAAGATTGGTCAATGATAGACCAAGAGTTGAAGTCAATCAAAGATCAAAGAAGACAGTGTCTTGAGGCAATGTGTATCACAGAGAGTGAGTCAGGAGTTTTGAGGAGGAAGATTCAGAAGGGCAATGATGGTTGTTGGGGGGTCAAAAGGAAGGGATGACTGAGGGAAGAAATTGTACACTGATAGCTGATGGTAGAGCTTTTTGATCTGAATCAACTAGGTTTGATTTAGTGATAACAAGCACTCTGGGAGTCCACAGTTAATGGTTTCACGACTGTTTCACGCTAGTGTTGTGGGAGCAATGTTGAGTTTCAACACCCCCCTCAACTTGATGAGTAGAAAACCAGGAAGAATTTTTCCTTGAGGCGGTTAAGAGATTCTGAGTTACTTGCTTTTGTCAAGGCATCCACAATCATGTCTTCAGATGGAACTAGAGTGACTGCAATTTCATTCTTGTTTTTCAAGTCTCTGAGCCATTTTATTTTTATGTCAAGATGCTTTGTTTTCAAATTTGAACCAAAATGATTGACCTTCTCTACTAGGCCTTTATTGTTGACATGAAATGTAGATGGATTGATTGGTTCATTCCATAGCTCTTCTGCTAGAAATTTTATCCACTGATTCTCTTGCACTCCGTCAGATAGTGCGTCGAGTTTGGCTTCAGTCAATGACAAGTTTATATTCTTTTGCTTCTTGCTGTTCCACGCAACTGGACAGTTCTTCCAGAAAAAATAGATCAGCTTCTTGATAGTCAAGTTTCAAGATCATCTGCCCACGTTGCATCTGTGTAGTGTTGAATTGATTTTGATTTATCTTCTGGGTTGGGCCTTAACGCTAAGTGTAGGTGACAAGTTCCTGAAATATAGCGCCAGATATGTAAGACTTCATTCCAATGCTTGATCCCCGGGCTGTTATTGAAGTTTGAAAGAATTGACACCGCTGGGGCTAGATCTGGTCTAGTTCTGCACGACAGATAGTTGTTGAGAATCCACGTGTATGTTTGATAATTGATCTTCAGTTTCTTGAATTCATCAGCTTCTTCTGGCATTGCCGGTTTGAGTTGAATTGCAACTGAAAGCGGAGTTACTACTGATTGACAATCTGAGAGTCTAAGCATTTTAAAAGATGAACGAGGTTTTTTCATTGTGAATAAAAAAGCAGGGATATGAAGTGGATTGACTGAATTTGATGTCTTCAAGCCACAACATAAGAGTGTTGTACCAATTCGCCAGGGCTTGTTTCAATCTGTAGAGATCAGTCAAAGGTAGGGAGCTTTTCTGGAGGATCCTTCAGGTGTCTTAATGTTGATTTATTCCTTCAGAAGAGCATACAAGAAGGCGGATTTAACATCAAATTCTTATTGGCAAGCCTTTGTTGATTTATGGTGTTCAAAGTTGGTTTGCATAATTTTATGCATGCATCACTGCAAGAGAAACTCTAGAAACTGCTTGCAGTTGAGATGCAGCAAGCTTGAATCAAGCCTCAGCTCAAGCTGGAGTCAAGCACCCAAATTCCATGCTGGTGCACCTTCAGTGTGTACCTTGTTCAGCATCTCATTGCTTAACATGCTGTAGTGCTCATGCAGTAGGCTGAGACAAATGTTCAACCTTGCAAATGAACATCCCCCTGAGCACCCTTTTATTTTGTTTCAGAAAACACTGCATGTGCCATTGAATCCAGCCAGAATAACATAAAAAGGGTATGTACACATGAAAGGGATATGTACATCTGAGAGGAATATGTATGCATGAAAGGGGAATGTGAGAAGATGTATTAACACAAAGAAGGGATATGTACACATGATGAAAGGGGTATGCATGCATGAAAGGGGTATGTATTCATGAAAGGGGTATGTATTCATGAAAAGGGTATGTATGCATGAAAGGAGTGTGTGCAGTAAGCAGTATTTGCACATGAAAGGGATATGTAAACATCAAAGGGGTATGTAAACCTGAATGATGAAAGGGTTGAAAATGATGTAAAAAACTCAAAGGGGAAATGCAAACATGAAAGGGTCATGAAAGCATCATGAACAGGGTATGTACACATTGTGAAAGGGATACATGCACATGAAAGGGATACACACACATGAAAGGGATACACACACATGAAAGGGATACACACACATGAAAGGGATACACGCACATGAAAGGGGTGAATACATACAAAAGGGATATGTGCACATGAAAGGGGTATGTGCACATGAAAGGGGAACTTGCACAGGTATCAACTCAGTATTTTGGAGCCTGTACCCGGTTTTTTGTACCTTAGACTCACTCTTCCATAAATTATGCAATGTGCATGGAAATTGAATCAACCAGTGCTTGATTCTTGCATGAGGCACAGCTTGCCTTGAGCTCTTGCATCTCAACTGCAAGCAGTTTCTAGAGTTTTGCATAAATCATAAAATCATAAAATCTTTTTTGCAGGGGATATGACTGTCTGATTATGTAATACAAAATTTCCTCACCAAAATATTTTTATGATTTTATGATTTATGCATGCATAAAAATATGCAAACCAACTTTGAACACCATAATTGCAAACATCAATATCATCAATAGAGTAGTAAACTTGCCGGTTGGTGCAAAAGTATCTCCATAGTCTTGCCCTTTTATTTGCTTGAAGCCTTGAATACAGAGTCTGGCCTTCTTTCTCTCTTTGGCTGATAGAGTAGCTGGTTTGGTTTTAAATAATTATACATAGAGTGTTTAAGAAAGATTTGGGAGTAGAGTACATATCATCCCATACTTTGTGTCCTTCTATGTTGAAGAGCTCTTCTTTGGTTGCTATTAACCAACCGTTCTTATCAACTGAGGCCATTGCCTGTTTGAAAGATCAAGGATCTGATGTCAGATATGAGTACTTTTTGGGTCAAATGATTGCAATTCTTGCACAAAGCACTCTAGGTGGAGCCAGAGGAACCAGTACTGCAGCAATGTCATCAACACTTTCATCTGCAGAAATGAATTCTTGTTTGGAGTCAGGTTGATGAGCTTATTCATGTTGGGCTTCCTGAGGATCAGGTGTTGGTTCTTCTTCTTCAATGGCGAAATCCCAGTCTCCCTTTTTTGAGTCAGGAGGAGAATAATCCAGGAATTGAACATCTTTAGTCTCAATGATTTTTCCGTTGTCAGATAAGATTTGATACAACCGCAGTTCATCAGTGTACCCAATAAGCACACCTAATTCTCCCTTGGGCTTGAGTTTAGAGAAGTTTTGCACCGGTTGGATCAGGTAAGACACACAAATTACGATTGGATAGAAGTAATTCAAGGGGAGAGTCCTATTTTTGAAGACTTCAAACGGAGATTGCTTTGATCAATGGGCAGGAATTTGATTGAGAGTTAATGAGCTGACTTTGGCAATCTCATGCCAGTATCCTTTATCTATGTGAAATTCTTCGATTATGGTTCTCATAGATTCAAGAATTGTCCGATTGAATCTTTCTGCTAACCCGTTTTGTTGTGGCATGTAAGCATCCGATGTTCTCTGCCTAATTAAATGAGTTTGATAATATGCCTCCAGAGTTGAGTTTATAAATTCAGAACCTCTTTTGGAATGAAGAAAAGTGGGATAATAGCCAAGATGTTTGGCTTTGACATCAATCAAGAAGGAGAGTGTATTAGGAACTTGACTCTTTGCCTTCAAGGGAATAGCAGCACAGAATTGAGTACAACTTTTGACGACAGTCAGAATGTATTTATGTCCTGCGTTTGATGCCAGCCATATTGGTCCTATCAGATCTAGATGTATTTCCTCAAATGGTCTTGATGCAGGCTTGTGTCAACGGTGGGCCGCTACACTACACCAAAAAATGAGCTAACAGCAGATTATGCGGCCCTTTCTGCAGCATTGAACCACTTAAACTGGTGAGAATATTCTAGGAGCCTCCCTGATCAAAATGGTCCAGCAGGACCATCACATCAGGGAGTCAGGACATCCTGGTTACCATATGCAGAGCCAAAATTCCATTACAAGGACATTTCAGCTAACATGGTCTGTTTTGCAGCATTCAACTTCTTTCCTTGCGTGGATTGAACTATAAGCCTCCCTGAGGGATCAGTCAATTGGGACTTCACAATTCAGGGAGTTTGGAAAATCCTGTTGCCAGCTGTGCCGCTTTAATTTTCAGTTTGCTGATTTCTAGCTCAGCATAGTGGCCCACCATTGCTTGTGTGCTGTCTGAAAGCTAAGTTCTAGGAGGCTTTGGTTATCTTCAATACTGCACAGGATTCACAGTTCTGGACAATTTTTAGAGAAATTCCTAGTTTTTTTTGCAGTTGATGATAGCTCACATGACCTAGAGACTTATGAAGGAATTCAGCATTTGAGATATGGCGCGATTAGGTCAGGTTATCAAACTCAAGGCTTGGGAGATTTCCAATATATCTTCCAGACATTTTCAATTCATTGTTTTTCAATAATTCAAAGTTGTTCTTATGAAAGTTAACTACATGATCGTCAAGCACAAGACAGCGGACTGATAGAAGATTTACAGCAAGATCTGGGATGTAGAGGACAGAGTTAAGAAAAAGTTCCCCATGAATATTCTTGAGACAAACTGATCCAATTCCTTTGATTGTTAGATCATCTTGAGCAGAGCTGGTTTGAACCGATCCCAGTTGTTTGAGTTCTAGAGTGTGAAACATGAGCAGATTTGAAATCATACAAGCTGATGATCCTGAATCTAGAATGAATAGGTGAGGAGATCTTGAAAGGGATGAGTGAAAGCTACTGACAGTCAATTCCTTCTTGAAGGAAGCATCCTTTGGTTCCTTAGGTCTGAGTTTGGGATGAAACATCCAACATTTGGCTTTGGAATGATTGGCCAGGGTGTTGTGGACCGCAGGTGAATTGTGCGTCTTGCGGCAAAATTTCTTGGAGCTTTCACCAGGGGAGAATTTGACACACTCTCCAGAAAGTGCCTGACTGTAATTTTATGTTGTTCTGGGTCTGATGTCAGTCAGATGTGTATTAGGAAATGATTGATAAACTATTCAGAAGTCAATTGGAAGTCTGTCATAATTTATGAGGAAGTATCACAGGACCTCATGCAATGTGGTATACAACTGTTGCATTCTTTAAGGTTAACTCAATTACAACCTATACTGAAATAATAGTTACTCAATGCCCAATTATTAATCATTTATGGTGAATTTATGTTGATCAATTTCTCTATGTGCAAGAGGTTTCACACAACATAAATGTGACTAGCTGTGGCTTTAATGGCTTTCTGCCCAGTTTTCACTCATCATGGAGCTGTGAAAGGCCCCTCTGGTGATCTGTCACCCCAATGTACGCGCGTACACAAAGGTGACATTGTAAAAATGGAAAACAGATCACATGCCCATGCGTGGAGACATTGGAAAACATAAAACCATAAAAACAACTCACAAGCTTATATGTGTTAAGAAGCCAGGCTGTCTAGCTGAAATCTGGGACCAAAAATCTCCAAGCTTGACTTGACACATACTTTCACCCTATTTTCATCCTTTTTTGGCTCAATTATAGATGATACCTGCCTTTTTTAGGGAAATATTCCAATTCAGCTGGGCATTTCAAATAATTCTCACCGGTGTGTACATGTTTTTGATCTGGAAGAGGCCCAGCCTGCAATTTGTAACAACCTCTTATGCGCACACATGAGGGAAAAATTAGCAAAGTGAAAACAATGAACACCTTCATTAGCATGTGAATAATATGAATTGAACCCCAAGAAACTATCCCAATCAACAAACAGTTCAAATTGAGTTATGATTTGATTGTGGCCATTGTGTCTTAGTGGTTTCAACTGTGTTCTGATTGATTTACAGTTGACTTCTGCATGAATTCATGATGATTGATGGATGAATACAGGATCAGTTTCAGAACAGCTGTGGATGAGTTCAAGCATTGTTCATTATTTCTTACACTAAATTTACCAAAAGCATCCAGTGCAGTTCTGGAAAAAAGGTATGGTATGGCACTCTCTGGACTTGAGAGTGCTTCAAAATCACCCCTGGTGTTCCATTGTACAAGGTGATTGGATTGGCCCTGGATCCACTCCCGTGAATTTCTTGATTGTCCGCATGGAGTCTGAGGTGCTCAAAGACCAATTCCAAAGTGATATTCTTGGTGTTGTGAGTTATTGCGTTGGCAAAGTTTTTCATGCTAGCCGGAAACTGTCGGAATACTGATTCCGCTGCGCAAAGCGCCAAGAGGCGCAGGGGAAATACAGACTACGGTGCAAAGCAACATAAGTTCCCCTTCAGACAAACAAGCTCAAACCAAGTGAGAGAAACGGTTGCTAACCCCGAACCTGTCTCATCCTATCCACAACAGGTGAAGCAAGCAACGCGACTCCGAGGGCGCAAGCCAAACCAGGAGGAGACAGCAACACCATAGCAGATGGGATTCCAGGATCTTCATCCCCGTAAGCATAAAAGCAGCCCTGCTCAGCAAGTAGAGAGGAGCATCAGACTAACCCAGAGCTCCCTCATCTAGATTGCTATCACAAAGAATAACCAGCTGCCCCAAAAGCCTAACTACTCGCATCAGTCGTTTGACCGACAATTGCAACCCAAACAGGAGCAACTTGTCAAGACAATAAGTCATTGGTATAACTCCCACGAGCGAGCACAGATCAAGAGCCTCATCCATTGCTCTTGTGAACAAAGCCAATCCCTTCTCTTCTGCATTTCTCCGTAGACCTTGTGTCCTATTCTCTTTCTATCTTAAAACTCAGAAGCACAGCAAACTTGCCTGCTCTTAGGTGATTAATCATTTCAATCATTCCATAATCACATAAAAATGAACAACAAATACACTGTATATAGCTTCTTAACATAGTTTCTGACATTGGAATAAATCTTAGTTGTCCATATTCTTACAGAAACTTCTCAAGCACTAATTGAGCAACAGCGTTGGTCGGAAAATCCCATCCGACTTCAATCATTTGATTCTCTTGAACTCTCATGGTTGTGATGAAACCGGGAATGTCAGAGGGAGTGAATGGAGTTCAAAGAAAGTTTTTGAAGATTTTAGCCTTGTTAGAGGATTGAGTAGAAGCAAAGAAGTTGACTATAGAAGACCAGATGAGATGGGCAGACTCTTTGTTCACTGCATTGATAACATTGGCCTGAATAGACGAGCTGAGTTTAGCAACAAAGATAGACTTCACCAACTTGTTGTTGTTGTCCAATAACATCCCGTTAGGACCAGTTACTGTGTCCTTAAGATTGATGAGATCAAGTGTTTTGACCACTCGTCTCTTCCAATCAATGTAGTTGTCCATAGTGAGAAGAGGAACACCTTTGATTGATTATTTGAGCACTGCATCTTTGAATTTGTCCATTTCAGGCTTTGTTGTTGAGGGCTCCGGTGTAGTTGTTTTGTTAGAAGGGATCTGGCTTTTTGAATCTTGATGGTTGTTGGACATGAGGTGGCCAAGCGCGGGCTTTGACTGTTAATTGTAAAGAACCCTGATGATTTTATTGCTAAGAAACTAAAATCCAAATCTTGAGGAAAACAACAAGTAAGAGATGAGAAGGTGAGATGATGAACAATTGAGAAATAAGGAGAGAGCATACCCAATGATTGATATTGATGAGATGAAAACAAACTAGGCAGGATAGAAGATAGGACAGGACAAGGACTGCAAAATAAAGGGGAAGAAGGATTAGTGATGTTGATGACAAGAAAAAGGAAAGAAAGCCGCCAAGAGAAGGTCTTGGGTTTTCTTCTCACCAAGTTGGAGCAAGAACAAGATGTCCTTGAGAATAAAGATTGGTCAATGATAGACCAAGAGTTGAAGTTGATCAAAGATCAAAGAAGACAGTGTCTTGAGGCAATGTGTATCACAGAGAGTGAGTCAGGAGTTTTGAGGAGGAAGATATGGAAGGGGAATGATGGTTGTTGGCGGGTTGAAAGGAAGGGATGACTGAGGGAAGAAAGTGTAAACTGAGAGCCAACGGTAGAGCTTTTTGATCTGGATCAGCTAGGTTTGATTTAGTGATAACAAGCACTCCGGCGGTCCACATTTAATGGTTTCACAGACTGTTTCAAGCTATTGTTGTGGGAGCAACAACGAGTTTCAACACAGAGGAGCAACACATGTGATATTTTAGCTAGGTACATGAGGGGTTTTGGCTAGTACATATACTGAATGTGTTAATGTGATTGGTCAGACTTGTACATGTGATTATGTGTTGTGATCTGCAGGCTGAATCAGGAGGTATGATTGGTCAGCACAGGATGTAAGTGTAGTCATGTGGTAACCAGGTCACCTGCTGCTCTTATGCAACAAAAATCCACTAGCGCATGCAGCTATCACATGTGGCTAGCACCTGCAGAAGTGCCTGCATGTGTACACTATATGTATGTAAGTGATGATGGAGCTGTATGTAGTGTGATGTGTATGTAAATATGTATGTAGCTATGTATGTAACCATTTGTATAGACAAAGTGTTCTAAATGTGGTTTGTGTAACTGATTGAGGTTGTAACAGGTGTTGTGAGTGTGTAAGAGTGTGTAACTTCTGAGTGAGTGCCCTTATGAGTGTTCTGTAAGGCAATACTAGGGGTGAATTTTTCCCTATAATCTGAATGTTGAGGAGTATTAAGTGATTGATAAGATGAAAAGGGACATTAAGATTAAAACTAATAGAAATAGAAAAGAAAAGCAGAAAATTTTGATTTCGGTATATGGGATACCATAAAGCATACCACAGCATCCTCAAAAATGACTCTGGCCCATGGAAAATCAAGCTTAACTAGAAAGGTTGTAAAGTTGGGGTTGTGAGAAGAACAGGGGTCTTGCAATACTTTGTTGTATTTTGACTTCAACATCCTGTAGCAGCTACAGGTGAGTGTCTTATAAAATAATGAAAATTGGGGAAGTGGAGCCTACCATCTTGCCTAACATTCCTAAAAGAAAAGCTATGCCAAAAGTGGCATTATTGAGGTTTCTATGTGTGTTTCAAGAAACCTGTTTTTAGTCTCTAAAGGGACTTTGAGGGTTGTGAAAGGGGTGTGATGGTGGTCTGCCCCCGCAAGCAATCTGTAATTCATTTGACATCTTGGCCAAATTAACAAGTGATTTCAACCTGATTTTTGGTGTTCAAAGTTGATTTATGCATGAATCCAAGTTTATTAAAGACACAGTTTTATCTGAATTGCAAAAAACAAGATTAAGGGCTATAAAGTAACAAGAGAGAAAGAAAAAAAAACAAGGTTTTCCCCTTATTTAAAACTTCAAAAAATGGCCTCACTGATCTACATACAATAATCATTCAAAATAAAAATCTAGACCTAGCCCCCTAAAAACAGCAGAGCTGTTTGCTCAGGGGCTCACATCACACTCTGCATCTAGCAAACGGGTCAAAAGGGATGGAAATTAAGGTCCCTTGGCCAGCAGCTAAGGCTTTAAACCCGTGGGGGGGCCAATCTTTACCCCTTGGACTGTGCATGTGCAACAGCAGAGGGGTTGAGGTCAATGGATAGCTGGAATTGCATGTCAGCACTGGTATCTTAGGTGACACAGAGCTGATGGGGTTTATGTACACGCTGTAGTGACTTGAGTAGCAGTCAGTGGTTCAATGGTCACACTATAGCCAATAAGCCAGTGGAAAGAAGTCCAACTCAACGCCGTGGGGCAGGGGGACTAGCACCCTTACATAAGTAATAGGACACAGCAATAAGTCAGCCAAGCGCCACTGCTCAAAAAAAGGGATGAGTGTCTTGTTCTTCTAGTTTACAGGTGTTATAAAACCCACCTGTACCTAGGAAAAATACATGAAGGGAATTGAACCTGTAAAAGAGAAAAGGTTAGTAGACTATTGTAAAACCCCACTCACTGTAATTCTAGTAAGGTGCACGGGTAAGAGTTTGTATGTAATAATCTGGGGGGAAAGATCCCCCCCCCCCTTTATATTACAGGGACCTGATCCTCCTTCAATTCAAGGCCCCAGAGGGATCCTTAACTCCAAGGAGGGGAAGAGGTCCACAGAATTCAGAAGAGGAGTTACATAAATAATTACGTCATCTCTCTATGTATGGTAAATACATAGAGAGATAATTTTATCTCTCTCTGTATGGAAAATACATCATAAGTTTGAAATCATATAGGGCCCGTTTGGCCGCGTGGCAGAATCTCAATCTGAACTCGCGGTCCCCTGCAAAAGTGAGATTCTGACGAGATTCAGAATCTCGTCAAATGAGATTTTTGTGAGATTCCAAAAAACCGTTTGGCTGCCAAAATATCTGGGAAAAATCTCTGATTGGCAATCTCACCAGCCACCAAAGAGAGATTGCACTGAGATACAGCTATTTTGCTGAATCTCAAGACCTGAAACAGAATCTCAACTCTCTTGACACTCACAAGGGACTTCAAAAACACCCAGCACAATATGTACTACACCCTACAACCCCTCTCACCTTGATGGTCAACGGCTTGGTCCGGATTATCCTCAGTCAACAAACCTCCCAGCCTAACTCAATTCACTGCAAGCAGGCCCTTGACAAGCACTTTCAAACGGGCAACTATGTATCATGTCACCACCTCCTCTTGATGGCTGATTGAACCGGCCATTGAGAGAAGGACACACCCTCTCAATGGCCGGTTGAACTGGTCATTGAGAGGAATACACCTCTTGATAGCCAATCAAACCAGCCATCAAGAGGAGTGCACACCCTCTCAATGGCCGGTTGAACCGGTCATCGAGAAGAATACACATCCTCTCAATGGCCAATCGAACCGGCCATCAAGAGGAATACATATCCTCTCAACGGCCAGAATTCAATCAGCCATTGAGAGGGTGTGCACTCCTCTCAATGGCCGGTTCAATTGGCTATCAAGAGGTTTGTCCTCCTCTCAATGGCCGGTTCAATCAGCCATCAAGAGGATGTGTATTTGTCTCGATGACCTGTTTGGCCGGCCATTGAGAGGGTGAGAGGGGGCCGGTGTACATGCATATCTAGTTGTGCAGCCAAACACCTATGGTATTCAAAATTGCATATGCCACTGTTTACATAAAATCATAAAGCCCATTTTGGCTGGGAGATTTCAGCGTGCATAAAACTTATAGTGACATCTCCCAGCCAAAATTGCAGTTTATGATTTTATGTAAAAACATCTTATGCAATTTTGAATACCATAACCCTTGATCAGTAGAATCTGGATCTCAGTGTCACAGATCCAGATTCCAGGAATGTTTGGCTGCCTGGCTGTCATTGGGCGAGATCAGAATCTGCCCATGGGCACATTCTGATCTCGCGAGATTGAGATTTTGGCCCCCGCGCGGCCAAACGGGCCCATAGTTTAGGACATACTAGAGTCCAAGGTGGCTGTGCCGCTGCAACCATGTTTTCACAGTTTGCTTTATATTTTAGCTACATAAATTATTGTCTGTTGTTGTTTGAAACAACGCAATTTATACTCCTGATCTGTCAAACAAAAATTTCATGGAAAATGAATTAATCTGAATGTGGTATTCTCAAAGTCAAAAACATAAAAACTTCTCAAATTTATGGTATTCAAAATTGCATATGTCACTGTTTACATAAAATCATAAAGCCAATTTTAGCTGGGAGATGTCAGCTTGCATAAAACTTAAAGTGACATCTCCCAGCCAAAATTGCAGTTTATGATTTTATGTAAAAAAATCTTATGCAATTTTGAATACCATAATTGTAGCATAATCCTAATTTAATCACTTTCTCTGCAGGAAAATAAACAGATTACATAAGCAGATATTTTACACTCCCTGAAAAGAAGATCTTAATTTTTTTTCAAATGTGCTGGTTTGTCAAAACTTTTAGAACCCTAACTGTAAGGTAGAATTAACCTGTCAAATCATTTCTTCAATTAACTGCATGGATTTATTGTATTCAACAGATTGCTTTCAACACCATTTTATTAATCATATTCATTCACAGTCTTGTGTAGATACTAGGCTTTTTCTTGGTACTCAGTCTTGTGCTGCAGTGCAGCATTCAACTTATCAGTAGCAGAGTCAATATGGTTAGATCCATATTGAATCTTTGGGAATGGGTGGCTTGTGGCAGCCTACACTTTGTTTGTTACTTCTGCTCAGAGGTAAAACAAGAGGAACATGCCTTTGCGCGGGCGCCATGATCCACCAAAGGGAAATACAACCAGCAAAGAAACAGAGAAAAAACCACATAAAAATACATATGAGGGTAGGGATGCAGAGATCACACAAAACACAGGCTGTGTATAGCATTTGGCACAAGAGAAGCCATGAGATGGTGTTTTTTTTGGGGGGGAGGAAGGGGGGGGGGGGGGGGGGGGCTATGTGATGAGTCTGATGGAGTACCTATTCAAGTGGGGAAGAGTTGGAGCCAGGCAATTTTATTCTGATGATACTTCATCCATCCGTTTTGTGACCTGGATAGACACAAGGGAGGAAGGGATGTCTCTGAGTATTTGATGGTGAGCAGGCAGATGGAAGAGTAAGGCATTGCTCACCTGGGCAATCCGCAGCGGGTAGTGTTTGATTCTCCTCTGCATAGGCTGGAGCAAGTAATGCTTGAATTCTGGGCCCTTGACTTTGAAACCATTGGGCCAATCAGCAACGGTGTGTTGGAGTCTCAAGTTGGCAAGTGTGTTGGAGGCTTTAGCCTAGTTGCTGCAGTAGTGCCTGAATACCTCAACGCCCTGGATGTAGTTGAGCACAATGTTGCCAATGACCTGGACCTGGGTACCGGTTTTCTGGCCCTGGAAGCCCTCCAGCGCGCTCACAAATGGTGTCCCAAACAGCACAATCTCCTTAATGTTTGCAAAGATGATTGACAACCCCCACACGCCACTCAGCGGCTCGAGCTCCCGGTAAAACACCTATGGGAGTATCTGGTAGATCTCAATGAAGCCCACATCCATCTGGATCAGCTCGTATATTGCTTCCTGGCGGTTCTGCTCCTTCTTGGAACAGAGCAACAAGGGGGATCAATCAAGCTAGACAAAGTCTGATAATTAGGTACACAGAAGGTACAGGTAGGTTTGTTAGTTTTGGGCAGGGGTGGATGGTTGGGCCAAGGAGTGAGGAGGACACTTAAATTGCCAGGATTGCCATTGAATTGAGGGTGAGGTTGCTAGCGGTCAACGGCCGGCGTGCTGGTTGAGAGTGTTTGTCAAAGGTGTGGATGGGGCCTCTGACAGACAGAAGACACCAGCTATCAGGTGCTTCTGGCAGGGCAGGGGTTGAGCGGGCAGTTGCAGATGAGATGGATATTGCCATGCACAAGAGCCACAAGCACTGCAAGAAGAACTCTAGAAACTGTTTGCAATTGAGATTCAGCAAGCTTGACTCAATCCTCAGCTCAAGCTGGATTCAAGCATCCAAATTCCGTGCTGGTGCACCTTGAGTGTATACCTTGTTCAGCATCCCAATGCTGAACAATCTTTAGTGATCATGCAGTAGGCTGAGGCAAATGTTCAACCTTGAAAATGAGCATCTCACTGAGCACCCTTTTATTTTATTTTATTAAACACTCCATGTGCCATTTAATCCAGCCAGAATAACATAAAAAGGGTGTGTACACATGAAAGGTATATGTACATGAGAAATGAATATGTAAGCATGAAAGGGGAATGTGAGAAGGTGTATTAACACATAAAAGGGATATTTACACATGATGAAAGGGGTATGTATGCATGGAAGGGTTTTGTATGTATGAAAGGAGTATGTGCAGTAAGGGGTATTTGCACATGAAAGGGATATGTAAACATCAAAGGGGTATGTAAACCTGAATGATGAAAGGGGTATTGAAAGGGATTTGAAAAACTCAAAGGGGAAATGTAAACATGAAAGGTTCATGAACACATGATGAAAGGGGTATTTAATCATTGTGAAAGTGATACATGCACATGAAAGGGATACACGCATATGAAAGGGGTATGTGCACATAAAGGGGTATGTGCACATAAAGGGGTATGTGCACATAAAGGGGTATGTGCACATAAAGGGGTATGTGCACATAAAGGGGTATGTGCACATAAAGGGTTATGGACACATTATGAAAGGGGTGAATGCATAATAAGGGATATGTGCACATGAAAGGGGTATGTGCACATGAAAGGGGTATGTGCACATGAAAGGGGTATGTGCACATGAAAGGAGAATTTTCACAGGTATCAACTCAGTATTTTGGAGCCTGTGCTCAGTTTTTTGGAGCTTAGACTCACTCTTGCATAAATTATACAACTTTCATGTAATCAACCAGTTCTTGATTCTTGCATCTCAACTGCAAGCAGTTTCTAGAGTTTTTCTTGCAGTGAAGCAAAGGTGTTTTTGTTGAGGGGACGGCCACATTGTTGGCATGGATTCAAGTGCAAATATTGGGGGCTGGTGATGGGGCTTGAGTTGCTCACAGATTGGGCAGTTTCCGGATATTTTTCAGGATCCGTTTTGACTCCGGATGGTCTGCCAAGCAACTGAGAGTGAATTAGTGACATCTTCATCATAATGAAGGAAGAACCAGGGACCATGGTTGTTGTTGTTGTCATGCACAACCCAAAACTTAGTCTGACACAAGTTTCTTGTCAATGCCTAGCCGGTCCAAACACTGACAGAATGGGCGTGGTGGTGGTGTAGTTGTCAGGGCTTGATTGATATGGCAGTCAAGTTGGTGGATCTTGGGAGCTGTAGTGCTGGATTGTCTATCAAATAAACTTTGGCTGGCTTGTTTGTGTCCCCCAACACCATGAGGACCTCTTTTCATGATGGTGCAGGCTGGGAACCTCCACACCTAAATATTACACAAAATCAGGGCTTCATAGAGCTGAGATTTGCTACTCTTTAAGCAATGAGCCTAGGTGTGAAAGCAATTGGAAAACACATATAATAATCATGGAAGCAAGACAAAGATATTGGGGATGTGATAGAAAATAAAAAACTTTGTCAACAGCCAAATACTGCCATTTGTGATTTGATAGGAGCAAGGTTGTTACAATCTTTCAATATGATCTTGTAGGTGGTGCAGAGGATCATGTTGAACTTCTTCTTCTTTGACACCCCAAACTCAATGTATTCCCAGATAGTTTGACAACTGACTTTGTTACCAATATATGTGATAATGTTCAAGTCTGGCGCCCACTGGGCACATTGCATCTGCCATGCAAGCAGCGTGGAGAGTGGAACAACAATAAGAAAGGGGCCATACTGCTCAATGGTGTGGAGCCAAACTTAACTAAGACCCTCTCTTGCCTGAGGCTTTGCCAGAGGGACTGATGACTTATCAGGAATTCTTGTGTGAGAGAACTGGATATTTCAGCCCTAATTTTGTTACATCTGCTGTATCTCATGTAATTCTCAACCATCATTCACAAGACCAACTTTTTATGCATTGCATGCTTTTTCTCATATTTTACACATTTTTCAGATTCTCTATTTCTTCACTCAAATTTTTCAAACATTTGATTGAGAAAATCATAATTCAATGAAAGTACAGCGCTTTGGGTGAGCGCGCTTGGACCTTTTCTGTGTGATCCGGTTGATTTCTTCAAAAATGGGACTTTAAAAAAAATAAAATAGGGATGAAGCTTGAGGCTAGGGAGTCTGATATTATATGAGAAGGAGGGGCAGATGCAGGTGTACGATTGTGAAACTACTCAAAGGGGGGAATAGAGCTTGGAAGGGAGATGGATAGCAACACGAGTACTAATGTAAGCTATGCAAGGATGCTGGTGAGGCTGCCTTCCTGACTAATTCTGAGGGGATGAGAGTAACACTAAGAAAAAGAAGAAAAAGATGTGGCTGATTTCTACTTGATCTTAGGAACTAGTACTATGAGCTCAACTAATTTTTGGCTACTGAGGATGAGAGGGTTGGGGCAATAATTGAAGAGGGGGAAATGATTCAATAGAAATGGTGAGTTCAGAGGTGCAATGGGCAATGTTCAATAGCAATGGTTTGAGGGGCAATAGCAATGATTTCAATAAGCAAATGGGTGATGAGGAATTTCTACTATAATTTCTGCACAATCTTCACTGGGGAATCTACAAGTGGGGGGAAACATTTTGTCTTATTTTCAGCTGAAAGATGAGCAATCAAGAAGAATTCTGGCTATAGAAAGAAAGACTGTAGAAATGGGGAAGATGATGTGAACATAGTAACAACTTGTAATGATGAGCACTACTGAAAGAGGTAAGCACAGATCCAATGATGTAATGTGTACAATAGGCATAGTACATGATGAGAAATGTATGTAAAGGGTTTAACATGTGAGAAGATATCTGTAAAAGGAATGTACTATAATGATTTAAAAAAGTTACTAATGAAATGAGTGTTGTCACTAATGAAGATTGTAGGTTTTCTGTAAATCTTATATCCTTTATAACTATTGAACCATTGAAGATAAAGGGGTACTATGTGTGAGTGACTATAGGTGAAATGAGGCGTAGAATCTGAATATGCAATAATAATGAAGTATTTGCAAAGGTTTATGGGGTAATGGGCAATGTAATGATGAAGATACTAAAATGCTACTTGTGGCTTGGGATGGAGCACCACACCATCCACCAAAAACTTAGAAGGTTTGCAATGGTCAGAGTTGGGTTCTGGTGGTTCAAATGAAAACACCACCAAAACAAAAATATCTCTCATGAGAGAATCCCTGATTAGTCATAAGTCCCTCTGGCAAAGCCTCAGGCAAGAGAGGGACTTAGTTGAGTTTGGTGTGGAGCAGATTGGATAGAAAAGCACATGTTTGGACTGTATTTCCAAGACCTATGTATAAAAATTAGGATTAATCAAATTACACCACCATTAGATTTGCAAAAACGTCAATAAGTCTTTCAGATTGAAGAAAAAAAGTGTGCCTCATCGGCCAAGATGCCGTTTTGAACTCTGTGCCAAACATAGGCCAACCAGTTCAGTCCTGTGAGCTGGAAATCCTTCAGGGTGCCAGATATACTTTGTTTGCTCTTTGATTTGGCCAAACGCAGGTCTTGATTTAGCGGGTGGAGCAATAAGGGATGGTCTTGGAATCTAGCCTAGCCTTGTAAGCTGCAATCTCCTTGGCCGCACTCGTCTGAACTTAGTCAGTCCTCCCTTCTGAGTTGGCAGGCTGGCACCCCTTGCGCAAAGTGCAAGCCTCCAAAGGAAGAACTTGGGAGTAAGCGGGGAAATTTGGCCTGAGTGCTGAGGACCACCTCCAACCATTTGGCTGGTGTCAAACTTTGACACCACACTAAATTTGCCTCCGCCGCCCTGGTGCCAGATTGAAGGCCTGCATCTCAACTTCAATCCTACATAGATCACATGTCATTAACTCAAACGGTCTTGAAGTTACAAAGCTTGTAACATCCTCTTACCAAGATTCTTGGATTGTCTGTACATTTGTACATGCAAGGCAAGTACACAAGAGCTAAATACACATGACAAAGTGTACAGTTATGGTGGCTTCTGTACTATGTTTTTGTCACGGTACAGGTAGGATACAGCAAGTTTATTGGATAGTAGGAGTAAAAAAAAACAAGAGGTTGACTTTTGGAAAACAGCTCATCGTGTTTTTTGAAAGGATGTCTAGCACTGCTCTGGGGGGATGGGTAGATGATGGATGGATGGATGGCTGCGCAAGAAGCCAGGCTACAAGACCGTGCTACTCATGACCCCGTATGTTGTGTGAAAAATGTGTAGGCATTAATTTAGTGGAATTTGGGTGCTGGCCAGGACTACGGTCTGTCAGCTCTCATGCCAGAATTCGCCGCTTGGGGGCAAGCCTCTCTGTGAGACAGAGACCCTGCGGGGCTCTCCTCCAGAGAGGCTTGGTTAAGCTCGGCACTGATCGTCTCTTCGGCTTCCCAGGTACAAGCATCATAATTCAGGCCACCCAATTTGCAGATATATTCGACATGGTCGTGATCATTGTCGAGCGTTGGTTGCGCGTCCCGGTTCGCAATGACCCTTTCAACTATCTTGTAGCCCTCGACCTGCTCCCGAGTCCGGTTGCGCTCGATCATGAGAGCTGCGCGGTCGTATCTTTATGTTGATAATCCCTCCAGAGACGGGCTGCGTGTGGTGGTGGGTGGCGGCCGGCGAAATTGGCCGAAAAGTGGTTGATCGGTTCCGAAGTTATTCTCGAGTCGGACGACTTCCTACTGAGAGCCTCAAATTGGCCCGAGAGGCTAATTTCGGCTAGGAGGAAGCGGGTCAGAGAAGCTTGACCGAGGCAGGACAACAAGGAAGTGTGGGGACAAGGTCAAGACTCAAAACACATAGCATGATGAGAACGGATATAAGTATAACCGAGAGCAATGTAAGTTATCATGTAGGGTAGAGTATTTATATTTATAAGAAGGAAACCGGAATAAGAGTACGATACAGTCACAACGAGTAACACAGCAAGAGAAGTAAGGTAAACGAAGGTTTTAGAACAGTCTACAACCCACAAGTCGGTCAGCAAACCAAGGACTGCGCAACGGTAGAATATCAGGAAACCGCAACCAGAGTATGATACGGAAGGAGTACGTAAGACAAGAAGAGGAATAAGGTACAAATGAAGGTTTGAGGACAATCTATGACCCACAACTCGGTCAGAAAGGCAAGCGCTCGCTGACCCGAGCAAAACCGGGATGAAGGTAACGGTTTCCCTTCCCCCTGGGCCTCGACTGGGCTTTTTCTTCTTCGGTGCGACTTTTACGACATCCAGCGGATAAGCAAACTCTTCTGCAGTGAATTATAAGGCATTCATGGATCCTCCGATTGGAAATGTCTTCAGGGCATTTCCTAACAGCGACACCCTAGTCAGGCTGTCCTATACCCTGAGGGCCAATATCCTCATCTATATTTGCCACACTCGCGAACCTTTTACGCCCTGCTTGGGATGTTTCTTTATATTTGGACTGCTCCCATCGGCGTGTTATCTTGTCTCTTGAACCACGCATATCTTGCCTGTTCAACCACGCACAATACCCACCTTAATCTCAATCAACAGTTGGATTGCCCTGGTCGCAGACTTCAGGAAGCTCGGTGTAAGCCTCGTCGAATAACCCCGAGCATCTGTTACGACGTTGTGTCGACTATTTGTTACCTTCTCCCCAGTGCTACTAGTCCAGCTCGAGCTTGACAAAGCCTCTCAGTGAAAGCCTTGAAGGGGCAGCCACGCAGTGTCTCTGTCTCACACACCAGAGTCTTACCTGGGGAAGGTCAGGGACTTGTGCTAAGCTCGAGTGCACCTCTATAACACTACGGTCGCAACTCAATTGGTATAAGAGCTGGTAAAAGGCCAGATGTTTGGCACATGGTTGATTCCATGTGTTCCCAGCCAATAAATAAATCTTCCACTGCGCGCATCATTAGATGGCATACGTTGCTTGAATAAACCTTACAGCTAAGGTTGCACTCAACCGTAGAAGACTTCCCGCAGGCTCAGATCCTTGATCACGACTAGGGAAAGCCTTAACCTTGGTGGCTGGTGAGATTTGACTGAGATCGAGTTTTCGCCAGCAAATAAGGATTAGCGCGTCCCTCTGAACCAAACCATTTAGGCGACGGGAGGTCCTCCATCTTCAAACTAGTTGATTGTAATCCAGTGTTAGCGGCATTCACACCAACAAGCCTGCGTAACTACATACATACACGAGCAGTCTTTGTCCGAGCGATTATCGGCCAGTGAGACTGTCCGAGGAGCACCGCAATCCTGACCCGGCTGCACATTGCAGGGCTCGTCGGACAAACTCTGTCCGACAATTGCTCGGACCATCCTTAGCCCGAGCAGCTCACTTGGGCAGTGCTGCCATAAAACTGGTGGGGTTGGTTTAGACTCACTGAATTTCTACTGGGTAATTTCGCCCCAACCGATTGTAAGTAGGCCGAGTGCAAGCCATACGTTGGCTCATAAAAACCAATAGTTTTGGTTGTGTCTTAATCCAATGAATAGACTATGTAGTTATTCCAGCTGTTTTTCTTTGCCGCAATACATAACGAGTTTACAATTCTGCACTGGTAAAATTGTCTTGGAAAAGGGGGCATTTGGCGGGGATGAGTTTTTGGGATATGTAGATGGGGAGTGAAGTGGATGATGCTCTGCTTAAGGAGTTGGTTTTGGTGATGAGAGTGATGGGAATGATGGTTTGACTAATTTGGGAAGACTGTTTGTGAGTGTGCTGTGAGTGTGTATGCGGGATGTTTTGTCTCAAGACAAAAAGGGTAAAAACTGTAGACAACTTCTTCCCAAGAACATCGACGGTCAGCAGCACTTTCTCTGGGGCAGACAGCAGACGGTCAACAAGAAAAACCGAAGACGAACCAACAAGAACCACATCATCATCATCATCATCGCCCCCACACACTACACCACCACCGCACCATGGACGAACAGCCCGCCGAACAGAACATGGCAGCAGCAGCAGCAGCAGCAACCCAGCAGGAAGAAGAGGACGAAGAGACTGAAACACTGATCTCAAGCGACCTCGGAACGAGCTCACAACACTCTCCATCCATCATCAGCCGATCAAACTCACCATCCATCCACTCCCACTCTTCCTCACTCTCCAACAACAACCACAACCCACCCGAGCCGCCACCATCCTCAAAACCATCCTCCATCAACAGATCACCCCCATCCAACCCATCTCTCGAACACCAGCCGCTGTCCCAGACCGAACAACAACAACCCAACACCAAGAACCCCTCGGATCACTCAAACACTGTCCATCAGCCATCGCAGATAATCACCCCCAAATCCTCAACCGAGCCCATCCGATCACTCGATCAACCCACAACTCACCCCGCCTCACCACTAACCCACCCACCACCCCTCATCAATCACCCCGAACACCCCGAACAGGACATCATCCAGCAGCACTTAAACAACGAACCATCTCAAACTCACTCGAACTCTCCACCACCAGTCGATCTTCACCAGAATCCAAAACCCTCACCAGTCACTATCTCTCCACCCCTCAGATCCTCCAGCAATACCCCTCGTCACTCCATCCTGCCAAGCAATGCAAAAACTCCTCCCCCCCTCCAAAGCCCTCCTCCTCCAACCCAACTCGTCTCTCCAACCTCAACCTTACCCTCCCCCGAGAACACCGACCACGCCAGAGCCTCGACCAGCGCCCATCTATCACCCACCTCGGGCACGCTTCCGTTTACCCAAAACATGCCTGGCCGATCTCGCCGTCAGCTGGGCGAGTACACCCTGGGCAAGACCCTTGGTGCGGGTAGCATGGGCAAGGTCAAACTGGCCATCTCCTCGATCACCGGCGAGAAGATCGCCATCAAGATCATTCCCCGTCACACATCTCTCTCTGCCGCGCAACAACAGATCGATAAGGAGAAGAATAAGGAAAATCACTCCGGAACTTCCTCCGCAAGAGATCACGGCAAAGACTCTAAATCTCAACCGATCACCCCCAGCCCGAGCTTCATCGAGAAGGCTAAAAATAAGGATATTAGCAAGGAGATCCGTACCATCCGAGAAGCTAGTATTGTGCTCTTGCTCCACCATCCTTATGTCTGTGGAATGAAGAGCATGCTTGTCTATCCGGTACGTCTATCTAATCCCCCACCAGGCTGCCTTCCAATTATTATGGCTGACGCTTGTTCTTTCTGCTTAGCATCACTACTACATGCTATTTGAATATGTCAATGGAGGCCAAATGTTAGACTATATCATTTCGCATGGTCGCTTGAGGGAACGAGCTGCCAGAAAATTTGCCAGGCAGATGGGCAGTGCACTTGAATACTGCCATGCCAATTCCATCGTACACCGGGGTTAGTGATATTCTGCTACCTTTTATTTACATTCCCGCAATTCTCAACGTTTTATATCTTTTGTTCAGATTTGAAGATCGAGAATATCCTAATCTCCAAGACCGGGAACATCAAGATCATAGACTTTGGCCTCTCTAACCTCTTCTCTCCCAATTCAAATCTCCAAACGTTCTGTGGATCACTTTATTTTGCTGCTCCCGAACTTTTGAACGCGAAAGTCTACATCGGCCCCGAAGTGGATGTGTGGAGCTTTGGGATCGTCTTGTTTGTCTTGGTTTGCGGCAAAGTCCCGTTCGATGATCAGTCTATGCCCGCCCTACACGCCAAGATCAAGCGAGGGCAGGTGGACTACCCTACTTGGCTTAGCTCTGGTAAGTCTCACCACCTCTCAACCCTCTGGGTGTTTTTCTGATGGGTTCTTGAAAAGTTAATTCATGCTGACCGCGCCCATGTACGTAGAATGCAAGCATTTGTTATCCCGTATGCTCGTCACCAATCCATCGAACCGAGCCACTCTTCAAGAGGTCGTCAATCATCCTTGGATAGTCAAAGGATACGATGGTCCGCCTGACCCACACATCCCACACCGTGAACCACTGCGACTCAACCAAATCGAGCCCGAAGTAATCAAAGGAATGACTGGATTCGAATTTGGCACGGCCGAGAAGATCGAAGCTGATCTTCGCACGGTCTTGTCAAGCGAAATGTACGTGAAAGTGTTGAAGATTTACGATGATAAGCGGACAAACAGCACAAACGGATCGTTAGAGCCGGTTTACAACGTCGTTCCCAGTGGCAGTAATGTGTCGATGTCTCCGGTCAACGGCAAAGGACGAGATTCAAAGAACGATAAAGAGTCCAACAGAACTCCCAGCAAATCATCCAAGCGGTTTTCTGGATTTGGCTTTTACAGCAAGAAGATGGCTGGCGGTCTAGCTGCTGTACTGAATACCGTGGGAGGGTCTAAAAACGAGGACAAATCCCATCCGGACCCCCACTCTTCAATCTCAAACGGCTTTGAATCCGTCCTTTTGAATGGTCAAACGCTCGACTCCTTGGACCCCACCCGAGGTTTTCACCCATTGATTTCGATCTACTTTCTTGTCCGAGAGAAAATCGAACGTGAAAGAATCTATGGCCCCGGGGTCTTTGCCTCGTCTACGTTGTCTGTCACTGGGCCACCTCCACCCCCAGTACCACCTTCTGCATACAGGAGTGAACTGGGCTCTCATGGGCAACAGTTAGCCAGCCCGCTACCGACTGCTAACGAACTCGCTGCTGTCCCTGCCGCTCGATTGCCTAACAAGAATCGCAACACGATGGCCGGAAGTGAATTGGACGGCAAGCAGCGAGATCAAGCCGCACTCCTTCTTGACATACACCAGAAAGGCGCAACCAAGGAGCGCAACGGGCTGATGTCGATCAGACCCAACACTGCCACCGATCGTATGGTTTCTACCCCATTACCCTCTTCCCCAACCTCACCCTCCCAGACGGCCGAATTCGCTCCAAGCCGGGCCAAGGTTCCCATCAATCCCTCTAAGAGGCGTAGTGTTCACGTCATGACCGCCCCCGAATCTAGTGGCGTTCTGCAAGCGATGACTGACGTGATCCCTGTCCAACGACCCCCAGATTCGACTGGCAATGGTTCCAACACACGCTCTGAGCGGGTAGTCAGTATGGTCGAGCCTGGCAACACTGGCCCCTCGGATTCTGAACGTTCGCCCTCGGGCTTTGCCAGACGATTTGGCTCGCTATTGGGACGTTCCGCATCAGTCAACGATCCTGATTACAAAAGACATCGTCCCCGAAGTAGTATCGGGCTAGGGCATAAATCGAGTAGCAAAACTCCGCTGAGCGCCCTGCCACAAGTCACGGAATCCACCGGCCTATCGCCCCCGTTCAGCCCAGGTGGTCTACAGGCCCAACAGCAAACAGCTGCGCAAGACTTTGACGATCTCCCCACAGATGTGATCCCATTGAGTGCTCCGATCAGCGGCCAATCCGGGCCGATGGCTACGTTCGGAGCCAAATCTGACTTGGACGCTAATCTCTCTTCTCGGACTCGTCAACATCACCGGGGATCATCGACGGGTGGCGAAGCTGGATACAAGGAAACGCCAGCCAACGAGGGAGAAGGCAAAGTGGCACTCAAATCGAGCTCGAGTGGCCCCAGTTGGAGACCTCGTCTGAGCTCACTCGGAGGCAAGGCCAAGCGCCCTACCACCCCGTCTACCAACCCGGCCACTAACGTGCTCTCCGAGAGCGAGGGCGAGCCTAACACCCTCGATGAAGACGCCGACGTCCAGCCTCTCGAGATCGGCTCGCCCGATAGCACCTTGCCCAAGCAGACTGCTCCCCTTGTCGCTTTCTCCGGTCGCACTGCGCCACCCTCCTCCAAGTCGAGCGACAAGATCAAGCCGATCTATCTCAAGGTCGGTTGGCTTCGTGACTCTCTCTCTCTTTCCTAGGACTAATCCTGAATGACTTGCAATCATTTTGCCAGGGTTTGTTTTCGGTAGCTACGACGTCTACCCGTGGTCCGCAAGTGCTCCGGGCGGATCTGGTGACGGTCCTGAACCGGATCGGCTTCCAACACCGGGAGATCAAGGGAGGGTTTGAATGTGCGCATGCGCCCAGCATCGATCTATCAAACTATGGGGGCGGGTCCAGCGGCTTGAACACGACCACGGGTGCTGGTGGTGGGGCTGAGAGCCTCCAGCCGCTGTCTTCCCCCCTGAGTCGGAGCAATAAGAAGGCGGCTGAGTCGTTGAAGAAGAAGGTATCTAAAGCTTCGTTCGGTAAACACCCTGCCCTGAATGATAACCAACGGCTTAAGGTTAATGGTTCTACTACCACTGCCACCACTGCCACCACTCATCCGGGCCCGGATGGTCGCTCGGAACCCTCGTTGAATGGCGGGAGTCAGACTGGTGAGCTACCTGTACATGGTCCTTTTTTGAGACCCTGTTGAACTGAACTTGCGGTGATAATCTAGGCACTCCGTCGCTTGCAGGGACTGAAACTGTGGTGCTCGGAGGCGGGCCTGCAACGGCACCCACGCCGATCGTTGGCGCGGCGTCGAATGAATTAGGCGAGCTGGCTGCTGGGGGTAGCGGAGCTAATGGCACACGGACTATCACTGCATCGTCGTCGAAATCGGAGAAGCCTGCCTCGTCCTCTGCTGCGTCTAAACATCATCGCACGTTCAACCAGCATCGTAATCCGGTCAAGAAAATTGACCTTGTCGTCCGCTTCGAGATCTTTATCGTTAAAATGCCCTTGCTCCCAGGCATCTCCGGCTTGCAGTTTCGCAGAATTTCGGGTAACGCTTGGCAGTACCAAACTTTTGGTGCGTCGTCTCTCTCCATCCCCCCTTTTTCATTCTTTGGTGTTGGAGGTCATGTAATTAAGGGTTAATCGAGCTTTCTGGGATTGGGGTTTGGTCGGTCTATCTAGCTCGTCGGATTCTGCAGGAACTCAAACTTTGATTGGTCTTTTATTTTTGCGGAGGACTTACTTCTCGTGTGCACCTTAGGGGCCTCACATCCAGCCGTCCCAGGAACCAAAAATGCATTTTTTGGACGGCTTTCGATGCCTCTGTGGGGTCATCATTTCGTATGCTGTCCCACGGGACTCCACCGTGCGCCCGTGGTGTATATCTTGATACACAACTTTTCCCCATCGTGAAAAAAAAACATTCCTGAAAAAAATTGTGTATCACCTTTAATGAATGCCCTTCTTTTCATCTTTCGCTCTGTCTTTTTTATTCTTTCTTTTCCTCAATCCCTCATCCAACCATCCATCCATCCATTCAGTCCCTCCTTTTCGCGTGCAGCCTAACTGTTCCATTGCAGCCCCACTCGAGTGCCCATTTAGCTATCATTCTTTGTTTGTTTGCTTTTTCCCACACATATAATCTGTTCGAAAAACAAAAAAAACTCTCTCGGCTTATTAATTTGTCCTCCGCATCAATACTTGATCGCAGTCCCTGAACACCTCGTTTTTTCATCTTTAGTCCACCTTCTGCTCCGCCATCCCCGCGTTGTGTTTTTTTATCGCCTTGATTGACTCTATAAACTTAATATATATAATGTGTGTTATGTGTTTGTCTTCGAGTGATGAATGGTCATCATCATCGGGACCGGAGACCGAACCGCCCGTCCGTTCCGTGTCGTTCATTTGTCTAATCGCATCTGCTATGTTCTTCCCAATTCGCGCCGTTTTGTTCCTCCACACCCCGTTTCGTTTTAGCTTGCGCTCTCCCCCTCTCACTGGGCCCGACCCACCCTAATTTACACCCTGAGTTCAAGCCATTTCCAGGAATGCACCCCATGAGCTGGGCCCTTTGGAAAAAGTACGAGACCAAATTGTCTTTCAAGCAAATACTAAGTAGCATGTCGAGTGTGGTACAAAAAAAAACACAACGACAAAGCTACAAACATCAGATAGACAGCAGTCTTTCATCCCAATTTCTCTCGACGTCTCTATAACTGAATATTACTATGACTATGACGTCCGAATTTATTAGATTTTCACCCTTTCTAGGTACTGTGAATAGGTTCATGCAAGATGGTTTGTCTGAAAACCTCTAAGGCCAGTTCTGGTCTGTAAAAACATTTTGATTTAGGTCAATTTACAGGTTTTTTCTAAATTGCCTAGCACTGCGTGAAATACCAATATCTTACTTGTATGCGGGAATTTCGTGACCTGCGTTGTACACTGTGATGTAGGTCAAGGGACCTGGAGAAGCATGCGAGTATTTAATCAGCATTGGAAGTAAAATCCGTCATGAGCAATGAAGTTTTACCGGCTGTCTTGTATTTTCCAGCGATTTGGCCTTTGAAGTGTAACGTAGACCAAGGTGCTTTGCGGAATTCTTCTGCATATTTCCACTTCATCGAGCTAATGGATCGATAACCACCGAGCCTGATGTATCGTAAAAAATGAGTATCTAGACCACAGTTGAACGGCATTCGACAGGCGGTCGACAGACAGGGTTGTGGATTAATTAAAAGAAATCTGTCTTACGTGTTACAAATAAAATCACGGTCCTGTGGAACAATCAAAATGATTCATGATCATTATCTTGTCGAGGGAAACTGAGGATGAAGTAACATACACCAGCCCAAATCACAGTACGCAATCCTTTGTCGAGTAGCTTAGCAAGTGCTGGGGTCGAGGACCTGGCGGCGTCTCCAGTGGTTGTGAAATCGTCATTGGGACTGGATCAAACGCGTAAGCAGCGATTCGGTTGGTGCGAAGATATGGGAAGACCAATACGACTTACCCATCTGGGCATTCGGTGAATTTTGATTCCGCACCGATTGCACTCGTGACTTCCGGCATGGCTAAATATTTGAGATACTGTAATTGATGGCGAGTTGACTGCTCAGCATCAGTCACACGAAGATGATAGACAAACTCACTGATTCTGATGGGAAAGGATCCGTCCTCGGATTGGTAACTGCAGGAAAGTAAGGGGTGTCAGATTATGGCAATGTCGTTGAAAGATGAAAATGTACATCTCACAGAAGTACGGATTCCTCTCTCCCATGGCAGGGTTTGACACGTATCGCGTGCAAAAGTCGTCGGCTTCTCGACAAATCGTGTTATTACCAGTGTAGGCACATTGCTTGATCTGGGCTACACAGCCGTTGGGAGAGTCCAAGGCTTTTTTGATCCCGGCTAAGACATATGACTCCACAAGATCCTCTACGTGGTTATATTTGGCTTGGGCATAGTCGTAGTACGATGGGTACTGTGTATATGTCATTTTTTTGTTTTTGATAATTGGTTGTTTCACATCAAACCGGGCATTAGTGAAACAGCTAAACTATCCCGCATAGAGATCAATCGTTAGAGGAAGCTTACATGGTAGTAGGGGTCAAACCAGCCAGTAGTCTGAAAACAAGTGCAAAAGTGTCATCCGGAGTTAACAAAGACAAGGCCATCGAGCTGGAAGGGCTTGATAACTCACTATTCCCAAGGAGGCAGGATGTACGATATGTCCTTCAATCTTCTTCGCTTTGATCATGCTGTTCTGATGTTCAAAGTGCTAAATTGAAAAGATTCAACATTTCAACACCTTAAACAATATCGAAATATCAAATAGAAGACAGCTGCTCACTTCTGTGAATTTAGGGCCTGGTGCAATAGACAGTATTTTAATATCTACTTGACAAAAGCTCCACTGATCAAGCTAAACATTGACTGACCGTACTGGCCCCCATAGCTCTCAGTCCAAAAAGATAGTTCGCGAGACTCATACGTCGAGAAATGGGGGATACTGAAAAGGATTTGGAAGAATTTCCAAACGCGGTGCGCCGCTTGCTGTGTACTGTAGACGTCGTGAATGCCGTATGAGAAACCCGCAGGAATCGGCTGAAAGTGAAAGGTTGGATTCAATGATTTAATACTCGGGGATATGGAAGACGCAACCCAAAGAACTGAGGATCCTTGCTCACTTGGTCCAAATAAAGAACATGCTGTGATGCATGATTGCCAAAACAAGGAGAAAAGTTGTTAGTTCCGAACTCGCATCCAAGCCGGAGGATCAAAGCATCAAGTGCCTTAGATGGGCAAGAAACTGACAGCGTATTTATTCCATGAGTAAGGATTCAAGGTCGTTGCGTTACCTTGTGCGTTGACCTTACAAGGGCCGTTTTCTTGGAAAGCACCGATCAGACTGCTGCATCCTGGGCCTCCCTGGAAAAGGATGAGTCGACTTATCAATCTAGCATATGTTGGCATCGGCTAAAGGAGAATTGCGCACGTTTAACCAGAGAGTGAACGGCGCGCTCTGAGGATTGTTACGCGCTTGAAAGAACCAAAAAAACATTGAGTGATTATGGGAAATGTTAATGTAGCCGGAGTAAGTATGGACTCCAGGCGTAGTTTCACAAATGTTGCTATCCGCGATCAGCCGGTAGGCACCTTGGCCCTGAATCGTGCCATCGTAATGCTTGGAGGGCGACCGAGGAGCACAATTAGACGAGACACTGAATGCACTAAGATAAAGAACAGTAACCAAATATGTCAAGAGGTAGAAAATCATCTTTTAGTGAGCGAAGAGGAAACACGGGGGCCTGGATCTTGGAATGAGAGGGGTGTTGTGTTTTTCAAGAAGTTTGGACAAGTCAAAAAAAATTTGGCGTTCGCAGATCCTCCGAAAATACATTCTTTAAAAAGCCTACATAATGCGGATAATCAGGGCCCACATGAGGTTGCGTGCGCAAGCGAGCCGCATGACCTGCCAAACAATCACCCAACTCAGAATTCTCCAAGTGCGCTCAAGATCACACAACCCCATCGGCTGGGCCAGCCGATGGAAGAAGTGGGTCGGTCGATGGGGTCCTGGTCCACGGCGCTCTTCTGGTTGGTACGTGCAACTTTCTCCTCCCTTCCCTCCCTCCCTCACTCAGCCCAAGTCCCCTGGTGGGAGGCTCGCTGTGGCTGGCGGCAAGGGAGGGACTCGTGCACAAAGTCAAAATTGTGGCTGAGAGAGAAGTCACAAATGACTGGAGGGAAAAATTAAGCCTCAGCCAGCCTGCCCCTCAGCTCCTGCGGACCTGCTCCAGAGCCAAATGATGCTTCTGGACCTCAGCTTTCATTTGGCACTGGTCTCATCTTCTAAAACGCAACTGTTCTCCCTGTACTAATATTTCAAAAATAAAAAAAGAATGAAGAAATGTAAACAAGGATCTACAACCAGCATGCCTTGTGGATCTTGGATTCACAAACCCGCAGATATCTTCAGATCCTACACCTGTAGTCACTCAATTGTTGCATTTTGTTGCAGACATGATATTCAATCTTGCATATTATCAGAAAATGGATCTTTGGAGCAATGGGATACATATCCTTCAGGATTCCTTTGAAAGTAGAAATGGATTCCTTCAATCAGTTTTGGAGTTTAGGCCTCAAAGAAATAGGCACATCAGACCATCCACACCTGGCACTAAGTCAGCCTGGATTAGTAGCTCAACCCCACACCCGCATTGGGTTAGATCAACCAGGATGAACTTGACCCGGAGCTCCATTTGGAGCTAGTGGGGTCTAAATGTAGACCCCACTAATCCTGGGACTAATCCCAAAATGAAAATTCATCATGCTTGCTAGCATGAACTTTATGTGTTTAGGTGCCAAACACATAACATATAGAGACCTAAACACATAACCTCCAACAGCCTCAGACCCGCTAATCCCCACCCATGCGGATGGCCAATTGGATTAGCCTATTCCAATCATAATCTGAGCTAGTTAGCTCAGGCTAATCTAGCCACGGATGCAGATCTCTCAGTACAGCCAAGAAAACTGTCTACTCAGATTTCTCTGTACATGTGTTGTTGACTTTTAAATAGTGTTTTTGGGGTTGAAAATCCTTCCTTTGTCTGCCAGCTTTCAGAATGTAATTCATAAGCCTCTCCTACAGAGAGCCCTGTGGGCAGGGTCCTCTGGACCCTCCGTTTGAGAGGCTTAGTTAAGCTTGCCTCCCTCCCAAACCTCCCAAAACTATTCCCTCCTCTTGCAGCTGACCAATGTCTTTTTACCACTCATAAGTGCAGGTGTCACCAACATTGTTAGCCTAGATTCATACAGAGGACTGTGAGAATCTCCATCTGTTTATGCTGGGATTGCACGGCCATGCCCATCAGCCTACCTCTCAAATTTACCCCAATGACTCCTGTTTCCCCCAGCAAAAATGACATCAACAATTCATCATGTAATCCATAATTAATGAAGATTGTGAACTTATGTAAATCTTTTATTCCAAATTTGGAGAAATTGATTTCACATTTCATCCTTTTCCTGAATTTGGACCAGACAGGCTCCAGGGATGACCCAGTCTGAGTAGAACTTGGATTTAATTTGTCCAAGCAGATCCTCCACTGGAACTAACAATCTTTGAGTAGATATCTCTACAGCTTCTTGGACCTATGGATGTCCAAGGATCTCCAACAAGCTGGTCCAAGAATATCAACAACTTGGATCCATTGGGTGCCCAAAGGTGGGACCCACATGGCTCAATTGGTAAGACCGGTCCAAGTAGAAATTGGTTTGGATTTGTCCAAGAAATTGTATCACTCAAGCTAAAGAGCTTTGAGTACTGAGTCCAAGCACCAGGGATGTTTGTTCCAAACAAAGAAAAACCTGGCTTGGATCTCTCATAATGTAACGGGGTGTGGTGGATAAAGTGGGTAGCAGTTGCAGATGGCATAGACCTGTAGGGCCTGGAGACAAAAGAAAACATCTTGGATGCAGGCACTATGTTGCTTGGCCCATTGGGCCAAAACACATGATGACCACATTTTTGGGGGTTTCAGACCATATAGATTCTAAATCTATGTTGGCTATGCACTTAGGCCCCGTTTGGCAGGGCCCAGTGTGATATGTGATAATCAAGCGCAGCGTAATAATCCAAATAAGGTTTAATGAACCTTATTTGGATTATTACTGGGCTTTGGTTATCTTCCTTGGCCGTTTGGGACAGCCACCATCATATTGCGCGTGCACCCTTGCCCGTTTGGTCCGCCCCACCATATCAAGTCCAGACCCGCACCTCAGCTAAATGCCACAATGCCCTGACCAATGTATTCAGAAACCCTTGAAAAATGCTTGTTGGTACCATGGATTAATAAGGTCATTGGGGTCAGGGAGCGCAGGAGGGATTGAAAGTGATTTCTTCCCAGGTTTTTCTTTTGTGGACCTTTCAATACAGAAACTACCTATAAAACCGTAGGAAAAGTCCTTATCTATGTACTTTGAGTTAAATTTTATTTTTATGACATTTTTGTACCACAATATCATCCTTAACTCAAGCAGAAATGAAAAAAACAAGCAAGGGAGAGTAATATTTACAAAAATAATTGAGTGAAGGAAGCTATGAAGTAAGCATGTCAACTCCAATTTCTGCATTTTGAGGCATGCAGCAATGAGATTTGTGATTTTTCATCAGTACTTGCAATTGAGGGCAGTTATAAACTTCTTGATAGAATGAGATCTGTCAATTGATTCAACAGAAGTACTTTCAGATTGTGATAAGAGGGGAGATTTTGGAAACCAATTCAAAAATCTGCTTTGCAGCGGGGAAAGATTGTGTGGTGTGTGATTTCTCCCTGTATTCTAAGAACATACAGAACTTATTCAGATTGTTATGAACTTAAAATTGCAAAGGAAATGTTGGGAAATGCATAGAAACTTACTGTCTTTGATTTCAGACCAAAAAAGTTTGATGGGGTTGAGTTTGCATTGGAATTGTTTGATTCCTGGGCTTGAAGTTTGCTGTGGTATGGAGCTCTGTCCGGTGTTAGGCCAGTGGAAGCGCTGGGAGGGGGTAGGTGTTGGGGTGACTGCCCTCATGGATCGTTCCAGAAAGAGTTGTACGGATTCAAATTGATAGCTGGGGGGAAGTGGTTTGAAGTTCACCAAGGGGTTTGGATCCTTGGGGGTTTTTTGTTGGTTGAGGAAGGATCTGGTGATCTTGATGGATTTGGAGGGACTCAGGATTCTTGATGATGATTTGGAAAAAGTGATGGCCTTATCTCTTGGATCAGAATGCCATGCCTCTCCCATCCTCCAAGTTTGACAAACTTGGACTCAGGGAGGCAACCTGTCACATACATTTAATCATCTCCTTGCGCGCCATGCGCGCGCACAACACAACAGAAAACAGGGTGAGAAGAAAAGAAAAGAAAAAACACAAGACAAAAAGGAGAAACCAAAGAGATAACGCAGACACATAAAGAAAACAATCAACCACCAATGGAAAGAGAATAAAGGGAGAAGAAGAATCAAAACCACATGAAAACCACAGAGAAAACAAGAGACAAACCCACAGCACATGCTGTGTTGGGACCAAGAATTTGAAGGGATTGGAGCAGAGGGGGAAATGAAACTGGGGAAGAGGATGAGAAGGATTGGGAGGAATAAACTGAGAGCTTGAGAGGCTGAGGATCTTGAAGTCTTGATGATTGAAAGCTTGAGGTGCGGATTCTTGAATCTTGAAGCTTGAGGTTCTTGATGACATCTTGAGGGCCTTGAAGATGAAACTTTGAGGATGTTGAGGAATGAGTGAGGATCTTGAATCTTGAAAATCTTGAAGGGTGAGAATGAATCGGAGACTTGCTGATCTTGCTGGCAGCAGCGGCAAGAATGCTTCTGACTAGCGGTCAACCAAATGGGCCACTACAATGGTATTGTTGTTGTTGGGCCTTTGCAGCCTTTCTTACAACCATGATTAAGGCACAGAATAAGAAACTGCAAGAAGAGGAGTAGCCATGTGGGTTTCATTCAGAGGTGATGGGAGATACAGGATTACAGAGTATCTACACTGGGAAAAATCAGCAAAAATACAAAAAACCCTGGGGCCCAAACCAACTTGGAAAAAACCCAGGCCATGGCAATCCGGACCTTGAAAATCCCCTACAGGTCTATGCCATCTGCAACTTTGTGTTACACAAATCATGTGGATAACAAAACATAAGGAACTACCCACCATTGCCTGTAGGATTTACTTCATCCTTGGTTGAAGTGGATTCATTGAGATACATGGAAGTGGGTGCAAGCAGCCATGAACGGTGAGTTTTTGGTGAGCACTTTGGCTGTGCTTCATTTGAACGCCTCAAATCAAATGCCCCACTCAACCCCCAGAAAAGAAAAACATATCACAATATCAGTCGTTCTGATAAGATTTCTCTGGCTTGGACATTTACCAAGAAGGGGATGGATTGGTGTCAAGACAGGTATCAAGCACAGTAGCAATCCATTTCTGACAATGCTTAAATAACCTCTGCACTAAACAAATGGCCAAAAATCATAAATTAGCCTATTCAGAATATTCAAAGAAAGCAAATGAGATTATAGACCTTTTTCCTTATTTATGCCTCTAACGTTTCCAGAAAATAACACAAGTATTAAATTATCAACAGTGGTTCCTACTAGGGGGAGTGAGGCTATTCATCCAATGGAATTGAATATGAGTCCAAAAATTCACAGATCAACTACATACAAGAGGTGGTCCATCCCTGATGGTTGTTGATGGTGATTTTTGGGGTATCCTGTGGCGTTCATATGGATTTGGTGATGATATTTATTATGTAGAGCAGTGGTTGATTTAGCTATTGAATTGGGACTCCAAAGGCTAGCCCACATGCAGCAGCCTGCTTCCCGGTTCTCCTCCTTGGGAGCTATTCACATGTGTGTAGCGTGATGGAAAGGTTGTGTAGGGGCTTTGGGCCAGGTAGGGATCTGTGAGTGCCCAAGCGGAGTTGGAGATATTTTTTGAATTCAAGGACTGACCAGGGATGCCGGAGAAGCCAGGGACTGCATATATTTTTCATTTTGGCATGTGGGTGATGGTATACAATGCAGGGGAGTACAAGGGGGATTTCCACTGGGTATAGGTTTTTTTAAAGTGCTATTGATTTCACACACTTATGTATATACATCAATTATCTTATAAAGTATTGGAATGTAACATCAGGAAGCTAAATGTGACCACAAATACCTGGACAATTGCACTGGATCCTTTTCAAAGTGTTGTTGATGTCATGAAAAGTTCCCAACTTTTTGTATCAGTCAGGCTGCTTGCCAATTTCCTTGATAAGTTCTTCTTGTATATAAGCATAATCACCCTCACCATGTCACAAGCACCACACCACTGCCCAGAATCCACAATGGCTATCTGCATCAACATCAAAGATGTTGCAGACTGAGGGTTGTATGATTTCTGGGAGTGAGGTAACCCAATGAGGTGTGAGTGGTGGCTGTGAGGTGGGGGGAGTTTGGACAGGGGAAGCTTGAGGAGGTGGGAATCAGGTGGCCTGCAGAGGTGGGACTTGGCTAGATTGCCAGGGGGGCGGGGTCAGATTGTGGAGGAGCCTCACTGAGGTGGGAGGGATGTAGATTGAACAGCTGGCTTACTTGTGGTGGCCCTGACAGGACATAATTTCTTCTTGGTGACAGTGGATTTCCCAGGAGGTGGAACAGCTGGCTTGTTGGTGGTGGCCCTGATAGGACAGATCTTCTTCCTTAGCAGGTGGAGAAGGAGAAGGAGACGGTGATGGTGAGGCTGACTTGGTGTTTTTGAAATTTGTGACTGGGAGTTTTCTATTCTTGGGCGCTGGTTATTTCTTCTTTTTGTTGTCTTGTTTCTTGTTCTTCTCCTCTTCTTTCTTCTGCTTCTGTTATTCTTTCCACTCTTGTCTTGCTTCTTGCTTCTTTATTGTTCTGGCGTCCACTAGCTTCTGTTTCTTAGTTCTTGCAGGTGCAGGCTGGGGCTCTTCATTCTTCCTTTTCTTCTTGACATGTTCAAAGGCAGACCAATCCTTTTTGGTTGTTTTTAGCTCCTTTTGGTTGTCCACGAGTGGTCTGAGCTTTGGTTATTTCTTGGATAGTGATCGCCGTACCAGATCCTTTGAATAGGCAGTTAATGGCCTGCACTAGTAGCTGGTCTTGGATTTGGTTGACTTGGGTCAGGTCTGCTTTGGTGGGTGTCCAGCTCATTACTATTCCCCGCAGGCTTCTGATTTTCTCCTTGTGATGGGCCACAGAGATCTGGTGAGATTGAGCTTCAAGGGGGTTTGTGAACAATTTGATGAAAGCAGAAAAAGAGCTGTTGGGACCTAAAAGATAAGATTTGATGAAAGTGTGTGATGATTTGACTCTAGAGGTTGTATGGTGGTCAAGATGAGGGATATTTTTGGTCCATGTCACCAGGGGAGATACGTTCCCACTCCCCAGGGAGTGCCAGAGCTGAATTTTATGTGAGTTTTGGTTGGATGTAGGCCTGATGTGGATTAGTAACTCATCCCTAAATGAATTGTCAAGTGGATGGAGAAGTGATTCAAAAGTCATCCAGAATTGATTTGGGACTCAACACAATGTTGCATAGTATTTTCTCTTGTTTTCTAGGTACAACTTTAGGAAAAAATATGATGAAATGATATTTCACCCAAATCCAACTCATCAATTGCTCCTGTTTACTGGTGTTGAAGGATAGCAAAGCAAAATTGACATTCTCAAATTTAATTCCTCTGAAAAAAATGGGTTTCTTGTAATTCATGTTATATGCCCTCATGTACAAAATTAAAGTAAAATTCAACTTGATACTATCAATGGTGTAAGTGATATGATGCATGTATCGTTTATTGGCTGCATCGGGTGTTTATCGCATCGTATCACCCGGTCGATGCAATGCAGATTTATTGATAGGCTTGCATCGCTGAATCTGATGCGATACAGGTTCTCCAAAATGTATGTATCGCGCAAGACGATAAAATGCGATGAAATGCCAATATTTATTGACCTGCATCAGATGTATCGGAAGGGCGGATGCGATACAGAGGAATGCAAGCAGTATCGCATCGTATCAGCTGATATACAATGCAATATTGCATCGCTCTGTATTGCATTGTATATCAGCTGATACAATGCGATATGTATGCCCTAACCTATCTATACCCGCAAATGTGATAATGTATCGCTGTTATTTGAGTGACTAAAGGGCCCCTCACAGCAATTGGAAGAGACATATCTGACCGGAGTCAGGGCCCCTTATCCTTGATATGGCCCGATCATCTGTAACTCCATCGCCAGATACCCCTTCCAGAGCTCCATCACGCCAGTCTGCCCGCATCACCCCAATCCGCTCAGATCCTAAATTCATTTGCCCAAACGCGGACGGTCGAAAATCACTAGCTTCTCAGCCTCCAAGTTCAGACCAAGAAATCTCAATCCCTGGGTCAAAATCTCAGAAGCCTTGTCCGACTCCATCTGCCCCGCCAGCAAAAAAAAACAGAAAGCGTCCAATTGGTCCTGAAGAACCCAACCAGACTCAGAGTCAAACTATCATTGACCTGGCTCAGAACTTGGACGAAGAAAATGCTAAGGTCACAAAAAAACGCAAAATCCGAGCTCGAAAGGACTCCGAGTTTGGAATGGACAATGTAGAAGAGTACTTTCTTCCGCCAGTCTTTGCCGAGGGTGAAGTAAGTCAAACAACTCACTCATCCTTACGGAGATGGCAAGATAATCTAGCTAATCAATTGATTTGATCAGGACCAATTGGGTGTACCCATGCACTACGAGTGTTGCTGGTGCGGAACGACTTACAAGAAGGCCGTAGGGACCCGCGCAAACCTAGTCTTGCATCGAGATGGTAACAAGAATTGTCCTCCCTGTGCTGCTCGAGGTGATGCTATCAAGGCTGGTGCCAAACTACCGCTAACCGCCCACGAGATTGCCAAGAGGCAGGAAGATCAACAGAAAGGAATGATGGCTCGATTTGTCCAATCACCCAAGTTCAACCAACAAACCCTCAACCACATCCTTGTTTTATGGCTCCTACGGAACTCTTTGCCCTGGAGCCGACTCGAGGACATCTTATTAGGCGTCGCTTTTGGATATGTTAAACAAGGTATCAAACTGAACTCTTGTGTGTGGGCGGCAAACAAATCCCACAAGATCTACTGCAACTTAAAGGGGACGGTCATGGCAATGCTCAAGGTGTGTTAAGTTTTTTTTTGCTTTACTCGTCACACCTGCTGATTTCTTCTCATCGACTCAACTTGCAGAAGCTCCCATCAAAGATTACTATTATCGACGACGTCTGGACAACAAAAGGAAACCGGCAAGCTTTCATGGGCATATCAGCTGCTTATGTTTCCGACAACTGGAATTTCAAGATTGTCCACCTTGGATTGAAGTATGTTGCATGGAGTCACAAGGGGAAGTACTTGGCCATTCCCTTTGCCGAACTGATCAGGAAGAATTCCCTTCATACTAAGATAAGTATTTACTATTCCTTTGCTTTCATTTATAGATGAATTAACACGCTTGATTTTTTTCTAACACATCTTAGCCCAGACCACTGACTCGGGGTCTAACAATGGAACGATGGTTGCTGAAGTGGACCGCTTGATTGAAGAACAAACCGGTACTCAAATGGACTTGTCAAGCAACCACATCCGGTGTTTCTGCCACAAAATAGCGCTCATACTCAACGCTGGTCTCAGTGCGATTGCCATTGGTACTCAAGGGTTGACAAGATCACCACAATCAACACTTGGTTTTGTTCCTGGCTTGGACCCCATCGTCGAACTTGAAGAGGGTGGCCCCGAGGAGCTTTTAGGGGGTGAATGTCCTGATGAAGACGGAGAAATCAGTGATACTGAGTCTGACAGTGATCTAGACGAACCCGCCCCTTCCAAAACCAAAGCTCACAACAACCGAGTTGTTTCAGCTTTGAAGAAGGTCAACTTTGTGATACAAAAGATCACCTCCTCCTCTGCCAAACGATCCGAGTTTGACTCCTGGGCCAAGAAGATGGACTACTCGGGGCCGGGGCTCATTGCAGGTTATGGTATCCAGTGGAACGTCAAATACAAGAGCCAAAATCGAGCCTATGAGGCACGCCACATCATCAACAAGCTTATTGAAAACAAAAAGGATCATCAAGAAAAGGAGTTGCCAGCGGGCAGGGGGAAGAACTATTACAATGATATCGAGCTTATTTGTGCCGATTGGGACATTGTCAAACGGTTAAACAATGTACTTAGCAAGTTTTACTTCTTAACCAAGAAGATGGAGGGTGACATTCCCTCGGCCGGCATGATGATCGCCGAATACAGGTATATCAAAGCTTTTCTCTTGAAGAAGCAAAGCACTTCAACCAAACCCGAATACAATCAGATTTACACTAAAATGATTGAACGCACCGACAAGTATCTCTCCAGGCCTTGAGTTGTGACACCATCCTGCTTGCCACCGTCTTGAATCCCAGCTACCGTTGTGGAACTCCGACCGGTGCTGGGCCGTCGGCAGTTACTGGAAGGGAATGTGCGCTGTTAAGCGCTGCCTTCGAGGTGGTCCAGGAGATTCTAGGATTCGAGTGATAGCGGAAGTTTGAGGGGGGGTGGGGGATTTGTTATGAGACGACGGGGGGTAGATTCCCGTCGGCGGTGGTTTGTTTGTTGAGAATCTGGGAAAAGAGCCGGCGAACTGGCCGGGGAAAGTGATCTAAACAAAAAGGACTCCAAGAAAGGGAACGGCGCCGGGGCTGAGAGGATGAACTCAGAAGCTCCGGGAGTATAACGGCCAAGAAAGGCGGGGATCAATAGACTTTAAGATTCGGGACTCTTGAGTTTGACGGATGATCTGAGACAAAATTTATGGTTCAGACGAAGTCCCCCCCGCTCCAAAGCCTGAGTTCGAACTGAACTCAAACCTTGGAGTTGGTGACATGCTACGGACAGGTCATCATACACCGCGCGCACACGCGCGCAACAGAAAACAAGAGAAGAGAGGGAAAGAAGGAAACAAAACCAACAGAACAAACAGACTAAAACAAACAGGAACACAACCAACCCTCCACATAACCAAGCCTCTCCAACGCGCGCATATAGAAACAAAGAAAAGAATCAAAGGAAGAAAATAGGAAAAAAGAAAACAGGAAAGGAAGGAGGACACAACCGCCAAAACCAACCAACAGAGAGAAGCAAAAGAAAAAACATGTGAGGTTCTTGATCCTGAAACACCTTGAGGACTCGTTGATCTTGACGATGCGCGTGGGGTCTTGAAGTCTTGCTGAGCTTGCAGTCCCGCCGGATATCCTGCGCGCCGGCGGCGCCACGAGTATGGTCACCACACCGTCTCTCTATCTTTCAAATTTGGTTCCCCTCGTAACACACACGCGCTCAGACCTTGATCAAAGAACGATTCAACTTACGTAAGACCGAATACCCAGTCAATGCTCCAACCCTTCCAAAGCCAAAAGCCCCCAAATCACACGCTTTAAGACAATCCAAAGTGGACGATTTTGATTTTTTCTCCGATACCACTGAATTACGCGAGGATGAGTTGATGATTTACCTAGCGGGAAAATATAAGTGGGCTCCTGCCAACGCTTTGGATTGCTTACAATGGTGGAAGGTATGTATTTTTCTATACAATGTCACATATGTAGATACTTGCTCATGAATGTTTTTGCATCAGGACCACTCGCAAGAGTTCCCTGTTTTGTCTCTTTTGGCAAGGGACTACTTATCTTGCTCAGCAACTTCTGCCTCTGTGGAGCGGTGTTTCTCGGCCGCTGCTGACACTTGCGGACGGGACCGAGGCAAAATGGCGGTGCGGACGATCGAGCGGTGTGTCAGTGCACACCAATGGCTGCTCCAAGGTATTGAACCAAATGGCGAGTTTGAAGCTGCTCAACAGGTCATTTCTCAGGCCATGGTGGAGAAAGAGCAACTCAGACAGAAACATGTTCCTGTTCCGACACAGGCCTGATTCTTTTTCATTTTTTCATCCCTCGCCTGCCTTGAAACAAACACAAAATTCTTGATTATTGTAGTGTTTCCCTTTTTTATCTCTCTTGGTCCCAAAAGAATTACTATACACGAGGTGATTACAAAATAAATATCACTATATATACACAAAGTTGTTATCCCTATACACAAAGTTGTTATCCGCTAAAACTATACACCAGAAGAAAATGAATGCAATACAAGTGATGCTTGATGTATCTCTTGTGTATTGCATCATAACCCAGACGATACACTGCGATACAATGTTGTATTGTATCGCATTTATGTATTGTATATTTCATGTGATACAGCCAATAATTATTGTTATTCCGATGCAATACACAATTTCTTTGTTTCTTGCATCGCTTAATTGATGCAATATCGATAATATGTATTGCTTTTTTGATGCAATGCAAGGGGTAGCAGATATGTTGTATCGACTTTTCGATGCGATACCGATAAAAGACCCAATACTGCATCACATTGTATCACTTACACCGTTGATACTATTGGGTTTAGAATTTTGGAATGTGGTTATGTTGCAGTAAAATTAGTGAAACCCATTTTCTTGGAAATGCGGGAATTAATTTGAATTTGGCTGAAAAAATGGTGAAAAACTTTTTTAATAGGGTGAAAGTCTGAGTTAAGTCAAGGTTGGACTGCGGTGCCACTCCAGTTTGGCCAGATATCCTTGCCTCCTCACAAAAATGATCTGGTGAATTTTTCTTTTTTTTATTCTTTTCAAAATTCACATGTGCACATGCAAGTGAAATTTTTTGCACTTTGCTAATAGTCACCCTGATGTACGCGCGTACATTGATGTGGAAATATCACAGGATGGGCCTTTCACAGCCACATTAAAAGTAAAAGCTTTGTGTTGAGACACCAATTGTCCCCCTGATGTACGCGAGTACATGAGGGGGACAATATCACAGGCTGGGCCTTTCACATCTCCATGGAAAGGACTCACTGGTCATGGAGCCAAGAAAGGCCTATATTCTGGATGAGTTCTGGATGATTTTTTGGCAATTTATAGTTCATTTCAAGATGATTTCCAACTGATTTCCACAGCCAACTTCCAGTCTTTTTCATACCTATCCAATTTTTATTTACCAAAGGCCTCCAGCACAGTTATGAAAAAACGTTACGGTAGGGCACTCCCTGGGGAGTGGGAAAATATCTCCCCTGGTGTGTATTAGCATAATTTTCACAAACCGGGAGCCAAGTATCTGTCATGTATTCTTGAAATTCCTTGCCCCATTTTCCAGAAAATTGTTTGAAACTTGCACAGACATTGCCAGGACTAGTCATCTTGATCAAATTGCTCCAGAGTTGAAGCATGTCAAATTATTTTGCCTTGTTCTTGATGTTTTTGGCGCCATTTGAGACCAATTTCTTCTGGATGTGCCAAGTTCACAGCATGTGGACCAAGTTGGGAAAATTAACATTTAGAGAGTTGACCAGATCTTCCTCTTGTTCAGTTAGAAAAACAGCTGGATGGGGAATATTGTGCAAGGTGAAAATCATCAGCAGTGATTTGAGCACCCAGCCATAAAAATCTTTATTTTCTCTGGCAAGAAAGCAGAAAGCCAAACTAAATGACTTGTTGGCTCCAGTGAAGCCATTGATGTGAATGAGAGGCATCTGGTACTTGTTTGTATTGTAAGTAAAGTCAAGTAAAAGGATAAAGTGGTACTGATTGAGGTGATTGACTGAGTGTGACTGGCAAAAAAATGCCTTTAAGCTTTCCGGTTCCATCAACTTTAGTCATTGTATTGTATTCAGTACGGGCTAGAATTTGGTTGACGTGGATAATTGGGCTGATCCTTTGCAACATCTCTTGCGCAGAAATCATGTCAATTGTTGCTAGGATGGTCTGATTTGGGTTCTATTTCTTGAGACATTGGAGAATTTGAGCCTGTCTCAATCCAGCCCTGCCCAGTTGTTTCATTTTCTTGTAGAGGGCTTTGCTGAGCTGACAGTGAAAATTGTAGGAATCAGCTGCAGTCGGCCAGTGGTTGTGATTTGGGTGTGAGACTGAGAACTTCCAGTGGACCTTCTTCTTCTGTTTGTAAAAAGTGGCGGCAACGGGAAAAAAATCAATGAAGAGGAAAAGGGACACCCAATCAATCAAGAGGAGATATTCTCATGTGTGTTGCCTTTACATTTTTCCATGCAGGATCACCTCCCCTGGATCATATTAATTAGAAATTTATATCAGTTTGGAGAATAACAAGAACAGAAAGAGGAGTGAAAATACACACCTGTCACATTTGAAATGGAAACTTTCTCCTGGAGCAGATCTCTTTCCTGTGATCCCATAGCCGTTCTCACGTGTGAATTCTTGGATAACCACCTTAACTGTTTTGACATCATTGTAAATCCCGGGTGGAGGTTCAGGAATGTTATTGCAGATTGCTCTTTCTCCGTCTTCATTCACTGACTCCTCATAACCCAGTTTATTCTCATTCTCCTCTTCCATTTCTTGAAGTTCTAGTTGCTTCTCAGTTCTCTCTTCCTCAATTTTCTCAAGTAGAGTTTTGATTTCTTTTTTTTTTTGATTTTTCATTTGGTTTATCTTTTTTTGGGGGGGGATTTTCATTATTTTTGTCTACATCTACATGATCTAACATTAATAAACAGTCTTCAATCATTTTTTCCTCTCTAGCTAGCTCAACATATTCTTTGAGTGTCTTCTTTTCTTCTTGATCTAAAGTATAATCAAAATTTTCAAGATCTTCATCTGTTTTGGTTTGGTTTTTTCAGTTTCTTTGGTGGCTAGTTTTTGAGTAAGTTGAAGGATGAGGGGGTTGATTTCCACTTCTTCTTCAAGGCCTTCAGTGGTTTTGAGGGTCTTTTGGATGGTGGCAAGGGCTTGGGGGTTGGTGTCTGCAGTTAAAGGAAGGGCCTTGGCTGCTGCTGCTAGGAGAAGGGGTTTGGAGGCCACATCAGCTGGGGCCTTTGAAAGAAATGCTGGAGTCTCAGCTGGGGACTCATGGGGGTTGGCGGCCAGGTGGGAGTTGTTGGCTAGGGGCTTGTGCAGGGCCTGGAGGGCTGGGGGTTTGGGCAGGGCCTGGACAGCTGGGGGCTTGAGCAGGGCCTGGACAGCTGGGCCGGGGGCTTGGGCAGGGCCTTGGCGGCTGGGAGGGGCGCGGCAGAGGCTAGGGAGGTGTCCGCAGGACCTGGGGAGTGGGTGTGCACGGCGACAGGCTTGGTTAGATGGGGCACGAGGGCCTTGTTTCCTTGGGTCATTTGGACAGTAGGGATTGGGATGGTCATGGTGGTGGGTTGGTGCACAGGGAGTTTTTGGGTTGATTTATTGGATGGTTTGGCTGTATGAGTTTTTGGCTGGTGTGTAGGAGTTGTTTGCTGGTGGTGGTTGCGATGTCTGGTGGCTGCCAGGTTGGAAGGGACAAATCCTATTGGGCAAATAACCCCGGGTTAACTACCGGTGCCCACAGATGACTCCCAAAATGGTGTTTTGCAGAGGGCCAATGAGGCGGCTGACTCCCTTTTCCATTGTCAAAAAAAATTGTAGGGGCAACTCCCAAAAAAACATTGGGAAAACAACTCCCAAACCCAGTCCTGGTCACGTCAATCCGGAAATGGTAGTTGTTTTCCCAATGTTTGGGAGTTGTTTTTCCAGGACTCTTTTTAAATTGTAAACTTCTCTGACACATTTTAAGGTGTTTATGAATATTTTTTCAAAAAATTGATAAATTGGACTGACTGATCAGTACTGTTTGCTACTGTGCAATATACCAAAATTTTAAAATTATGTTCATAAAGGCCTTAAATTTAGCTCCAAAGTTTAGTAAAATTCAATTGTGAACCCCCCTATTGAATAATTCTCTTTTATTCATTTTGTCTCAAAACCACAACTTTGCCACATGTATGTACTTATCTACAGTTCATAGCATAGTCATGGAAATCAAAGTAGTGTTTCTCCTCCTTCCTTTTCCACCAGTGCGCCAATCCAGTGAGACAAACTCTTCTCAGTGCCCTGCATCTTCATGCCATCTCTCTGTCCCCTTTTTGTGGGCTCTCCGGTCTAAAATCTAACACTAAAACATGTCCTTTTTGCAGCGCAGTGCACCTTGCTCTTTGTGTAGAACACAAAAAAGTCCATGGTCCACACGGGCCCTTGAGCTGTCTTGGGACCCACGGTGCTCCCAAACCTCCGAAGAGCTCCGAAAAAAATGTTTGTTTCCTGATTTTCTGTTAATGGATTTACATACATTGCAATGATGTCACATTGTCTGACTTGAGAGTCTCCTGGCAGGCTGGCTTGTGGGGGCGTGTGAATTTGGCCAGACAAGATGTTGATTTCTGTTGATTTTATGAACGGGAATTTGAACAACACATGCGGCTCCGGAGTCGGAGGCTGCATCGCATCAGAAACCTTGTGAAACCCATAGAACACTCGCCGAACATCTCCCAGTGTCCCTCCCGAGTCTGCATCGCGAAAATCATCAAAGCCCTGGCCCGGATACTTTGACCACACCGCATTATTTATTTACTTCAGCTAGTCTTCTCCTGCTCTGCGAAAGGTGGTCAACAACGAACTCTTCAGAACTATCGCGCTCATCGACCGGAATCGAACCTACTCGCTGCACAATGAACTCAACCTCTCCGGTACCCAGCGGGGATCACGCTTTTCCTTCTGGCCAGCAGTCACTCACCACTGATGGAAAGCCTTGGAGCCAACGAACCTGGTCTTATCAATTCATACCATGCAGAGGAATTTATTTTGATTTGAAACGCCGAATTCCTTTGTATTCCTGTGAGGAATCTCTCTGCTTTTCTTGCCTTTTCGCACAATAGACACTTGTCTGCGTTTTTCTTTATCCCCACTCTCAATCACATGAATTGGTTTCCTGGAAGCTTGACTATGGACTCCGTCATCACTCGAACTTCCCTTTCTGTTTATCAATGTCTTCTTCATTGCTCATTGTCCAATTCTTTGGCTGAAATCCTTACACGCAATAAATTAATAAACGGGAAAGCCGATTGGTGTTTCAAGTCAGCCTGATTTCTTTGCGTGTGATTAGAAGATGAAAACTTATGAGAACAACATTATTCCAACACAATCACCAAAAAAACATCACGGCGCACATGAATAAAGCTTCAAGCCCAACAAGTTATTTCAAGTGTTTTCGGCGACGTTGAGGATGTACTTCATCAATCTGTAAGTTTGACCTGACTCATCCCATCTACCGAGGTTCTTTCGTTTAAACGCGCTGACCTTTTCTGCATCCGTCCCAGAATGCCTGCCATTGCCTACCTGATTGACATGAATGACCGCACAGATGGAATTTATGGTATCAATGAAGGTACGCTCATCTTGGTGTTGTCCATCTAGCCCATGATTAATATTTTTTATTTAAACTGACTGCTCGGGTTGAACCTCATTTTTCACTAATTTTTATGCCACCAACAGCTGTACTAGGTTTGCTTTAATCGCTAATTCCCGTGGTGCAGCACGTAACAATTTTCCTGACCAATGGTTCTTCCAAATTCACAGCCAGCGCTCTGGCGGCCTTGGTCTTTTCACTGTTTAGTGCCCAGCCACTAACTATCGTTGGAGTGACCGGATTGATTAACTTGTTCAATTACACCGACTACGTGCGTCGATTCTTCTCGATGCGGAGCCTATTTCGCCAGTTTCCAGCTTTATACCTATGTTGCTTATTCTACCTCAGAAAGCTGACTGAATTGTCTATCAATCAAATCGCATGTTGTTTGGTTGATTAGGATATAGTCAAAGACCACGGGATCAATTACTTGCAATTCCAAGCTTGGATGTTAATGTGAGTTCGATTCACGTTTGATATGATTGACTGTGTATCACATTTTACTTGCAACATTTTCCACTTACCTGTATGGTTTGATGTCCCATTTTGGTATCAAAAGATGGGCCGCCATATTCCATTTTCTAATGGCAATATTCAACTTCTGTGATTTCACCCGGTTTATCACGGACATGACATCTGAAACATTCGGTTTCTATGTTGGTGTGATCTATATCCAAAAAGGGATTGAACTACTTACTCGGGAATTCAGTCACTCCGCCACCGATGGTTGGCTAAGCGTTGTTGTGGCGATCTCCTTTGCCTTGACTGTTTACTGGGTGGAGAAGATTCGCAACCGCGGTCAGTTTTCGCTTTCTAAATATATATGTATATATCTACTTCGTGCTTCTCTCACGTCATATATTTTCTTTAGGTTTTGGGCCATTATGGGCGAGAAGGATCCTAGCCGATTACGCGTTTGTCATCGCGACTGTATTCTTTACGGGATTCGTGCATATGTCAATAAGCCCATTTGATTGCGATCTATGCTTCTGCCAACACGGGCGTTCATTTTAAAGCTGAATTGGAGCCCTAAAATTTATTGCAGACCAGGATACTTGAAATCGGCAGATTTGACCAAGCTACCGATCACCCAATCGTGGAAACCAACCATTAATCGCGATTGGGTTGTGGACTTCTGGAACTTAGAAGCTCGATGGGTCTTTATAGCCTTGCCATTTGGATTTCTGTTAACCTTGCTATTTGTAAGCTCAACAATTACCCGCCACTCGTCGAGGTTGCTCAGAATGATAAACGTGAATTTCTCTCATCTAGTATTTCGACCACAATGTCTCTTCATTGATGGCACAAGCACGTCATTTTCCGGTCGAAAAGCCAGCTGGATTTCATTGGGATTTTTTTCTGCTTGGGGTTACCACGTTCATTTCCGGTATTCTAGGGCTACCCGCACCAAATGGACTAGTTCCCCAAGCGCCCGTTCATACCGAAAGTCTTTCGGTGCTGCAGCACGTCAGCTCTGACGTTCCGGATCGCGATGGAGTTGTGCACCCTGACATAGTAAAACAAGATCAAGAACGACGGAGAAGACTTAGGGAGGGTGGGGAAACTGGTGGCTCGGTGGATAACCAACTGCTGTCTTGCAAAATCGTCCGAACCGAAGTCGCCGAGCAACGACTGAGTCATTTGGGCATTGGGCTTCTCACTCTTGGCACTATGACTCGACCTTTATTGGTTACGCTGTAAGTAATGATTTATTGATTTGCCTTTTTTCCTTGCCATAAGGCTCATCCGTACCTTACAATCCGGCTTAACGGCAATCCATGTCTTCTTTTTTTCAGGGGAACGATGCCCCGTGCTTTATTTGCGGGAATATTCATTGGAGTAGGGTGGAGCTCGATAGAAGATAATGGAATCATCGGAAAGACGCTATACTTGATTCGGGATCCTGAAATGACGCCGCCAAACCACCCACTAAATTCGCTGCGAAAGGCAACAATCTTGAAATTCATCGGAATTCAATGGTTTACATTCGCCATCATGGTGGCGATTTCTCAAACGATTGCAGCCATAGGGTTTCCCCTTGTGATCATTGCTCTCATTCCATTCCGATATTACTACGGCCCCCGTTGGTTCACTCCTGCTGAACTGAGTTTGCTTGATTCTCCCACTGCTAACGCTCCTGGTGTCATGGTCAGCATTGGCGGCGACTTGTCGAGAGTGACTGGGGAAGGCCTGGAGGTAGCTCCTGATACAGGCTTCTTGGGCTCCCTTGGTTTCAATGACAAGCTAAATCCAGTTGTTCAGGGTGACGGTGACCTGGATAGGAGGAAGATTGAATAATTGCGTTGTTCTTTCCATCATCTGTTGTAGTTGTTCAACTCTTCCTTGGTTTTTTTCCATTACTTACCGTTAAACTTGTTTTCAAATACCACTGCGAGACAAGGTTCTCTTTTCGTATTCTGTTCAATAATTCTTTCGTGATGGATCAATTCATCCTTCTATGTGTGTTTGAGCGCGTTTGAGCAATACAGATACATAGATCTAGGTTTCTTGGCCGGAGTGGCTGGGATGGCAGTCAGGGGCCGGCATCCCCCCCTCCACTTAGAGATTAGAGTCAGGAGTCGTGCATACAGCCAAAAGACCGAATCGACAGGATAACTGGCAGTATGACAATCGTCCCAACTTTCATATTCAACGGAGAAATCAAACTGGACGAGATATGTGACACTTTCACACAGCCACCCTTTTGCCTTGTTTTGCCCTGGTCCCATCTTCCTTCCACGAAGCCGCTATGCTTGGTCCCACTGCAGAAGAAAGCAGCCCAGGGAGGACCCGGACTAGAGAACCGAAAAGCTACATACACAGTCTGCAACGCTGACTTGGGTGCTTGCCTCTGCCTCACGTCTTCTTCGAAGTCCATATGTATGACAGGCAAATGTTTCCTTAGACATCGGCGATGTTCTGTATTTGCCCGCTGAATAAAAGGACTCCGGGTTGAGGGCGAACCGAGTCTCATTAGCCCTTGCCCTTGAAGAAGTTTCCTCACAAAAAGCTGTACACATATTGTGGGGACTGGTCACTTTAAATGCCTCCAAACTCAATTTACGGGCGTGGATATTGTTTCCCACCATGGCGTGCATTTTTGCGAGTCTTCCAGTCAATCTGAATCATTCCGTTATCTTTTGTTACTCTTTCTCACGCGGCACCATGTTTACGGTCATGCTCTATCAGAGAGGTTGAGAACTTTATCGAACAATTAAATCAAGCCAGTAGTTTTTTGACAAAACGTACTATGAGTTACATTGGCGGCTCAGGCAGATTCACGTCCAAGAAATCTCGGCAGAAATCCGAATGAAGTCTGCATTCTAGTCTTAGAGAAGGGTGCTAATCTGCTCCTGCGTCTCTCAGTCGACCTTGTAACTGTTCTGCATTGGGTTATGTTTTATCACCCGCTGAGCGCTGGACAGACGAGATGTGGTAGCAGGGGCAATATCCAAGAGTAAACATACCGACCAGAAGGAATGTGTCTTAATCGTACTGAGCTTGACAGGACTCGCACAAGGATGCGACTTCGCGCATGCAAGTCAAATGTCACGGCTCGAGGCATCAAAAAATTGGAACGAGGTTTCTGCTTGTTTCGTTTCTTGGTGGTACGTGCATAAGGTTCGTACATGTACATATACAAACGAAGAGAACAACAGCAAGATGATTCTACTTCAAGCAGAACAAAACGAAGAAGGAAAAAAGGCGGAAAATCTAGCACAGGTGTGGTTTCTCGTAGAGAAACGGTGAAATCTGAGGGATAAAGAGGGACTTGGCGAAATGTATATACAAGGATAAGACCAACAGTTGTGGTTTCAGAAAACAGACCAGTGTTGACATCGGAGCCTTCTTGAGGTCGATAAGGCGAATGACAAGATGAACCGAAGTACAGAGAGACATCAAAAAGACAAAAAATGACAGAGCAAGAGAAATACATCCGAAGACCCAAAAAAAATGTAACGAAATTGCGAAGGGGCGGCGAGGTCGTGCTGAGGAGATGTGAATTGTCTAGATGAAGGTCCACTGTATCGGATGATCACTCTGTCAGCTTTTGACAAAATATACAGCCGGAAGATTGGTGGGACAAGGGTGATACTTACAGTCATACCATGAAGGCGTCCTTCTTCTTTCTTGCCAAGCTTTTCAAAAGCAGTGATGGTAAAATCGAGGGCACCTTCCAGACAAGCTTCACAACGATCGACGACGGTGACCTCACAGGAGCGACCCTGGTAGGTGGCACGAATCTTCTTTCCACACACCCTTAGACCGCAAAGACAAAGATTAGTTTGGATCTTGACAGGTTGGATAAGCTCAAAACTCACTCGTTGGTGTTTGGATTGCCGCCTTGGGATGGGAACGAGTCGTATAGCAGTTTAGAGACTGCGACAATCATGTCTCCGGGGCCGTTGGTCAAACCACAGGAACCCAGACCTGGCTCGTAATCTGAAAGTGGCAAAACAATTCAGCTATGAATACTCAGCATTTGGCTGGCCAGGAAACAAAAATTGCTTACAAGTGGCATCCCCAGTATGTGTCTCGGCCGAGGGCGTCGAATCTGGCGATGTAAATCATCGGAGGTAAGGACGCATCAGTTGGGTGGATGCAGTTGGGGTAGAGGCTGGTGAAGTGACTTACAAGAGTCACCCTTGTGATCTTTGTGGACCGTTCCAGTGGTGACGGAGGTACCCGGGATTGGTTTGACGTCTGTCACCTGGTTGTTGCCTTGAGCTGCCGACTTCTTGGCGTCCTCGGCTGCCTTGGCTTGGTCCGCTTCTTGCTTGGCTTTTTCTGCCTCGGCTTCCTTCTCCTTCTCTTCAGCGGCCTTCTTCTCTTTCTCCTCCTCGGCCTTCTTCTCCTTGTCGGTTTCGGCTTGCTTTTGTCTGGCGGCCTCGGCTTCTTTTTCCTTAGCGGCCTCGGCTTCTTTTTCCTTAGCGGCCTCGGCTTCTTTTTCCTTAGCGGCCTCGGCTTCTTTTTCCTTAGCGGCCTCGGCTGCCTTCTGCTGCGCGGCCTCGGCTTCCTTTTGTTTCGCAGCCTCGTCATCCTGTTGCTTGTCGGGTCCGGAGTACTTGGAGTTCTGTTGCTTGGAATCCGCCCCGTTTTGGCTTGGTGGAGACTGGACTTTGCCGTTGTCATTGGAAGAAATCAAGGCTGGCGGGGTTTTGGGGACGTTCTTTGAAGCATCGGTCTCCTGTGAGCATGAAGAATCCGAGTCGTCATCCTGAGCGAACGAATCAGGGTACGAGTCCGGATCCTCGTCGGGGCCAGATGCGACAAATTGGGCCCAGTCCTTGTCTGCGTCGGCCTTTTCCTGGTCGATCGATTCCTGTGACAGATCGTCTTGAGAATCGTCCAGATCAGTATCGATTGAACGTCTCAAGTTGCCGGAGTCTTCAACGTCTATGGACATGGGGGCAAATGGTAGGAACTCTTCCCCCTGGTCGTCCTCCATTGAGCGACGGCGGTGAGATGAAGGGGACAGGGTTGATGTGGAGCGGCGGAAAAAGCGATGGAGGCTGGAAGAAGGTTGCGAAAGGACTCCTCGGCGCGATAAGGGCCGGCAGATAGATGGGCCAATGACGATCAAGAACAGAACCGCCAGAGAAAAGAGGGGAGTGATGGCACGGCAGAACATGTTTACGAGCTTGTAGATGTGATTTTTGTGTGTGGGGGGTAGAGTAGGGATAGGACTGTTCTAGGGAGTGGAATAGAGTCGATAAACTCAAGTGAGGGGGGGGAAGGCAGGCTCTGAGGGCGCAGGTCAAAGGGGGGATTCTCGGTGGGTGAAGCGAGGGTGGGTGAGGTGGAAAGTAGCGAGTCTTAAAGCAACCAAGGGACCTTGCCGGAAGGTATGGGCTGAAATGCGCGGAGGGAATAGCTCTCAGTCAACGCGGAGGGATTCGAAAAGCTGCTAGCGAAGGATGTTGCCCGAGGGTAGATGGGTGGATGAATGAGTGGACTTTATATGCCGTAGGGCGGAGGGGAGCTGAAGAAAGGCGGAGTAATATGGACACAAGTCTCAAAGGGATAATTGCAGGAGACCGGGAGAGTGAGAGCCAAATAAGGATGACATGTATTGCTACGTCAAGATGCGATACACCACAAGAAACGCGAATAACATAACCGGAGGTCAACTTTCTGAGTTTGTTTGGCCCAGTATTATGCAGGCTCAGCGTTGAGCGGAGTATGCAGATACAGTGCATGCGGCATCCTGTGTATTGGAATTGCAGCAGTAAAGTGTAACACGAACTTGCCTCATCATAATTGTTATTTGCCACCGAACGATCGCGGGCAAGCTGCTCAAAGCCAAGAGTAGCTCTCAACAAGCAACATCGACTTCGAGAGATAGCGAGTCGTATCGCGCATACTTTCAAGGCGTTAACTTCGGCTGATGTATCGCATTTGACGCAGGTTTCTGACAGGGGTATGGGCCTCAACCCTGGTCGTATCAGACAAATTGCCTTTGATCTCATGTCATCTTCGTTGTATCTCGCGGTGGATAAGGTGGTCCCGTTGTCCTCAGTTCCATCGCCTTTCCTTTCGCGGCCAGGAGGGCTATCTTCGTGTGAGACCCAACGCGGGCAAATGGGTGAGCATCCCTCCGGGACCGCGCAGCCCGGTCACAGCCCACAGCCGCACATGGATGATGGCTGTGTCTTCTCAGTTCTGTCCCCTTGGGCCTTCTTGCCTTCGGGGCCAAACACTTGAGCGGACCACCACGCGTCTTCAAATATTTATGTATGTAATAAAATCTCGATCCACAACCTTGGGAAGTTCAATGCAGAACAATCGGGCAACCCTCCGAGGCGGAGAAGCCAGCTCCTGTTCCTGTCCCCAAGTGAAGATGTAGCGTGCCTAATTGAATTTGGAAGACGACAGAAGGTCATCCTGTCCCCCACCATTTTGATCCCATAGGGGGTGTTTGCGACTAGAATTGTATGTGTGTATGCGTAGCGAAATACGACTATGTATAGTCTATAACTTGCACATGCCAATTAGTGGCCATTTATCTGCGCCAGTTCCTCTTGCAACCCAACAACTTTATATAACTTGCATACAATTATTTGTTACTGGTCGCTTGCCTTCTGTGAGGTCAAAGGGTTGCGTCTCCCCAGTCTCCATGACCCATGCATGAATGGGGTGGGATATTTATATGTTACCTAAAAGATGAGAAATAAAGCAACCGCCGCCTGATGCCCTCACGGCTTGGAATCTTTCCGAAAAGGAGTCGTGGAAACGATGTTCACAGGCCCACTAACCTCAGGCAGCATCTGCCACTCTACGATGAGGACCCAAGGCCAAGCAAAAGATTGAATGGTGCCAACGATTCCCAAAATCCCACAAGGGTGAATGGTGCCGTCGATTTTCGAAATCCCTTGTCGATGGACACCGCACGGTCGGCCAACGGTGCGAGTCGAGTGACAGGCCTGATCCACCAGGAGGACAAGATTCAAAATGGGTTGACAAAGGATGTGAAGGATATCGTCTATCAGTCTAGGATGATCAGAAAGGCCTGATAAAAGCTTACTATTCGTAAATACATCCCAGTCAGGAGGACATTCTTGGACATTCATTGGTCACAAAATTCATTGGCCTTGCAAAAAGGGAGGTCAATGGATGGATGACTTGAGGGAAATTGGGCAGACGCTGGGAAACCAGACTGCTGTAGGAGCTGATTGTGGTGGGCGTGACAACAACCACAACAAATCTCGCAATAGTTCTTTGTCTTGTCAACTGTCGTATCCTGCATATCATTTTGTCCGAGTCGGCCATCGCAAGCGAAGCAGCCCAGGTGATCCTGTAGCAGTGTCCGTCAGACTTCCGTCCCAGCTCCACCGGATAAGAAGCTCTTGATATTCACGGTTCCAACTAGCGAGTTCATGACAAGGGCTCTGCGACAATTAATGGGATCTGAGGCTTGTTTGGTTTATCTCCGAGGCCTTGTCGCTTTTTTTTTATTGGTGGCCAAGCTTCAATTTTGTGCCTCAGTCACACCGCTTGCCGGGCCCGAACAGCCTCCCGCAAGAGAGGGTCCCGCTGGGACGCCGGGGTAGCTTGTCCAGCATCTCTTGCATGGAGTGGCTTGTGCCAATCCCGGACACGCTTGTGTGCTGCATCATCTGCTTTTTGGGTAATTTTTGTAAATCACTCATTGGAGTTTCATGAGAAAAAAAGGTTACACAAATGCTGAAGGAGGCTCACATCCAAAAGGAAATGTGAAAAACTATAGGTTTTAGATCTTTTGGAAGCATTCTTGAGGCTCAGGATTGGTTGCAGAAGCATTGCAGCGTATTATGCTTGCCGACACAGCCGAAACAAACAAAGTGATTGGTCCCTCCCTCAGTAAAGCCAATCAATTCACAGCAGGTGAGCTTACCAACCGCTGGGAACCGGTGATCTCGGCGGCAAACATGAGTCATGGTGAGCCCCGTCTGAGAAAAGCAGCGGTGGTTGCAAGGTCCTTGATGAAAGAAACAGGGAAACACGTATTGTGATTCCGCTTAAGCTTGATCACCTCAAATTTTCATCTGGCTAAAGTTATGGCCTTGGAGTGTACAGCACTGTTAGTGTTTTGGTTTTCTTCCCAACACAGCTTGTGGTCATTTATCATCCAGTCCAACCAATGATTTGTTGCTAGATAAAACCATGAACTCAAACTTCAGGACCCCATGATTTTGAGTGCACCACTCGAAAATCTGTCCAAGCATTCCTGGAATTACAATGTTTAAAATAATGTGCTCCCAAGTACCCATTTAGTTGACAATGAGTCACACCAGGGATGATTTTGACACACTCTCCAGAGAGTGCCATACCATACCCTTTTTCCAGAACTGTGCTGGATGCTTTTGGTGAAAGTAGTGTAAGGAATAATGAACAATGCTTGAACTCATCCACAACTGTTCTGAAACTGATCCTGGATTCATCCATAAATCATCAAGAAGTCATGCAGAACTCAACTGGAACTCAACTGGAACTCAATCAGAACACAGTTGAAACCACTAAGATACAATGGCCACAATTGAATCATAACTCAATTTGACCTGTTTGTTGATTGGGATGATTTCTTGGGGTTCAATTCAAATTATTCACATGCTCATGAAGGTGTTCATTGTTTCACTTTGCTAATTTTTCCCTCATGTGTGCGCACAAAATGTTGTTACAAATTGCAGGCTGGGTCTCTTTCAGATCAACAACACGTACACACCGGTAAGAATGATGTGAAAGGCCCACCTGAATTGTCATATTTCCCTCAAAAAAAGGCAGGTATCATCTATAATTGAGTCAGAAATGGATGAAAATAGGGTGAAAGTATGTTTCAAGTCAAGCTTGGAGGTTTGTGGTACCAGATTTCAGCTAAAAAACTTGTCTTCTTAACACATACAAGCTTGTGAGTTGTTTTTATGGTTTTTTGTTTCCCAATGTCTCCATGCACATGTATGTGAGCTGTTTTGCATTTTGAAAATTTCACCTTTGTGTACGTGCGTACATTGGGGTGACAGATCACCAGAGGGGACTCTCACAGCTCCATGACAAGTAAAAACTGGTTGGAAAGCCATTAAAGCCCCAGCTAGTCACATTTATGTTGTTTGAAACCCCTTGCACATAGAGAAATTGATCAACATAAATTCAATAAATTCACCAGCAATGATTGATAATTAGGCATTGAGTAAATATGATTTCATTGTAGGTTGTAATTGAGTTATCCTTAAAGAAAGAAATAGTTCTATGCAACATTGCATGAGGTCCTGTGATACTTCCTCATAAATTATTACAGACTTCCAATTGACTTCTGAATAATTTATCAATCATTTCCTAATACACATCTGACTGACATCAGACCCAGAACAACATAAAATTACAGTCAGGCACTCTCTGGAGAGTGCATCAAATTCTCCCCTGGTGTCAGCACTGACTTGGGGTAGTCTTTTCTCTGGGTTTGTGTATTTAGGTGTCTTCCTTCCATTCTGACAAGTTCAAATATCACAACAAGTTGAGGGGACTAGGTGGCAGGTGACATGAAGCTAATTCCAGCCTTCTCCAATCATTCACCCAAGGGAAAGTTGCAGAACCCCCTGATGATGACCAAGGCATCATTTTTATTCAAGGTGATTAAAGTTGGAGTACCACTGGACTTTCAACACATGTTACTAAATGTCACTTGAAACCTATTCACATCAATTTTTTCATGGTGAAATAAGTTCCTGTTATTGAAAACAAAAACGGTGAAATTTGTCCAAGAGGTTTATGATTGAATGTATAAACTGTTCGTGAATCAATATATTTCTTCCCTGAGAATTCAGCTCTTTGTAAATTAATCAAAATCTACTGGTTTTAAATCTCCAGCTCCCTAAATAAATATAAACATACAGCACTTCAGTGTGAATAGAAAATAAACACTTTTTGTGGGAGACTGGAGACATGAAATTTGTTCAGATTAGGGAAGAATTCTTCTTGGAAAAAGTAAAGCTAATCCCTGCCAGGGTTTTTTTTAAGTGCTGATTGATTTTACATTGCACACTTGATGCTACTATGGTGTCACTGTAAGCCCACAATGAAACTGTAATTACATTGTTTGTAAGAACTTTTGCAGTTACGGATGTGTTTTATAACTTTATTAAATACTAAGATCTATTGAAGGAGGATTGTAAATTCCAAGGGGGAGGGGGTGGGGTGGGGCTGCCAGGATTTGAACCTGAGACCTGCATGCCAAGAGCAGCTTGCAAGGCCTCCGGGTGACAATGGTCTTCCCCCATTAGACCATTTTGGCCCCACTATCTGCTGGCTGATTGTCCCTTCTTCAGTGACACACATGGGAACCATTTATGTACCAGCAATGATTTCCCTGAGAAAAAGTTTAAACCACTTTTATTTGGCTAGGAAGTTATGATCCTGTTCAAAACAATATTACACAAGCTGGGCCAGATCAAGAAGCAAGATCAATGTTTCAGAAATTTGCCAAGGACCCCTTCAAAATCAGTATTTGTTTGTATGGGTTGCCAAGAGAGAAATAACATTTTTGAAGTGTTTCAAAAACTAAAGTAAAAAAAAAATGTGGTATAGAGATCCACCCAACCTAGGTTTGGTGCAATCTCTGGGAGTGACATGTTTTTATATCTAGGGTGTGCAAAGCTTGTTTGTAGAATTAAAATCATAAAAACTTGTTTGTGTCAGAATGTCAGGTTTGTTGCTGGCCGGATGGAAATTTTGGAAAGAGGCACTGGGGTTGTCTATTTCTCTTTTTTTGGTGGGACTTGAACTGATTTTGAGATATACAGTGACCCCGCCATGTAAGCATTCACAATGTAAGCATAATCACGATGTAAGCATAGCATAAATGTAGATTTCCCGCAACCATTCTCTTGGTTTTGCTGGGATTTTACCTCGATAAGAAGCATACCGTGATGCAAGCATAGGATTTTTGTCCACCATCCTTATGCTTACATGGCGGGGTCACTGTAAGAGGAAAATGCTCAAATTTAATGACAGATTTCTGATGATTTTAGAGAAGCACTGTGATAGATGAATTAATCTAAGAGCCACTTGCCATAGTTATTGGGCAACACTCCACACAGAGCTACAATTTACAACTCTAGAATGAACATGAATCTTTTTAAACCTACAAATCTACATATTGGTAAGTTGTTATAAAAATAAAAAATAATAATGGAGGATTTCCTATTGGTTCTGCAGGGCAAAGGTTAGAACCAGATTCAGGCCCCAATTATAAACATTTTTTTGAGATATTTTTGAAAAGTTTTTGAACTTGCCCAAAAAAGAAATTGAACTTTTTTTTGAAATCTTTTTAATTCCAAAAATACTGCAGATGCACTCAAATACACCCAGGAGGTGTGTTTGAACCATTTTTGGAAAAAAAATGTTTTCATTTTGTTTTCAAATACTTTTCATTTTGTTTTCAAATACTTTTCAGTTTGTTTTCAAAAACTTTTCAAAAATATCTCAAAAAGGTGTTTATAATTGGGGCCTCAGTCTGTGCAGACTCAATCTGGTTCTGCAGGGGCTGCAGAACCTGTATATCTGACTCTGTAGCCCCCTACAGATTCAAAGGGAAGTCTTCCAAATAAGTTTTAAAATTTATCCCTGCATAAAACGAGTCCTGATGGTACTGTGATGTGCGTATCCAGCAAGAAAAAGTCCAGCAACTGCTATCAGTTGACGTGTGGGTTACTGCTGTGAAACTGCTGTTCTAGCTCCACCCAAACACACATAAACCTTTTCTGCACAGTCACTGTGCATTGAGGCTTGGTCAACAGCAAGCCTTGAAAAAGGCTTGTGTAATACCACAAGCTTGCTTGGAGTTCTCACATGTCAACTGCTGGCAGTTGCTTGACTTTTTCTTGCAGTGGTACATAGACTTGATCATTCGATGAGGCGCGGAAAGTCAGCTGAGAGATCCACAGTGCTTTACGGAAACGCGAGCATACCATCAAGCTTGTCAAGAACTTGCATCCATACATGCCTTCTAAATATAAACGGGATTTCGAATGGATCAACCAAAATTATCGCATCATCATTATGTATTCTACGGCTATTATGTACATAAAAACACAACACTTCACACACAGGCATCTAGCATCAACTGTATATCGTTAAAGAAGAAGAAAAAAAAAGGAAACCAAACCAAGCTCATCAAGGGTTGTCATCCTCAATATATATAGCTTGGAAAAAACTAAGACATGAAGAAGAATTCTACCACGCGTTGAGTTGATACGTTCAGTGTTTCTTGGAAAGTTGTCTATATATGTTTATGTATATGTATGCACGTTATATGTAACGAAAGTCTTGAATGTTTTTGGATAACGAAGGCATTGGATGTTTTGTCTCATTAAAGTCAACGTAATCTCGGGGTGCCGAAAGCCACGAGGAAAGCGATATCGAGTCCTCAAAGAAAGAAACAAAAAAGGTCAAGTCGAAAAAAAGGGAGTACGTGTGATCTCTAGTCCGACCTTCGAATCGTTTCTCGTCGCAGAAGGTTGAACCGATCGATAATGCAGGACTAGGATAGTCAAACAAAATCCATTGTCCGTCGTTAGGGAGTTCGATATTCTAGACGGGTGGGTGGGGGAGAGGAGAAGAGGAAGCGGCAAGTGGAGGGGTCGAGTTGGCCGCACTGGCCGCACCTGAAGATAGCTGAGACTGGCCGTTGGGGATCGGCGCGTTCTGGTGAAGAAGCGTCGGGGATTGGTGCCCAAAGATTTGAGTGGAAGCTTGATGGGCGTGTTGAGCTTGCTGCTGAAAATGCTGAGCAAGCAGAATTTGTTGATGTTGTTGGTGGTGTATCCGATGCTCGGGGGATCGTTGCTGCTGGAGATGCTGTTGCTGCTGTAGTTGTAGATATTGGGCCACCTGGATGGGCGTCAAAGAGAGGGAGATTGTGTTATTAAGTAGCCCGTTCGGCGTCGGTGTGGTCCCATTAGGGGTATGATGACCGGAGGTAGATCCTGGAGCTGGTGATTGAGAATTCGGCGTCTTCGGCTGGAATCCTGGCGGCATGTTCGGGAGCTGAGGCAGAATTGGCGCTTGGGAACTGGTTGGCGCGGCGGAAGGTCCTTGGTTCTCCATTAATGACTGTCTTGCTTGGTGTGAAGCTGCGGGGGGATGTGGCACAGGTGATGCTGTTCCCCGATTGCTGACGTTGATGAGCGGTGGACTGGTGGCATAACGGGCTGGCACTTGGGGCACCTGTCTATGTATGGTAACGCCTGGCAGGCCATTATGACGACCTTGGTTGAAGTTCAGAGCTGTTGGTTGCGAGTGCACTCGAGATGGCACGCTGCCGTTTACCGATGTCGCGACCTTGCTTGCAGTAGTTCTTGGTAGGATTTGTGCAGCAGCCGCGACCACAGCAGCAGCCCTAGCTTGATGAAGAAGAGATTCTTGATGCATCTGCTGCTGCCTTTTGGCCATTTCTAGAGCCGCTTGGGCTTGTCGGTCTCGCTCTGCCTTCAGAGCTGACATTTCCAGCGGGGTCATATAAGGCCTGATCGGCTGAGCATGCGTTTCGTGCGCATTTAGATTAACTTGGCGTGGGTGTCCGGGGGATACTACAGGACCGAGAGGTTAATGTAGGCAAAATTGGGATCACTAAGAACAACTCACCAGGCTTTGGGAGGTCTGGAGACCTCTGCTCTTTGAGTTTACGGGAAATGTCGCGAAGAGCATCCTCGCGCGCGGTGCGTTTGTTAGGGAACAAAGAAGCCTGGCCTGGGCGCTTTGAAGGATTGGCACATAGTGGGTCATCGGTCAAATTCTGTTCATTTGTTTCTGTCGAGGGGAGTTGGGCATTGTTCGAGAGAGTGGGAGCGGGAACCACACCAGCAGGAGGATTCGACTCAGAATTTGACTTGAAGAGTGGTGTTGACGGGCCATGAGTTGCGGGTTTGTGTGACTGAAGTCGTGTCCAGCAGTCATAACAGTCACGGGAAGTCACGGGGATGCATGCCGACTGAGAGCGACTAGCATTAAGCACGTCTGCGATTATTCTCCAGTTATATTCATAGGTTGTGGCAATTTGCTTGAGCAGTTCCTCATCTGATGAAGCCCACGTGAGTTCGCTACTTCGTCCATAATTTGACGCAGTAGATAAGGGAGGAGCAGGGATGATCGGTTCCTTGACATCTTTCGACTTTCGGCCCGAGAAGATGTAGCTATGGTGGTGGCTAGGATCGGACTTATGGTCTCCTGACTCGCGTAAATCATCGGCAGCTAATGGTCCCAAATTTCGCCACTGTTTCCCTAGACAGTTTTTTGAAGGCTGGAGAGTACTGACGAGGAGTGGTTTGCCTTCCAGGAAAGGTGCCACACGAGCGATACGACCGAGATGAGGGCTAGCTTCGTCGGGGCGTTTGTCCGGGCGAGAATCAAGATCCCCGAACAATGGCAGGTCAGCGAAAAGCTTTTGTAACTTAACATGTTCGACGGTGTGTCCGGTTGGCTTAGCATGGATACCATCCAGTACAATTTTCTTCACATCAATCAGGGTCTCATCGGGGGTCATTTCGAAGATTGGAATCCGAGAGCGCTTGATTTGCTGCAAAGCTTTGCGCGATTCCTGGGGAGATGTGAGATTGATTTCGGAGGTGGTAGTTGCGGTGAGTTTTTCAACAGCGGGGATGGGTGCTGCGTCTGTCGGGATGGGTGACCGTGGCGGCTGAGTCGTTCGGAATGATTCAGGTGAAGCTTTGGTAGAAAGAGAGGGTGAGGCAAGTTCTCTGGAGCCAACTTCTGAAGAAAGCCTAGTGAGGTGAATCGACCGTGTATTTGTGGGGCCAATTTGGTGGGGTGGTGCAAGTGACGATGATGCCTTATCTCTAAGGTTGTCGATTTCAGCTGGCTGTTTTCCAGGGGAATGCACTTTAACTTGTAAAAGCTGTTTGCCAATGGAGTCGGCTTGATGCCATTGCAGGACTTGCTTGGCCAAACGATGAGCAGTAGCAATTTTCCAACGTCTCTCCTGCCGAAAATCCACCTGCAGCCATGACTGAGAAATGGAACGCATGAGCCATACAGTAGACGCCATACGGCACGACTAGATAGAATGCTGCGTACCATTTCATCTAGTAGATGATCCCAGTGCGCCTTCTGGACAGGAGCAATGCGAGGTTTTTTAATTTGAGAATACGCCCATACTTTCTCGGATTTCAATCTTTCCAACATCTCAAGTGCTCTCGTCATTTGTAGCTCGTCTACCATTGTCTAGTAAAACAAAGCCAACGTTAATTGTGGCACATGAGCTCCACACCAGCATTTCATAATCCGTACCTTCCAATCAGCCGTGGTCAGGACGTTGTTGAATTTAGGTTTTTCGTGGGGGGATCTACTTCTGGTCGTCGAACTCTTGCGCAGTGTAGATTTGACTCCAATATGTTGGGCCTTGATACCAAGCTTGGTGATCTCAGAGCTACCTGGGCCGATCCATAGCCCTGATCGGATCGCCTGACGCCGAGTATTCTTGGAAGCTGTTCCCGTTACCGCCTGTGCGGCTGACAGTCGACTGGCAAGTATTTGTACTGGCACAGGGGGAAGTTGGGATGCATAATCAAGCGAAACGAAACGGCTTGCTTTGAGTGACTGTGTTGAGCTCTCGGACGGCAAGGAAGCTGCTCTAGCGATGGTTGGCTTGTTTGTTGGAAGTATAGTGCCGTGGCGATTGGTGGCCGGAGGGGATTGTCGAGAAAGTTGGGTTTTCGCGGAAGCTAAGAGGATATTCTGCGACTCCGTCCTGCTCTTGGGGGGAGGGTCTGGCGGAGCGTTGAGGACGGGCTGCGACTGGGTGATGGATTGGGGTTCAGCGGAGCTCGGCCGGGGAGATCTTTGTGCGTCGGTATCAGCAGGGTTCAAGTTTGAGTGCTGAGCATTGGCGGCTTCTGTTCCAGCTGTGGTCAGATCGCCTGTTTCTTCTCGCTGGTGGGAGTCGGCTGCAACATCCACATCCATTGCGTCTGGATCCCCACTTACCACCTCAGCCTCGGTGCCGACCTGTCTGGGCTGTGAGACGTCGGCCTGGTCCGGAGGAGTGGCATCCTGTAAGGAGACGAGATCGAGGTCATGAGGGGAGCTATGGCGTCAGACAAAGAGGATGACAGGACACGGGCAAGCAAAAGGGGGCGCGTATTGGATTAGTGACAAGGTACCATCACACTTCCTCCTTGTTGAGATAAATAAATGATAAGGGATGAGTGGCATATAAGCCGAAAGGTGAGTAAACCGCACGCGACGGCCCCAGTGAGGGCGGGATGTGCAGGAACGGGACAGGGGACTGGGAGGTGTGCACCATGCGACAGAAGAGAGAAGCCAAATAATAATGAGAGACGTACTGTCCGCCCGTAGTGATCTTCTCGACGAATTCACGTAGGCGAGCCTCTTGCTCAGACGAGATCGGAGGTTGGGCTGGGGGGGCAAGCCCGCCACCGAGCTCGCCCAGTTGACGGATGCTCTGGATGGCCCAGGAGACCTCACTGAGAAGCCGGCGATAGATCTCCTGGCTTGCACTGTAAATTATGTTTGGGTGTTTCCATGCCATCGGGATGATTGTGGATGGTGGCTGTCAGTCGGGGTGAGGAGGGGGCAGTGCGCAGTGGGCGGCTCACGTGATCTGCTGCTGCCTGTCCTCGACCGCGCGCTCGCGTTGGCGGGCGATGGCTGGCTCCTGTGGGGTTCGAACGGGGGTCCGGCGCGAGGAGGGGCAGCGGGGTCAGCCGAGGCAGCTCCCCCCCCAGAACACACCAGCAGGACATGGAAGCGATTGGAGACGATACAGAGGACAAACTGACCAGTCGATCTGCGTGCATCTCGGTCTGTCGAGAGAGGTCCCTGCTGGTGAACAGCGGTGCTCGCCCTGTCGTTGCTAGTCCCCCTGGTGGTGTGTGGGTGAGCCAGAGTATCGAGCCGAGGTGAGCGTCGCGAAGTCCAGTGAACGGCCTCCAGGCTGGGCCCACCGACTCCCGGCCTGGGCCACATCCTCTGTGACTGCCCCGTGAAACCCGCGCGAGTCCCGCCAGAAACACATGCTTTATTCCCGCGCACCGCACAGCCCTGCTTCCGAGCGCGCACTGCAAGCCACTTCCCCAGGTCTTCAACATCAGCCGCTTGGCTTTCGGTTGAAGGTGATCGTAACCACCGGTGTTTTTCGTGTCACTAGTCCTCTTCGTGTCACGACGCTTGAGGGCTCGACGGTTGGATGAATGGTGGGGGTTTTAGGAATTGGTTTTAGCCTGCCGGAGTCGACTTGCCTACCGGCGCAGCAAGGCACACTTCAGACCACTTGAGTGCAGCTCGCCGCCATCTGTCGATTGCTCTTGACAACTGGCGATGACTTCCAAGAACAATCCAAGGACTCGCCATCCAGCATCCTCGCTCGGCACTTCTCACAGAGCCAACCCAATGGAACGTTTTTGCCTCTACGAAACCCGTGTGGTAAGTCCTTCCAAACTGGCTGAGCGCTGCGATCAACTGACTTCGTTTTCGGTTTGCACATTTTCTCGACAGAGATTCTACATTACCGGCTGTGACCAACCTGGGATCACGAATCGGGTGCTGAAAATCGATAAGACTCTAGATGATGATGGCAACCTAATGATTAGTGAGTGGTACAATCTGTCCTTTCAACTGCAAGCTCTCTTGAGGGGGGTTTTGAACCGGATCGATTGACCCATGTTTTCCAAAGCTTAGCCGAAGATGCCACAATTTATACGGCTGTGGAATTGAAGGCCTTGATTGAGCAGCTCAGCATGGGCAATGCCTCATCTGGCGGGCTCACCCGACCGCTCGAGCCCTTTTGGGGTATTGTCGGTGAGTCTCGCATTTCTTTCTTCTTCACTCACAAACAATCCCTCACAAGCAATCACTCACAAACAATTCTGTTGAGATGATGTTTTTTTTATTTTTTTGTTTACTTTGTGATCTTGCAGGTTTTATCAAATTTACCGGCCCATATTACATGGTCACTATCAAGACCAGGATCCCTGTGGCGATGGTCGGAGGTCATTACATATATCATAGTGAAGAAACTCAACTGACGCCGATCACAGGGAAGGTGGCCAAAAACCAGCAAGTCGAAGAAGCTAGACTCATGGCCGCCTTCAAGAGTGTCGACCTGAGCAAGAATTTCTACTTCAGGTGATCCCCGCTCTCCCGCGCATGAAGCATGTCGAACACGCACCCAGCTGAAGGCCTTCGCTGCTTTGTTATCAGCTATTCATACGACATAACCAACACCCTTCAATCCTACTTCATTCATACAACCTCCCACTCAGCATCTCAGTCTGCCTTCCCACGCGAGTTTACCGGCCCATCTCCTCACGATCCCTCTACAGAGCTCAAAGGACTTGACCGAAGACGAGTTGCATGGGGCTTTCATGACAAGTTTTTCTGGAATCATTACCTTCTGACGTCTGCATTTGGGAACAGCATTGATAAAGAAGGAGGCAGTCCATGGGTCCTACCGCTTATCTACGGCTTTGTGGATCAATCCAGTCAGAGCTTTCGTTTTCAGTAGGAAAAAAAAAAAAGAAATTGACTAATTTTGTTTTGTTTTGTCTTTGTTTTTCCTCTGAAGAGTTGAATGTCTTTGGACGAACGGTGTATGTCGCTGTTATCGCTCGACGTTCACGTCATTTCGCTGGTGCCCGGTTTTTGAAACGAGGTGTTAGTGAAGATGTACGTAGATTATTTTGCTGATTGATTGAGACAGGTGAAAGATTGACTCTCATCAAACACTCCTAGGGATATGTGGCAAACGAAGTAGAAATCGAACAAATCGTTGCCGATGGTATCACCACTTCCCTACATCTCCCGGATCCAGACAATCGAGAGGACGTTGACGCCCGCAAGCCCAATCCTCGATACACCAGCTATGTCCAGTTGCGTGGGAGTATCCCTTTACTCTGGAATCAAGACACAACGATCACCAAAGCCAAGCCACCAATTGAATGTAAAATTATTCCACTCATTCAGCTTCGACCAGTAGCTATCAACTGACCGCTTATCCTGGTTCACTTTGCAGTTTCGATAATTGACCCATATTTCTCCGGAGCTGCCATCCACTTCGATGACCTCTTCGCACGCTACGGAGCCCCTGTGATTGTCTTGAACCTCATCAAAGAGAAGGAGCGGCAGACGAGGGAATCGAAACTATTACCAGAGTTTAGGCAATGCTTGAAATATCTCAGTCAATTCTTACCCGAGCCCTCACATCTTGAGTTCTCTTCCTTTGACATGAGCGCTGCCCAACGCTCACGGCAAGTGGATGTGATCAGCTACCTAAGCGGAGTTGCAGAAGAAGTAATCGAAAAAACCAAGTTTTTCCACAGCGGCCCTGATCCCAACTACAAGCTGTTTCAATCCGAAGAAGTAGTTTTCAATGATGATGGGGAACCAGAAGAAAGTGGAGAAACTCAAAAGTCGGTTTATCGGTCCGCTCCACTCATTCAATGTGGAGTGTGTCGTACGAATTGTATTGATTGTATAGAGTGGGCATTATGATGTATTTTAATGATGAATGGGCAGAAGCATTAACTAGTCGATTCTCTTTCTTTGCATTTTCAGTCGAACAAATGCGGCCCAATTCGTGGTCGGCAAGGCAGCATTGGCGCATCAGTTACACGCACTAGGAATCATCAGATCCAAAGTAGCACCTTACGACTCGGACGCCGTTGACATCCTGACCAATATGTACCACGATTTAGGTGACACAATTGCGCTCCAATATGGCGGTTCTCACTTGGTCAACACCCTTCAGACATATCGCAAGACGGGAAATCAATACAAGAGTCATGCTCGAGATACTCTCGAAGGACTCAAAAGATTCTACGCGAACAGTTTTGCTGATGCCGATAAGCAAGCCTCAATCAATTTGTTTCTGGGTATAACAGAGTCGGCACCTTCAATGAACACAACAGCAATATCCAATAGAATCTCATCCTCAAGGATCGACTTGGGACCGGAATCTTCCATCATGAGTTCACTTGCTGCTTCTACAATAGGCAGTCCCGCAAGTGATAGTGACAGCGAAAACTTTATTCGATTTGAACCAATCAATCCTGTCAAGCGATCTTATACCCAGTGGTTTCATCCTAACCACTTAATCAAACCTCCACAAGATCCTGAAGTAGTTGCGAAGCATCTCTTAGATGTAAGCCGAAAACGCGGCAACGACGATTATTTCATCCGCTACTATCGCCCTTGGCTTTGGACGAGCACCGAAAATCATTTAGGGAGGAAGATGAATAGTAGTGACATGTTCATCCCCAAAGGGTAATGATGATTACAAATTCTTCATTGATGTCACCAACACGCTGGTGATCTGAACTGAATGTGCTTCGTGTTTGCTTTCAAGATTGACAACCATGGTATACACTTCGACCAAGGCAATGGAAACAAACTTATCACCTTTCAAGAGGAGAAGAGGCGTAAATGAAATAATTGAGCGGATGCCAAGGTTAGTCGAAGGACTTGATTACATTGACAATGTATTCTACATGGGCTTAGGAGCCTGTTGCCATTTCGTACTTAGACATTCCGCCGAGCGAACTCCACATGGTGTTGGGGTTTCAGTTGGTGTTCGACGATGGCTCAAGACGAAATCCAACCTGACTCTGAAGTCAAACTTGAGCACGGTCAAAGGTGTTAGTACCAACAAAGGGCCGTCGAAAGGCCAGCTGAGGGGGGGCCGAGAACCGCGAATGTCAGCTATGGTCACTCATGGAGAGACTGCACTTGGCCTCAATTTCCACGACGATCAAGCTTCATCCGTGGCCGGAGGGACAGGAAACGAAACCAAAAGACTCGCCACCAAGTTGCTTCAACCTAATGTCGACGTAGAAGAGGCAAGGGAATATAACTCGTGGGTGTTTTTCACGATGTTTGTTGGGTTGAATCCCGATTCTTTTCTTACTGACGGACTGTGGGCATGCTTCTAGGTACTTGCACCAGTTCGACAAATTGAAGCTTTACTCAACCTCAGCGAGGAGTGACATATATGAAGCCGATCTGAAGATATACGAAAAGTCGGCGGCACTGTCCTCTCCCGATCCATCCGAGGGTTACTATCCGACGTCTACTATTCAGGTCGAAAAGAAGAATAGGCTTCTTTATGAGGAAGCAGTCATGGTTGCTACTATGTCTGCTCTTAATTGATCCCAGACTGGACCGCCTGTAAAAAAAACCCTCCCCCCTCTTCGGTCCCTTTGCCTGGTTTTCCATCAATCACTCCATCCAACATCATCTTCGTTGTTCCACTCATTAAGATGTAGCATGTAGCAACAGTGTATCTTGTGGATTTATTGATATCTACCGTGACATCATGTAATTATCGTATTTTTAGAGATATGCATACCTGAAGTATTCCGTGACGAAGATTCGATGGCCTCGCGGTGGAAGGTACCATTGCTCAGCGGTAGTGAAAGTGCAATTCTTCAGTTCAAGTTGATCCAATATATAGACACGACCCGTCGCACTTGATTTACAGATCATGAAAGTCTAATCCAACTCTACCTTACCCATGTCCTTTTCTCGAGTGCGGCTAGCATCTCACCACGGAGCTGGGACAAAGAGGAGAGAAGGAGTGCGGATGCAAGCTTTCAGTTTCTTCATCGCATACACACACACTGAAAGAAAAACTCTACTGCGGGAGTCATCAGTATGCAGCCAGCCCAAAATTCACGGTGGGATCTTGTCTTCAAGCACCATTACGCTGAAAATCTCTTCCACAAAACGGATCCTAGCCTCAGAAGAACCGCACTTCGTACAAGTGCCGGGGGGCACGGCGGGAAGCGCCTCGCAAAAGTGCGACCTCCGTTCTCTGTGAGAAAGAGTCCCTGCGGGCTCCCCTTTGGGACTCTCACTGGCTTTCTTAAGCTCGCAGATTAATTGCCCCGCTACAGCGAATCTCTGGGAAGTACATGAGCGTGTAAACAGTAACAAGCATTTTTTCGAGCTTAACTAGCCACTCGTGGTGAGCGGGTCTGGGCGGCAGCCCAGTCTCACCTCCCTCTCAGGTCGGGGTCGCTTCGCGACCAGCCAAATGCTGCACGCCCGCACGGAGGCTGGGACTTGTGTTAAGGTCGGCATTTTTTATGGCCCCAGCTTGCTGGTCTGCCGACTCTGTCTGAACGGGAGCGAACGAAAATTGCTGGACCCTATTGGCGTGCCGTGTTTTGATCAAATAAGGATTTCCGGACACATGCCTCTATGCTCGCGCGTGGTAGGACCGACGGAAATAACCTTGGTTGCTCAATTCTAGACTAGCCCTGCTCTGTGAGGAAAAGAGCTCCCACCTGGACCCATTGGCCAATGTTTTTAATCCACAACCGAGCTCATACCCGCCGCTCGGCTGGGCTTTGGTTTACCCATACGCTTACTGGAGCATGTTTTAGCTTTCTACCGAACAGTTCCTCGCTGATTAACTTGCTGCAAAAGAACAATCCGCTCTCCTCTTTCGGACCTCTGTCGCGCGGTGGATAAGCAAGTTTCAGCCAGCTAGCTGTATTTGATTTCCAAATAGAACCAATACCCCTATCATACCTCTAAGAATCTAAACCAGATAGACTATTCGGTTGAGAATCATCGCTTTTCAAATCCAACTCTAATAATTTCTTTTCGCCAAAAGCCCTCCCTGACCCTCACATTCGTTACCCCATTGAAGCTTCGTATCACGACTCGCGGATATTATACCTGGCTCTTCACCCGGACGGCCGACGAAGAAAAGCTGTAGCGCAAGCATCAATCGGGGTAGAAATCTGGTGTCTCTCGTGTCAAGTTGACTTCACCGTGCCAAAGCAGTAAAGATGCAAGTGGAAGTTTTGAAGAGCCCCGATAGCTCCTGCGACAGCTTCAAAACATCTGAAGATAAATCGGACGCAAAGCCTTCATGGGTGTGTATATCTTTAACTTGAAAACTCATATCTTTTGGAATTGCTATGGTACTGCTGTGGGCGATATGGAAGCTGATGTGATCCTTGAATCAACGCGGTGATTTTTTCTTTATGGGATACATCACCATTGCAGAAATCCTCAGAAGAAGAAGAGACGACTGAAGACGTTACTTTCCAGCCTTCACACCCGGTCAGCCTGGATCGAGCGCCCTCAATCACTCCAAGCATCAAGAGGAAAGATGAAAAGTTGAACATGTCAACCAATGACTCGAGTGCCCAAGCGGCTCAAATAATTGCCTCGGAGAAAAACCCGCTTTCAATTCAAAGCTGCCCGCCGTTATCCGTATCATCGTCCAACATGATCAAGCGGATCGTCGAAAACCAAAACCTTCTAATCTGGCAAGCCTATGACGACTGGAGACAGAAATTTCCTCGACTCCAGCCTGAGGAGGACGAGGATGTTGAAGAAACCGAGTTAGAATCCGAAACTGAAGATGAGCTGTTATCCTCCGAAACCCTAGCCGTCGAAGCTTGAGTCTGGACTGGCAGCAATCACTCCTCTATTCCGTGAATCCAATTTTTGTAATCTAATGGATTATTTCTATCAAGATGTTTTGATAACTCTCCCCCTTACTTTAGACATCCATTTTACCAAGCTCTTTAAAGATGTTCTAGTATCCCTCATTCTCACTCACATTCTTTTATTCATTTGAATTTTCGACCTAATATCCAGTTCATTATTAAAGCTTCCCAGAGTTTCTTTTCCATGCATCACTTGTACACCGAGTCAAAAACTCACCAGTTTAAAGCTTACATCAAGAAACGCCTGACTGAAATAAGCAACATTTGCTATCTTGCATCCAACATTTAAATCGTACTTGGCCCCAAGATTATAGAGTGGCTCATAATGCGTCGTATATGGATATGTTTTCTTGCCGTTTAACAAATAGATAGTACACTCCACTTGAAGAGCTCATCGGTGTTTGTTTTTTCTTCCAGGAATAATCACCAGCACCAATAAAACAAATTAGCTGACTGAATTTCAGAATTATGAAGCTTTAGTATGCTTGACGAGATGTAATTTTCACTAACATGACATACATAGATTTTGGTGGGCGCCTGGGGCGCCCGGCAACCAGACGTAGCCATGTCCGCACTAACCTTGTCCATTTACCTTACTAAAAAACGTGAAACATTTGTCACTGTCACATTAGACTTAGTCTACCGAGAATGAGTCCTTACCAGCTCACCGCTTTCGAATCGGTACTACTCCTTCAACAGCTGGTAGAGGAGGAGGGGCTTGGGCGGGCAGCGCTTTTGATTTCAAAAAGTTGAAATATTCAAACTGCCCCTTCCCCAGGCCGAAAATTAGTCTTTTGGCCAAGATTGGCCGTTGGCCTATGCTTTTTTCATTGCAGGATCGGTCCAGGGGTTTGTTAGTCCAAAGTGGTGTGGGGGTTCGTTTTACTCTCTTTCTTTATTATATTCCTATCCTAGTACTACATCCATTTTTGATTGAGTTTTTGTTACTTCAGTTTGATACGTAAGGCTGACCTTTGAATCTAATTTTGGTACATGATGAAATTAACTCCAAACATACTCCATTGCGCACTACGTCCATATTAATGTTGCCAGTTGATTAAAACAGCTCCGATATTTTGTGTTTCTTGTTCAAGGGGGTTCGTGGATGGCAACAACGGCACTATTTTTCTGTTTTTACCCTTTCATGCCTTATCTTAGCCAATGTGAGGCTTTTTGTGACAGAATTACGGTGTGAATTACAGCCGCCTTTCAAAAATTGGAAACCATGCAATCGCCCAGCTGACTCACCCCAAAATGAGTCACAGCTGAGGGTTCCAGAAGCTCTTCCTTATTATAATCAATTGAAAACCAAGAATAATATTGGCGGCTGTACATTGGGGGAGTATGGAGCTGAGCTGCCACCAGGTGTATCAAGAACTTCGAAAATCGTTGAGCAGTAAAACAAACCGAGGCTATGTTTATCTGCGCGCAGTGTGATAATTTTATTACATAAATAAATAAATAACTTTGGAGAAAGGCAGCTCAAGCACACACACAGCACACTGCCAGTGCTCCTGCCGAGTTTATACGAGTCCCGCCCTTGTGTCCCAGCTGGATCACACCAGTCCCATCCTCCTCCGCATCACCTCGAGCGTCGAAGCAGATCCTACCAAGAATGGCAGCCAATCCTGAAAACCAGAACAAAGTTGATCTACCACAGAAGCTGTCGGACTTGCAGGTAGAAGAGATCCTTAGGTGTACCAAGGTCGAAGCGACCAACCCAACCGACCAGGCGCATTTAAACGATATTGAACTGGGCGACCTGGATGAGAAGATCGCTGAGAAGTTGGACCAGATCAAGGCTAGGTCTACCGCGCTCATGTCGAATCCCAACGGCGAGAGCTCCAGATGGCTGTTGAGACAAGAACCTGGAGCACCAACGCGAAGATGGCTGGTCGCACGGAATATTGAAAACGAGGTGGAGATTTCGGTTGATGTGAGTTACTGCATTAAGCTTCCAGCATCCAACCTTGCAATCATAATGAGCTATATGGCATGGTATGCTGACAGATGCTTCACTCCTTCTTCAATGGTGGTGCTTCGACGTTTTCGGTTCACCGTACTGGAATGACGTGTGCCGTGGTCGATGTGGGACTGGCCTGAAGCTGATGGGACTAGAAGCCAAGCCGGAGCAAGGTTGATATGGAATATTTCCAGGACCCTACTTCACCAATTCCCCATGACCCACTGCACGCACGCCCCCGTCCCACCGGCATCTTATACGGCGCGGCAACCATCAATTCGTGCGACCCCGTCACATCTAATCATCCTTCCAATCATCAGTTACCCAATCTTGAAAACGCCGACCAAAGTGATCACCCTCGTTTGCACTTCCCCCATTTACGCTACACATCACTGTAAAATTTAAATCACCCCAGCGCGCATCGCGAAGATGGGGAACTCGATCCCATCCATTAGAAACCTCGCGAGGAGTTATGATTCAATCCTCGGCGAGTTGAAGGGATCAAACAATCAACCTCCACCCGAATGTTGCGGCTGCTGAGAGGACACACGTACTCCATCTTTCCTTGTTTATATTTTAGTTTCATGGCTCATCGAAGTAAAACCCTCAAGTCAATCTGTCCATGATCATTCAAGTCCTCTACACATACTCATGTTCGCTACTTCAAGTTTCAGTCCACTCGGATAAAAGTGATCAAACGGCCCATCATTCAACGTTTTGTAAAATTTGGCATTCATTCTTGTACTAAATAATTAGTTCCTTTGTCAACTTGGTTAACTGCGATGGCTTCTTCAATCTAACCTATTTCTTCATCCATTTGGCCACCCAATGTCGTTGCATCTTTTTTCACCAATCATCGCCTCGAAAAGTCAAAAAGCTTGCTATTATGTGAGCTTTGATCCTTAGTTTGTGCGTTACACGAGATGTCTTCTGATTCGAAATCGGGGCTAATCATATGTAGTATTTCTCTAATTCAGCCGGTAAACGCTCACATCTTGTACCACTACATGAACCTTCGTTGATAGAGGCTAGAGCATATCAATCAAGCAACAAGAAATAACAACGTTTATCCTCATGACGAGCCGCTCTCGTGCCTGCGGGTTCAGGTGGGAATCATGACCTTGGCCATCCTAGCATGGTGCAAGGTGCTCAAAGTGATCCAATGCTCTACATAGAAACTCATTTCGCTGATCAAGTGATTTTTGACTTGGCAAATATCACTGTTTCCTACTGTTTTGCTTTTCTTTCCATGCCGCCTTTCTCACAGGCTTTGTGTCCACAAATTTCGTGAGGTATTAGCTCTATACCCTACACTTAGAGACCCACTGGCTACTATGTGCCTATGTGCCTCGGGAATGTGATCCATGACAGCTGGAACTAGTGTCGCTTGCTGTTCCCCTAGAATTCGAGATCACGAAGAATTCAGATGTGATGCATAATGAGAAGTCAACTTGACGAAAAGAGTCATATCCCGGAAATTTGGTGTTCAAAATTTGCTCAAATTGCCCTGGATTCCCAGCTTTAGTTCAGTCCGTGGAGTCACGATTGGGCAGGTGTTTGAAAGACAGCTTCATCGACTGAGTGGAGAGCTCATATAATTAACTTGGTACTGGAGCTTTGACTTGTTGCACAAAAAGACCCGGTGATAGAAGCATGCTAACGAAAAAGACAACCCGAAATTTTCTCGCATCGAAATGTACTCAAACCTATTCAATCGAGAGAAAATTGGCCAGTCGAGAATCTCATCGATCTGTGTGACATTCCTTGGTTGAACATTATGTAAATGTAGTATTTTGCCGGATTCATAATCCAACATGGTTGTGATACAGAAAGTGTTAGAAAGATTGAGAAGAGCGGAAGCTACAACAAGCAAACTAAGCAATGATTTTTGTTGGGCGCAGTGGACCGTGAGCATGCTTTGAAGGGCGGAATGCGCTGGACCTACAGAGTTGCCAGTTCGAACCAGAGCCTATTGTTTTTTCTCGTTGGCCTACAGAAAGATCAGAGAAGGTAAGGAGGGATTTTTTAACAAGTTAATTATAAGGAATCATTTCAGATAGAAATATGTACTCCTTTCTTTTCTTTTTGAACCATCGGCCCAAATCCATGGGGAGGTGTATTTGCACGCCATCCATCAGTCATAGGGACTGAAACACCGCTGTCAGATGAAGTGGGGTAGCCGAAGGTACGATCGGGTCCAGGAGAGTTGTTTCCATTTCCGTAGGTAGAATTGAGAGGATAGTCGCGCGGAAAGTCGTTGCTAATAGGAGCGGGCATCTGACCAGCCGTCCCAGGGTATTGACCGGGCAAGTCGTTCTTCAATGCGTCATAAGAATCACGAGAAAATCCGTTGTCATTCCTGACGGGGATAGGCATTGCTTCAATCATATCTGGCGTGTAGTTGTAGTCATGAGTGTGACTGTCGACCGGGATGGTTTTATAAGTATAGTCTTGGCCTTGGTTTGTTGGATTCCTGTTAAAGGGAACGGTAGTGTAGGGGAGAGGGGATGCTGAAGCGCTCTGCAAGAGTGCGAGAGAGACAGGAACAACGATCACGGAACGCATTTCGGAGGAATGTCCTTGCGTGCTATTAAAGAAAGTGAAGGGATGTGGATGTGAATCCAAATGTCAGAAAAAGGGGAAATGTGCTAATGTTAAATGCAGTGGAGAGGTGAGGGGAGCCAGTCACATTTTTAAGGGCTTCAGACTGCAGTCACTCCACTGCCAGCCGGACTTGACCTATGATCGTTGAGGCTCATCATGAGCCGACTTCGTTCCAGTGTGGTTTCAGAAAAGTTTGACAAGTCTGCTGCATTAGGCTGCATTGCATCCAGCAGGGCAACACATATCCAGTGGGACGATCCTTCCACTGCAAGGGAAAGTGTTACTCGGTGAAGTCCGAGATTCCATGGTTGATTGGTTCGCGAACTGGCGCTGTCGGTTGATCAATCTTGCCATAAGTATAATCCTCCGTTGCACATTTGCTTCTGACATGCATAAACTACCGGCACGCCCCTCTTTCCTTCCCAGAGGTTGATTCACCAAATTTCGTGAGTATCTTTGCATCTCTTCAGCTGCATGTTCAAGACCGCTGAAGCCCTGAAGCCCTGAAGCTGACCCGCTGAAGCAACGCATGGGGTAAATGTGCGCCAAAGAAGGTATTTGCTAGTAGGTAAAATCAAGTCTCACAAAAAACTGGGTTTTTCTTTTTTTCCTTTTGTTGTCTTTATGCAATGAAAGAAGAGACAAAAAGAATTGACTGCGTGATAAATACGTCCGTTGAGATATAAAACTGAGTCTTATTCAATACTTCGGGGTGTTTAGACATGAGGGGCATTCAAATCTAAAAGAAATGTGGATTGTTCATGAAAAATGACACGAGACTGAAGCCCGCGTTAGAGTGCCTGATGCTCCCAAGTTGGGAAGCGATTGGAGCAGAAACACCCTAATGTTTATTGTCGTCGATAGACTAGGAAAGACAAAATGTCAGATGTGATTTCTGACGGAAGTGCATAGGGAAGTATGACATACTGCTTCCTCGCCCTTTGCCGACAGCAATCCGCGTGGATCTGAATAACCAAAAGAGCCAGGGGTAGTCGAGCCGGTGCCAAGAAGACTACCGCCATAAAGGGATCTGAGGTATGCGGCGTAAAGGGTAGCAAAATCGGGACTATTATAAAGACGAGTTGGTTGGTTGTAAGGCGGGTGTGAGATTGAGGGTTGGACGCCAGATGAGCCTGGAACGGTGCCGGGAGCGTAATATCCGGGTTTCTTGCCTCCGTTAACGTTATCAATAAAAGGGGTAGAATCGGTCTGCGGGTATGATATCATGGGTTGGATGCCAGATGAGCCTGGAACGGTGCCGGGGGCGTAATGTCCGGGTTTCTTGCCACCGTTGACGTTATCAATAAAAGGAGTATAATCGGTCTGCGGGTATGATATCGTGGGTTGGATGCCAGATGAGCCTGGAACGGTGCCGGGGGCGTAATATCCGGGTTTCTTGCCACCGTTGACGTTATCAATAAAAGGAGTATAATCGGTCTGCGGGTATGATATCGTGGGTTGGATGCCAGATGAGCCTGGAACGGTGCCGGGGGCGTAATATCCGGGTTTCTTGCCTCCGTTAACGTTATCAATAAAAGGAGTATAATCGGTCTGCGGGTATGATATTGTGGGTTGGATGCCAGATGAGCCTGGAACGGTGCCGGGGGCGTAATATCCGGGTTTCTTGCCTCCGTTAACGTTATCAATAAAAGGAGTATAATCGGTCTGCGGGTATGATGTTGTGGGTTGGATGCCAGATGAGCCTGGAACGGTGCCGGGGGCGTAATGTCCGGGTTTCTTGCCACTGTTAATGTCGGTCTCCGGAAAGCCGGTGAAGGGAGCCGGCACGGCTGAGATGCTCTGGAAGAGAGCGAGGAAGAGGACAGCGGTCATCATCATGAAAGGCATTTTCTCAGTGCGTAGGGAATTTAGTGTGGAAGCGGCAGATGGGGGGCGCACCTGAAACGGGCGAAGCTTCTGAGTTCTCCTGTGATCACCGACAGACTCGGGTGAGAAAGGTCCTTCAAGGGTGGGCTGTGCAGCTGAATTATGTAGTACATATGCCACATCAGACCGGTCAGCGATTTGACGCATGTCTGGCGGCCGGGCCGCCGTCAGCCTGCCGTGACAGCCGACCTGAGATGGTGGGAATCATTATCTGTGCCGTTTTGATCACCACGGCACCACCACCCAGAAATGGGCCCCCGAATACAAAACTTCTAACGAGGGAAGTTGGGTTTGGCAATATTTCAAGACAGCAACCTCCAGCGACTAGTCTTTCAATGTTTGCCAGATCAACAAGACACCTGGAGCAAAAAAATGTAAGCCTCAAAAGGCTTGCCGTCGACACCAGGGGATCAACCACTTGGACCGCTGCCACAGAATAACGGAGAGCAAATTGGATACTGGTGCAAGCACCAAATTCTTAACCAAAGGGAAATTGCTCAAGAACATTAACCGCCACTGTTGCCCGCTTTTTCATCAACTATAATATCCCTGACATTGTTGTTGAGGATGAAGAATTCCACGAGCTCCTTCGACGATCTGCAACCCTGAAACAAAAAGGTCACTTTGTGGAGCCAACAACCTTGGCTTCTTTCATTCCTGCAGCATCTTGACAGGGACAACAAGTGCACCGTGAACAGCTGGTCCCTGCGGGCCGGTGTCCCCCCTCCAATAGAGGGACTTGGTTAAGTCAGACGATGATGCTTGTTTCAACAAGTGTCGCCTTCAAACTTGCAAATATGACCACTGGGTCAGTCTCAGTAGAGACGAGTAATACTAAACACTTCTACTCTTTCCCTAAAACACCTGACAGAGTTTGTCCTAAGTTCTCCAGCCCGCATCCTGTATATAGTTCAATTCCGACTGAATCTTGTCAGGCGGAGACCACCGCCCTGGACAAAACTCGTCTGGCTGTCTAGAGTGCTTCTTGGAGCAGAGCTTCCTGGACAAAGCTTGAACACACCTACGACAGGACTCATCCAGTTTTCATTTATATCATCATCTTCCACTTTGGCGTCTGCATAATTTCTATTCACGCATATTTTCTATTGATAAAACTTTTACCCAGAGAAGCAAGTTCTCATCAGCTCAAAAGCATCATAAAATCGGAATCGGCACACTATGAGAATTTCTTTCTGCAGCTTAATCCCATTTGGAGTGGCAATAAACCAAGTTATTGGTGCCCCAGTTCTAAGCCCTTTTCCTGTGAATCTTGCAATCTACTACCCGCTCCAGTATTTCTTCGGGACTGCATTTAAAGATTTTCATGATCTTCTCCAACCCAACGAGCTATCAGAATTAATCGACAGAATGGACCCGGCTCTTAACTTGGAAAAAAACGTTCATCATCCCCATTATGGAGGAAAGACTCCAGGTGGTTTCAGCGCAGTTAGCAACGCTCTAGATGAAAGTGCTCCAGCACTTGCAGGACCTGCACACCAGACGCTGAAAACACTACGAGAAGGTGCGTTCTGTGTTGCGTTTCCATCAAATTGATTGAAGCTTTGCTCTTCAAAGTTCAAGGTCGTGATTAACAATGCCTTGTCTGTTGAAACTGTTACTGCTTTTTCAGAGACGATTGCATCGAGGAAGGAAACTGCAACCTAACTTGGCATTGGATTTCTACTTCTCATCTCAAAATCACAGTCAAGGCCAACTTTATCTCACGCTGCCCCTGGCCTTTAAAACTTTCTCATATATCTTTATTGCTAAAGCTAGCTCCTGCTCCCAAGATACACGAACAGGTAGGTATTTATTCAACGGTCAAATGATTTTATCTATATTTTGTCATTTACCCTCTCCGCAGTAGTTTAGACCCAGTTACAGTTAGCTTGAGAGCCCGCAAGCATCCCTGTTATGGTTTCCCTTTTCTCTTCATCCACTCAACTAGGTCTTCACCTCAATTTACTGATCCACATAATCTGTGTCTCAGGTCTGTTTGTCTTTCACTCCCTTTTCAATGTTCTCTACAGTGGGGGACACCATATTACTGTAACAGATTTTTTGGTGTCCCAAAAGTTGGCCGGAATTTTGTTTGAAAATTCCCCCGGGGGACAGGGGGTTGGGGTCAAGAATGGGTCTGGATTCTAATTTTTTGAGAGGTTTGACGGGTAGAAAACAACATTTAAAGCAATGGTGAAAAGTCAAGCTTCAAGAGCAGCATCAAAGCAATGGTGTGATCCAAGGAATGTAGCAATTTGGATCAACGTGCTTACCTCTTAAAAAATTTAAATATACATTTTGACTCATTTATGTAGGTTTTTATGTACTTAAAAGTAAAATTAGGCACTAAAGTAACCCTGAAAGGCCCTAGTTATGTAATTATGGCTTAAAGCTAGCTTTAGTAGCATGTGTCCCAAATATGGACCTAAAAACAAACCCTGCTCCAATTGCACAACCATATAGGATATCAAAGCTACATCCTTCAAACAGTCCAAAAATTACACCTTTGGGGGTTTGAGGCTGATGTGCTGGACAAATAATATACGGCCTGTGTGTTCAACTCAACTTTTGTGGGCCACTTGTTACAGTGATACAGTGTCCTCCACTGTATCACTCACATGTTGTTCTCAGGTTGGCTGTTTGTTGTGTCTCGCCTCTCTCATGTGCTCATTGTTGATCAACTTGCTTGTCTAGAAGGTTTGCAATTCATTCACTCAACTCTGTCTTCAACTCAAGTTTTTGATCCACATCGTCCATGTCTCAGGTTGGCTGTTTGTTGTTTCTTGCCTCTCTCTTGTGTTCTTATTGTTGATCACCCAACTTGCTTGGCTAAAAGGTTGGCTGTTGTGTCTTGCCTCTCTCTTGTGTTCTAATTGTTGATCACTCAACTTGCTTGTATAATAGTTATGACTTACACAGGCTATTCAATCAACTTTTTCCATCATCTAATTTAGGAATCTATGAATAGAAGTTTTCTTCAATAAATAAATATGATAGGAGTCTATTACAATTCACATCCCTTCAGAGCTGGTGTGTGTGTGAGGGGGAGGGGGACTCAGCACCACAAATTCCAAATTATACTAATACAATGCTTTATTTCAATTTCAGGCCATAAATCAACCAAGAAACAAAAGAGGTAAGCATCACAAAAAACAGCTGCCACCGGTTGACATTATGTGACTACACAAGCACCAGCCAGGCTTTACCAGGCCCTACAAAGAGGTTCTTAGGTTATTTTCACAAAAGATGCCCCCAGCACCAATCCAATTTTCTTTTAACAAACAGGGTTGTACATGTTGTTTATCTGCAGGAGGCCCATCCTGTGATTTATAACAAACTTGTACGCATGCACATGAGGGTGACATTATCAAGGTGAAAAAAATGAACAACTTCATGAGCATATAAATAATATGAATTGAGCCCCAAGATTTCATCTCAATCAACAAACAGTCCAAATTGAATTATGATTTGGTTGTGGCCATTTTTTCTTAGTGGTTTAAACTGAAAAAATATGGAAGACTTAAAGGATTCATTAAAGATGAATTTATTGCCTATATGAAGCCAACACACTGGAAAGAAACAATCAACAAGAAAGAAAATTTGAGGAGGAAAGAAAAAGGTAACCAACATTGACAACAACCAAGACATGAAAATAGGCAGACTTGAGCAATGGATGCATTTGTGTTTCTGCAGCCACCATGGGAGACTTTGACCCACTTGTTGAAACTCAACATCAAATCCCCAACACTTGCATGTAACACTCCGTGAAATCTCAAGCTGCGGACTGCCCGAACGCAAATTATCATCAACTCAAACCTAGACAATTCAAATCAAAAAGCTCAACCGGTAGTCACTTCATCCGGCGGACTCAGTCATCCCTTCTCTCTCAACCCGCCGACAAAACTCACTTTCCCCTTTCCGTTCCCCTTCCTAGTGGAAAACAGCCCACATGCATGCACATGTACAGTTGCGGTAGGCATCCATTGGGTCACACTTTTGGCTGGTCCCAATTGGGGGGCCTGGAATTTTTCAAAAAAACATAGGGGCCCCGTGGGGAGACCAGTGGTTGGATTCAGCTGTGTCAGCCTTGAGCGTGTTGAGGATGCACATCAAAACACGCCATAAGGCCACAAAACAACCTATGTGAGAGCTGTAGCTATAAAACGGGAATCAGCTATTCCCGTTAGAGAAGAAAGCTTCTCCTTTGAGATATCTAACCAAGCAAGACGTGTTGTTTAGAGATCACTTAAAGTAGGAACCTCCTTGGCTGGAGGATTCCCCAGTTCATCATTTTCAGAGGATATTCCCGGAACTGAACCCTACCAAGCCCAAGCTATTACGACTCTTGTCGTGATTGGGGCTTTCCTAGTTATATTCCCCTTCCCTTTTCCCTTTTCCCCTTTTCCTCCTATCTCTCTTCATCACCTTTTCTCATCTTTCTCCACTTTGTATCCTCTCCTCCTTTATTTGCCGCCTTCAATAGTTATCTTTGTAGTCTTTATACGCTAACACCGTTAGTTTCTACATTCAGAGGTGAGTCACTTTAGAGACCACCCCTGACAAGCTGGATGTCTGCCATGGGTGATAAAAATGAGAGAAAGTCAAGATCAGCTTGACCTCATCGCCTGGTTGATTTTTTTGGGGCAAAAAATATCTTATCTTTTCATTTTGATCAAGACCCATTAAGCAGCTTTGAGGTGTGAAGCTATGTTATGTTCACGGATGTGTGAATTAAACATGAGATTATGGCTTTAGAAAGCTCCATAAGCCCATAAAATAAGCATAAGTTCATATACATGGCCTTATAGTATGTATATATGCCCAGGTCCCAATTGCAGAGATCAAAAAAAGGAAACTTTTTTTTGGCTGGAGCAATCAGCAAGCCCACATAGATTTAGAATCTACAACCTCCAAAGACCCCAAAAATGTGGTCAGTGTGAGTTTTGGGCCCTATGTTAAACTATCACTAGGTTTGCCCCGCGTCTGGCTGTCAACTTTTGCCTGTGGGTTGGTACTGACGGATGACTACCGCAATTGTAGACATTGGAAAACAAACAAACACAACAACAACTCAGAAGCTTATATGCATTAAGAAGCCAGTATTTCTAGCTGAAATCTGGTACCACACAGCTCCAAGCTTGACTTGACTCATAATACCTCCCTCTTTCCATTCTTTTTTGGCTCAATTCTAGATGATACCCACATTTTGTTTAGGTAAATATGCCAATTCAGATGGGCATTTGTCCTATTCAAAGAAAAACAAGATTAAACCTCTTTCTCTCCACAAATAATTAGAAAAGTGCAATAATAATTCCAAGACCAAGATGAAACACAATAAGGCTGTTGTACAAAATCAAGCTTAACAAATCCTCTCAAACGGGTGTCCCAAAGGGACTCTACGTAGGAGAGGCTTACGCCCAAAGTCGGCCGCGTGGCCTGAGCACTTTGAGAAATTCATGTAATTTTTGCAATTTTTAGACTCAAAAGCTCCTTGAATAAAACCATTATTGTTGAAACTTAAAGTGCTTCCAAATAGATAGATTTGTAGCCTTGCTTCTCAGGCATCTTCTACTGCCATTCTGGAGTGATTTAGCTCAAAATGAGCAGTTGCTTGCTGGTTGCATTCAGCCAATCCTTGGATTTTGCCAAGTACAGATTGACAGACTGGTAACCATTTGGATCATTGGTTCACAGACCCTCTCACGGTTTGTTGAGACATTGAGCTGGGTAAATACATAGTATCTGATTTTTGAGTGCAAGACTGTGTGATACTTATGTATGTAACTAGCACCAGATCTATCTATTTGGATATCCGGTCCCAAAAGGGTTGGATTGTTTACAATGGTATTTTTTACACAAAGATTATTGGGAGGGGATGGTGCTATTCTGGAAGTTCAAGCTGTGCTAAGAATCTTTGGAGCCTTGCGCTTCTAATGGTGCCAAGGGCCAGATGGTTATCCAAAGGCTAATGGGGGATATGGTGGGATGAGATCACTCCCCAGCCATTTGGCTGGTAGCTCTCCCCCTTGTGAGCCGACTTTAGGTGCAAGTCCCTCCCTTTGGGAGGCGGGCCCTTCGGCCCCCCCCCCCCCCCCCGAGCGTAGGCGTGAGGGAGGGACTTGTGTTAAGTTCATACAGAATGTGGTTACAGTCAAGTGATCTGCTGTCAACACATGTAGATTTACAAAGTGATACAAAGTGATACAAGAAATACTAGGTATTTTAAGTGCTTTTTGAGGCGCAGGTATCCACTGATACCCACGCAGGTATTGTCTAAGGCAAGTGGGGAAAAAGGGCCTTGGATACCTAAACAAGCGTGGGTATCTGGCTTCTCTACATATTCATATTATGTTGCTCTTTTACATGAGGGCATCATATTTTCTTACAGGTTGTTGAATCCTTTGATGACACAGACATTAGTCAGTATCTATACTAAATGTGTTTGGCGGCATACATGAAAAGGGGTTCTAGCTCATCGGTAGAGCGCTCGCTTAGCATCATGCTGAGTATCATGCGAGAGGTACAGGATTCGACTCCCTGGTACTCCATCTGTTTTTATCGGCTTTCACCTCATGGAAATGCGACAGCTTTTTAGCTACGTTGCAATAAAACAAATCATGATAAACAAGCAGTCCATTGCTGTGCTCTGTTGTGCCCGCGCAACGTGTTCCTTCTGATCAGGTTCACTTTTTTATATTTACATCTCACAATGACTATTCGAAAGATTGGCTGAAACGTTTCGATAGGTTCAAGGCAACTGGCTATTTACATGTAACTTTTTCAAAACATGATTCCAAAAGCTAAGAAACAGATCACGATCTTGACCGAATAACCAGTCAATACTAATTTTCAATCCGTTCCTTTCCTCCGCAGGTGTTGTCAGACAGGATGAAGATGAGCAGTTAGGCGATATCGTTGGTTTCTCGTCCCTTGTACCATGAACATCTGATTGGGTCTGGTACTGAGTTAATGACAGCGTTACTTTCAAGATAGGGTCGTGATCCAGGGGTTTGGGGGAATTAGGATCCGTTTCTACACTTCCGGATCTTACTGCCTGGGTCTTTGACTGATCGTGCGGTGTTTCTTCAGCTAGGAATTTTCGTTTTCTTCTCGCATTCCGCGTCCAATTTTTTTCGACGAGGGACACATTCCAAATGCAAGAGGAGTCGCTCTGCAAAACTGCAAAACCACACTTAGCAATGTGCTCTAAGGTATTGGTGATTTGATCGATAAGAGAATGTCTTTTCTCAAATACAAGAACGTCCAGCGAGATGTAGTATTCTATGTGGTTACTTGGCGGTAGGAATTGGGAACTGTCTTTCAGACGGGGACCAGGGGGCCCTAACGTCCGCGCCAGATCCTAGAAATTGAAAAGGGAGAACAATATAAATCCATCAATAATCCTCGTTTATCGCCTAGCTCATCAGCAATCGTAGGACTCACGTTTGGAAGGCGGTAGGGTTGCCATGACCAGCCGATCACCCATCGTCTGGTGCGACCTTGAATGAGTTCGCTGATAGCATAATTATTCCCCTACTTTGCGTGAGGATAACACATCATCAATCCACAGAACGGAATTAGGGTTGCTTACAAGAATTGAACTAGCGAGGAAATAAATTTACCCCGAGTGATTTAAAAAGCTGAACTACGGGCAACAGCGTGGTGTATTTCCCACATAGGGAAGTAAACCATCTACACAAACCAGGTTTTTATTCTCAATCAAAACAAGTTAAAACATTGGAAAACAAACCGAAAAATGAGATGTTAGAAATACACACCTGGTTTGACTTCCGACGACTAAACTATCCTTCATCATCTTTTCAATGAAACCCACTTCACCCCCAGGATAAACCATCTCAACCTCCGAGCCAGTGCAAACTCCTTCAGGTGCTAAATCTTTCTTCGCTCTCAAGGCGTCTATTTCATCTTGGGAGCTGTAAAAGGGCGGATTGCACATCGTGATTGAAATCGTTTGGCCTGTTTCTGGTGATATTGAGGCGGTAGGCAGGATGGTAGGATCAGTAGATGAGGTCTTCTGAATGGTGACTCTATCGAGCAAGTCGTTCTGGGTGACATTTCGCACAGCTGAATCATACGAAAATTGATCTATTTCTAATGGACGTCAAGGCAATGAGCATCAGAATTGATTAGGAAGCGTATTTCTCTTTTACTACGAGTAATTGCAGTAAATGAGTTCCGTAGGATTGTGAAACGGACCTGTTGCGATCACTCGGACCTTTTTTAACAATCGGGAAAGTAACAAGGGATAAATAGCGGATGATCCAGTTCCACTGAAGGGATCAAATGCGTTGGTTAAACTGAGACCAGACCGGTTGAGAAGAAAGAAGACAACCTACATGTCGATCACTAGCACTCCGGCCCCTTCATCCGTTAATTGAACACTGGCTTTCACAACGTCGATGAGCCATAGACAGTAATCCAATCGCCCAGGAATCTAGAGGCCATGACAGCTTTTAGATTATTAGTGAGGAATCCACGCAAGTGGATTGCGCGGGCTTGAACGATGGAATGATTGCTTACTATGGGACATAGTCTATCAGGCGGTAGTGAGAGCTTGAGGTTGAAATCGCTAAGTAACAATGCGCAAGTTAATTGACTGTGAGGATGGTCAAAGTAAATAGTATCAGACCAAACGTCTCGCGTTACCTTCCGATATCGAAAGAAATATTTACGAACCGAAGCTTTTCAGGATCTTTGAAAACTGTGGAATTCCGATCCGAGTCCTGGTAACAATCGAACGTTCATCTGGTTGGCCAAGCGGGATTGGATAGACAGCTGAAGAAGTAGCTTACCACCAGGCTCGATCGTTCGATACTTGGATCAGATTCGATTAGTCGGTCAAAGTCCGGTGGCTGATGGGCGTAGAGGTTATCTGGGTGCATCGTGTTGGGAGGTGTTGGGTGCTTTTTGGGTGCTCGCGTGCTGGCCACTTCGACTGTCCGCCAACCCTGAACAGCTTCTCTTCACCCCTGGGCAGTGGACACTCACCCGAAACACACTCAGACAGACATGCGCAAAGCCCATTTCTCATGGAGAGCCAGTCAGATCTAAATAAGAAAATATCCTAAATAACCAGAGGGGAAGATCTGCCTTTTGAAGGCATGGCGAATTCGATAAAGTGCTAAGCTAACATCTGTTGATATGTATTACTTCATTCATCCGGAGCCAAGCACGATCAAGAATTTTCATCACCTGGAAACCACACAATCAAATACATGAAGGTTCCACCAATGCAAAGCTCCCTAGAAAAAAGCCTCATGAGAGAAGAAACATGCATCTTTCCACACCTAACTGTTATAATCAAACTGAATCGAGCTGTTTCCGATTTTTACCAAAAACTAGTACTACACATGGAAAAAGAACCAGGGAGAAAAGATAAAAAATTGCTTAACAGGGCTGGTCATATGCAACCCAAAAAAAAAATGTCGTTTTGGGCCATCAACCAGCTGGTCCTTCAACATCTCCAAACTCCAGCTACGATGTCAGTTGATTTTTTTTAGGTATTTTTAAGACTCACTTCTATGTAGTTTGCATGCTTATGATTCCTTTCTTTGTGAGGGAGAAGCCTATCTTGTCTGTGAGTCTGTGAAGGAGAGTCCAACCTTGTTGTTGCGTCATTACCTGTTTGGGATTGTTGGCCAACACCGGCTGGTATTTTAATGTCCAGGCTCCAGCTACATGTCAACCAACCTTTTCTGCCTCTCTTCACTTTTAAGGGCGAGAAAACTCCCTCCCTTGTGAGCTGCTTTGTAACTCTGTGTGCGATTATCCTCTTGTGAACTTGCGACCGTGGGTGTGTTGGTGTCCAAACTGAGGAATAGGCTGACACCAAGTACATTTAGCTCAATGGTCAGAGCATTCGTATCTATGCGGGAAGGATGTGGGTTCGATTCCTACAGTGTACGGCCGGCGCGTCACGCTTGAAGTCGCCATAGGTTGTGGGCCAGGAGAAAGCCCGGCGCGGAATGGCAACGGCGCTCGCCGGCTGCCTGCCTGGCTCATAACCTGTGGGGACTTTGGGATTGGTGCTCCCCACCTTTTTTGGCTTGAGAGCTTGAAAGAGCTCAAGACCAATGTTTCCTACTGCCATTGGACTTCCCACCGAATCCGCAGCCCTGTAGATGCGATTCGGCAAAATGCTATCCAGAGGATATCCGGTTCATGTGCTGTGCGTAGATCTCGACGGAAGGCATTTTCATTTGAGCTGGTTGGTACGTATCTTCGATCTGTAAACCTTTGGGCAATTCCCATATGGAAGAGAAAAGCTTTGGATGGGCCTGCAGGCAAATTAATTAACAGTACAGTTATAGTCGAGAAAAAGATAAGTACAATTCCCCTGTACATACCTAATTATCTTATCGTATAGAAAAATAGGAATCAAACAAAAAGGAGGCATGAGCAAGCCCACCCGATGAATATTTAGATGAGAATCAGTGGAGGAAAAACAACAAGAAAATGGGTGGATGGATGAGAGCACAATGAATTATTGTTTTGTTTGTTTTGATGTCAATCCTGATCACTTTGACGCTGAATTGGCGGTTTTGGAAGCAGCTTCAGAAACTTTATCGGTTGAACTACCGGCAGCATCATTCTTCTTGCTGGGATCCACTTTGACATATCCACTTGTTAATTCCGCCAGAGTATCCTCGCCGTTTTTGTTTTTAGCAGTTTCAAAGACTGAGCCCAGTATACCTAAACACCACACAATTTCGATGGTTAAAGAATTAGTCATCACAAACTGGTAATCATTCGGCGTGGCAAAGGACATGTGATGAGATGGAGTTTGAGTTCACTCACCCAATGCGACTGCTCTTTTACGGATTACTTCTCTGGACACCCCCGGCTCTTCCAAGATTCGATCGCAAACTTCTCTGATAACACTCTCAACCTCCAACTTAGCGCCCATGAAAAGAGCTCTTAAGCCTTTCTTAGCGGCCATTTCCTCGAGCTCTTTTTTCCTTTCTTCAGTCAGGCCGGGTCCCCCTTCGGCTTCGGCCTTTGCGAGTTCATCGAATACTGCCTTCACGTCGTAAGCCGCTCGGACAGCGCCGACGGTTTCAGATAGTACGTGAGCTGTCGATTTGGCGCTATGGAACCATCCTCCAACTAATGCCACCCCACCTCCCCATGCGCCCGTTGCAGTAGCAGTCAGGCATCTCTTCGATTTCGCCAAATAGGTCGATCCAACGGTTCTCAGTAATTCAGGTCCAAAACTCTCTTCTGCGAGCGAATCTCTCTCGATTTCCCACTGCCATTTCACGGCGTCCATCAGTCCTTGATCGAATTCCTCTTGGGCCTGTTCGGTATAAATACACAGTTTGACTTTTAGCTTCTCGGCCAACTTGGTAACTCGCTCATCTCGAATTCGTTTCCGCTCTTCTGCTTCAGCTTGTGCTACGGCATCACGTTTGGCCTTCTGCTCGGGAGTTAGGGTCGGTTTCGACGCCGCTTTCGATGAAGGCGAAGTGATAGGTGGTTGATTAGAGGCTGAAACCAGCTGGCTACCGGTGTCGTTTTCTTGTTCCTCATCTTCATTTGACTCTTTCTGCATCGCGGTCTTCATTTCTTGTCCCAGCGAGATAGTCCCAATTATGTCTTGAAATTTTTCACCCCCGAACAACCTGTACAAAACATCGCATCAGAGTCATTTATCTCGAATGGGCAAAATTACTTGATGAAAAACGGCCAAGCAGCCGAGGTTTTGATTAAAATTGCAATGAAGGAACTGACGTTGAAAAAACCGCCTCAGGATCCACAAAGCCCCCATCATTTTCTTGTTGTTTTCCAAACTCGTTATATTTTTTGCGAAGTTGGGGATCAGACAGAGTGTTGTAAGCAACTGCGAGCTAGCATTATGCCAAAGAAATGAGGAGGCCAGAAGAAGACACAGATGGTTAGGTGAGATCAGCCGCGAGAGGTTGGTCAAAACGTTTGGCTATAACGGAGATACGCAACTGATTTGAACTTTTCGCCGGCGTCCGGGTCATCCGGATTTTTGTCTGGGTGCATCTTGAGGGCCATTCTTCGATATGCACCCTTAATCTCGAGAGGTGTGGCCTTGGGAGTTAGACCGAGGATGTCATAATATTCAGTCTCCAATGGCCGTTCGTCAGACCCGATTCGTCTTCCGGATTTTTTTGTGGAAGGTTTTGTTGAACTGGCTGCCGCACCAGCAGACGAATTAGGTAGAAAGGTCTTCGAGCAAGAATGGCATTGAATGAGGTATGAATCCTTCGACGAATTGGGTGAAGGTGGCGGTAGGTACTCCAGATGGGCTTTGCAATGAGCACATGTTATTGCAACTGGGTTTTTTTTGGCAAAGGAACGTAGGTGATTAGCGAGTTGTTATCTGAAATCAGTCTCAATCATGTGGCAGGACTCACTTACCATACGCTTCCCGCGGCCGGGATGGAATGATGGTTGGACTCATCGAGCTGAGACTCGGACAGTTGACCTGAGTATGTAAGTGGTTCGGATTTGGAATGCTCGATAACTTCGACCTGAGTAGCGGAAATCATCACTGCAGTGACAAAACAGGCAACTTTCGGCTTTCACAGGCTTGACATAGCTTGTGACAGCTTGACGACGGATGTCAAGAGTCGATTTTAATTTCATCCACAGCAAGCTTCAAATCAAACTTGATTAAGCCCTATTTAGCCCCCTGAAAAGTAAGTATTCAAAATGGGAGGAGTGCCTAAATGGCTTGACTAAGAGGGAGGCACTAAACCTTGTTTGCTGGTTAAAACTTGATCTCCATTGATTTTCACCATTAGCCAACTGGGGTCCTCCATTATCCCAAATTCACAACTTGTTGGTAGAAAACATGGTCAAGGCAAAAAACACACTATGAAAAAAAGAATATTTGTGTGCACAGAGCCTTTATGATATTCAAAATTGCATAAGATTTTTTTACATAAAATCATAAACTGCAATTTTGGCTGGGAGATGTCACTTAAAGTTTTATGCACGCTGACATCTCCCAGCCAAAATTAGTTTTATGATTTTATGTAAATAGTGACATATGCAATTTTGAATACCATACTTGGTTAGACAGGTGCATCTGTGCTGGCCTAAATTCAACCCAGAATTGGAAGACTTCTAGTTGATTTCGCTGAGGTTTGCAGAACTGGTGGGAAGTCCTCCATTCTCACATGTTTTAATTTCCCCAATTTCAAAGCCAAAATAATATCTCCAGCTGGACAAGATCACTGGGGGCCCAATTATAAACAAGTTTTGGGATAATATTGGGATTATTTTCAAATAAGTTTGAAAGATCTTTTTGCTAACTTTTTTGGAATTGAAAATCTCAAAACAACCCAAACCACCTCGGGGAGGTGGTTTGGGGAAAACTGGATTACCAATACTGTTTTGAATGTGATTACAGCTCAGCATGCAGATGCCCGCCATACACCTGACTGTAGGAATACAGACCTAGACCACACGCAGCAACCCCCGCGGAAGCTAGCGCGGCCAGACCCAAGCCAAAGCCCAGCTGCAATGAGAGGTAAGCCCTCTCGCAGTCCAGACCCCAAAACCCTAACCCAGATAGCCGCTGACAAGCCTGACTCTGACGCTAGCAGACGCCAGAACCTTAACGGTCAGCGCAACAGAAAGACGACAGCCAAAATACGCCTCCGGGTAAGTCAGCAGGAAGAAAGAAGAGATTAAAGTTGAAGCAAAAGCTAACCTACTTTATCTCAACAGAAGCCTTGCTGATTGTATTGCAGAACAGACCAGAAACACCCACCTCAACAGGATTACGGGCAGCACCAAAAAACAAGGTGAGCAGTTCTCTCCCTTGAGATTCAAGAGAGAGAAACAAAGATAGAGCTGACTCGAGCAAATAACATTTGACAAGCAGATCCTCCAGAACCAGCCCACCTGTATACATAGACAGGATAAGACCAGGTTATTCAGATAACCAGTCCCTGCATCAGTAAGCACAGAAGCAATCAGAACCAACACTATGCACGGGCGGAAGAGCTAATAGTGTAATGGTTTAATTTAAATCATCACTATCAAACTCAACCAAACCTTGTTGCACATTGCAAGACTCATAGCTCCATAGCTCAGCAACTTAACCAGAAGAACCCCAAGCCCTGCACAATCTCGTGCTGCTTTCAGGTAAACCCACAGCCCAAGCTCTTCTTTATTTTAATTCTAAAGTTGTAAATACAAGATATTAAAAAAAAAGAAATAAAATTTTCAGTTGCTTGAAAACTTTTACTGACCAGTACTTCTCCCCCGCCAAAGGCCACAACATATGTACTTGCGCAAGATACAGCCATCAAGGCTGATTTGTGAGTAATTGCAAAACGGACACCATGGATGGATAGCCAGGATGCAAGTGCATCTATTGATGCCCGGGACCTCATATGTAGCTCGCAGAATGAGCAAGCTACAGGCTCTTGCAGTTGAACCAGTATGTTGTGCGCAAGAATCAGCCTTCAAGGCTGATTCACAGGTATCTATTGACTAGGGAGAGTCGGCAGACATTGGTGGCCAGTTGTCCTGATCCAGGTTGTCCCCCCAAATTCTTGGGAAGGCTTCTGCCTTTGCTGCCATTGCCTTGGCGCATGCAAGACGGAAGACTGTCCAACGGAGCAACCTTTGGTATTAGGCTTACTGTAACAACTCAGCTGGGTTTCATTGTGAAATAGGTTGATGATCTGGTATAACTTTGCGGCAGGACAATCGGAGATCGGGATTTCCTGTTCTCTTTAATGATCATTTTCTCAATCATAATGTAGATGACATATTTCCTGTTGCGTGACGTCATCGAAGTTTTCCAGCCTTGTATCTACCTCTTTCCTTCAGGACTTGTTTCCTCTCTTTTCCTTCTCTTTCTCATTGCGATATTATTTGTCACCATAGTATTAAGCTTATTTATCAATCATTCATCCAAGTAAACTCTTTCTAAGAAAGCATAAATATAAAAACCTTATAAACAAAGCTTGATCATAACCTCTGAATTCCAGAAACTCATCCAGCATGGTGGTGGGTTTATAATTTACACTTGGTTTGAAACAGGTTGGAAACAGTTTTGGCCCCTGTGTCTGCACCATTAAGATAACTTTTTCTGATTTCAAACTTATTTGAAAACAATCCCAATATTATCCCAAAACTGGTTTATAATTGGGCCCTGGCTCGTGTGAGTACCAAAGTGGGTGAAGGTTGAGAGAACCAATGGAAAAAAAAATCTTCACCGAAACGGTGAATCCATTCTGACTACATGTGTCATCCTTGTGCAGGGGCCATGCTAATCTTCTCTGTATCGTTCCAATTTTAACGTATGCACCACCGAAGTGGGCGATAGTGGAGTCGAAAGTGCAATACATATAGTGCTACTGGAGCGACCGAGTTCGACTCCGACCCTCGGTATAGTCGGTAGCTCAAGGCGCGGAGCGGACCATGCCCTCTTGTAAAGAACACGGCCCCTTTCACTTTCAAAATCTAACTTTTTACGTTTGCGGACTTTTATCTTGGGTACAATCTTTTGACGTGTAAAATAAGTTTTTTATTTGTATTTGTAATAAAGATTTTTGGAATGGTAAGGTAAATAACAAAATAAATCTCTTGAAGAAAAAGGAATTTTACAACGACTCTTTGAATATATATAGGAAATAACATTTTTAGAAATTGAGAGAACATATTGGAATGTAGAATTTATCTCGTATGATCGGTCCTTTGTATTCAGGTATGGCTCGCTGGTTGACTCTATATTCCACGTAGTTTATCTCCTCAACCCGGGATTGTCCCCGGATGAGGAGTACTGGTCGTGCTGCGGCGAGTCCAGGAGATGCATGTGACATCTATGTCACAACACCCCCCCTCTCGCCGCAGACGCCACTGTACGTACAACAAGAGTAGACATGAGAGAAAGAAAATAAACACTAAGGATAGAAGAATCAAAAGAAAAAAAGAGCCTGTGGGAAAAGAGAAAGAAAAGAAAAAAAAGAGGAGAATAAGAAAGAAAAAAAATTACTGTTCCCCCAACACTGCCGACCGGAGTCGGGAGAAAATATCCGGTCCTAGGCTTTTCGTAAAGATGTCAGCGATTTGTTCTTTTGTACCTACCCAGTGTAGAGCTGTTTTCTTTTGAAAAAGTGCTTCGTTGGTGATGTAGAAATCCCGATCTGAATGCCGGGTCCGCTTGTTAGAGGCATCATCAGTAGACACTTTGATAGCCGATTGGTTATCGCAGTGTAAATGCCCAATGAAATCAGCTTTCAAAACGTCACGAAGTAGTTGCCTTACCCATAAGGTCTGGCGCGTAGCAACCCCTAGCGCCATGTACTCTGCATGGCAGGTTGAGGAAGCCACGGACTGTTGACGTCTAGCCATCCAGAGCACTGGACAGTTCATGAAAGAGATGAAAACTCCGTAAGCAGATCTCCCAAATTCACCACCCCAAGACGCGTCACAGTAAGTCTTCAGAGGTTTGTTGTTGGCGGAAGGGAAAATACAGAGCGTCATATCTGCTGTCCCCGCAATATACCCAATTAGGTGCTTCAAACCTTTCCAGTGCGTTACACCTGGTTTTGCCGCAAAGCGCGCCAGATAGTTGACTGCGAAACAGATGTCCGGCCTTGTACCTACCGCTAAATAACTTAAAGTCCCAATCACAGATAAATACTTGCCAGACTGGGAAGGATCACCTTCTGGGTCAGTAACACCATTATACCCCGGCGGTAACGGCGTCTTTGAAACTGTGGTCTTGTCCCATTCTGTATCTAGAAGTCCTTTGATCAAGTGCTTCTGGCACAGAGTGAAGCCTTTTTTACTACGGCTGACATTCAAACCCACTATGGCATTCAATTTGTCGCTCCACTTGATCTTAAGGATGTCGCTAAGGTCAGATTCCAGCTTTCGCAAAAGATCTTCACTCGAAGCGGTGACAACGCCATCATCGACATGCAGCCAAATAACCCCATGTAAGGTTGGGTGTCGTAGGATATATAAAGAGTTGTCATACTGAGAGGGAACATAACCCAAACCGTCTAACACCTGTTTTAGGTGTAACCACCAGCAGCGCGCAGCCTGACGCGTCCCGTACAGAGCTTTCTTTAGTAACAAGGCATGTCCCGGAGGCACTACCATCCCTTCCGGCGGTTGTATCCAAACCTCTTTGTCAATAGGGGAGTTTAGATACGCCGCAACAAAATCAAAGCTGTGAACAGCCCAGTTATTGGCAGCTGCCACCGTCAGCAACAAACGCAGTGCCACAAAAGTTGCAGTGGGTGCGAAAGTTTCAAGAAAATCCGTCCCGGCCACCTGTGTGAAACCTTTTGCGACAAAACGCGCCTTGAAGCGCACACCAGATCCGTCCACATCTGGTTTCACCGCAAACACCCAGCGTCCATTCAGAACCTTTTTGTCTTGCGGTTTGAGACCCACAAGCCAAACTTTCATCTGTTCAAGATTGCTGAGTTCAACAGCTATGGCTTTGGACCAAGCGTCTTTCTCCGGTGACTTCATCGCCTGTTTGAAAGTTGCCGGTACTGAGATAGAGTAGAGCTGGCACAGTTCTATGATCTTGTCTACAATTAACTCCTGATCGTGAAATTCATACTCCCGTGAGAAATCGCCAAGCTCAATTAGATTCATGACAAAATCAGTGGAAAGCTTTTTTGGTGCTTCTGTCAAAGTCGCCGTTCCAGTTGTCGGCACATCAATGAAGTGTGTTTTGTCTTCATCGACAAAGCAAACCATTGCAGAGGACATGAATTTCTGCTCGTCCGGCAGCCAGAATAGCCAACCTTTACTGGTATCCAGGTGACCAATAACCTGTCCACGGAGCGCTCTTGTGTCCAACTTGAGGCGTTTTTCCGGAGGCACATGAATGTAGCCATAGCTACCAAAAGCTCGGAAAGAGTCAAACTGTGGCTTAATCCCAAATAACGCTTCATACGGTGACATTTTTCCGCTAGCGTTGTTTGGTATCCTATTCAGGAGATGGCCCGCCCACAAGAATGCGTAGTTCCAGAAGTTACGAGGTAAATTGCTATCCGCCAGGACCGTTCTGCTCATGGCTTGAATAGTCCTGTTGAATCTTTCTATCATGCCATTTTGATAGTGGTGATATGGCAAAGCTCGTTCTGTATGAATGCCTTTGGACACAAGGAATTCTTCCAGTTTCTTGTTTGCAAACTCGCCACCATTATCACTACGCAAAACCTTCACTTTAAGATTGGTCGTCCTCTCCAGCCTATTGATAATGTCAATTATAGCCGAGTTTGCATCTGACTTTGCTTTTAGAATTTTTACGAAATTGTATCCAGTGGCTACGTCACGCATTGTCAGGATGTAGTTCCCTCCATCAATCGCGGTAACTTCAAAAGGGCCCACAAGGTCGGCTGCCCACACCTCCATTTTTCCGGCCTTGCGGTCACCGGAACCGAGTGGATTGAGTTTAGTAGACTTGCTAATCATGCAAGTAGCACAGTGAATAGACCCCGGTGGCAGTTCTTTTGGCAGTCCTAAACCAATGTTCTCTTTGATGAGCCGTCTGATCACGCGCAAACTTGTGTGTCCAAAAACACGGTGCCAGAACAACAGGCGTTTCTCGTTGTTTGTCAAGGAAGGAGGAACTGTTTCCCGGGTCGCAAACTGCGGAACTGGCTCTTTAAATAGAGCAGTTGCCGTCTCTTTCGTTTTTGCTGCCTGGAAGGATAGGTCCTCCGGCTCAGGCACAACACGTTGAGAATCATGAAATGCATTTTTAGTTGAAGGCGTAGGCAGAGAAAATTTTATTGTTGTTTGACATACGGGCACCAGAAAAGACGAGTCACAAGGAACTGACTGAGAGAATGAAGACAGGACCGAAGAAATTGTCGGGAATGGTGCGTTCAAAGAAGCAGAGGAAGACATATAAGAAGAAAAAGAAGAAAGAGAAGAATGAAAGAGAGATATGTCGCCCTTTGCTCCGCCGCCATTGTGATCAATTCGTACCATCGGATGTGGTACACACCAGCGATTGCGTTTATGTTCCATAATACAGGCAAACGCAAATACACCGCCCTTGGAGTAGACATCAAAAACGTCTCTGTTGTTGTCGTAAAACACCAATGCGTCAGCTTTACGCAAAGCCGCCATGGATATGAGCGTAGACCAAGCATCCTTACAATAAAGGACTCCGCGAAGGACAATAAGCCGTCCGCTAGGTTCTAGGAAGTGGAGTTCCCCCACACCCGTGATGAAAGATCGGTTGGCGGCGGTAGCTACCGAGAGCGGCATAGGCTTAGACAATGCTTTGAAATTGTGAAGCAGTTGGCGCATCCCAGTGAAGTGATGGGATGCACCGGTATCAAAAATGGCTGGAAGACTTACCACATCTTCTCCTAAGGCCATGTTTTTGAAATCCAGTTGGTCCAGGTCGTCTGGGACGTCTCCGATTTCCAGGAGTTGAGCCGATGCTCCTCCCCCCCCGGCTGAGCTGGCGGAATGGCTGATTGAGGTCGAAGAGTTTGGCTGCCGGTTGCCGGAGCTGGTATACCTCGGGCGGTAGAGATCGGCTAACCGTTTAGCCTGGACTTGATGTTGGGACATGGGGGGAAGAGCTTGGGAGACAGCAGGACCGTTCGGTGTTTGTTGAGCTGGCTGAGTGTAGAGGGAGCCCACAAAAGTGGCTTGAGTGCGATTCGCTGGCAGAGGAAACGGTGAAACACCCGGTCCACGAAGTCGCTTATTGATTTGGTTCGGCTTCAAGCGTTGAGGGCAGTCTCGAAGGTAGTGATTGGCGGCTCCACATTGCCAGCAGTGGTGCGCCGTCGCCGCGTAGAAATCCAAAGCATCCGGCCAGTTTTCTTCAGGTACATCGGCGAAGAACGCTTCGAAATCAAAATCATCTTCCCCGCTTGTTGCCATTAGGACCAAGGGTGCCGCTGCAGTCGAGAGGGAGGTTTCCGATGTTGTCGAATCTGCGTGCTGTTTCTTGCAGATATCGAAGGTGTTGACAAGAGTGTCGAATTTTGGGACACTCTTCGACTCATCGTTTTGCATCGCATTCTCAATCCTCTGCTTGAAATCTTTCTTGAACGGCACAGATGAACGCATGACGGCTCGTTGAAAAATGAACCCAAAGAAAGCGTCAGAGTGTATCCAAACGTTCAGGTTGTTCCACTCCGTGTAGAGATTCCTCATCAAAGAAGACATGCCGACACCGTCCGAATCGTCAACCGAGAAGTTGAGAAATTTGTTCCAGACGTTGAACTGAGCCGCCCGAGAGATAACTGAAAACTTCTTTTTGAGATAAGAGAGCATCTCAATTGCAGTCTTCATCCGCTGCAAATCAGACACCAGCAATTGGTGCACCCCTTCGAGGACGACCATACATGCAATTTTCTCGAAGATGACGTTGTTGATTGGCTTGAAAAAGAAATCCCCGCTCGACATGTGTCCGTTCCCTACTTCTTGCAACTCATGAAGCCATTGTGCCATATTGTTGCCGTTGGCCGCCAAACGTTTATTGTCGGTCCAGCGATCGTTGATGAGCTTGGCCGTTTGACTGACCAGTTTGGCTTGCTCGAGTTGAAGTTTGGCTGCAAGGAAATCTTGCTGCGTCCGATTCAGATCGCCTGTTGCCCCAGCGATCCCCTGATTGTTTGTCCCAGCCGCCGCAGTTTGATTGAGGTGAGGGGGCACGTTCCTCGTTTGATTGATTGCTGGGCCAGTCGCCGGTGGCACAATTGGTGGTCAGAGGCCAGATGTCGACGCCCGAATAGTGTCGTCCGCCCCCCTGTTCCCTGTCGCAGATCCCGCAACCGAGTCGAATAGAGTACCCATCCGGAGAACACCATCCGGCACAAAATCGTCCTGTCCATTGTTGGAATGCGAGTTTTGTCGAGACATTTTTGCCGGTCGAAAAGGATAGAGATTGAAAAAAAAAAAGGAAATTGGGTCGTAGGTCGAGGTAGGAAGAAAGGAATTACTCACCGCAACACTATGGAATGCTCAGAGTCTAAGAGAGGAAGGAGGAAAAGAGGGAGTAGAACAGTGACTCCAAGCTTTCCTTTTCTGCACAGGTAAATGGGGCCACCACACCTTAATAAGCAGGATGGCTAGTCCGCTTAGCTTAATTAGGTAGGCCTATTGTCACCGTTCAGAGAAAAGAAGGGAAAAACGGGTCTACTTATCCCTGAGCACCCCACAGCGTTACAGCAAGTAACGCAGATCTTCCCGGTAACGGTCGATTACGCCCTAGACTGGACTACCGGTCGAGAAGATGAAACCGTCGGATCGAATCGCCGGCCTATGAGGTGAGGTTGTAGACACAGTTTTGTGGTCGAGGTCGGCGTCCCTTGTAGTCGAGATTAAAGGCTCATAACCTATTCAGGTATGGCTCGCTGGTTGACTCTATATTCCACGTAGTTTATCTCCTCAACCCGGGATTGTCCCCGGATGAGGAGTACTGGTCGTGCTGCGGCGAGTCCGGGAGATGCATGTGACATCTATGTCACAACACTTTGTTGTCATCTAATGAGCGCATCTCTTGATCCGTGCGCGTTGTATTTTGCCTTTTGATTTTAAACTTTTTGTTTCATGGTTTCCGACCCGAGTTTGACACCTCTGTCCGTCGCCGCTCCGTCCCCACTGTCCATCCATTTCGCCTCCCCAAAACATCTTCGGCCCCTGGGGAAGAACATCTCGATTCTCAAGAATACCTGCTGGGAAACAAACCCAGTCGATACCGTCACCTAAACCCGTCCTCGTCCGGATTCTCACTCGGCCATCGTAGCGTTATTTTTCGGCATGGCCACATTTGTTAATTGGTTGAAGAGTCCAGCCGGGCGACAATATTTCTTCAGTTGAGTCCAAACAACAGCACCGACAAAAAACCCTGCTGACAATCAGGATTCTAATTGAATATCGCGAAGGATATGATATGAACACCTCGCCTCTCCAATTCCCTTATTCTCGATCAATGTTTTCAATTTTACCAGCTTTGCTTTATTTTATTCCCTTCTTTCAGTTTTTGGAATCGTGATTAGTTAGGATACTGATCATAATCGTTTTCGTTTTTTAGGTACACATTTGTAAGTCTCACAACAAATCGGACCAGGATTTTAGTGGTCCCGAAGAGAAGTGATCCGAATTTTTGCTCCAATTTGCTGACCTGATCAATCAATTGAATCGATGACTGAAACAGCTGGGGACCAGTTGCCAATTGGGGTCTTCCTTTGGCAGCATTGACTGATTTGAGCAAAGATGCTGAACTGATTTCGGGACCGATGTCAGTCGCCCTTCTCCCTTCTTCGGACTAGCGGATACTGCAAAGGCTCCGATCAAACTGATACACTTCTTCCCTCTTCGTGCCTCCATAACAGGACTACTGCTCTAGGTGCATACTCGATTTGTTTCATGCGCTTTGCATGGAGAGTTCAACCTCGGAATTATTTGTTATTTGCTTGTGTATGTTTCTATCATCTTATCTGTCTAGACTTATTGCTTGAGTCTGATGTGCTATGTGTTTTGAACTGCCACCTACTTTCATAGCATGCTGTGAACTTTTCTTTGCAGTCTGTTCAGGGAGGTAGATTTATCAAACACCAGATGTCAGTAATTAATTTGACATCCGATTTCTCTCCAAAATCATACGCCCTCTGCCTGATCTAATCAATGTTATTTCTTTGTATGCCATTATCGTCCATCCAATTTGATCGCAGGGAAGAAACCCAGAATCCCAAAGCCGAAACAAAAAAAACTTGAAGGTGTATCAAATCAAATGAATCCTAAGATGAATTATAGCCAATATGTGAAACTACCGTCTGCTGATTCAATGAGAGACACAAACTTTGACCACACAAACACACAAACAAGCATGATTTCTTCAGGATCATCGGAAATGCCTGGTTCCATCGGTTGCTATCCCGCTATCCCGGATGTGCTTCGCGCTTCTGTGATGTGAGCAATGATGCCATGGAGTGCCGCTAAACCACGCGTCGTTACACATCACACACGAGGTTGCACTATCCCAAGTTTAAGGAATATAACATGCCAGCCAGACTTTGCAACGATTAAAGGAAAATTAAATCGTAGTCCAACGAAGAACTAGCCGAACTGAGGAACTCAACATTTCAGATTCATCCAATCTGATTCATTTGTTCCTGGCTTTCCTGCTTTTTTCCGATTGAGATCTCATCTTGGGAGGAGTAGGCTCCATGACAATCAACAAATCGACACAATGTGGTGGCCAAGTATAGACCTAATTCCATTTGATTCCATGTAATTAACTGTAAACATACGTATGCACACTTTGGACTGAATTTGATTACTAACATTCGCATGCTTCCCGCCGATTCCATATGCTTCAAGAAAATGAACAGCCTTTTTTTACCATCGGAGTTCTGTCAATAAATAACCACTAACAGAGGATTGCCTTGAGAGGTCTGAACTGGAATCTAATGGCGAGTCAGTACCCAGCCGTGGACTGTCCCTCTAATACTTGGATCACCAGCATCTGCTGGAAATGCAAGACCGGCATTCTTGTCTTCGATGATTCGGGTGCACTTCCATCCCCTTTGACGAGCGATGACGAAGAATTCTTCGTCGGCTGCAACACACCAAGGTCGATGATGAGAGTAAAACACTAGGAGAGAGGGTGTCGGACGATCGCTGGTTGGGGCTGTGGAGTTTAGACTGATCTCACACGTGGTCAGGAGAGCGTGATGTTCTGAGTGGTTGAAGACTAAATCTGAGAGCAATATCAAATCGAAACCGTGTTGGGAGGATGGAGTATCAGAAGCACTTGGAGTTGTGGCGTCCTCGAAGATCTTGTCCTCAAGCTTCGCTCCCCATTTGAGTCCCTGTGAACAGGTTAATAATAATACATTTGAGTTATCTAGATTTGATTGCGTGAAGTTTCGCAAAAAGGAAAGGCTGAATAGTTTTAAAAAATAAAAATAAAAATTCACCTTGACAATCAGCCTGTGTCTTTTCGATGTTGGTAAATTCTGATCAGCATTCCATTCCAAATTTTTGATCAAATCCGCGTCAGGAAAGTCGGTAGTAACCACCTGTAAAGCAAATGGAAAAATGAAAAATAATGAACGTGACCGACCGACAGGCACATATACATATAGAACAATTGGAAATACTCAGACCAAACTTGCGCCGGCTAAAACACATGTTAGACCGGGTAATCCCCCTCCAGCACCCAGCTCAAGAACATTGGTGGACACGTGGTCGGGAAATAATTGCTTGGAGTGCTCTTGAATGTAACGTGATAAAATTATCGAAGCTGGATATAACACATGGCCTGTTGGCAAAAGAAACCAACACACTTAGCAAATAGTCCGCGCTTCTTTCTTTTTTTCGAAGGAGGGGGGAGTTTGGTTTGGTGAATAGAATGAAACTGACCCCATAGCGGATGAGCACCGACGAGTCTGATTTTTAACGAGGTTCCGTCGGAGGTGGTATGTTCGATTATTTTCGGCTCTGGTGACGGTGGGCGGAAAGAGCTCGGTTCCTTGGCAACCCCACGACCTGAACATCAGCCTGGAATCACACCATGCACCTGAGCCAAACTGCCAGACAACACACCTGAAAGAGATCAGTTGGCAATGGCAGATCGGCGTTGTCTGAATCTTCGTTCGCCAGCGCTTCGTTTTTCATCGGAGTGTGCTTTTTTCTCGCTAGTTCGTCTCGCCCGCCGAACTCCTACATATTGGGTCATTTCAGTGATTCACTCATTTCATGGGCCGGGGGACCGGCGCACCGGGGGCCGCGAGAGGCGCCCGGCTGTCGGCAGTGTTTTTAACGATGGGCCTGTGTGAAGTAGCTTTGCATCGGCCGGCCGGCAAACTGCGCCATCTGGAACCTATCTGGCGTCCTCGGGTACACACAGGATACAGGTTTCTACACTGGTCTAAGCCGATATGGACACCTCCAATTCAACCCAACGGATGATCATGGAAGGACCCTGGAAATCCCCTATAAATAAGGGTAATGTAAATAAATGTATGAATTTTTGGGCAAAACCCAAAATGATAGGCTGGTATGATTGGCCATGGCCCATGGCTCAACCCAAAGGTCATTCTGGAATCTGGAGATAATGTTGTACAGTGGTTGATAATTGTATCCAACACGACTCTAGAATCTCCCCAGGACCCCGGAAGGGGTCTTTCAAGCCGCCTTATGTATGTATCCAAACGTTACAGCCCCTACCTACAGCTACCCTGGCTCAATGCATCAACAAAAATATGTGTAGTGACACCTTTAAACCCATATTAATCCTGTACAGGGGTTTAAAAAACAAAAGTGATGATGGCAGAATAGATAAATTCAAATAACTCATTGTGTACACGTATCTTTTTTTAAAGTTTGGCTGGAGCCTACATAAGGCGGCTTGAAAAACCCCTTCCGGGGTCCTATCTCCCCCCACCAACTTCAAGCCGTTCCTTTCAGTGTGATGGTTCAAAATAGGCTTTCAAAGATGAATATGAGAAAATAAAAATGAAAATGAAAAAAACAAAGTTGTAATTTTTAAAAAAAGTTGAAAAACACAAGTTTTTCTTGCAAGCTTAATTCTTTTTTTCAGAGAAAGGTGAATAGACAGAAAGTAAGAATAGAACATGGAAAGAATGATAATAAATGAAAAAATGTGACCCCAAAAAGGTTTGGCTTGGTGGGTGGACAATCTGCAGTCAAAATGGGGACATTACAGTGCCAGAATGCCATGTATGCTGATGAATGACTCACTCCACACAACTTTTACACCACATAGAATCATTTTTTTTCTTATTTTTTGACTTATCATCATTCATTTCAGATCTCATACTATCATTCCTCAACCTTCAAAATTTTTTCAGAAAATTATTGCATTTTTTGGTTTTTTTGTTTAATTTTTGTAAATTACATAACTTTTATTTTTGTTTTTATTTTTCCATATTTGCGTTTTGAAGACTATTTTGAACCATCTCTACACCACACCATTTTTGGACCATAGAAACTCAACCAACCAACTTCAAGTCACTAGTATTGGTGACACTGCAAGAAAAACTCTAGAAACTGCTTGCAGTTGAGATGCAAGAGCTCAAGGCAAGCTGTGCCTCATGCAAGAATCAAGCACTGGTTGATTACATGCAAATTTCATATTTTATGCAAGAGTGAGTCTAAGCTCCAAAAACCTGAGTACAAGCTCCAAAATACTGAGTTGATACCTGTGCAAATTCCCAACTCATGTGCACATACCCCTTTCATGTGCACATATCCCTTTCATGTGCACATACCCCTTTCATGTGCACATAACCATTTTGTGTGCACATAACCCTTTCATGTGCACATATCCCTTTTTATGCATTCACCCCTTTCATAATGTGTCCATACCCCTTTATGTGCACATACCCCATTCATGTGCATGTACCCCTTTCATCCTGCGTTCATGAACCTTTCATGTTTACATGTCCCCTGTGAGTTTTTTCTTTCAATACCCCTTTCATCATTCAGATTTCCATACCCCTTTAATGTTTACATATCCCTTTCATGTGCAAATACCCCTTACTGCACATACTCCTTTCATACATACAAACCCCTTTCATGCATAAATACCCATTTCATCATGTGTAAATATCCCTTTTATGTGTTAATACACCTTCTCACATTCACCTTTCATGCTTACATATTCATTTCTTATGTACATATCCCTTTCATGTGTATGCACCCTTTTTATGTTATTCTGGCTGGATTCAATGGCACATGGAGTGTTTAATAAAATAAAATAAAAGGGTGCTCAGGGGGATGATCATTTTCAAGGTTGAACATTTGCCTCAGCCTACTGCATGATCACTACAGAATGTTCAGCATTGGGATGCTGGAAAAAGGTATACACTCAAGGTGCACAGCACAGAATTTGAGTGCTTGACTCCATCTTGAGCTGAGGCTTGATTCAAGCTTGCTGCATCTCAACTGCAAGCAGTTTATAGAGTTTTTCTTGCAGTGTCACCAATACTAGTGACTTGAAGTTGGTTGGTTGAGTTTCTATGATCCAAAAATGGTGTGGTGTATACAATTGTCTACCCACTGTTCATAAAGGCCTTAAATTTAGCTCCAAATTTTAGTCCTCAATTGTGAACCCCCCTATTACCTAAGTACTGGTTCTTCTACTTCTTTTTCCACCATTGAATTTGAGCTGATCCAGTGAAACAAACCCATCTCTATCCAATTATCCGGCACCCTTTTTTGGGCTCTCAGGTCAAGAAAATAACATTAATATCTAGTACTATGTACTTGGTAAATTGTATGGTTGGGTGTGACTGTGAATCTGATGGTGCACAGGCTCCAATAAGAATGAAAGAAGATATAGATGTTGCTATTTGAGACATTCAAACATGAATTTGAAGGTATATCTCTAGCAGCAACCCATCATTGAATTGAAAGGTCAAACAAAAGAATGAATATGGAATAAAAGAAGGAATATGGGGTGATTTTGAGCAAGATGTGAGATAGCCATTTGTTTCCTTACTTCTGCAAAAGATTCAATCAAATAATCTGTGCCGTAAGGGGTCCTGATGGGATTTCTAAATAGTGTCAACATCAAGATCTTGTTAGTTCAAAATAATAATGGGGATTGACGGCCACAAATACACAATAGAATTCATCTAACATTTGTCAATGGAGCTGTGAGTGAGTTGCCACCAGCCATTTTTTTCAACCCAGCTTAATTTCAAGGCTTGGTTCTGGCTGCGGGGTGCCTGGTTTTCTCCCATGTTGTCGCCGACTTCCTCGATGGTGATTTGGTCCAGATTCTTCATCCCTTGGGGCGATCCTTTTCTGATGTTCTCAACTTGAGCCATCACTGCATGGTTTCCTGCTTTGAAAACCTGTAACATCTCCACTGCGTTCGTTGCAACCGATTCAAAATTATGAGTTGCCTCTTCGCACAAGTTGAAAAAAGCTGAACTGAACGGACAGGGACCTCGATTAGGATCCACAAACAATCTCCTCATCACCAACACTGGGTCGCTACGCTACGCTACGCTATTTCAGCGCTACGTGTTAGCGTAGCGGCAAAAAGCGCCCATCTATTTTGCATAGCGTTAGCGCGCTGTTAGCGCCGCTACGCTGCGCTAATTTTCAGCGGCGCTAACAGCGCGCCAATTCTTTGTTAGCGTTAGCGCGCCGCTACAGTCGCTACGCTACGCTGCGCTGCGCTACACCGCTTTTAGCGGAAAAAAAGCCCTTTTTTCCCGCTAAAGGCGCTGTAGCGCAGCGTAGCGCAGCGTAGCGCGCGCTCTTCTGCGCCTTGCATGCGTAGCGTTAGCGCAATTGCGCACATCTGCGCTAACGCTACGCTATCAGCTAAAATAGCTGCGCACCGCGTGCGCGTAGCGTTAGCGCATATGCGTGCAATTGCGCTAACGCTACGCTAAAAAATAGCGCATTCGCGCTGCGCTACGCTACGCTAACCGCTATGGTTAGCGTAGCGACCCAGTGTTGTCATCACCTCTAAATCCCCAACAATTCCCATTTCGTATGACGTCCCGGGGAAAACGTGTCCAAAGTATAATTTCAAGTTGGTGAATAGGCTGTTGGCGAACCCATTCGCCAGAAACATGGGCTTCAAGAAATAAGTGAAGATTACCAAAACTCTCCTAAAAGCATCCTCTTTTGCTGAGAGGGATTCGGGTACTGAGGAAAATTTTGATTGAGTTTCTCGTACTGCCAAAGATAATATTTCGCGCCGCTAAACTCACAATATTTCAATTCTTTCAATTCGAGAGAATCTTTGTATATTTCCATGATACCGTTCCCAACACCGTCGTACCTGAAAGCCGATGGACGTTCTGGATGATCAACTTTCCCAAATTCCCATTTGAGCATCGCAGACACTTCTCCATCGACAATAATGGAATTGGCAAGGATTCCGATATCGCGGTTCGCGCTTTTCCTCCTCCTCCGGGTGGGTTTCACACGATCGCCTTCGGAAAAATGATAAAGAGAATTAGCCAAAGAAGCGACGTAAAAATTTCCACTCTCGATATGAGGTTGCATTGTTCATGACCGAAGGAAATGCAGGCACATAATTTTGAACATGAAAGAAGGGGAACATCTGTACCGTCATTTTTTGCTAGCTCCTGGTTTGTCATTTCAGCACTTGACCCATCTGGATGCGATGTCCAAATTGCATTCTCACTCTGAGCCTCCTTCCAGGGAATATATTCCTGAGGATCGATTTGAAGATGACCAGCTACCGATTTGAACAAAGGTTCAAGATCGTGGATTTCAGTACTCATGTCGGGTTTGCAGTAAGCTGGCTTATACGCTTTCTTTGCAGCTTCCTTCTTGCTGAGAATAGCTTGGAGCTCTTTCAACTTGTCTTTTCCCAGGCTGTTAACAAAAGGTGAGATTTCCAATTTCAAATGTTCGAGTACTCGCATCCACCTTCTCGCAAGGGGCGAATTCTCTATTGCAGCCAGCAGGGCTCCTCGAGTCTCGTCCAGTTTTTTCAATGTGGAAGTATCTTCGAAAATTTTGTTCATAAGGGATATCATTAGCAGCCGAGTTTCTGTGTTCCAGAGGTAAGGCTGGGGCACTGCAGCAGCCATGAGTTTGACAAAAACCTCCTCCGGTTTTTCGTAGCCCAAATATTTGCCTGGCTGAGTTCGAGTCCTGTAATGTCCTAGTCGAGGAGAAGGTTTAAAGTTTGTGCCCTTCGCGAGTTGAAGAGGTTTTCTGGAGGATTGAGGGGGAGTCGTAGGTTCATCGAGTAGCGGCTTCTTGCCCTTGTCGTTCATCATCTCTTTTTTTTTTTTTTTTGATAGAGCGCTATTGTGAGTGGCCTTTCCAGCCTGGTAATCTTTTCGTTTTCCGCCATGAACATCGGGAATATTATCTTCAAGTTGAGGTCGTAATGTGCTTGGATAAAAGGCGAGTCGATAATCGAGCGCGACTTCGTCGTTCCTTTCGTTTGGCTCTTCTTTGACTCTAGCAGTTGTGACGGCATGTGGACCAATATTTTCATGTGGAAGGGCTAGATTTTCCGGACGCTTTTTGACACGAAGGAAGTTAAAATTAGGCAGTGACTGAAATTTGGTGCCATCTTCACCTGGTGATTTCTCTTGAAGGGCGTTCAACACATTTAACTGCTTTCCAGGCCGTGGATTGTTTTGTGCGCCTGGGGAAATTGGCACATTTGCCTCTGTCCTCAGCGGATTTGCTCCTTCGACAATTTCGTGAGGAAGTGCCCTAGGGTATATTTTTGGGGGGGAGGAACAGACCGATGCCGCGGCGAGGCATAAATCCAAAATTCCAACGAGGAAGTACAGTTGATGACGCTTCATTACGCGATGTCGCTCTCAATCACAGCTGAGGATGAAGCCACGCGAGGGGAGGGGAATATTCTGAAATTAGGCGGCAGTGCTAAGTGCTGGAGAAGAAAATTGGTCAACCGGCACGTGAGTCTGGGGCAACTGGAGAGGGATGCACCCGGCCTGGGCGATTGGCATCTTTATATGCAAACCGGTCTACGTCAAGTCTTGCAAGTTTCTCTTTCAGAATTCAATTCATGAAACAAGTGGGCCAACTCTTCAGGAAGTACAGCGCAACACTCAGGGTGAAAGGAGACTCCAAACATCTGTATCCTTCGGGAGAGGTTTAGCGTATGGTATTCTACCTCATGACTACCTCATCAAGTGGGCCAGGTTGCCGTGGGAGGCCCAGTCTTCCAGAAATTTGGATGTCAGATACTCTACAATGTGTTGCCTCGCCTCCCGAGTTTTATAGGGCGGCTGACAAAGCCACTCGGACGAAGGGCTCGGGGGACCCTACGGGAAGGGCCAGCATGTGGGGATACCCGGGTTCCGAAGTACACACTGTGCGGCGTTGAGGGGAGTCTACATATACGAGTGAATGCACCCGGTGGTGTAGTGTTTGGAATCCACAGGAACAGAGAAGCCAATTGTCTTGTTGATCCAGGGCCTCTGGTATGGACCGGATCGAGCGGCCACGCATCCCGCTCAAACTCGCACTGAATTGAAAACTCACAGGGTTATTTTTTCTCTTCGTTTCTTCCCAGTCATCAAAATGTACAAAGGATTGGAATGAATACCTCAGAAGTGGAAATACGTCAAAACTTGCATCGCTTTGATACCAGTACATTATCCTGGAGAAAATTCTTATATAAAATCATGCAATCCAATACTGTAATTTTTGTAAAGTGACATCACCTTCGCCACGAAAGCTGCAAAAGAGAGAGACGAAAGCATGAGGCGAGTCAAAAGATAAATGGTTCAGACGAATACATCCAGTATATGAAGCTATGTGCAATGAGTGATCGAAAGGGAACAACTAACCTTCAAGGTGGAAGATGGGCTTATTGCCTAATCTGAGTCGGTGTTCGTACCAAGCGGCCCAATGGATGATCTCAGGTCTGAGAGCGTCATCGACTCGAGTTAACAAACCCTTCGCAAGCTGGACGATGACAACTGAAGGAGGAATGAGGTGCACGAGGAGTTCATAAAGCATTGCCCGGGCCTCCAATAACTTATCCGGCGACTGTTCCTTCGCGATCACGCCGGCCAGTTTATCAATGTAAACTTCCCAATCAGGTCGAGGGATACTATCGGGAGACGCGCGACTCTGAAATTGATCGCGAGTGGTTGTCAGCATTTTGTTGTATAGAGGGTTGATCACTTGCTGGTGGTACCTTGGAAAATGTCTCATCTTGTGCTCGAACCGCATCCAATGTTAAAAGAGCCCTCCTCAGGTTACCGTTCGAAGACAAGGCAATGGCCATCGCAGTTTCATCCGGTAAACTGGTTGCAAACAAAGCTTTATTAGATACATTATTCAAAACCTGAGCAATCTGGACAGTCAAACGAAGCACAAGAGCGATTGAAACGTTAAAGACGGTCACATGAGTTCAGTGAAGTAGGGCAAATTATCAGAGGATGGAAAAACTGTATTGGCTAAGGATCTTACTTGTTCTGGATTGGGGGCTCCTACTCGAAGTAGCAGACAACGACTTCGGATCGGGCCGATTATTTTAGCAGTGGAATTGGCACAGAGAATCAAGCGCATGGTTGAGGTATGGCGCTCCATTGTACGCCGCAGAGCAGCCTGCGCATCGTTTGTAAGTTCATCCGCCCCGTGAATGACGACTACTTTGAATCGCTGAGTGGCCCCGCTATCGAGTTGGGCACTTTGTCCGACTTCCTTCAAAACGTCCTGGACCACGCTCCGGTCCCATTGCCCGACATCTGATGGTGTCAGTTCGAGATGGTAGTTCGACTGTACCACTTGGACATCTAATCGACGCCGTGATGGTGTTACAAAGACTTTTTGATCGATCCTTAATTTCTGCGCCCCAGGTCCGAAAAGTTCCTAGTCCATCGAGATAAATGAAAAACGCGCCAGTGGGGAACGATTCCGATCGTTAGCATACGCCCATCAACTTGTCGGGAAACATCTCTTTCCAGAGGGGATGAACCAACGGTTAGTGTAGCAGCAATTCGGGTCTTTTTCCCGGCACCGCTTGGGCCGTAGAATAGACAGTGGGGGAAGTCGGCCGTCTTTGCTAACGCACGAATCCGATCGGACAATCCCTGATGATAATCCAACTCCTCGAGTTTCTTCGGTCGGTACTTGTCCACTAACAGCGACCTGTATCACGCGCGTTATAAATCGAGATTCAATGGATCAGTTTGACGCTCTCTATCTACGAATGTTACTGGGATGTAAGGTCTGAAAAACTTACATGGTGGTGGTAGCGAGTTTGATTGGCACCTGACACAAGACCGGATCGACTGAACTCTCGAAGCACAAAGCTTATGGCGCAAAGGGCACGCGAGTCACGCGAGGTGTCGGACGCAGCCACCTCGGGGGCCCGTCAGAGGAGAGGGGCCTTCAAACTTCCGGGGGCGGAACTTGCGGACAGAGGTCAATCGATCGGCGCCAGGAGTGAGTTTGGCCCAGTCAGCTGCTCACGAAGCCATGGTCCGAAGAGGAGAATTACTTCACACATGTCATTCAGTGGAAAAGGCCAAATTATCAGATGGGCCCAATTCCTCCCTGAACGTATTTACTAGTAAATTTCTCCAAGGACAACTTTTGGCATAACATTGGGATACATATGTTTCTCTTGTTGGCCACATCCAGCAGGGTTTGGAACGGGCAATACAGGACAATCCCTCGCCCTGTAAGAGCAAGTCATCGCCAAGCGCATATTGGGCAAAGCAGCGTGGCTGCAGGCTCAGTTGCTTCGAGACGCAAGCAGCTGTCGTCTATCCTTTTCTGTGAGCCGAGCACTAGATCCCCAATGACTCAACAGTTTCAAATGGCGGGTTCACCGGTTTGACTGCACAGCGTGGCTTGAGGAAAAACATGATCTGGCTTGAGGAAAACCGATGTATGGTTTGACAGGGTCTGACTTCACTTCACGTCTGGAAGTGAAGAAGGGATTTTCGCCGTGTATGTTGAATTTGCCAAGAGTTATTTGTGGTAAATAGAAAGAGTTACGATAGACTCACGTTGCACAACACTCCTTTTGAGAGACCTCTGGGGTAATTTATTCGGCTATTTTCGCTTGCTGAGAGAAGAAGAGGGTTTGGCTTAAGCTCGAGTTCATCAGCTTTCATTTTGCTTTCATTTTTTCTATCCAGTTCTGCCATCCACGGAGCTGCGTGGCTGAAATTTGCAATCTATCCTTGAAATGAATCATCAGGCAGAGTGTTTTCTACCAGCCGCTTTAGCAGCACATGTTTAGACAAAATTACAAAAGGGGACGGGTCTGGTTGTTGGAGACTCGCCCAACGCATTGCTATTCTAATTCTATAGTTACCGACCGAACCGTGTTTCACTTTTGCAAGCGTGTGAGTAACTTCAATCAATCAGCTCTCCTTTCATGTACATACATGCTTCATGTTCGTCCCCCCTCACTCGGCCTTTGGGGTAGCATCGTTAGTCGTGGTCGGCTCTAAGGCTTTCGGCCTTCCACTTGACTTCAAGTTAGCCATAACTTGGAACCTCCCGCCCAATTTCTTTTCTTTCAGGAAAATCCTAGCCTGTCTCAGAAGAGTTAGGCCCCAATTATAAACAATATTTGAAACTTTATTCAAATATATTTACAATTGTTTTGAAGCCCAGTTATAACTCATTCATAGCTAAATACAGGGTTTCAAAAGTGATTCAAAACCTGGCCAATTATAAACCCAGGCGCACAAACAGCCAATTTTGGCATTGGTGAGCAAGAATGCTGGCCAACTGGACTGTTCTACTTCACTAGGGGTCGACCAGTTGGCATGGGAACTCTCCTGGGGCTCGCAACCCAGTCGGCGGGCTTGCGTCGAACGGAGCCTATCTCAATCTGCAGACCTTGCCCGGCGGCTTTGGCCCGGGCCCCTTCAGCAACCCCAAGCCTCTCAAACGGAGGGGCCGAGGGACCCCGTCCGGAGGGCTTTCCGTACACCCGGGGACTCCTTTGACGAGGATCCCAAGGAATCCTCACAGGATTCCGCGTAGTGCCCCTGCGCAAAGTCAGGCCAGCAGCTGTTGGTCCACACGTTCTCGTGGGGAGGGGATGGAACGAGTGGGTTTGGGGGTTGGGTGGTGGATACTGGCATCCCAATTCAGCCAGCCAGATGTGTACATGGTTGATTGAAAGACACATCAACCTCAAGATTTATGGTACAGGAGCTCATACGGTGTATTGAGACCTGTAATCATGTACATTAGCAAATTTTGGCAAATTTCAATTTCAAAAGTCCTCGATGAGGACTTTTGAGCTCAAAAACACTTTTGAAACCCTGTATTTAACTATGAACGAGTTATAACTGACCTTCAAAACAAACGGAAATATATTTGAATAAAGTTTCAAATATCGTTTATAATTGGGGCCTTATTGAATCTACTGACGTTCTATTCAGCTCAAGCTGAAGTCTGCCATCCGCCAATCTGCCGTATGGTCTTAGGCTTAAGACAAGCCCTCATGTTTCTGCGGTTGTTGACCTTCGAATCTTCCAAAACTTACTTCCAGAAATCCAACGAGATAAATTAATATTTTCCAATTCCATCGTGAGTTGAAAACTATTCGTCCTGAGTTAAAAATCATCCACCCTGTCCTGTGCGTTGAAATTTATTCAATAGCAAGAATCGGGCTTAGCATCAACTGATAGTTTCACGAATCTTACGCGTAACTGATTTACTTATCTATGTCCTTTTGTCATACATCCAAATTTTCAACGTCGATTGCTCCTATCGAGATTCTGCACATTTTGCGCTAGCAGTAAGTTTGCTCGAATTATTAGATTTTCCTCTTGTATTATTTCTTCATCTTTTCGATACTCTGTTTTATTTATTTACTTATTCATTTCTTCTCTCGCACCTTGCTCCTCATAAAAGAAAGACTGACAAGCACTGACGTACTTCCATGCCACTTCCGATAATCAAGATCGTTTAATCAGCATGTCAACATCAGCAGCCCAGCAACTTGTGGAACTCATTTCTCAGGCGGTTAAAGATATTGAAATCGACACTGCTACCCAACTCCCAGGAGCGACCACCAGTAACATCAACTCACCCATAGTTGCGCCTGAAGATAAACTCGAGGCTACTCCGAAGCGCAGAGATGCAATTCGAACATTGCAGGCCTCAACTCACCAGTTACTTGCGACCCTGATGCCGGCAGGCTCACGTTTAATCAGCATATATTCGTCTTATTTTGAGAAAGTAGCAATCGACATCGTTGTGACAGGACGAATTGCAGACTTGATTCACACAGCGGACCCCGATTTGAGTGATGGAGGCGTTCACGTTGAAGTGATTTCAGAGAAGGCTGGCATGGACCCTCAGAAATTGACGCACGTCCTCCGTTTCCTCGCGCTTCGAAACATATTCTGCGAAGTGACCAAAAATCATTGGATTAACACTCGCTGTTCGGTTCCGTTACGAACCGACTCACAAAACAGCATCTGCAATCTTCTTATGCATTTTAAAGAAGTGGCGCTACCTGCTTTATTGGAATTCCCAAGAGTTATGCTTGACACGGAAAATGGGGGAGCTCTGAGCTGGGATCATAGTGATAGTGCATTCCAAAAGCACTTCAAACCCGGGTGCGATCCGTTCGAATTCATGGCTTCTACAGACGGTGGCTATAGAGCCGAAAGATTCGGTAAAGCAATGGTTAGCATACATTTCCATTATACATGATGCCTCTCACAAAGTAGTGCCATCGGTACTGATTAAAACACACTCGTGGCTGTATGCAGGTTGAAGTGACGAAAGCTCTTGGCAATGGTGAAGCAGAATACAAGTCCTATGATTGGAAGAAGCTTGGGCCTCAAGGTACCTTGATTGACGTGGGTGGTGGGATAGGGGCCGCTGCGTATGATATTTCTACTTACCTTCCTGAATGGAAGATCGTTGTGCAAGATCGCGCCGAAGTGGCCAAAGATGAGAGGCAAGTATCTTTTCCACTGCTCCCATTCACTTACCCAGCGCCAAACACTGAACGATCGTCCATTTTTTTGGAAATGAAGAATTATCAAAAAATAGCTTCAACTGCCAACATAGAGTTCGAAGAGGCCGACTTCTTGAAGGGTCAGCCAGAGCATCGCGTCAAGCGTGCAGATGCTTACTTCCTCCGGCACATTTTACATGACTGGCCGTGAGTGAAGTACGACATTTATATCATGGCCAATAACCAGATGTTGGCAGAAATTGATGACCACAAACTATTCCACCAGCTCCGCGATATGCATAAAAATTTTGACGCAGTTGCGTAAAGCTGCTAAGCCAACAACTCGCTTGATGATTTGCGAGACCACTCTTGAGCCACCGCTGCTGGACCGCAACAGTCCAATTTTATTGAATGGTGGAATGGCCACACATTTATCACACAATTTCAATATTACCATGTTGATTATGATGAATGCAGAGGAAAGAAGTACAGAAACCTTTTCTGAAATATTCGATCAGAGCGGGTGGAAATTACAGTCAGTTTCGCCGCTAGCCACCGTGTTGTTGGATCGTTGCATATTCGAGGCTGTTCCGAACACCTTTTGGAAGGATTAAACACAAATCCACATTTGGTGCCGATCATGTGGCGTTTAGGATTCACATAACAAACCAGGACAAAGTTAGGAAGAGGTTATGGCTCCGACATTTGCTTACTCCTTCATCATATTTACTATCTTCGGCTCTCTTATTGAATATGCGAGCGCTCTATCATGCATTGATTGAATTAAAGTTTTGCATCTTCTGACTCTCATTCACAAGCCGCTATTAACACATCCTTACATGCTATTATTTCCCAATTCATCTAGAAAGTATCTTGTAAGATTCCAATCAGACATCACCAATGTTGATCCATAAATCTTTGGTGGGCACCTGTGGGCACACTATCAAAATTTCAAGGATCAAGTTGTCTTGAGTTGTTGTTATTTACTAATGAACTCGGAGCTTTAATAGTGTAGCAATATAAGAATCTGCACAATGATACGACTTAGTACCGCAAACAATCACTAACCTGATCATTGTGATGAGATTTAGTTATGAGTTGAGCAACTTGAGAAACTATGAGTTGATTTCTCTGCACACCTTTAACAGTGTAGCAATAAAAGTATCTACACAATGATACACCTTAGCACCGCAAACAATCACTAACCTGAACAATGACAAGGAAAGGTTAAGAGTAGAAGATACATTTATGGTGTTCAAAGTTGGTTTGCATAATTTTATGCATGCATAAATCATAAAATCATAAAATCTTTTTTGCAGGGGATATGACTGTCTGATTATGTAATACAAAATTTCATCACCAAAATATTTTTATGATTTTACGATTTATGCGTGCATAAAATTATGCAAACCAACTTTGAACACCATAATTACTTGATAACCTAATGAGTAACAAACCTGATCAGTGTGATGAGAGTTAGTGATGAGTTGAGCAACTTGAAAAACTATTGCGTTGATTGAGAAAAGAACCAATAAATGATTGAAGCAGAGTTTCATAAGATCAAATAGGTTTCAGGACAACTGTGGCACAACTACATCAAACTCAAGTAGAGTAACAAGGCTTAAAAATGAGAAGGAGCTAAGATAACTACTTCAAGTTCAACATTTAATATCTGCAGCAGTACACCAGGAAAACAATTTAGTCACTTGATGGCAAGTGACATGATGCAGCTTTGGTTTCTTCTTCAGAGCTGCTACAAGTCTGCTCCACCACGACTTGTAGAGCTTGCAGGACTGCACCAGAGAACTCAATGTGGCACAGTCAGCTGATCCTGAATTTTTCCCAGGAAAAGCTGATGCTCATCAAAATCTGAGCAGTAGGCATTGACTGAGCCTAGGCCAAAAGTGAGCATTGGCTGAGCCTGGGCCACAGCTTAGCATTGGCTATTCCAAGCCTGATACAAATCCCAGTGTCAGCTGGACCAAGAATATTCCAAATCTGAGCATCAGCTTAGCCAACAATGGTCCAAAGCTGAGAATCATCTTGGAAAAGGCTTGTGCAGAGCTGAGGATCAGCTGGGAAAATACTATTCTAAAGATTAACACCAGCTGGGCCAAGAATTTTCAAAATCTGAGAATCAGCTGAGCCAATACTGGTCCAAAGCTGAGCATTGGCTGAGCCAAGGCTGTTCCAAAGCTGAGAATGAGGTGTTTTATGCCAATTCAAAAGATGAGTATCACCTGAGCCAAGTCTGTTCCACAGCTGAGCATCAGCTGAGCCAAGGCTGGTCTACAGCTGAGCATTGTCTGAGACAAGGCTGCAGGTCCACAGCTGAGCATCAGCTGAGCCAAGATTGGTTCACAGCTGAGCATCAGCTGAGCCAAGGTTGGTCCACAGCTGAGCATCAGCTGAGCCAAGGCCGGTCCACAGATGAGAATCAGCTGTTACAGGAGTGGCCAGAAGCTGAGCATTGGCTGCACCAAGATTGATCCAAAGCTGAAATCAGCTGAGACAATACTGGTCCAAAGCTTAGCATTGGTTGGGACAATTATAGTCCTAAGCTGAGTCTAATCTGAGCCATGACTGGACTAAAGCTGAGAATAAGCTGGGCCAGGACTGGTTCAAAGCTGAGCATGAGATGGACACCAAAGCTGAGCATTGGATGGGAAATCTCAGCATGAGCTGGGAGCCAAAGCTGAGTATCAGCTGACCAGAAATGAGGATTAGTGGTGCCCAGACAAAACTGAGCATCTCCTGTGGAAATTCTAAAAGGTAAGGGGGGAGGTGTGGGAAGATGGTGAGTAGATGGTGGGGAGATGGTGGGGAGATGATGGGTATCCGGCTGGAGCTGGCATGATGTTACTTGTCATCAAGTGATTTTTTTTCCTGGTGGTACTGCCTCTTATAGAGAATGTTGACCGGTACCCGGCACCTGTGAGCAGGTACCACCCGCACCCTCCCCACACCCGCCAGGCGCTGCCGGATGCCCGTTTTTTGGCAAAAATTAGTGAGGTACCCGGTTACCACCCATCCCCCGTCGGGGGACCGGGTAGCCCGGCCCAGGGCCACCTTTGGCCGGCCATCAAGAGTGTGTTCATAACCAAAAAAAAGCCTCTTGATGGCCGTTCATTTGGCCATTGAGAGCAGCTTGGATGGCCACTGATACAGCAGGCCATCGCAAGAGGTGTGTATACTTCTCTCAACGACCGGTCAAAGCCGGTTGTTGAGAGGAGTAACTTGCTAGAGAGTACATGCTCCTCTCTAGCTGGTTGCTGAGAGGAAATGTGTACTCCTCTCAATGACCAGCTAGAGAGGAGTAATGCACTCCCCTCTAGCTGGTCTTTGAGAGGAGTACATGCATACTCCTCTATAGCTGGTCGTTGAGAGGATTACATGTGCCTCTTGATGACCAGCTAGAGAGGAGTACATAGATTCTCCTCTCTAGTTGGTCATCAAGAGGACACTCCTCTGATGGCCCCCTTGACAACCGGTCACACCAGGCATTGAGAGGAGCCGGCAGTCTTACTGGCTATCCAATCATACACTGCTCTTGATACCCAGCACTGACTGACCATCAAGAGACTGTGTGAATGTCCTCTTGATGACCGGTCTTTGCCGTCCATTAAGAGAGGGGCTTGGGAGTGAGTTTTGATGAAAAAAACCCGGCAGGTACCGCTGGTACCCGCCAGAAATGTAAGATTTTATAAAACTGAAGATATATTTCTTATTGTAAGTAATATAATAATAAATAAAATATAGAATATAATCGAGTTCTAGATCTAAAGCTATTTTACCTGAAGGCAGTAGTTTAATATGCACACAAATATCAATCCAAAGTGCTGTCTTTTTAGACTTTTATAGATAAATTATATCTGTTCTAGAAAAGATAAGATCAATAGATTGATTCAATTGGTTTATGTTTAACAGCTTTAAAGATGTCTTTTTAAGAAAGAAGAACAACATTACTTGAGAGTAATTGTTCCTAGTTTTGTTTCTTAAAGATTACCTTCATCAATGATTGACGAGCTGATACAGTTGATAAGACTTGTAGGGCTGTTTGTTAGAAAGAGAACAAAGTCAGTTCTCTGTTCTGTTTGTATTGGTTCCATCAAAGTGTCACGCTACTCACGATAAGATAGTGAGCAGTTGACTTCTTCGATGATTTGGTTTGGGTTAAACTTCAACGAGTTCTGATCTGTAGAGGGAAGGAAAGAGGTTAGCTTTCCGACCGGCTGAGTTTGTGAAGCAAGGATTAAACTCACAACAAGCTTGACGATTGATGATTGTCGGGGTTTTGCGCCAGATGGTTGCTTGCGTAACTGCTTGTCACAAGAGTGCGTGACTTCTTGTGAGTGGAGTCATCTGATTGACCTGTCACAGGTTTTGAACATAATGAATAAGCTTATTCATTATGAGCCTTTTGTGGTGAGTGTACAAAAGTACTACTCACCGGGGGTACTCCTCTTATGAGGGTTGTCTGTATTCCAATAAGAAAGACCGCTGGTACCCGCCAGGTGGTGCCTGATGCAGTGCTGGGTGCCCGTTTTTAGAAAAAAACATGCGGGTACCGGCGGTGTAAATTATACCCAAGTCCGTTTTGACATTCTCTAGCCTCTGAATAGCCCTTCTCACATCAGGGGGGTTCAAAATATACTTTAGAACAAGCTTTGGTGCCCATTTTAAGGCCTTTATGAACATGTTAAAAATTTGTTGAGCTATCCATGTTTGGTTATTCCTTGGCAATCAGAACAAATTTTACATTATTTAAAAAAATTGTTCATAAAGGCCTCAAAATGGCCTCTGGAGTTTTCTTAAAATTCTACTGTGAACCCCCCAGCTATTGGGGGGGTTCACAACAGACTTTTACCAGAAATGTTTTACTGTCACCAGAAATTTTGGGCACACTGCGCAGATTAAAAATACAGGCTCGGAAAAACAACTACTAAATGGTGTTTCTGATGCCAGGACAATTTCTCAACCAGCTTTCCAGCATTGACCTAGACTCTCTTAGAGATGGCCCAACCGCACCCCGGTACCCGCGGCTGTTTTGAGCCCAAGTAGGACACCTGCACCTGCACCTGCACCCACAGAGTGGGACAGAGCGGGTACCGGCAGGTAACTGCCCCTCAAAATTGACCTGAAGGATTCCTTCTGGTTAAAGATGTTTTGTAACCTCTTCAACTGGAAGGAATCCTTCCGGTCAAAGAGGTTTTGTAACCTCTTCAACTGGAAGGAATCCTTGCGGCCAAAGAGGTTTTGTAACCTTTTCAACTGGAAGGCCTTCCTTCCAGTCAAAGAGGTTCTGTAACCCCTTCAACTGGAAGGAATCCTTCCAGTCAAGAGGTTCTGTAACCCCTTCAACTGGAAGGAATCCTTCCAGTCAAGAGTTTCTGTAACCCCTTCAACTGGAAGGAATCCTTCCAGTCAAGAGGTTCTGTAACCCCTTCGACTGGAAGGAATCCTTCCAGTCAAGAGGTTCTGTAACCCCTTCGACTGGAAGGAATCCTTCCAGTCAAGAGGTTCTGTAACCCCTTCGACTGGAAGGAATCCTTCCAGTTGAGAGTTTCTGTAACCCCTTTGACTGGAAGGGATTCCTTCTGGTTGAAGAGGTTACGGAACGTCTTCGACCGGAAGGAAGGCCTTCCCAGTCCTTCCGGCCGTCATGGCAGCCACCACCTGCCCAAACAAGAGCAGGTACCCGCTATAATACCCGGGTACCTGCTCAATTTCTCCCAGAAATCCAGCATCCGCACCCAAACACGCACACGCTGGCGGGTACCCGCCGACCATGGGCGGGTATTTTGGGAATTGTTGACCAAAGATGTTTTTTTTTTGGAGTCGTCCATACTAATTTTCCACATTATTTTTAGGGGCCTAACTAATTGTCTCCCATAAATCACATTCCAACTCCCAAAACATCATTTTTGGGAGTCAGAATGTACTTTCCCCGCATAGAATGGGAGTCATTAATGTGATTCCCAGGAAATAAAATTCAATATTTCTTTGTCACCCGCGGGGGAGCCAAACACAAATTCCCCAATTGAGAACGGGAGTCGTTCCCCCAAAACAATCCCGTGGGAGTCGACGGGTAATTTGCACGTCGGATAGCTTCATGCAATATACATCAAGAATGTATTTGGACCCTTCTATGAGTTCACAGTGCTGCATTATATACTTGAGAATCAGATGGATCATACACTTTTTGTACTTCAAAAAGGCTTTGACGTCGCTAGAACTCAAGAACCGTGTACCTGCGAGTACTCATCATGCCCGAGAATGTTGATGAGGTCGATGTTTTGCGAGTTTGAGTTCTTTGTGAGCACGCTGGACATCTGTTTTAGCTCTCCTCGCTTCCATTTTGATAGCTGTTTTACTCTTTGGAGATGTACGGTCCGACGCGAAGTAACTCGATATGCAGCCTCCGATGTGCGATGAACTCTCCTCCAACTGAGCACGACCTTCTGTGGAGTGAAGTGATTGCTCTGTTGTGCTACTTGATTCAATCAGCCCGAAAATTGAGGTTTCTGAACTGTTGCAGGAGTTTGCGCCAATGGATCGTTGACCAACATCATCCAGTGTCCAGCCTCCAAATCGCCCGTCCCGAAAACATTTGAGCATCCACTGAGCCGCTGCCTCCATATTCGGAGCCCCGCCGACTTGGACAGCTTTGATGCGATCCGCAATTGCTGAGAGCAATTTCTCCGTGGGTAAAGGTTGAGAAGCATCAATATCGTTGCTGATGGACGGAGCAAAAGACGGAGGGAGCTTCAGAATTCCGGATATCCTCAGGATGGAGTCAGAAGGCGAAGAATATCGCAGGAGAAGAAGGTGGAAGAGGTATGATGCTAGGTCATAAGGGTCGAAAAGATCTTCTTTGATGCCGGCTGGATATTAAGAGCAGTAAGTTGCCTGGTTCATCGTTGAGCTCGAAGAAATTTATTCACCTGTGATAGCCATCTTGAACGCTCTATCACCAGCCTCATCGCCTTGGCCTAAATATGGAACCATGATCCCAGGAGTATCAAATGCATATACCGGCCAACCAGCCGTTTGTTTAGAACCTTCAGAAACCCTGACCATGCCACCGATGGAGCGAGTGTGACCTGGCATGGGTGCCTCAGACGCCGCTTTGCCTTACGGTTGGTAGAGGTTATAAATCAAATAAGCCAACCTGAACGATCAAGCCAATAGAAAAGGTAGGCAAGAAAAACTCAGACGGACCTCTTTGACACCCTACTCTTCTTAATGCGTTCAATAAGCTAGATTTGCCAACGTTCGGCATCCCACAAAACATGATTCGAATTCCTCTATTAGGATCCAAAGACTGACTAGGTTTGTTTCGAGATTGGGACTGGGCAGGGTTCTCAGATGGTGCATCGGAGGATGACACAGCTCTACCATAACGCGAAAGAATTCTAGGGCAAGCAAGTTCTAGATTGTTAAATAAATTTCAATTTCAGCTAGGAGATCCAAGCATATGCATAATTGAAGGGAGATCGGCGAGGGCATGGTACTGCCGCATTAAAGCCACTACTGACCCTTCGATAGGCGGAGTATCTGCCTCACGTCTTCGTCGATTCTCGAGTTAGTGAAAAATACGGTCTGGCCGTGGTTTTTAAATGCGTCCTTTAGCGGCTGCGCTATCCGTCACCGGAAGGAATCAATCAGCCGATTGTCATCTCGAGACTCGGTGTTGCAAGAGGATAGTTCGAGGCATACCTTTTCCAGCCGAGGGTCTGCCAAATCCTTCTTGTTATAAACGATCAATCGGACGGGTGAACAAGATGATGAGGACGCGGATTGGTTTTTGGCCGGAGGACCTTTAAGGATCTCCTCGAATACTGGATTGATGCTGGTCAAGGGTAGCCGGGCATCTCTGGTTTCGATGACTACGTCGACATCCTTCATTCGTTGCTTCATATCGCGCATTGCTTTGACCATGTGACCAAGATGCCATGTTGGCAAAACAGACGGGAATGTAAACGATCGCTGGATGGCCATAGTCAGCGTCGCCGACGGACTCGCTACATAAACCGCCGATTTACATACCGAGTCGCGCGAAATTTCGGGGTCCAACGGACCCGCCGCCCCGACTCAACGGTCCTCCGAAATGGCCAACCCTCGTCCCCAGCAGTGGCACTCCCCACCATTTATATGTACATGTCCGCGTTGGGCCTAACTTAACACGAGTCCCCCACCTCGGAGGGCCCTGGTACAGCCTGGGCTGGCGAGAAAGTTGCGCGCGGCCGAGTGCCACCGGGGGTTTGGTATGCCCAGCATGCTTGATCAGTCTGACCTGTGCGCATCAATAAGATGTTTTCAGTTTTTACAACCTCGCGGCGCTGATTTGGACTGCGGAAATGGTTTGAATTTCTTACCAAATTCCGCAGCTGGTTTAGATCTTGGCACCTTTATCAATTTATGAGAAGTCCCTCCCTGTGGGAGCCCTGTGGGAGGGGTGGTTTTGCCACCAGCCAGACTTAAGCTCCACCAGGGAATTTGATAAGTTGGTGCGCGCCATTTTTCGATGAAATTTAGGATGTGCCCAGACAGGCTTGCAACACCATATCTTTTGAAAAAATTAACATGTTCAAGTTTACTTATGGGATCCTGATTTGGGCCAATGTTTGTAATTTGAGGCTCAAAAAAAGGCTGATCAGAAAACTTAGCTATCATAGAATGGGAACCTACATGCTCCAAAGAGCTCAAAGATATCATTTACATGGCATACTGCTAACATGCGGAGCCCTAGATCTGGCCCATGTTTCAAATGTCTTGTGCAAGGCTGTGTGGTAGGATGCCTTGCGCAACTGTACCTTGACTTCTTGAAATTCTTGCCGGGGCAGGCCATCAACTCCATCTCAATTAATATATTTAGGGTCTTGGAAAAACAACTCCCATATTTTGGGAAAACAACTCCCATACGTTGCCGGGACCAACTTTCAACCATCTCCCAACGTTGAACCAGACCCTTTTTTTGGGAGCCTTCAACCAAAAAAAAAAAATTCTTTTGGGAGTTGTTGTTGGTATGCATTTTCATTGCACAATGGTGGGAAACCAGTGGACAGGCTATTTTGCATTCAGGTGATAGAAAAAGAGAGTTCCACACTGATTCATACCCAAAAAAAGACCTATTTTGTGCTTGTTGGGGTTTGAAAGTGGCTAAATGACCTTTTATCCTTGGATTCCATGCAAGATATGGTGTGCTTTTGGATTGCAAAATTGTGTGCTATCAGTGGACAGGTTTTTTTTGTGTTCAAGTGACAGAAAAAGGGAGTTGCACACTGATTCATACCCAAAAAAGACCTATTAGGGGGTGTCAAATATCAGAAATCCACAAGTAGAAACCAGTCAATTAGCCAAAAATCAAATTCGTCACCTCAAAATGGGATACATGAAGGAAAGGAAAGTTTTGAAAATGGATGTACTTTGCGCACTGCAAAAAACTTGTTGCACACTGCAGCGGGTGTCCACTCAACGTGCCAGCCACAGTGTGCGGAAGCTCAAAACGCTTTGCGCACTGCAGATAATAAACCATGAAATTCTCATTTTTTTTTCTGCCAGCCGGCAGAGGGGATTTTTCTTTCCCTTCCTCCATTTTCTTGGGGTATTTGGACCCCCCAGCATGACATAAAAAAAGGATGATAAAAAAATACAAAAAATAAGCGGAGCACCTCCCTGGGGTGCACCCCCCGGGGATTTTAAAGCTGCTAAAAAGCCATGGATTGGGTACAAAGACCCTTGAAAACAGAGTTCAAGGGGCAGAAGTACATACCCCATGACTTCGCTGTGTGGATGGCCGGCACAGGCTGGTCCCGGAGCGGAGTACATGCACACTCCCCTGATGACCGGCCAGCATGCACATGGAGTGAAAATCGCCGGTCATTGAGGGGATTACACATTCCTCTTGATGACCGGAATGGTCCTGGTTATCAAGAGGAGTAAACATGTCAGCCTTAGAGATACATTAAGTATCCAAAAGACTGCAATAACCCAGTAAATAATAATAATTATTGAATTATTATTGCAGAATCAGATTCCTCATCATAAATTAAGGGGGGTCACCCACTCAAAGTACCCCCTTATTCCTATTCCTTCATGTACTAATTATATAAATAAGAATTGGCCACAGAAAGCGCCCAAAAATAGTATTACATACAAAAAAATTAGTAAAACAATTAAAGTACATAAAAATAAACTGTTGTACAATAATGAGTAATATTACTCGTGTAAAAATACCCCGTGAAAGTATTATGTAGACTTCTACAGAAGCTCTTTCACATGACAATTGGTTATAAATATGTCATGTGACAGAGTCAGGGAAATTAGTCTATTTTAATACAATTAAAATACCCACAGCCAAGCCCTTTTCACGGCTACAGCCCTGGATACTCCCATAGGGAGAAAAGGACTCAGTGTTTACGCCCACTGAAGTCCCCTCTATAAATAGAGGCCTCTTTGGCCCTCAGGAAAAGATCCCCCAGACCATTCACCGCCTACAAACTGTAAGTTACTGTGAATATTCTCCTCTGCTACTATTGTAGCCCCTTTTTCCTTTAAAACCATCCCCAGCACGTAAAATCCACTGGATTAAACCTTTAAAATATCAAAACTCCCTTATTAGCATATTTACAAGCTTTATCCTTAAAAGTAGTTGCCGTAAGACCCCCACCTCTGACAAGCAGCCAATCAGCTTAAGTGCTTACCACCTACTTTTTACGCCAAATTTATTCCCTGTAATTAATAACTATATATTATTAATTACATAATAAATCTTCCTCTTTTTAAAAGAGTGTTTAAAAACCCTTGTAGTGGCCAAATTACCACGAAACAAGCTTAGTAATTTACATGACTAGTGTTTACATCAGCACAGTTATAGTGCTAGGGCCCAAAACCCTTAATTTTGACGGGTTTTTGCCGTAAGCTTCATAAACAGAGCTGTCAAAACACACCTCTTGATGACCAGAACAGTCCCGGTTGTTGAGAGGAGTAAACACACCTCTCAATGACTGGAACAGTCCCAATGTGGTGGCCCCTCCTGTGGCCAGTTAGTCAGGATCATCGCTGCTGCCAGGATTGCCATCAAGACTTTGCCCTCAAGATCTCAACACTCCCAAGGTTCATCAAGGCATCAAGAACACAAACCTCAAGATCCCTCTCAATCACCTTCTTACGTTCAACTCTCTCTCTTCAAAATCTCCCCCCCTTCCTTTTCCTTCTTTTCATCTCCCCTCCTTCTCAGTTCCCCAGCCCTCTTCATTTTTCTTGGTCCTAACACAGCACCTGCTGTGGGTTTATTCTCTGGTTTGTTTCTGTTTTTTTTTTCTTCTGTTTGTTTTGCCTTTCTTGAGTGTTTTCTGTCTTTTATTTCCTTGTTTCCTTTCTTTCTTCTCCCTGCCTCTTTTCTTTCTGCCTCATCACACTCTCGAAATTAACAAAGTCCCTTGCTGCTGCGGGTGTGTGACTGGCGAAGCGAGCCTCCAACAGCCCTTGGCAGGAGGGACTTATGCCATACCTCCCCTTTCTGGCGCACGGAGAATGCAATTTTCACCCCACTTTTCACTTTTCCCCTTGTACCTCCCTCATTCCATGATAAACTTGTTTTTTTTTTGCTCCAGATCAGCTCAAAATGCTACTGCTGAGGCTTCTATTTTTTTTCTTTATGTACTGACACATGTATGTCCTGAGAAATTACACAAGACAAATAAACCTCAAGTGACAAGACCGTTACCGACCCTATAGCCCAACTTTGCAGAAAGTAATTATGAAATGAGAGCACGGACTCTCTGGTCAATACATAGCTTGTTTGAAACCCAGCTAGCTTGAGGATGAGCGGGATCGACCGGTCATCAATGGGACTTGACCCTCTCAATGACCGGTATGTTCTGGTCATTGAGAGGATAAAGCCCTCTTGATGAACGGCACAGTACCGGTCATTGAGAGGGTTGAGTCCTCCCAATGACCGGTCGATACCCGTCATCAGAAGTGTCAAGTCCCCTCGATGACCGGCACAGACAGGTCATCAAGGGGGTTGTATACTCTCAATGACCGGAACATACCGGTCATTGAGAGGTTGTACATATCCCTTCGATGACCGGTCTGTACCGGTGTGGTGGCCCCTCTCGTGGCCAGCTAGTCAGGATCATCGCCGCCGCCACCGCCCCCAGCTACATCAAGATCAAGACTCCATTCTCCCCTCACACCTCAAGACTCATCAAGATCCTCAAGGCCTTCAAGAATTCACCCTTCTTCCATCATCTTCCCACTTTCCACCTTCCCACTTTCAACTGGCTCCTTTCTCAAGATCTTCCCCTTTTTCCCTTCCTTTTCCCACTTCTTTCTTCCATACTTCTTTCCCCCTTTCCTTTCCATCCTTCCATCTCACCTTTTTCTTCTCTCTTTCCCACTCCCCTTCAGTTTCTTGGTCCTAACACAGCACCTGCTGTGGGTTTACTCACTTGTTTGTTTCTGGTTTTTCTCCTTTTCTGTGTGTTTTGCCTATCTCTTCTTTTCTTTCTTCCTTTCCTCTCTGTGGCTCTTTTCTTTCTGTCTCCTCATGCTGTATTTTCTTTTAGTTGCCTCTGTGTTGTTTCTTTTCTCTGCTTCTTTGTTTGTTTCTTTTCTGCTGTTTTGTGTGTGTGCGCGTGTAGCGCGCGGAGGATATGATGAAATGTATGTGACATGTGGCTCTCCCGGAGTCCAAGTTCGCCGAACTTGGATGATGGGAGAGGCATGGCATTCTGATCCCCAGAATACGGTCCATCCTGAGTATATAGATCAGATTTTCAGAGTTAAAACCTTCGAGCTCAGCTCGCCGATCATCCCTCATCAGAATTTTCCAGATTTCCTTCCTTCCTCATCCTTTAAGATCACACCCCACCATCCTCAAAATAAAACAACCGCCGCCGAGGATCCAAACCCCCCGGCGAACATCTCAAAACCACCACCAACCCACAAAGCTATCCTCGATCCTTTTTCAGCGCTCATCTCGACGGACCACTCACTACGAGGGCAGCCTAAACAGCACCCAATCCCCTCACACGACTGCCGCCGCTTAGCACGGACAGGAGTCCCATATTTGGTCCCCCGAGCCGGGATCGAACCAGCGACCTCAAGATTTACAGTCTCGGCACTGTGGTTTTGAGGCCGTTTGGCGGTTATATCTTCTTTTTTTCCGGCTCCTTTCTTTTCTTTTTTTTAGGTGTTCAGCAGCGGGGCATTAGGGGTATAAAAGTAAGTCCCCTCCACTTAGTAGCACCGCCGAAGCTTCTACATTGTCAAAGCATCATCGCCACTCCGTGAGCCGCCTTTCCGTGCCTGTCTTGTTTTTTTTTCCAGTGCACCACCAACATGGCCGAAGTGGTGGGCGACCCGAGACCCGTCAAGATGAAGAAAATCAAGCCGCAGGAAGGTCTGAAGTTCGATGGCTCAAACATCGAGCAGTTCCTCGAGGATTATGAGTTAGCGGCTGAGCTGGATGAGGCCTCGGACTACGACAAGGCTCGGCAAGTCGGCCGTTTCGTGGAGATCGGAGAAGTGCGGACCATCCTCGCCACTTTGGAGGGGTACAAGCCGCCGGATTGGTCGAAACTCAAGGCCGCCATGCTCAGTTATTGGGCGGACGTGGATACGGCGCTCTTTACCGAACGCGACGTCGCCAGCTTGGTAGCCAAGTGGGTGGTAAAAGGAGGGGTATCCTCCGTGTCCGACTACCAGGAGTTCCGCAAGGCCTGGGAACCGATTCAGGCTTACTTGATCTCAAAGAATCATATCGAATCCGAGGAGGAACTGAAGAAGCAGTTCTACCAGGCGTTTTCCGTCGGGTTCCAAGCCCGTATTCGGGATCAAATGATCAAGGACAACACACTCGTAGTCACCGCCGACAACAAAGGGCGACTCCCTCCTTTCAAAGTGCTCCGCTTGGCGATCGATACCGTCATGAAGGGACAGATTTCGCTCACGTTCGAGGACACTCGGTCGTCCTCTCCGGTCGCCTCGCCTTTCTCGGAGGCGAATGAGGTCATGAAGAAGATGGGACAGGATCAGCGGCCTCAAGCATCAGCTTCTGCCCCCAAGCCGGAGCCCTCCATGGACGAGCTAACGAAGATGTTCAAAGCCTTCGAGCAATACATGAAGAATGGAGGCACCAAGACGGGTTCGTCGGCGGAGCGGGGGCCGATGATCTGTTACTACTGCCACCGGGAGAACCACGGAACCCTTCGTTGCGCCGAACTGCAGAAGGACAAGGATGCGGGCCTGGTAGAGCAGAAGGGGAATAACTTTTTCTTGCCAAACGGGGCTCTCATCCCCTTCGATCGGAGCCGCCCTATCCGTCACGTCGTGGCTTCTTTTCAGCCGGGACAGGCATCAGCTTCTCGCCCACAGTCTCACGGTCCACGATCTGCAGCCCGCACTCCACCCGCCGAGTTCAAGTCGAGTTGTGGAGCGTTGGAGCCGTGGTACCCCCCAGCAGTCTCGTCTCATTCCTTCTCTGGAGTTTACGATTCGGATGCGGGTGGGAGGAAAAGACACGAGGAAGCAAGACCTTACAAGGCCCCTCTAGCCCCCCCCCAAGCGAAGCGGCCGCTCAGGAGATCACCAGCCGCGTCCAGTGAAGCCGCCGACCCCGAACCTGCCGAGGAGCAGGAGCTTTTCGACAGAATCATGAACGATTCGGAGCCGCAGCCTCAATCGACCAAGGAAGTTCCAACAAAGTCGGCCACCCCCCGAAGTCGGCAGGTTCTCAACCCAAAGTTCGGTTCGAAAGGGACGTTTCTCGAGACCATCCGGACGCAGTGGAGGGTCTCGTCAAGAGAATTTTCGATCTTCCGGTCTCGACGACGGTAGCAGAGATATGTTCGGTCTCTCCCGCAGTTTCGGACGGCATGAAAAAGTGGGTCTCGCGCAGACGTGTGGAGGTGGGACCGGAGGAGTTGAAGGTGCATTCGGGCACTTTGGCGGAAGGGCGTGAGTTTAAGGAGGCGGAGGCGGATCCTTGCCTCTACTCATGCCCGCTGGGCTACCTCACTTGTCTCGTAGGAGCGGGCGAGCATGCGTCGTCCCCGTTGGTCGATTCGGGATCCCAGCTCAATATCATCTCGGATTCGATGGCGAACCGGTTCAATCTGACTCCACGAGTCAACTTCTCATCAGCCGTATATGGGATCAATAACCAGGCCTGCGAACTGATCGGTGTCGCCGAGGACGTCCCGATTCGAGTGGGAAAGAGCATCGTGGGCTCCTGCCGCTTTTGGATTACGCGTCAAGATAGCCCGTTCATCCTGGGTCGGCCCTTCTTGATCGATTTCGAGGCGACGTTGCTATTCTCCCCCACCGCCGGCGAGAGGATCATACTCCCTGATTCTGAGGGTCGGAACATCGAGGTTTCGCTCTGTCCCGTGGAAAAGGGCAGATGGGAGCGAGAGTTTCCGGCGCACGGTCGGAAGGCTGTCTTGACTCACTGCGGGCGAATCCTGGAGATCCCCGAAGGAGAGGAAGACCCATCTTTTTTATGAGGAGGGTTGGTCCCACATCCGGCAGTCTTAATCTAGGGCCTCGAATTCTGCCCGGCGGACCAACTCAATCTTCAGAGGTCCAAAATAGTAGTTTCCTTCCATTTTTCTCTCCGACTTCTCTTTCATATTCGTCTCTCGAAAACATCAAAGCTCAAAAACATCGACAAAACGAAAAATCCCTAAAAAATATCGACTCTTCCGGTTTTCAATCTCCCTTCCCGCTCCATTCCGAATCTTTCTCCCTTGAACCTTCAAAAAGGATCCGACGGACTCGTGAGGATGTCCGCGTGACGGAAAATCCGCAACCTGGGTGTACCGTAGGGGCACAAAGTCTGAAAGTAAGTCCCCTCCATGGTATGCACCTCCGGGTAGATTCTACCGCAACTTCAAAAACAACACCTCGGGCCACACTCGTGAGCGATTCGTTGGTTCCGCTTTCTTCTTCTTTTCCAGGTGGACCTTCATCCCACCGGGCACCTCTCCTCAACAAGGAATGTCCTCTTTCCTTGGCCTCGCAACAAGTTCACTCGTCTAGGGAACAAAACGTTTCACTCTCCGCAATGAGAATAAACTACTTTCCGACTCTCGTCTCCGCAATGAGAATAATCTAGTTTCGTCTTGTTTTAAGACACTCTGCAACAAGAATAATCTAGTTTTGTCCGCAAGGATCCTCCGCAATGAGGCTAAACTTCCGAGCCTCCGCGACGAGGATAAACTAAAGATCCTCCGCAATGAGGTGAAACTATTTGCTTCAAGTATGGAAATTCGGGTGAATGTGGAGGAACAAGGTGTTCCGTGGAGGAATCGGAGACTAGAAGTAAGTTCTCTCCGATTATGCACCTCCGGGCGTGATGCTCCAAACGTTGTCAAAGCTCTACCTCGTGCCACTATCGTGAGCCGTTCTCCGCCGTCCGGGTTTTCTTACGCAGATAAGGTTCCTTTTGAGGATTTTTCGGAGCTACGGACCTGGAGTTTGCTCCAGAGCGGCCTTGGTGCTCAATCTCAATCCGCGCTTTTGAGCGCCTGGAAAGCCGGAGAATTCGTGGTGTTCGCAGCGAAATACAAACCGGTCTCGCGGAAAGTCAAGCCTGTCAACGTGCCAATGCCGCAAGAGCTAAACCCGCCGCTTCAGCGACCACCCCTCTCCCGAGATCCCTATCGACCTCTTCCGCGGTCCGTGGCGGGTCCCTTCATCCCTCAAGGCAGAGTTACCGAAGAACGGCTGAGAGTAGTGAACTTTGGGCCCGACGGCTGGCTCCGACCTGACGAGCTCAACGTCATTAAGAACATCCTTTCTGAGCGGAATATGGCCATCGCCTTCGATGAGTCCGAGCGAGGCCTCCTAAAGGATTCCTACGGCTTACCCTATATCATCCCGGTCGTCGAGCATTCGCCTTGGCAACAGAAAAAGATCCCGATTCCAGCCGCAAAGATGGACGAATACACCCGGATTTTGAGGGAGCGAGTTCGCAACGGGTTATACGAACAGTTGACGTCCTCGTATACAAGCCCGGTGTTTTGTGTCCTGAAGAGCAACGGGAAACACCGCGTTGTTCACGATCTCCAGCAGCTGAACAAAGTAACAGTCAAGGATGCGGGCCTTCCGCCCGCCACGGAGGAGTTCGTCGAGTCATTTTCTGGGCGCGCGTGCTATGGTCTGGGCGACATCCTAGGCGGCTACAACGAGCGAGCCCTGGATCCCGTTTCAAGGCCCCTGACGACCTTTGACACCCCGCTTGGAAGGTTTCAGCTCACCCGTCTGCCGCAGGGAGCCACGAACTCGGTAGCCGTCTACCAAGCCCAGATGCTGTGGGTGCTGCAAGATGAGATCCCCGAGCACGCAGGGGTCTTTATCGACGATGGGGGTATTAAAGGCCCTCCTTCCCACTACGACAACGAGGTACTGAGCTGGCACCCGGGTATTCGACGATTCATATGGGAATACGCTGAAACGCTAGAGCGGGTGCTGTTCCGGATCGAAGAAGCCGGTTTAACCGTGTCAGCGGCGAAGCTGGCAGCTTGTGTTCCTGCCCTCGAGATCGTGGGGCACGTTGTCTGTAAGGAGGGTCGGCGCATGGCGAAGAGCAAGGTCAATAAAGTTCTGTCGTGGCCGACCCCGGAGAATGCAACGGAGGTTAGAGGTTTTTTAGGAGTGGTAGTGTACGTGCGCATCTTCATCCCCGCGCTATCCCAGATTTGCCTCCCACTCCGACGGCTGACACGCAAGGATGCGGATTTTGTCTGGACATCCGACTGCGAGGAGGCGTTCGGGAAGCTCAAGATGCTGGTCGGGCGAGATATCGTCCTTGTGAAGATCGACTACGGACCAGGGGCCGGCCTTCTGAAGTTAGCGGTCGACTCCAGCTTCCACGCCGTTGGGGCGGTGCTCACTCAGGCGGATTCGGACGGACGGGATCGCCCCGCCCTTTATGAGTCCTTGCTGTTCTCAGACGTCGAGTCGCGCTACTCCCAGCCGAAGCTAGAGTTATGTGGAGTGGCCCGCATTCTCAAGAAACTCCAAACGGTGTTGTGGGGGCAGTTCTTCGAACTCAATGTCGACGCCCAATCTCTTGTCCAAATGATCAACTCGCCCAGCCTACCTAACGCGCCGATGACGCGGTGGGTGGCCTTCATCCATCTATTTTCATTCACCATAGTGCACCGCCCCGGGAAAATTTTCACAATGCTGGATGGTCTGTCTCGTCGTCCACGAGGGGATGACGAGTCGGATCCTCCTTCTTCCGAATTCGACGAGGACGCTCCAAACGTCAGGCCGCTGCAATCTTATACCGCTGCTGGGATCGACGACTATCAAGGCTACCAGGAGGGCTTCTGGAGGCAGATGGAGCTTTATCTGTTGACTCTAGCTCAGCCGCCCGGTATGGAAGCAAAGGAGTTTCGCGCTCTTCGTCGGAAAGCATCCGAGTTCTTCGTGCAAGCAGGGCGGCTTTTGAAGAGAGGCTCTCCTCTTCCTTGCATCGTGGTTACAATTCCCTCGAAACAGGATTCCATTCTCAGAAAGCTGCATGAAGATCTGGGCCACCGTGGCGTCGCCGAGACGTATCGTCGAGTCGCAGACCGCTTCTGGTGGCCATCCTTGAAGCAGAACGTCGCGCGGTGGTGCCAGAGCTGCGAGGCCTGCCAAAAGAGGGACTCAAGGTGGCCTTTGGAGCCACGTTACCCTACAGGGGAGGAGACCGTGTTTGGGCGGGTGTCGATGGATGCCGTGCATGTCAAGGCCGGAGGCGCTAAGTATTTAATCGTTGCCCGGGATGATTTTTCAGGTTGGGTTGAAGCAAAGTTTTTGAACAATCTCACCTCTGAGGCGGTCGCGACTTTCCTCCAGGAGAACTGGACTATGCGTTATGGACTGGCGCGCTCCTACTCGACGGATGGTGGCTCCGAATTCGGCGGAGCTCTAGCGGATATGCTGCGCGCCTTGCCGGGTCAGCATTGTGTCTCTACACCCTACTATCTGGAAGGTCAGGGTATGGTCGAGCGCGGACACGCCCCCCTCAAAGCAGCGTTGGTCAAATTAGCTGGCGAATCGGGCAAGAATTGTCGGAAGTTCCTCCCACTTGTGCTATTCGCCGATCGCATATCAACTAAACGTACGACAGGCTACTCTCCTTATGAATTGGTGTTTGGGCAGCGCGCCGCCCTCCCTGTGGATCTGGACATTGAGTCCTACTTAGGTGTCGATTGGGAAGACGTGAAGGACACGGCCGACTTGCTGGTCGCGCGCTCGAGGCAGTTGGAGCGCAGCAAAGATACTCGAGCCCTAGCGTACGAGCGGATGATGAAGGCTCGCGGCAAATCAGTCCGCTATTGGGTGGATAAAAACTCTGGCCGATTCCGGGCCCCGCTCGCCAAAGGCGACCTAGTTCTTGCATACAACCGCGCTTTGGAAGTTCAGTGGGGGCAGTTGTTTGCCCACAAGTGGAATGGCCCCTACCGGATCGTCAAGCAGGTTCAAGGGGGCTCTTACGTCCTTGCCGAGCTGGATGGGACGGAGCTCAAACGCCGTTTTGCGGCAGATCAGGTCAAGCAATACTTTCCGCGCGGGGGCATTACTGACCAAAAGTAAGTCCCCCTCCTTAGTATGCACCCCGGGCTTTACTGCCGCCTTTGTCGTAAGCTCTACTCCAGCCACTGTCGTGAGCCGCCTGCGGGGACCCCTCTTTTTTTTTGTTGTCTTTAGGTTTTCCTCTCTCTCTTAGCCACGCATACCGCCGGAGGAGTCTGGGGACAGACTCCAAGTGGTGGGTGGATGTGGTGGCCCCTCTTGTGGCCAGCTAGTCAGGATCATCGCCGCCGCCACCGCCCCCAGCTACATCAAGATCAAGACTCCATTCTCCCCTCACGCCTCAAGACTCATCAAGATCCTCAAGGCCTTCAAGAATTCACCCTTCTTCCATCATCTTCCCACTTTCCACCTTCCCACTTTCAACTGGCTCCTTTCTCAAGATCTTCCCCTTTTTCCCTTCCTTTTCCCACTTCTTTCTTCCATACTTCTTTCCCCCTTTCCTTTCCATCCTTCCATCTCACCTTTTTCTTCTCTCTTTCCCACTCCCCTTCAGTTTCTTGGTCCTAACACAGCACCTGCTGTGGGTTTACTCACTTGTTTGTTTCTGGTTTTTCTCCTTTTCTGTGTGTTTTGCCTATCTCTTCTTTTCTTTCTTCCTTTCCTCTCTGTGGCTCTTTTCTTTCTGTCTCCTCATGCTGTATTTTCTTTTAGTTGCCTCTGTGTTGTTTCTTTTCTCTGCTTCTTTGTTTGTTTCTTTTCTGCTGTTTTGTGTGTGTGCGCGTGTAGCGCGCGGAGGATATGATGAAATGTATGTGACATGTGGCTCTCCCGGAGTCCAAGTTCGCCGAACTTGGATGATGGGAGAGGCATGGCATTCTGATCCCCAGAATACGGTCCATCCTGAGTATATAGATCAGATTTTCAGAGTTAAAACCTTCGAGCTCAGCTCGCCGATCATCCCTCATCAGAATTTTCCAGATTTCCTTCCTTCCTCATCCTTTAAGATCACACCCCACCATCCTCAAAATAAAACAACCGCCGCCGAGGATCCAAACCCCCCGGCGAACATCTCAAAACCACCACCAACCCACAAAGCTATCCTCGATCCTTTTTCAGCGCTCATCTCGACGGACCACTCACTACAAGGGCAGCCTAAACAGCACCCAATCCCCTCACACGACTGCCGCCGCTTAGCACGGACAGGAGTCCCATACCGGTCATCCAGGGTGTTGTATATATCCCCGTGATTACCGGTCTTTACCAGTCATCCAGAGGGCTATATGGTCTTGATGGCGGGTCTGTGCCGGCAATCAAGGGCTCAGAGCCTGGACTGTAAGTTGAAAAAAAACACTTGTATATTTCATTGAGCACAGATCTCTTCTGTTGCTTAACTTCAGTAAGCTCCAAGATTTTTATAATACTTTGATAATTTGTTTGACATTGAAGAAATGGTGTAACATAACTCATATTTTGTGGGATGACGCGCAAGAAGCAAGGCTTTGTGCCAAGCAAATCTTTAAGGTTTAATGTTGTGAGGGCAACAAAATGTGATGGTTTGAATAAACCACCCAGTCAAACTGGGATTCTAGGCTCTGCAAAAGGGGGTGATAGCGCGCAAGTCCCTCCTGCCAAGAAATATTGGAGGCTTGCTTTGCAAGACCAGACGCCCGCAGCAGTGAGGGGCTTGGGTTAAGTTTGTCACACTCTGCTTTCCTTTATTTTTCCCTTGTGTTGTTTTCTTCTCCCCTGTTTCTTTTGTTTCTTTTGTTTTTTGTGAGTGTGTGTGCGTGTAGCGCGCGGAGGATGTGATGAAATTTATGTGAAATGTGGCCTCCCGGAGTCCAAGTTTGCCAAACTTGGATGATGGGAGGGGCATGGCATTCTGATCCCCAGAAGAAGTTCCATCATTGAGTTTATAGATCTTATCTTCAGAGTTTCAACCTTTGAGCTCAGCTCGCCAATCATCCTTCATCCAGAGTTTCTAGATCCCTTCTTTCCTTTTCCTTAAGATCACACCCCTCCAACTCCTTCCAAACAAGAACAACCACCATCAAGGATCCAAACCCCTGGCAAACATCTCAAAACCACCAAAGCTACCAAGCTATCCCAGATCCTCTTTTCTGTGCTCATCTCTACGGACCACCGCCACAAGGGCAGCCTAAACAGTGTTGGAATATGTGGGCGCTTCCAGGCGCACGGCGCGCAGGGGTACGGCTTGTGACTTCGAACTTGATTTTCAATGACATCAATGGGTGTGAAGACTTCAGATCAAAAACAGTTGACCGCTACTCCTTGATCCAGTTGACGGTCAACCAATTTCCTTTTTCTTCATCTTGACATCTTCCTTCCAACCAGCAGCTCAGGCAAACCTCAAATCATAGCGCGGTTGCTTGTTGAGGTCACTAGTCTAGGCGGCTCAATTCTCAGGTTTATTTTTATCTTTCTTTCTTTCTCATTTGTACTGTTGACCATGATCATCTGACTCTTCATTTATTATCTTAGCCTCAAAGTCCTAGTTGTATGGTGGTTTAGGTTCTCCTGTGTTCTCATCTCAACCTTGTTCCTGTTTCTTTTAGGTAAAAATTCATCATCATTGTTTTCTATTTTTATTTTTATTTTTACTGAAATCAATTTCTTTTAGCCTAAATTTCTCAAACAGCACCCATCCCCTCACACGACTGCCGCCACTTATTACGGACAGGAATCCCTCACTGGTCATTGAGAGGATTAAATAAACCACTTGATGACTGGAACAAACCCGGGCATCAAGAAAGGAATCATCTTGCTGACCCAGTCTGCTGCAGTCACCGAGTGGAGAAACACTCCCTCAATGACCGGAGCAAACTGTTCAAGGATGGGATTGATGAATGGTTTGGTCCGGTCATTGAGAAGAGCACTTAATCCCCTCAATGAACTGAACAGACCCGGCCATCAAGAGGAGGAACACTCTTGATGACCGGGTATGTTCCGTTCATTGAGGGGATTAATTGCTCTTGATGACCAGGACTGTCCCAATCATTGAGAGGAATGCTTAATCTCTCAATGACCGGGACTGTTCTGGTCATTGAGAGGAATGCTTAATCTCTCAATTACCAGGACTGTTCCGGTCATCAAGAGGTGTGTTTACTCCTCTCAATAACTGGGACCGTTCTGGTCATCAAGAGGAATGTGTAATCCCCTTGATGACTGGTGATTTGCACTCCATGTGTGTGCTGGCCAGTCATCGGGGGAGTATGCATGTACTATGTACTTCTGCCCCTCAAAATCTGTTTTTGAGGGGCTGTGTACCCAATCCATGGCTTTTTAGAAGGTTGAAAATCCCCAGGGGGGGGGGGGGGGGTGCGCTCCGGGGAGGTGTTCCGCTTATTTTTTGTATTTTTTTATCATCCTTTTTTTATGTCATGCTGGGGAGTCCAAATACCCCAAGAAAATGGAGGAGGGGCAAGAAAAATCCCATCTGCCAGCTGGCAGAAAAAAGAAGGAATCTCAAGCTTTTCATGTGCAGTGCACAAAGCATTTTGAGCTACCGCGCACTGTGGCCTGGACGTTGAGTGGATGCCCCCTGCAGTGTGCAACAAGTTTTTTGCAGTGCACAAAGTACAGCCGTTTAAAAATGGTGGGTTTTTTCAAACTTGTCAATTATATAATGGTGGATTTGGTCATATTTGAGAGTTTTATGTGACCTTAAATTTTGCTTACAGTGATTACTTGCAGATTTGTGCTTACCAAGTGCAGAGCTTTATTCACTTGCGGATTATTACACTATAAGAAGAAAGTAGAAGTGCGGAGCCGAGACACCAATTATCACTCAGCCCAGACACATATATTCTTCAAGAAGGCGGCTACAGTTGTGCGCGGCATTCTACTGTACAGAGTTGCCTGCAAAGCTTGTTGGGCTATGCGGGGCAAAACCCCAACTGCCACTGGGTTGGGGGTCCAGCACTCTAACGGACTACATTTTTGGAGGCTACAGAGTGTGTAGATTCCAAATCTAAAGTGGAAACCAATTTGGTCCAGCCTTTTTTTTTTTTTTTTGACAGTCCATATTTTGGGACCCACCTCCCAAATAGGGGCAAAAGTACAGCAATGTCAGAAAAGCTTGCCAAATTTTGTGGCTGAAATGACTTCTGCATTTCAGCCACAGGCCTGTACAGATTCACTGTACAGGCAGACAAAACCCGTTCGGGCAGCTGGTTTCACTTGACATGGGTGCCAGGCTGGGCAAGGGGTGAGGGAGGCAGGGGCGGCAAAGAGCCGGATCAAAGTAAAATTGCTCCAGGAATCCAATGGTGGGCCCCTCAAGGCCCCAAAGTGGAAAACAAAGAAACTGGGGTTTTTCTTCTGATAGCATTCCTGACGTACAGGAGCCATACAAGCTTTGAGGCTGAAATCAGCGGTCCAAAAGCTGGCCGCAAGCTTTTCTGACATTGCTGTACATATGTATGGGGTCCTAAACCCATACTTCTGCCTCCTGGTTGGGCACTAAACCCACATAAACTGTCATACAGTGCTTTCAGGAGTGTCTGGTGGTTCTAAAACCATAGCTGGGACACCATACCATGTCCCAGCCGCCCAAAAATATGTGAAAAAACTGTATTTTGTTTTTCAGGTTTTGGGCCCCAACATTTGGGACCAGCCCAAAACCTTGTACAGTGGAATGCCGTGCGCAACTGTAGTGGACTTTTCTACCCACCAACCAGCTTTTATTCTCACACCGGCACCCATCTCATGCGAAACCAGCCGCCCGAACGGGTTTTGACTGCCTGTACAGTGCCCGTAAGTTCCTCCTTGGAGGTCGCTCCACTCCCCCGAGGAGGGAATTATCCAAGTTAGCCAAAAGTGGGTGATGCTGCCAGATATCTTTGTTCCTTGGGTCACTTTTCCCTTCCAGATGGATCAACTTGCCAGTGATTTGAAGGCCTGCTCCCAAGCTGTTGCTCTGTGTTCGACCGATGGCTCAAGTTGGCCGAAAGTCATGCGGCAGGAGGAGGGGCACGGAAAGCACACAATAGCGCAAGAGGTGTCATGGGCATGAATGGGATTGCTGCATTACAATTTGAGGGGGGGAATAACTGGAAACAAAGTTGGGCAAAAGGTGCAAGTTCAGAAGAGCCCCCATTTCCGGCCAACTCCACAGCGTCCCAGCGCTCTACGGGTAGAACGAGGTGAGCCTGACAACCATCACCTGAGAGATGAGGCGGCGGAGTAAGCCCAAGGTCATCGAGCAAGTGGGGCGAGCCCAGCTGGCGGTTCTCGCTAAGGTGAAACGGGAGGCTTTTGAATCATCAACACTCGTAAACACTGTGGCTCAATTGAGCTAGTGAGACAAACGATCGGGTATCTACTGTAAATAGATCCTGAAGAGCTGGAGGGAGAGATGGGAGAGGCATAGTTGTTAGCATGGAACGTATCGGCAAGGATGTGAGAGGAGGTGTGTGGGGGCAACGCTGCTCACTTTGGTCATGAGTGGACTAACAGGTGCCGGAGGCGGGGGCTTTATATACCATTTGGAGCCTCATGGGAGCGCGGCCAGCCTGTGGGATGAAAATTGCCTGAGACAGCGGCTGCGCTGATTAGGTTTCCCGCCAGGGCTTCGACGTCAAGATCGCAGCAGGTACAGCCCCGAAGGGAGCGGAGGGCCGTTAGTCGAGAGGGCGGGCGCGGCGCGGGTGCATTCCGAAGCAGCAGACTCGAGTGCAACCACAGAAATCTTGCTCGAGGATTGGAAACTTTCTCTCTCGGCTGGGGGGAATAATTAACTCAACAGATAAGGAGGAGTTGCAGACAACACTTTCTTCCTCGATTCATGTTGGGAAATCACTTAGTGAGAGTTTCACTTGCAAGTAAATATTTACACATTGCTTGTGATACAGCGTGTCAAGCCAACGTCTGCCGAGTCCCAAAAAAAAGAAACGAAAAAAAAACAATCGAAAGTTTTAGAGTGACAGTATTAGGATGCCAATCACCCAATTTTCCTTCGTCAATAATTTCAAGCTATAAGCACAAAACAATTTTCACATGTGATACAGCTATCCGCGGTGACTGAATTTCGTTAGCGTGAGGTATCTAATCAAATTCCAGTGGTCAGGTCCTTCTGACTTCAGTTTTCTCATTGTTCTTAAGAGGAGGTGGAAATGATATGGCTTCGCTGAGTCGGTGTTGAGATGAAGCTGCGATTGGTGATGAGGATGCAGGCCTCTGTGTTTGAAATGATTGGTCAATCGATGATCGCGTGTGAGGAATTGGGCCGTCAAATGAAGTTTTGCATGTTTCCGGTAATTTTATCGCGCCTTTATTCTTGCAAATTTGATTGTGCTCGTCGATTATAGGGAATGCTACAGGTGATTCCGGCTGGAACGTACTGAATATTATAGGACGACGAGCTTGGACGGACACTGTGGATTGGCCTGAGGACGAATCCATCAAGATTCCATTCGGAATAGTTGGAAATGATGACCTTTCTGATGTGGGATGAGGTTGATCTGGAGAAAAGACATCCGCTTGGACTGCTTGGGGAGGCCTTGAATATGAATGGCTCGCGAGGGAGGAGTTTGCTTGCGCTGAGGAATCGGGTACTTGTTCGGTCGAAACTGAAAGGTAGATGGGGGATGAAGCTGAGGTGGCACATTCTTGGGATTTAATGAAGTTCTGGAGAGATTCAAGTTCTTCAGCGTTTGCTTGAATGACGGCTTTGGCCTGGCAGACTTGCTGGGTAAGAATTTCAAAAGATTCTGGGTGGTGGTAACAGGTACCAAATTAGCTAAGATCGGGTTGCTGAGCCCTTTACGAAGAGGCTAGAGATTCACTTACTGGCAAAAGACATCAGGAATAAAACTCTACGTCGTTGGTCTGAGGTTACCTTATCGATCAAGCCGCCTTTATTCACGGCCTGTTCCAAACCTTCGACCTTTTCAGCTTCTTGCATCATTTGAGTCAACCGAGGAGGTGCTTCCCCTGTTTTTCCATTCATCCAATACTGTGCGTGCTTCAAAAACTCTTCGGCTGTCTCAATCAACTGATCCAAAGTCTGATTGACGTCTGTGCCTTCACGCTCTTCAGCCGGATATTTGAATGAATGAACGGCCTCATCAACGATAACGTTTTGAGCTGTTGCTTCCCGTGTCAATGCTAGTTTTCGGTGTCGACTCTGACTGATGGCCCGCTTATACCTCATTTCCCAAGCTTGAGTGAGAACTGAAATGGATATAAATACGCCCATTAGTGACAGAGCTTATGTTTCAACTCGTATCGATCTACATGGAATGGGTGGTGACCCACCTGCTAACAAGAGGGTCATATTCCCAATGCCCAGAAGCGACCAAGCAATAAAAAATGCACGGCCGCCAGAAGATCGTACGGTGAAGTCACCGTAACCTTAGCAATATTTGAGGTGAGACTTGACTCGGATATTTCTCTGTCATGACGATTTTAGGAACTTACCTAAAGTTAAAAACGCCACGTAACCAAAATACAGAGCCTGTCCATAAGACCATCCTGGAAAGATTGAAAACATCGATCTCAGTGCTAGTCCGGGCCAATACAAAATAACAATCATGCGAGTTACGTTGAGCTTACCTTCTGTAAATTTGACTGTGAAAAAAGCAACAGAGATGAAAGAACGGCATGATTAGTTCGGGTGGACTCATAGTATCATGAAGCTCATTGATCCCATGGTATACTAACAGACGGCACCTCCAAGAAGCCAAAAACAGGAAAAGATCAATGTGGCTATGAACAATCTGATCTGTAGTTCTTTTTTCTCATCTCTGAGCAGGCGGTGCTGAAATTCTTGGAATGAAACTGTGGGATCTGTGCTATCTGTACGTGACATGCGGGTTGCGCGAGCCGTCTTCGGTTTGGACTTCCGAAAAAAGGATCTCCACGTGCGGCTGGGATAGCGAGAAGCGTCGCTCGCAGGATTACTATCTGTCTGGATTTGATCATACTCGTCTTGGGTCCGATGTTTAGTAGCTGCTTTGTACAGCCGTTTTCCTTGGTGGGCAATTGCACGGCGCCGGGAGCGAACCAATGATTCAAACGCCTCAATGATCGTGTCACGAGACGTTGAGACGGTCAGACCCAATAGAACAATACCGACGATGGTATAGAGGAAATTGAAGATACGAGTGATCGTGCGAGTGGGTGTTATGTCGCCAAAGCCCACGGTTGTTCTGTTTCAGTATAAAAAGAAAAGGATGAGTGTTGGGCGCTTCTCATTGGAGGAGCTCAGAATGGCTGTATATACGTACACAGTGCAAACCGAGAAGTAAAGCGCATCACTAAAAGTTACTTGATGTGACTCGAGTAATGCAAAAATAACTGCGCCAATTCCGATGTAAAGGAGGAGGCTCATGACTACGATGGCTAATGTTCTTTGCTTGGTAGTCAATCCGGAACCTGATTCAAATGTTTAAAACCACTGAAATCTCACTCAAGAAGTTCAAAGTTAATGCTGGCCGACTAACCTTTCGCTCTAAAGTTATCCACTCGCACATAGTCTACGATAAGCGTCAGGTTGCATAAAACTGAAACAAGCGAGCTGTATGGACGTTAAAAGCGGCCGAAATTAGGGAAAAGTCTAGCGAAAACATTTTTCTGCGCGTCAAATAGATTAGCTCAAGCGGATCTCACCTAGCCACAAGCATCCAAAAAGTGCCGGAAGGGTGGTGAGGAGGACTATGGATAATAAACCATCAGGAGCATGTCAAAGGCTAATTTATCATTGGGTGAACCCAGATGAGATGGATGTGAGGCTGACCTTTGGTTTGCTGTTGCAACCTTTATCAGGATACCTAAATTCAAGGAATCGTGAATAGTCAAGCTAGCAATTGCAGCTAGGGTGCTGAGCTGCGGACGGTATTCAAAATAACGGCAAATGAGGGAGATATTTGCAATGAATCCCTGGGAATGGTAAGATGGCGATCAATTTAGAACAGCCATACCTTGCACGTTGAAATTACTCTTAGAAGTCAACTTGAATCGTGTTAACTTACCGAGACAACTGATACAACCAGTCCCGTGAACAGCAGAGGTGAGCTCAGGGAACCGCTAAATTTGGGTGAAAATCCATAGATATTTGAGGTAGGGGACGTCAGTATCATAAACGAATTACGGTAAATTTTCCTGTGAATGATGCTACTCACGCCCAAGAGTGTTCTGTAAGCACCGGGATTTCCAAGAGAGAAGATAAGGGGCATCCCAAAGCGGGAATCAGCGGAGCAAGACGTGTCGAGTTCTGCAGGTCGAGATTCTCATCGGGTGATTCTTCATGATCTTCTTCACTCTTATTCTTGAAGTTGGGCATCGAGCCAACCAGGACGGCCAACAGGCGGGCACCCATGTGGGATGATTAATTGATAAGTCCCGAGGAAGCCGGATGAGTCCGAAAATTCTTCTCGAGTCATTCAAATCGCGGAGGCGATGCCGGTAGGCTCAAAGCACCGGCAGCAAGGAGTGAGAGGGTGCAAGTCACGTGAGCGCCGGGTGGACCAAGTAGGAACCTGATTTATTCGGCAGCAGGAACAGTATGCAACTTTCAGCAGAGAGAAAGCCAGATGCTTGATCGTTCATTCGTTCGTCCAGTGGCTTTGTGTCGGTTCGGCTGGGCGGAGTCTGGCCTGGTCGAGCGTCCAAAGTTTTGATAAACAGCACAAGTGAATGAACAAGGGTGGGAGATGATGGATAATCTCTGAAGGGGATGATCACAAGATTTTTATGTAAAATTACACTCACGAGGGCAGGTAAAACAGGTTGTACAGGCTTTTCAAAATTCTAAAAGGGAAAGCAAGACAGCCGGTAAGACCCTTCAAGTCGGTCAGCGTGTGCGCATCAGGTCTGTTGGCTGTTCAACGGCATCACACTAACATGATGAAACAGGGAATTGTCCAACCAAGCGATGATACCCTCAACTTTTGCCGCAATATTCAGTCGAGTTTTAGTCGCTTGGATCGGTACTAAGAATTTTAAATGGTACTGGCTGCTGCTTGGCCCGTTGGAAGGGTTGTGTAGTCAAGTAAGGGAGGGAAACAGGTTGAGATGGACTGGGAAGCAATGACCCTTCACGTTCGGAGTCACAAAGTCCCAAGAAGTCGGGCAATATCAGGAATGTGAGGGAATGTGTGATTCTCTATATACCTGCAGCTTCATTCCAACACTCGAAGAAATTTATTTAAATGTATACACAAGTAACTCCGACTTGCCCCTATGCATTCTTTTTATTATTTTGTCTCATCCAAGGTGCATCTGTGAACAGGCGTCCCCCCGTTGGTTCGTTGTTGACAGGGTGCCATTTTCGTTGGCACTTTGGAAGAGGGTTTTAAAGAAGAGTCCCACGTGGTTGCCAGAGGGACAGCCCACCCATAACCTCAACCTGATGACATAATGAGGGGTGTTCATGTTAAGAGTGTTGAGGACCTCAGTTTGATCGATTGCTTTCTGGTGTTAAACACTCCAATGAAACTCCAAAAAACTTGCAACGATCTTGGTTCGCTGGTCTTCCCTACCGGCACACAATGACACGCAGTCGCAAAAAGGCATAATGACATCGACCGTGTGTGCGACGACTGCTATGACGGCCGATCTCCTGCTCAACGGACAATTGAAACTTGCCAAGTCCTCAACAACGCTTCTACCCCGGTCCTGCCAGAAGGATTTCAAGATCTTGGGATCGCAATCGATCTCGGATAATCAAGAATCCCGATCGACCGCCGATTCACGGTGGCCGACTAAACATTCCCTCGATTAGAACTTCATGTTCTGTATTAAGTGTTTATGTACACTGAACCCTACAAAAATTAGTAGTAACGGATTACTATTTTGCTCCAAAACCCGGACACTGTATCAAGTCGGAGAGTTGTTTCTCAACTGCGCTTTGATAATCGAGGGAATACAAACCGGATGGAAACCGGACTGTCAGTAACCCAATGAAGTGCTGTGCAAGTTTGCCAGAACCTTCGTGATACGACCCATCGAGGAAAGCACCCTCAACTTTGGAGTGCGTTTTGGTGTGGGTTCTTCTTGGAAATTGGAAGGAAGAGCCTGAGACAAAACATTTCGCTTTACCCATTAACAGTGAGCTGGGTGAATATCTATGCAGATGGTCAGATCCCAATATGATGTCCAGGTTGAATAGGATACATACATATGGATACCAAAAACTAATTATTAGGGGGAATGAATAAAAGATGATTTTCCATGGTATGCGCAAATCTATCTATCTGTTTATGCACTGAGATGAATCGAAGAAAGGGAACAATGAACACGGAAGATACTATACTGAAAGGGGATTCGGGTTTGAATATTGGAACAGCATCTTTAACAACAATGTAACAAGACAAGAAAAGAAAAGAAGAGGAGAGATAAAAGGAGAAAAAAGAGAGATGTGTGAGAGGAGAGCAGAAAGAGGAGAGAAGAAAATTCTAAGACCGGAAGTTTTTGTATTGGTCGATCATGTCTTTTTGGATGTTGGGCAAGACAGGAGAATGTTTCAAGTATTCCATCGTGAATTCACCCTTGCCTTGAGTCATTCCACGCAGTTGGGAAGCATCTAATGATGATAGTTCAAGAATGGAAAGAACAAACAAAGATGTCAGTGATCAAGCAGGGTTAATAATTGATGCAGAAAGGAATTGTGCGAACATCCAAACATCTCGTTTAATGAGACTTCGGCGACCAAGACGACTTCATCCACGCCTACATCAGTGTCGATGATGGTACCTCTACGCTGATTGATCGCGCCGATGACGTTACCTTGAAACTCGATAGGAACGGTGATTTCGACCTTCATGATAGGCTCGAGGATGACGGGGTTAGCGGTTTTGAAAGCCTCTCTGAATGCGCCCTGGGCGGCGAGTCTGAAGGCGAGTTCGGAGGAGTCGACGATGTGGTGGGCGCCATCCTCGAGTATAAAGTGACAGCCGGTTACTCGATTGCCCGTCAGGATTCCGCGCTGCAGGGCGTCGTTGAAGCCCTTCTCGACCGCCGGGATGAACGAGGCCGGAATCGTCCCACCGGTGATCCGGCTTTCATACATCGTCTCCTCTCCCGTCTCCTCGTCCCGCTCCATCGGTAAAATCCGCCCAACCACTTTCGCATATTGTCCGGCCCCTCCAGTCTGTTTCTTGTGCACATAATTGAACGAGCTTTCGCTGGTGATCGTCTCCTTGAATGCTACCCTTGGTTTTCCAGTCACTACTTCAACTCCATACTCACGCTTGATTCGTTCCACATAGATATCCAAGTGTAATTCGCCCATCCCACTGATGATCGTCTCTGATGACTCAGAATCGACATGGACTCTGAACGTCGGATCTTCTTTTTGAAAACGCTGGAGGGCTCGTGAGAAATGTGGTGTTTCCTGTCCTTTAGGACGAATCGAGAGTGAAATCACTGGTTCGGGTACAAACATGGACGTCTATCAATAGTGACAAAAAGGGTACAGGGTCACTTTAGATAGAAGCCTTTTGTGAGATGAAAAGAAGAAAAAATCTGACCATTGAGAGTTGAACTGATCCGTCCGTAAAAGTATCACCAGACGAGCATTCAACGCCAAACATAGCGCAGATTTCACCGGCCTTGATCTCATCAACGTCTTCCATTTCATCACTATGCATCCGAACCAGTCTGGGCACTTTGACTCGTTTACCCGTTCGAACGTTAACGATCTGATTTCCGCGTTTCAGAGTACCTTGGTAGACTCGCAAATATGTCAATTGACCGAACCGACCTTCCTCTAGCTTGAAGGCTAGACCGACAAGCGGAGCAGTGGCGGTCGGATGGATTTCGACTGATGTAGGATCGGTCGTGCTAGTCGAGACATCGAGTGCCATCGAGGGTACTTGGGACGGATTGGGTAGGTAGTTACAAACTCCGTCCAGTAATGGTTGGACGCCCTTGTTGGCTAGAGCGGTACCCATGAAGACCGGTGTGAATTTGAGGTCGATGGTCGCCCGTCGGATGGCATCTGCGATATCACTGTTGGTGATCTCTTTCTCTTCTAGGAATAGATCGGCAAGGGTATCGTCAACATCGGCCAAGGTTTCGATGAGTTGCTGTCGTTTCTGAGTGACTTGAGCCATGATCTCGCTAGGGATCTCCTCTGATTCGACGATCTCGACACCTTTATCACCCTGGTGTCGGATCGTCTTGAGCCGGACCAAGTCGACCACACCTTCGTAGGCGTCTTCTGATCCGATTGGATACTGGACGGCGGCACAGTTCAGCTTGAGTTTGGTTTTGAGCTGGTCGATCACCCTCCATGGGTTCGAGCCCTGTCGGTCCATTTTGTTGATGAAGCATACCCTGGGTACATTATATCGTCTCATCTGTCGGTCGACGGTGATCGTCTGGCTCTGGACGCCGGAGACGGCACAGAGGACGAGGACGGCACCGTCGAGGACCCTCAATGCGCGCTCGACCTCGATCGTAAAGTCGACGTGTCCGGGGGTGTCGATGATGTTGATCGCGTGGCTGCTTCCAACCGATCGGGCCGGCGTCTCGTTAACTTTCCAATCGCAGAAGGTAGCCGCGGATTGGATGGTGATCCCCTTCTCTCGCTCGAGTTCCATATGGTCCATCTTGGCCCCCACTTGATCTCTTCCTCTGACTTCGTGGATTGATTTGATCCTTCCGGTGTAGTATAGCACTCGTTCGGTTAGTGTTGTCTTTCCTGAGTCGATGTGTGCTGAGATTCCTACGTTCCGCATTGTTGACAGCCTCTTAATATCTACTGCTGTCAAGGGTCCTTGAGTTTCTTGCTGTTGGTCCTGTGTTGGCGCCGGTGATTTTTTGGTTGCAGTGACCGTAGCGGAATAAGATCTGGCTGATAGCAGGCGAGGTTGGCAATGCCGTGAGCCGAGTCGATATTCTCCATCCTCCTTCGTCCTCTGGGCTGATGATGTGATGGTACTGAGTGGCTGCTGTGCGCCAAGTAGCCTGGATGGGGGTCGTTGGAGTCGACGGACTGCTGCTGACGATGTCCTGACTGAGTAGTTTCTCAACATTTCTTGGCCGGTTTCGTTCTTTTTTCCCTTTTCGAAATTGCCGCCAAGTCTTCTCCTGGGGGGCGGGCCCAGTTGATTATGTCATCCGGCTCTCGGAGCCACCAGGAGAGATGGCCACTTTGCATATATGCAATATCCTTATGAGACCAGCAGTGGGGAGCGACCGTCGCAAAGAGCGCATACATACAACAACATACCACACAAGGTTTCTCCTTGACTTGGAAATCTCCAACGAGCAACTATTCAGAGCGAAACGAGAAAATCATGGTGTCCTACTGTGAGTATTTTTCCTCTCGGAAAGAAAATGAACAAGAGAATCGGAATACGATTCAACTTTTCCCCGTCTTGATTATGACCGAGACTGTTATACACCACCGACTGATTAATAATCATTTCCCTCCCATGAAAAACCACCCTGTCTTCCTATAATTTGCTTCCAGATGACGAGATAGAAATCGAAGATTTCACCTGGGACGAGAAAGCGAAAGTTTACCACACACCATGTCCATGTGGTGACCGATTCGAGATCACCAAGTCCCAACTCTCCAAAGGAGTCGATGTCGCTACCTGTCCGAGCTGCAGTCTAATCGTCCGAGTGGTCTATGACATGGTCAGCCCACTCCTCCCGCTAAGCCTTCATGTGTGATGATCTTCGACCTCTGGCTGAAGAATTACAATCTCCCTCCCCTGGCATCGCTGCATGTCTCCAGCTTGACTTCGAAGATTACGAATCAGAAGAAGGGGACGAAAAAAGTGATTCAAGTAGCATTGATGAAAAATCGACTCCCATAGAAGATTCGCTATCACATTTGACCTTGTAAATTAACGGATCAAGATCAACGAGCCTTCAAGCCCAGCCATTTGCTACCGGCCACCGTCCTCTCCATCTAGCTTCTGGACCTCGAAATTCAATCCCCCTCTGAAAAACACTTTCTAACTCGCTTTTTCAACTACAATTAATTGGGATTCCATCAAATCAAGACCAAAGGACATATACTCCAAACTCCAATAACAACTGATCCGATAATCAACATTGTATCATGAAAACATTCTCTCCGGCGCCCTCCTCTCAACAATCAGCTACTCCTCGTTTGACATTCACGAGCTATTTTTCTTTTGATGGCGAAGATCTCTCACTGACCAAACTAAACAAACAGCTGCATGCAGGATTTCCAACCTCTTGTTTCTTTTCGTCAGAAAGGTCAGTTCAGGCTTACGTCTTGCTTTTATGTCTAATATATCTTGTTAATCGTTATCTCCTTCTTATGTATCATCACTCACCATCTCACAGCAATTGAAGATTAAGGGAACCAGTCAGAGTCAAGTTTCGTCCCTTCTTAGCTGCGACGCTTCCCTCGCCCAGCCTCGTTATCTCATACCCAAAGCTTTGTTTTCTTCACTCTAGAAATGGGACCTCCATGATGAATGGCTTTTATTGTATCTAAAGGCAGCCAACATGTTGGCTGGAATTGTTTCCATTTTTGCTGTTGTTTGACACTTCAAAAAAAACAGAACACAGAAAACAATCTGACTTGATGAGATTTCATGTTATACGCGGCATGTATTGGAAGACTTGAGGACTTCCCGTCAAGACTTCCCGTCAATCTGGAAATCCAGATCTGAGCTGACAGATTTCAGATTGGAGGACTTCCCGTTGATCTGGGAGACCAGATTTTTCCAGATTTTGCGGAGAAATCTGGGCTCGATCTTCCCAAATCCTAGATCTTCCCAGATTTCCCTGCGAAATCTGGGAAAATCTGGGTTTCCAGATCGGCGGGAATTGGAGGACTTCCCGTCGCAATCTGAGAGCCTCCCAGAGTCTCAAAGCCTAAATTTCCCTGCGAAATTGGGCTCAGATCTGGGTCTGGAAGGGGTTCCCAGATTGACGGGAAGTCCTCCATTTTGCGGTGAAATCTTGGTCCCCGAAGCTCCCCGAAGCTCCCTGAAGGGATCCAGAGTTCCAGATTCCAAATTCACCTGCGAAATCTGGAATTCCAGATTTATTCAAAGTTCACGGGAAGTCCTCCAACGTTTCTACCTTCTGGTAGGAAGTGCTAAAAAGGATGTAAATATCTGAGGTCAGGGTGCAAACGGGTCGGCTTTGGGTTGAAAAACAGCGCCCGAACCCAACCCAACATTTAGCGCGGGTTGGGTTGGGTCGGGTTGGGGCAGATTTTAAAATATGCTGCCCGAACCCAACCCGATGTCATACTATTTTGGGTTGGGTCAACCCAACCTCTTAGGCGCCAAAAGCCCCCAACTTGACTGTTGGAGGTGTCATAGTCCGGTCGCAGGCTGACCCAATTAGGAAATAGGCTACCCAAACCCAACCCAACAATTTTACAAGCTGGGTTGGGTTGGGTTTGGGTCATGTCATTTTCTTTAGAACATGCCCAAACCCAAACCAAAAGCCAACAGGTCTTGGGTTGGTTTTGGGTTGGCCCAACCCATTTACACCCTGAATCTGAAGCCTTTGAAGATTCTGTTTCCTAAGTCTGTTTAGACCCAGTCCACCATGACATAAACAAGAGATAGGAGGGAGAGATCACTACTGAAATCCAAGCCAACATCCAACATTATGGATTTCATTAACAATAAGTCTGCTCTTACCAGTGCAGGAGTTGTGGCTGAATATTTCTCCCAAACTGCCTCCATTGTTCACACAGGGGATTCATAGTTGATTGTTTGCCACAACATTCCATACAAAGGGAAATTTGCTCAACTTTCAGCATTTGGCATGCAGAGGGAGTTGAGCAAGTTTTCCTTATCTTTAGTCAAAATCCTATCTTCTCAGTTCTACCAAATATTGTTGGAATTTCACCTGTCACCACTCTCCATTTTCCTTTTCTCATATCACAAACATGTCCCCTCCTTTATGCATGTACTTGTTTTCCTTTATTCATTGTGTCCTCTAAACCGCGCCCACAACTTGAGCACATTTTATGTAGTCTATTTAAATCTAACAGACTACTCAGGAATTCATCATCAGTCCTGACCATCTTGATCCCAAGTGCGCACTTGAGCCCGCACTCTGTCTTATCTACAAAGGGACTTAAGCCCCTTTGAGTGAGTTATTTGGTCCTTTTTTCAGACTTGGTCTGCTGTCGGCTAAAGCCAATCTTCATCCCTTCTCCGCCCGCTCCGCTTGCCTCCAGCTCTAATTCCTTCAAACATTATTCTCATCTGATAAATACATTGAATGTACTTCACAGAATGCTGAGATCAACTTGAGCTTGCTAGGCGGGATCAAAATCAAATCAGCAGTTACAAAGGAAAATAGTAGAGGCTTGAGAAAACATGACATTTTCTCATTCAGAGAAAAGCCTGTCACCCACCCTCAGACCCTTTGCCATTGCCACTATTTTGGTGTGAAGGGGATAAAAGTGGATAACTTGCATTTTTTGGATTGAATGAATTATTACTGCCAGTGACAAAGACATCAGAGACAGCTTGGAGTCAAAACATAGGTCTGTAACAATCAATTGCCAATTTAAGAAAAACTTAGGGGAATATTTGGAAGCTGAAATGAAGCTACTACAGCCTTTATTTCAACTATATACTGGATAATTGATGCAAGATGGTGGAACTCCCTGATGATCATAAGATTAAGGGGGACATGGTTATACAAGAGGCATTGCTAGAATAATACTGCAGTTTCAACAGATATCACCCCTTGCATCACTTGCCAATCTAGTGCCATCCATAGTCTTTTGAGCTACACAAATTATGTTGGCAGGATTTATTTCATGTCCAAATTGTTTCAGGACTGTGGCCAGGCTTCCTGAGGAGCATACCCATCAGACTTCAGTCCAGTGGGTGGCTCACCCCAAAACAAAAGTGTATTCACCAGGGGAGATCTGTTCCCACTCTCCAGGGAGTGCCACACATGAACTGTTTTCTATAACTGTGCTGGCAGCCTTTGGTGAAAATAGTGTTAGGAAACAATGATCAATTCCGGAAATCATTTGGAACTGATCTGGAACTCATCTAACACTCATGTGGAAATTGGTTGGAACTGAACAACTGGAGATCAACTGGAACTCATTTGGAACTGTAAAGATGCAATTTCTGCAATCAAAGTATAATTTAATATCAAATTTTTGCAATTTATATCATTTATTGGGTTTCAGCAAAGATTAATCTGTTTAAAATGGAGTATTATATGATACATATTTATTCCAAAATGACTCTGAAATCTTTAAATCAAAATTAAACACAACCGTTGTTGACTCCTAATTCCAAATTTGACAATTGAAAATAAATTGGCATGGGCTTATAGATACACCCCCATAAAATAATTTGTGTACCCCTCACACCAGCATGCACACCTCATTTTGTTGTACACACTCCATGTATCCCTGAGTAGAGGTATTCATGGTTTTGCATCCATTGGTTTGAGGTGTTAATGCCTTTGTGTGCCTTCATTTGAGGAGTGTTCAGCTCAGAACCCCTGGTTGACAAAATGATAACAGTGCAATCCTAACCCTAAACCTTAACTTTATTATGTAACATGGTCCAGAATTTCCTTACTTCTAGTTCTGGCTTTCTAACTTTAGAGTTTAGACTTCACGTTTCAGAAGTTACAGTTTCATGTTTCAAGGTTCAGACCTAAAATTACCAATGCATACAGGTGTGTGGGTTACTTAACGCACATGGCACATGTTTTCATTAGCTCCTGCTTTGCCATCTATCTTCAAGTGTTAATCCCACTGGTGGTGATTCTTTCATATAGTGCCTTTCATTTGGGATTTTCCACAAGCCAAGTCTTGCTGCTTTCTTTGGTTGTACCTGTATGCACCAAAGGTGTAATCAGAGTTTTTTTCAACATCAGCCACACTGCAATTGGACTGTGGAAAAGGTTTGCTTTGCTTACCTTTTTCCACAGCTGATTTTGATTTTTTCCCCTAACCCTAACCCTAACGCGATGCTACTGGACATAGCATTCTCAGCTGCCATCAATTGGACCGGCTCGAGTTCAACGACCAGGCTAGATAATTCGCGGACTAAGGTGGACGCCTCTTGTTCCATCATGATCCAGTTGTCTTGCAACTGGGCAATGAGTTTGCGGCCTGCTGGGTTGTCCTCATTGTAGGCGTAAGGGGGTGGCGTTTGGCCCCAGATGTCTCCTTCAGCATCTTCTGACTCGAGATTCATCCGGATGTCTTTGACGGACTTGTCTTGAGATTTTCCTTTGGCAAAAGTGAAATGTGAAACACTTTTGTCCCAGATATCATTGGAATTTTCAATCTCAAGGTTTTCGTTGTTGCAAGTCCCATCGTTGCCTGCAGTTGCAGGTGCAGTTGCACCAGGATGACCAGCTGGCTCAAGTCGAGGTTCATTGACTTACAATTAAGTCCAGACCACAATCTTTGGTGATAGTGGGGGGAGAACTCACTTGGTGATTCTTTCATACCGCTGTTGGTCAGGGATCCGGCAGCAGTAGTGAGATTGGGCATGGTGTGTGTGTGGTGATATGTAAGAAGATTTTAAGAAATTTGGCTTGGTGGTGGATGGTTGGTCTGAAGAAGAGATAGATTTGTTGGTGCAAGTTGTGTGAGAGATGAGCAAAACAGAATGGTGGTGGGGAGTACAGGAGGCCCTTCTTTATATATTGTCTGGAGCACCCCATTTCTGCAGCTGCGGCACGTGCATGCACTGAGGTTCTAGCATGTTCAGTGACATACATATGCGTAAATACATACATACATACACCGGATTTATAAACAACATGATGAGGTCATTACTTTAGCCGGATGGTACATCTTTATGCCAAATCACGTCACCTAGGCATATAATCTCACAGCATCCTGGGTCTTTTGTGGTTTCAACATGGCTGGATCTTGAAGCAAAAACCATTGTACAGGAGGTAGCTAAATTTGGTTAGAAATAGAGTGGGGCTTAGGTCTCACTTGTGAGAATTCCAGCTGAGGGGAATGGCACCTAACTCATAGATTGAGGAAGATGTTGGGAACCAAACTAGCTGTGGAATCTGGTAAGCAAAAGCAAACCACTTCCGCAGTCCAAATCAGCACCATGGGGGTTGTGAACCTGAATTCATCTTTTGATGTAAAAAGATCCAACACATGTGAGTAGCAAGATCAAGCTTGTGGAAAATCTTGGCCCACAATTGCTCATCAAAATAATCTCAGTTAGCGCCAAAGTCAAGCGGGTGCAGAGACCTCAGGGTGTAAACGGGTCGGGTAAGGGTTGAAATACAGTGCCCGAACCCAACCCAACATTTAGCGCGGGTCAGGTTGGGTTGGGGCAGATTTTAAAATATGCTGCCCAAACCCAACCCAATGTCATACTATTTTGGGTCGGGTCTGGGTTGGGTTGGTTTGGGTCTTGGGTCAACCCAACCTCATAGGCGCCAAAAGGCCCCAACTTGACTGTTGGACGCGTCATAGCCGGGTCGCAGGCTGTCCCAATTAGGAAATAGTTTGCCCGAACCCGACCCGGCAATTTTACAATTCAGGTTGGGTTGGGTTTGGGTCATGTGATTTTCTTCAAGAATGTGCCCAAACCCAACCCAAAACCCGACGGGTCTCTGGTTGGTTTTGGGTCGGCCCGACCCATTTAAACCCTGACAGAGACCTTAAGAAGAGCTGATCAGATAGAAGCTAACACTTGATCCCATTATCCTAGACCAAACTGTCAAAGACAAACAGATCAAACATTTCAATACCGCTCAAAGAGCAAGGGAAACTATTGGTAAGTGATTTGTGTTCCACAACAGCTAACAGTGTGAACAAAAAGCAGCAGCTGATGAAACATTGTTCTATTTCAGACAATTTTGCATCACTACTTTGCTATTTTCCCAAAGCCAAGTGAGAAGTCACTTAGTTCTAAAGACCAATCCATCCTGTCATCAGGTATTATCTTTTCTCAATGCATCTTCATCTCAACCTAAAGTAGAGAGCGGCTTTGCTCCTGCTCTTAGGTAAATTCAATTAGTCAAGATCTTTATTCCTCCTAATCAAGCAGGTGTGATTAGTTAAGCTACATACTCTGATTTGAATATATTCTTAGTTTTTTATGTGGTAGAGTGGAAGAAGCCCCTTCTGCCCTTGGACTCTTTTTTCAAAGGGATTTGTACCCAATCAATGAGTTTTTTGCAGTTGAAAATCCCCAGGGGCGGGAGCTTGCGCTCAGTTTTTTTTGTTTTTGTATTTCTTTTTCATTATTTTTTTGTATCAAACCAAGGGGTCCAAATACTCCAATAAATTGGAGCAGGGGCAAGAAAATTCCCCTCTACCAGATCAGGCATCCAGGATGGGGCTTACATGTTTTTTTCCGTCCCTTCCATCTGCCTGACATAGTATACAGACACGCAGGCTCAAGGCATCTGTACACTTGAGGATTGGGGTGTCCTTATGTGCTATGTAAACCGCCATGGCGTTCATCTGAGCTCAGGCTCTCATTCAATCAGATGGTATAGTCTCTCCTGCTGATAGGAATAAATATGAAGCTTGAGATGGTGCAAGTATATGTAAATGGGTGGGAGTATTCCTCCCAAGTGTCAAGACTTCATTTTCTGGATGAATTGGGAATATCTTCTATCCTCAAGACTGTGAAGTATCAATGTTGGAGCGGAGTCCCTCTGGTCCTCAAGAATTTGCAGCCTTAATTTCCAGAAGGAATACTCCCGGCCCTCAAGAAGGTACATTCTTGATGGCAAAGAGGAGTCCTCCCAGAGGTCAAGACTGTATTGTCTGCATGACTGAGAGGAATACTCTCAGACATTAAGACTGTGCAGTCTTGAAGGCCAAGAGGAATACCTCTGCTTGTCAATACTGTGCATCTTGTTCTCCGGAAGGAATCCTCCCAGCTGTTGCTGTATAGTCTCAATGACTGAGAATATTCCTCTCAGCCATTGAGGCTGTGCCATCTTGATTAAAAGAAGAAATCCCTCCAGCCGTTGAGAAGGTGAGGTTTTGATGGCTGAGAGGATTCATCTCAGCTGTTTAGACTGTGCATTCTTGGTGAATGAGAAGATTCCTCTCAGTCATTGAGACAATAAAGTCTTGACCACCGGGAGGAATCAATCTTCTTGGCCACTGATACTGTACTGTCTCTGGGACCAGGATGAATTCACACCGGGAAAGAAGGAACCACTTATGGATTGAATCTACCAGTTCAATCATTGCCCATATGCTGGCATGTACCTGCCGGCCAGCACGGTTAACCACCAGCAGATAGCGGTGTGAGAAATAAGGATGGTTAGCTGGTGAAGAATGTCCGCTGACCACCTTCTTCAAGAATATTGATGTCTGGGCTGTGTGATTGTCGGTAACTCGGCTCCGCACTGCTACTTTCTGCTAGCCTTCAGCGCTCCTCTACCGAGCCTGATCTATAGCGTAATAATCCACAAGTGAATAAAGCTCCGCACTTTGTAAGCGCCAGAATCTGCAGTAACTCTCTAATAAGAATAAGAACACAGATAATCTCTCAATAACTCTTGTACATCCGTAGTTGTAAGTACAATGATGATTGAAATTTGTAACAATTTGATAGGATAAAGATAATAGGATGATGAAAAAGATAGGAGAAAACCCTGAGCCACCCCCGTCCTTCCCTCCACGCATGTCACCGTTCCCACCCAATCCCGCACACCTGACACTTTCCCGCACTAGTCCTCCAGCTCCGCCCGCTATCCCGCTCGTCACTCTCCCAGACTCCGCTCCTCTCCAACGCTTGTCCTCCCACCGTCCTCTGTCTAGCCCCCGTCAGTCGTTCTCTCGCCACCGCCTTCACCCCGGTTCCACCCGCTGGTAGAACCCGCTCTGGCTGTCATGGCTCACCCGCTGACGCGCCGCTGCTACCAGTCCACGTGTGTAGTCCCGCCGCAGTCCAGCCCTGTCTTTTTCCGCTCCAATCCGAATACCCGATCCAAAATCCGCAATCCGCAATCGGCAATCCGTGCATTCCAATCCGCGCGTGACTTTCCGTAAGCTTTCCTAGCGTGCTTTCCTGACCTCATCCTCAGTGCTTATGTCACCGGAATGCACTCTGCCTGAGCGGCTTTGTGCATTCCCCGCTCGCGCTATCCCCGCGTGGACATTCTACCGCGCTCGCCTATATAAATCACCACATCCGCCCCAGTTTTGAAGTCCTGCCCCCAGGATCTTCCCACCCATTCGTCCGCTCCCACACTCGTCACACATACCCATACAACATCATCCTCCTTTCCCACACATCTCCTCCCGTTCAGTATGGTAGCTTGCGATCGCTGCACTCGACTCGGACTACCCTGCGTCTACTCCCGCGCTGGTCGTGCGTGTAACAACTGTAGAGATTCGAAACGCCGCTGCTCCGCCTTCACTCCCAAATCCGACAGCTCCCGCAGAAACCGCAAATCGCAAAACCATCCACCACCGTCTGGATCCCGAAGCTCTCGCGCGGAACGTTCCCCGTCTGTTATCTCGGTCAGTTCCCGCACCAAGTCGCCCTCTGCACACGGTGAAGACCTTATGACGCCGCCACCCAATTGTGCCGACTGCTTGAGTGCCAAGGAATACGTCCAACAAGCCCAGGTGTGGGCCCGTAAACACGGTGTCAACAGACCTTTAGTCGACGAGCGTCTCAAACGTCCTCAAGAACCCGCATCAACCCCTCCCGCTGGACCTTCCTCGGCTCCCAGGCCTTCTCCCACTACTGGTTCGAAGCGCCCCTTGGCGGATTCTACGGATCGGTCCTCAAAGCGTCCATGTCCAGCCGGTCCGCCGGCTCTAGACCTTGCAGCCTGTTTTTCCGCTCGTCCGCGTGACCCAACTCCGATCGTCCTTTCTCCAGAGCCCTCGTTTCCCCAGGCTCCCGGTAGGTAATCTTTCCGCTTCTGCTTGTCGCGTCCCCGCTAACCATTTTTTTCCGCTCCAGCCACCCCAGCAAAGGACACCGAGATGGCACCTGAAGACCCGTCCCATACCCCTTCCGGCTCACCGCCCAGTTCCCCGCAGTCCGTTCCGCACGCCAAGACCCCGCAAGCCAGAACCGCCCGCGCCGCCTCGATCCACACATTGGAGTCCACAGACCCGCCTTCTCCGCCGGCCAATACCACTCCAAAGGCACCTCGACTCCTTGCCCCGCCTGCCGCTACTGTTTGAGCCGCGTCTTGTGACTCTCCGGCTCCGTGCCCTCGAGCCTCGTTGGTACCTACCCATCTACCGCCGCCTGCCGAGCCTGACGCAGACACTGAAGCCGGGTTGCTAAATTGCCAACTCGCGGAAATCTCCCGCGACCTACGCGAAACCTTCCCCAACAACCCCCTCTGGGAGCAAGCCGTGTTCCCCGCCGCCGCCGTACTCGACTTCGTAGGCGCCTTCCGCAATATGTACCGCGCCCTGCTTCACATCTCTGCGATAACGCCCGCACAACGCCGCCGTAGGTATGCATTCTTCCTCATTGGCATCAACCAGCTCGTCGAATGACTTGAGCTAGCCATTGTCGTTCCCGCCGACGAACGTACTCCCCGAGCTTGACAGAACATGGAGGAAGCGCTACGGAACGAACCGCACCCCGCACAACCTACCACCGTGGACTATGACGCTCCTATCCCTGCAGAGCGCGTTCGTACGGAGCGTACCCGCCGCTCCTCTGGCTCCCGACTTCCCTAGCTTCCCTTTTTCCGCTTCCTCTTTTCCTTCTCTGTTGTTGTCTCCCCCCTTGTATATAGTCCTATCCTGCGGAAACAATGCTCGAAATACACGCGCATCCTGAGCTCCGCACCCAGATAATTTCCACCTAGAGGGAGAAAACTGCTGAGAATCCACGGCAAAGTGAGCAAAAAGGTCCACCATCCCGAAAAAAAAAAATTATAAGTGCCTGGACCGCCCCAGAATGAGAACCACTTTAGTCCCCGCACTACGTTTTCCATTTTTATCCTTCTTTTTTTTTTTTTTTTTTTTTTTTATCCACCACCCTTTTACCGTAACACAATCCAGAAAGAAACCGCAATCCACAAGGAAAAAATTCCGCAAGGTACCTGGTCCGCCCCAGAAGGATTTTTCCGCACAAAAATCCCCGTACCCCGCACCTAGAAATACAGATAGACAACAAGCCAGTGAAACGTATGACAAAACTGAAACCAAACTCTATAAGATAACAAACATTATGGGGTGGCTATGTAACCTGGCTGTAGACCAGATAGCGCACCCCCTCACCAATGATCACTTGTGGCTTTTGCCTGCCACGGCTTTCCCCGCCCCAGCCTTTTTACCGCTGTCCCCAGCGGTCCGCAAACGCCGACTCCGTCGCAATGGCGGATGTGCCTGATCCGCACCGTCCTCTTCCAACACCGCTTCCAAACCAGAATCCTTGTTGCTACATGCCGCATCCGTGTCCTCCGCACCATCTGAGCTCACTGAAGACAAGACTTCCTCAGGGACCCGAATCTCCTCCTCAGAATCATCAGATTCCGCGGTCTGGTCAAAATCCGTAGAACCCCGTGCATAAAACCGCTTGACATGTGTCGCCGCCGCCCGCCGCTTCAGACGCGTCCCGTCCAGTTCCTCCAGCTCACAACTTCCACCAGGAAATTGCGACACAATGCAATAAGGACCATTCCATCGGTTAGCAAACAGCTTACCCCACTGAGACTCAAGGCTACAATTTTAAAGGAGAACCAATTCCCCCTTGCGGAGAGAATCCCGCAAGCAATGAGAACACCGACGGTCCCAATACCGGACCCCCTTAGCACGACTCTCCTTAAGGCGCGTCGCCGCCTTTGCGATAACTGAATCCCGCCGCAACAGCTGGTCCAATCGCGACAAAAGCAAGTCGTCCGCCGATTTAACTTTCCACCAGTCTACCGCCAGATACGTGAACATCTCTATATCTACCGGCAAGCCGGCTGACACCTGAACAAAATTTTGTACGGCAAATACCCCGTCGTCCGCTTAGTGGAAATCCGATTGGCAAACAAAACAGCGGGTAGATACTGCTGCCACTTCTTACCGTCCTCGCCACACAGTTTCACCAGAGCGCTCTTGATTGGCTGATGGCCACGCTCAATCATTCCCGCACCTTCTGGGTAGTACTCCGTCACTTTACCAAACTTAGCGCCACACAACTCCACCAATTTCCGCAAGCCGCCACAAAATTCCGCACCGCCGTCCACTGTGATAAGTCGCACACTCCCGAACCGCGCAAACCAGTCCTCTTCCAAAAACTGCTTGACTTTCGCCGCCGTAAGATTAAACAGAGGTCGCGCCTCCACCCAGCCGGAAAGATCATCTCGCGCTACGATCAGGTACTTGAATTTCCCTGCCTTAATGTGCACTGCATCCATAGATATCCTACTGAATAGCGTGTCTGTTTCCGTAGGCTTCCCGATCTCTTTAGGCAGAGGCTGACTACGCCTCTGGCATTGCTCGCAACTCCGCACACTCCTTGTAACCCCCGGCCACCAAAACCGCGACTGCACTCGCCATCTAGTTTCCGCTTCGCCTTGATGACCCAGCTCCTCGTGCAAACTCCGCAGGACAGCTTCCTGATTGATGCACCGTGTCACTACCACCAAGTGCACCGGTGCGCTCCGACGCCATAGTTGACCCTCATTCACGAAGAAGTTCGCCGCTTTACGCTTGATCCAGCGCTGAACTGTCGGCCCAATTCCCGCAGGATAGCGAAGAGTCGTCAGGAACACCACCAAGTACTCGTACCTCGGCGTCTGAGTCACTGGCAAGCCTCCGCCCCCCTTCACGGCCGCATCCTTCGCCATTCGCACATCAAGAATCCGCCGCTCCACGTCCAGCTGTTCCGCCAACGCAAATCAATCCTCATCGTCAACCAGGGGAATGCGGGAAAGCGCGTCCGGCAACGTGAACGCCTTGCCCGACACGTGCACCACTTCGAAAGAAAACAGCTGCAAGAATGCCACCCACCACGTCATAGGGGCATTAGGCAACGATAGACAGTTGATCATCCGCACCAACACCTCTGCATCGACCAGTAATTCAAAATAGACGCCCCACAGTATGTGTTGCAATCTCCGCACGATTTTTGCCACTCTGCACAGCTCCAACTTTGGCTGAGAATACCGCGACTCCACATTGGTAAACGTCACCGATTCATACAGCACGGGCCAATACTTCCCGTCCTCTTCCTGGGTGAGTACTCCGCCCTCACCAAACTCACTTGAGTCCACTGCCAAACGAATTCCCCCGCTATTGTAGTCGAGTTCCTTTAACAAGATCTTTCGGCCTACTATGTCCTTCAGCATTGCGAACGCCTCATCACACTCTTGGGTCCAGTTCCACTCCGCATTCTTACGTGTCAATCTCCGCATTGGACTCGCAATTCCCGCAAACCTCTTGATAAACATGCGCACAAAACTACATAACCCAAGGAACTGCAGGATATGAGACGCCGTGCGTGGTTTTGGCCAGTCCAGTATCTTGTTCTGCTTAGGTTCTGCGACCCGCCGTCCGTCTTTAGACACCTCGTGCCCTAGGACCTCCAGCACCGGTACACAAACCGCAAACTTCTTTCCTGACACCGTAAGACCCGCTTCCTCGATCCGAAACAAAACCCGCTCCAGAGCCACCGCGTATTCCCAGATAAACCGACGAATATTAGGATTCTCCGCCAAGGTCGCTCCGCTGTAGTCACTCCTCGGGCCTTTCACGGCCGCATCGTTGATAAATATCTGCGCCGTATGAGGTAACTCATCCTGAAGGATCCAGGACATCTGCGCCTGATACACCGCCACCAAATTAGTAGCCCCCTGCGGAAGCCGAGTAAGCTGCAAGCGCCCCAATTGCATCTCAAACGCCGTCAGCGGCCTTGACTCCGTATGCAATTCCCGCTGGTCATATCCGCCCTTTACGTCCACCAGACCGTAGCAAACCCGCCCCGCCACAGTGTCAATGAACTCCTCTATGCGTGGCGGCAACCCAGCGTCCCGTATAGTGACCGAATTAAGCCGTTGCAAGTCGTGCACGATCCGCAGACTCTTCTTGTCCTGCTTAATTACCGCAAAGATCGGACTAGAGTAGCTGGAGCATGATTTCTCATACAACCCCGTCCGCAACCGTTCCCGCACCAGCTCCGTCATCTCTCCCCAAATCGCCGCTGGTATAGGGATGGGCCGTATCTGCCATGGCTCGTGCGGAACCGTGGGTATTCGATAAGGATCCCCAATACTCCGCTTGAGTAAGCCCCAATCTTCCGGTCCGAATGACAACACCTTTTCCTGCAACGTGATGGCTTCGGCCAATAAGTGGAACTCCTCCTCGTGGAGCCATTCCGGTGGCCCAAAGTTGAGACTGGCCATCCGTTCCGCCGTAATCCGCTTCGTCGGTTCAAACCTTGGCGGGACCCGGTGCAGAGGTGTCTTGAACGGATCCCGGCTCCACTTGATCTCCCTCAATGGCGGGTTGAGCTCCTGCGGCATCGCCACATTCCGCAGCCGCACCTTCTTTGCCACTGGTTTATACCTTCCCCCGTTGACTCGGCCCATTCTTGCTTCACCGTTGCCGCCGATCGTCCTGGCTACAATCAAACCCCTGTGTGGACGTCTCATTTCGCTCACGACCGTGGCACAATGGTAGGGTTTCATAGAAAGCCGACTCGGAAGTGCATACTTGGGAGGACTTACTTGTACACTGCTCGCCTCTGCCGCGCAGTTCCCGATTTCCGCACCAATTTTTCCGCTCTCGTCCATTCCCGCTTTCCACTTGTCACTTGTCCCTGTCGCAGAGTAACGGCTCACCACAGTGGCGCTGTGGTAGTGCTTTGATCCTTCCACACTCAGAGATGCACACAATGGAAAGCTCACTTTGGTATTAAACTGCCTCGCCGTGCCTTTGCCAATACTCTCCCGCTTCTTAAATGTCAACCGTCCAGGCTGAGTGAAAGCTTCCTCCGCCCGGATAGCTCGGCCAACAACTAAAAATTCTCCGCGGGAGGCTCCGCACAGTGATGCAGTGCCCCATCGCCCACCTCCGTCACCCAATCTCCGCTTTGAGGCTGGCAGATGATTGTCTTGTACTGCTTCCTGTGAGTCCCTTCCACCCGCATCACTTCCTCTTGCCTTGCGGGACAGAAACGCAGCTGCGCTCAAAAGGCAAAGAGCACCGGTCAACCAAGGATGATCTCGTGAGACCTAGTCACCAAGAACAATAACTTCTTGACCATTCTCGCCACTTCCACGGTCTCCGCCTCCGCTACCCCGTCAACTTCACAAGTAAACCCACCCATTGTGCGGATTTTTATGTGAGTCTTCCGCAGCACCAAGTTAGCCTCCGACGCCAAATCCGCCAGGAGAATGTTGATCATGTACCCCGTGTCGATCATAGCCCATTTTGTGATGTTTCCTACCCTCATACTCACGTATCCCAATGGGCAGGACACGGCTGTAGATGGTAGAACGGGAATTGAGTCCAGCGAGTGTCCAATCTCCGCACACTTGACCTCCGCAGTTTCCGCATTAGTGGTGACAGCCGTTGCCGCTGGCTTCCTTTCACCTGACGCCTCTTTCAACACGCTGATCATCTCATCCGCCATCACCGGGGAAATTGCCGCCAGCTCCCTCAAGGTAAGGGCTACCGTGGTTTCCGCGCCCATTGCTCGCCGTGCAACTTCTGCTGCCTTTTCTTGTTGCCCCCCGCCACCGGAGCTACCGGAAGCTGCTTGACCGGCTCCAGTCTGGCTCTAGGAGCGGGAACGGGATCCAAATCCATCTTCTCCAAACGCTCCCCTAAGAAGACTTCCCCCGTTTGCACGCACTTCACACTGCTGGCCACTGCCGGCGGCTTCCACACCATGCCCTTGACCATCCCAATATTCACTTTCCCTTCCACCTCTTTTCCCTTCGCCAAAGGTTGCCCGGCCCGCACCACGTCCCTCGGAACCGGTCCATCCACTGGCGTACGATCCGGCCAAAAGAAAGCGCGCCCCCACAAGGAAACTTTTCCCGCAGCCCAATCCGTTTTGAAGTACTCGCACTGATTCCGCATATGGCCAGTTTCCTTGCAGTAGTCGCACACCGGAGGCCCTCGCCTCCACGGCGGCATCCCGCCAGCCTGCGGAGCACCGTCCGTTTGAGGAGCCGCGGGAGCGGCTGCTGGTGACACGACCGCCTGTTGTTCCTTTGGTTGCTTGTGCGCCGCTTTCTGCATGAACAGCTTCAATTCTTTCAGCGTATCCGCCAGGTCACTCACGTCTTTGACCGTCACCGGCGCCTGCGGAGCCGGTTCCGCCTTCACAACTGCATCTCCTTGGCTGTTGTTCATGAGCTCCAACACTTTGAGTTCCACCTTGACAGCGGAGCGCAGCTCCTTCATGCTGGGCAGCAGTTTCGGCCCACCTAGCCGTGGTTTGACTATCAGTCCTTGCTCGTTAAGTCCCCAAAGCACCTTCTCAGTGAAGGTCCGGTCGAATCCCTTCAAGAAAATCCGCTTCGTCGTACCCATATTGGCCGTCGTGATCTTGTTCCGCTCCAGATACCGCAGAACCTGGTCGAAACTGGTAATGTAGGACACATACTCCGCTCTTGTCCGCACACCGCCCTGTTCCGCACGCTCCAAAGCCACTTTCTCCAAGTCACTCTCCCGATACCTGGGTCCGCGATCTTCCCACCTCTCAAGTATCTCCTCCTTGAGCTTGGTCCAATCCTTACTCTTGAACCCCTTCATGTCCTCCACTTCCCGCAAGTCCTCGCCTTCTGGAAAGAAGTTGACCACCTGGTACGCTTTATCCGCATCCGTCAGACCTTCTTGCAGAGCCGCTCTTTCGAACCGGTCGATAAAACGCTCCACCTCCGCCTCTGAAAACTTAAGGTGCGGATAATCCCTGGGCTGTATCTTTGCTCCGCTTGGTGCAGGAGCCGCAGGTCATTGTCCACCCAGCGCTTCTTCCATGGTCTCTTCTTCTGTCTCCTCTGGTCGAACTCCGTAAGTTCCGCTCGTCGTTCCTCCCACTGACACCGCTGGTCAATCGTTCAGGGTGCTCCGCTGGTACAACTGTCGCCTCCTCGCCGCGATTGACTGATTAGGTGAAAACTGACTCCGTGCCGACGAAAAAAATATCTGTCCTAGTCTCGGTCCTCCCGCTGATCCCAACCACGATTGTCTTTTGGCTGGTCTTGAAGAAGAACCTTCTCTGTTTTCCGCAATTACCGTGTCTCCGCTGTCCGAGCCTCCTGATCCAATCTGAGATTCTTCGTCACCTAGAGTAAAGAATTCGCCTTCCAAAGGGTTCATTCAACGTTTCCGTGCAAGTCTAGTTCCCGAGTATCCGATAACGACACAAAGTTGGGTTCCCGGCCAGACCCCCACTTGTGAGAAATAAGGATGGTTAGCTGGTGAAGAATGTCCGCTGACCGCCTTCTTCAAGAATATTGATGTCCAGGCTGTGTGATTGTCGGTAACTCGGCTCCGCACTGCTACTTTCCGCTAGCCTTCAGCGCTCCTCTACCAAGCCTGATCTATAGCGTAATAATCCGCCAGTGAATAAAGCTCCGCACTTTGTAAGCGCCAGAATCTGCAGTAAATCTCTAATAAGAATAAGAACACAGATAATCTCTCAATAACTCTTGTACGTCCGTAGTTGTAAGTACAATGATGATTGAAATTCGTAACAATTCGATAGGATAAAGATAGGAGAAAACCCTGAGCCACCCCCGTCCTTCCCTCCATGCATGTCACCGTTCCCACCCAATCCCGCACACCTGACACTTTCCCGCACTAGTCCTCCAGCTCCGCCCACTCTCCCAGACTCCGCTCCTCTCTGACTCTTGTCCTCCCACCGTCCTCTGTCTAGCCCCCGTCAGTTGTTCTCTTGCCACCGCCTTCACCCTGGTTCCACCTGGTGGAACCCGCTCTGGCTGTCATGGCTCACCCACTGACGCGCCGCTGCTACCAGTCCACGTGTGTAGTCCCGCCGCAGTCCAGCCCTGTCTTTTTCCGCTCCAATCCAAATACCCAATCCAAAATCCGCAATCCGCAATCCGCAATCCGTGCATTCCAATCTGCGCGTGACTTTCTGTAAGCTTTCCCAGCGTGCTTTCCTGACCTCATCCTCAGTGCTTATGTCACCGGAATGCACTCTGCCTGGGCGGCTTTGTGCATTCCCCGCGTGGACATTCTACCGCGCTCGCCTATATAAATCACCACAGCGGGTACCTGTGACAGGTTTGTAACTTTGCTTTGCCCAGATCCAGCGGGTATCCATTTGCCAACTCTATGCTGATATTACCATGTACGCGCGTACATCTGGGTGACAAGCAGGTGCGCGTCCAGGTTCTGGGATTCTGGGTAAAATTTAACGGATACCAGGTATTCAGAGTTTGAACCCACACATGCCCACACCTGCCCCCAGATTCCTTCTGGTTGTCAAGGTTGTGCAACTCCAGCCAACCTTGGCGACCAGAAGGGAATCCTTTTGGTTTCAGAGGCTGTATAGAATCTGTGAACTGAAGGGTTTCTTCTGGTCGCCAAGGTTGTATCACCTCTGCAACCAGAGGGGATTCCTTCTGTTCGCCGCGGCTATATCACCTCTGCGACCAGAAGAGATTCATTCTGGTCCTCCGGGCTGTACAACCTTGTCAACCAGAAGGATACCCTCTTGTTTTCAGGGGTTAAAAGACCTTGGCCACAAGCAGGAAGCCCTCCAGGTTGTTGAGGACATTTATCCTTCCCAACCAGAGGGAATACCTTCTGGTCAAAGAGGCTGTTATTTACTCTCTGACCAGAAGAAACCCTTCTTTTAAAAGAGATTATAAAGCCACACCAACCGGAAGGGATTATTTTCGGTTGTTGAGTTGAAGGACAAGACACGGGTATCTGCGCAGTTACCTTCCTAGGCCGCCAGGTACCCGCCAACGGGTGCAGGCGTGGGTGCGGGTGCAAGTGCGGATGTTGGGATTCAGAACTTCAGCCAAAAGAGGTGGCGGGTACCTGCACCTGCATGGGTACATGGCACTGCAAAAAAAACTTGGTCAACTGCTTGCAGTTGACATGCAGGATACTCAAGCCAAGCTGCCATTGTAACTCCACCTGAATGCACAAGTGTCTTTGTTGGCACAGTCACTGTGCAAGGTGTACAGTGACTGTGCATTGAAGCTTGGGTTGAGTCAAACCTTGAGTAAGGCTGGTGTAACACCACAAGCTTCCTCAGAGTTACCCCATGTCAACTGCTCACAGTTGACACAGTTTTTTTTGCAGTGTGGGTGCAAAGTGGCCAGCTCTAGTACCCAACACCCCTTGGCGACTACCTATCAATAAATTGGCTCAAGCCTGCATTGACATATTCTACTTGATAATATTGGGATGCACAATTTTCTGCATTTCATATCAAAAGCTCTGCAGAGGAAATAAAGCTCGTTTCTAATGTTTTTTTGCTAGTATTTTTGAGCCTGAGTGAAAATATTAGGAAATTGGGGAAATATGTTTTGTACAGAAAAATTGAATTTGGAAATTATTAGCCTGTTTTGCTACACTTCAACATAAATTCAACATGATTTATTGTTGAGTTTGCACTTAACAAAATCTGATTTCATTGAAAGTTTGGAAAAGAGTTCCCCTTAAATCATGAGAAGTTTTTATAAAACATTGCATTGACTCCTGAATCAATTTCAACACTATTACCAAAAGTTTTTGATTTTTTTCTTACACACATTCAGAACCATTTCCTAATGCACATCTGACTGACATGCAACCAAAACTCACATAAAATTCAGCTCTGGCACTCTCTGGAGAGTGGGAACATATCTCCCCTGGTGATTGCAACCAAGTTGAGATCTTGCTAGGTTAACCACATTTCTAGTGAAGGCTGGGATGCCTTTGTGAGCTGTTGGCCTGAATGTCAGGACTCAGAAAAGCACATCTACTCGACCACACTCAGTTTACTCTCAACCCAAGAAAATGTGCTGAGGCACTTGTCATTTCATTTGTATTTATCCAAATATTTATCTTGCAGATTTCTGCACAGATGCTCGTGACCAACGTGATCCATGCAACCTTCTGTCTTCCACAGACCAGCCAGAACTCGTGGGCAGTGGCACAGTTTCTACTCTCATCAATCAGCATCAATCCCATCCAAGTCAATACATGAGAGGACAGAAGCAGAGGCAAATGCTGGAGTTGTGTGACTCCGGCGGAGTCCAGTCACGTTGAGGACAGGTGTCTGGTTGTCAGTAGGAAACCGGTACATGCGTAAAACAATTGACCGCAGTTTTCCGACCGAGGATGGGGCTTACATAAAGTGGTTAAGTCCATATCTAGGCGCGGAGCTCGGTGGTATGTGCATACTTTACCGCACTACATAGCAAGGCACTAGTCCGGCTCGTTCGTTCCAGACTCCCGGCGGCCTTCCTCCCACTGCCCAGTCTTGCTTCATCTTGGAGACTGTTGCCGCTTGCGCTTAAGATCGACATTCCGGTGGTTGGAGGCTTGAACTTACTTGGCCATATCTCCATCGCCATCCACCCCATCCGAACTATTCTTTGCACGCCCCCCAGCCCAGAAAGTGCCAAGACCGCCAGCCAAGAGGATAAACAAACACACAGCCCTCCAGCCGATAGCCAGCACCGGAAAGCCAGACTCAGCAGGCCGACTCCGAACTTCCTTCGCAGTCCCTTATTTATTTTCTCTTTCACACCCGCCACGCCTTCCTCGAACTGCTGATCCTCCATCCCCAGGGACCAACCCATCTTAACCAACCTGATCCCCATCAATTACCAATGAAGTCCTTCCCATCCTCATCTTGATCCCCAGCCAGTCAAGTCTTCCAATTCTCAAACCCATTAAATAACCACATAAAGAATAAACTATCACCATACATAAAGGAAAGCGTCTTTGA